>NC_090930.1:557871319-558496319 GCF_040938575.1 Ambystoma mexicanum
AGCCTAACCACACCAAACCTAGAAGGCTCCTAAGAGGGTGGCTAAACAAGAGCTTGAAGCAATTGAACCCAAAACTGATTTGTGGCACCTGCGAGTAGAAGAACTGCAGGCATGGCAGGAGAATATCCCAGGAAATGTATTTGACTACCCTTCAGAAAGCAATGCATGACTAAAACTTTAATATGGGATTGAGGCACTGAGTGATTACTCATACAGCCAGGACACTATAGTGCATACATACAGGAGGGGATGAAACCAGGCTTACTTGATTAGATTCCCTATCCCTTGGATAATGAAAAAATGTATGCATCTGAGGCTTAATGTTTTAACTTACTGAGCAGTGAAAATACCTTGATTTAAAATTGCTTGTGAGGAAAAACACTGGTGACTCTACAAGGACATAGAGGCCCTAGGGTCTCAAAGTGTGGTTTTAAACAACACACATTGCCTATTCTTGGACTGTTTTGCTCATAGCAAAGCACCAATTCGAAACCGACACTTTTTGGGAATGGAAGGCAGCAATCATTATTAACTGCTTTAATGCACCTATGGGTTGAAATAATTAAACTAATTACGCAACAAATGAAGCGATGAAGTACTGAAGTCTGTGAACAGGAATGATGTATATGACTGACGATGCTATTAGGAACATAAGAAAATGCAGACTCTTTTGGGGAAAATCTGATTTTTTGCAATTGTTACCTTGATTTTAATATATTACATATGTTATTTTTAAGTGTGAAACGTTAGTGTTTAGAACTGTCACACGCTATTTACAAATAAAAAAAAGATCAGAGAAACAAATCATGAATTGCAAGGGGACTAATATTACTATTGATGGGGACTGATAAATAGAAGTGGCCAAAACATTGGTCTTACTGATGACTACTGCTGAATCTAGATGTGTCTAAAGTTCCAATACTAAGAACACATCAAAATGTAGCAACTAAATCCCTTTTGTGGGTTTTTATAGTTTTTGCATTAGTTAGTTGTATAATTTATTTATTTAATTAAAGTATATATATATATATATATTCAGTGAAAAAACTTCATTAAAGGGATGTTATGGTTAAGTTGCCCTACTAAGAACCAATGAAATTCAGTGAAAAAACTTTGTTAAAGGGACGTTATGGTTATAAGTAAAACCGAAAAACCACTGAAATTCGCCAGTTATGATAGGGTAAGCAACCATAAATCACGCCACCACTGTGCACTGCTAAGAATAACACCTATGACATCAAAGATGACATCACAAATATCATTGATGACATCACTGATGAGATGACATGTGCGTTTAATTGTCATAGGAAGTCTCTACAAAGGGTTGTGAATATAATGTTGCCAAAAAAGAGTCAGGGATGATCGAGAGATGTGTAAAAACTACATACTTCATTACACAATGTACTGCTCTAAAGAACATTCCATTGCAGTGTTCTTTCTAGTACAGGAACCTGCTCATACAGAAATGTAGGTATTGGATGCAGTATACACCATAGAGGTGCGATATTTGTAATTTTCCAATGTTAGATAGTAAACCGGTGAATGTTTCTGTATCAGACTTTTCTGCACATGGAAACATGTACTGAGTACCTAATAATGCATCACTTACTAAATACGTGTACCACTACAGACAAAACATAAAAAGACAACAATGCATACAAATATGGGACTTATATAGGGAAAGTAAAGTAAGCAAACAAGAGGCAGTATCATTAGCAACTGTGTATAACTGAAATGATTATTTTCATGCACAAAAATGATTCCTGTGTTTCAGGCCTGCTTTTCCTATGTATATGCATCATAAGATGCGATTGAACTCTGAGGAAAGTAGTGTAAGAACATGTGAGAATGCAAACGTCTACAAATGTAATACCTTTTGAATTTTACGTTTCTGACAATCAGTGTATAAACCCACCTGGCCTAGATATATCAGTGAACAATAAAGAAGGGGATAGACACGTGATGTCATCAGTGATGTCATCAATGATATTTGTGATGTCCTCTTTGATGTCATAGATGTTATTCTTAGCAGTGCACTGTGGTGGCGCGAATTATGGTTGCTTACCTTACTATAACTGTCGAATTCCAGGGGTTTTTTGGTTTTACTTATAACCTATAACCATTTTCACTGAATTTCAAGGTTTTTAGTAGTGCAACTTAACCATAACGTCCCTTTAACCAAGTTTTTTCACTGAATTTCATAGGTTTTTAGCAGTGTCTCTTAACCATAACAGCCTCTTAACAAAGTTTTTTTAGCTGAATATAGATATAGATATCATGAATTATTTGATAGTTTTTTAGCAGGATTCCTTTCGTTTACATACATGTACCATACTGAACCCCCTGTCCAACGGTAGTGGTTGTGATGTCCGCGGACCGTACGCATGTCCGCGGATGGACTTGGTCAACATCAACACTATCCACAAACTCAGAGGGTATTTTACATTGTTTTATCATGCAATAAACACACTAAACATGGTCAAAGAGCTGCATATAAATAAATTACATTAAAAAAGAAATAAAAAGTGCAAACTGCACATATGTAACACAGCAACAGTCCAATTACAGAGTTTTTACACATAATGGGACATACCAAAAAAAAAATGTCATATGCCCTCAACTGAATTACCTCACTGATGCTTTATTCAGAAACTACACAACAAATATCAACAGCAAACCTACATAGCAGTAAGAGGAAAACTAAAAACAAACTGGTATGTACACTACATTAATTCCTATATTTATAAACTTTCTATAGTACAATACTCTAAAAAATAATGTATCTTTTTTATACACAGAAATGTCTAGTACTTTGTAATGGCTAGAAGAAAATTTTCCTCAGGACGAAATGAGTGAAAATAGTGATACTAATGGTAGACACTGCTCTTTTCTAAGTAAGCCGTCATTAATAAACATTATTTTGTGTGTACCTAACACATTTATTTTTCTTTAACAGAACACACAGAAAATAAGAATAATACTAAAACAGACACTTTGGAAAATCATCTACAGCGTTTAGAGCAAATTATGGATCAATTAATGACCAATTTCATTATTTTGAAGAACTTTGTAGAAAACCATATCACGGAAAAAAATAAATATCACTGTCCCACATGCACCTGTACCCCTTCTCCATGTCTCAGTCAACCATCCCCAAAAAATCCCCATCACCAAAAACATTATGATGAGACTTTAATCCCTTCCTTCCCTACCATCCAACATGTAGAAAACGTTAATTCCCCTATATTTGTCTCAATTTCAGCTTCCCCCTCTCTTTCATAATTTCTATATGTTTGTACAATAATAAAATATGATGTATGTTGTTACTATATTCCTCTATTTTTTTTTTAAAGGCTGTTAGGGTGTCCATGGACAGCGCGGGTGTCCGGCTTGTCCTCAATTAACCAAAATGGGGGTGTCCTAAGAACACTATGCCTGTCTGCACTGTCCACAATCGAAATGGAGGTGCCGCAGGGCACAGAATCTGTCTGCATGTCCGCTATTATTCAAAATAAGGTGTCCTAAGAACATCTCCCTGTTCGCATTGTCCGTAATCAAAGTCAATATGTCCGTAGAACAAATAGCCTGTCTGCATGTCTGCAAAGTTGTAACGCACATTTAATTAGTTCGGGGACCTGAACCCTGTCCGGCGGACACCTGCACACATGTGTATCCCATCCTCGGGTCCTACGAACATTGCGCCTGTCCATAACTGTCTGCCACTGGTGTGTCGCACTTTTAGTTGGTTCGGCAACCCGAACACTGTCCGTAGAACACCCGCACACATGCGTTCAACCAACGCTGTGCATTTGGTGTCCTACGGACCCGTCCCATTCGTGAATGTGTCCGTGACGTCATCATGTGACCACACCCACGCTAAGCATGGGTCCTTGTTTGCGAACACAGTCCAGGCCTCCAGACACCCAAAAAGTGCTTTTTTTTAGCAATCCAAGGTATTTTCCTGTGAAACTTCACCCTTGCACATGTCCCAGACCATGTCCCTAACGATCTGGATACTTTTTGGATCTTTTTGAACTCTTTTTGCTGTTCGAAGTGTTTGTGGACCGCGCGCTATCTGCAAAGCGCACACCAGCACCCCTATAAAAGGCCACACCCCAGAGCTCCTCCTTATTCTGCTTTTGATTTCCAAGTCATAACATTGCCTCTTTGGCTTATACTGACATTGGCTGTCATTCCTGTCAATTGGTGCAGGTTCCTGCTGTTCCTGATTCCTGTTTGCTGATTTCCATAAACTTCCTGATGGCATCCCAAGCTGCTCCTGCTATTACTGCCTCAGCTTCAGCACCACCCCCACCCCCTCCACCACCAACACCACTTTCCCAAGGGCCTGGAGAGGGGAACAGGCATGAGGATGCAGAGGCGGATGAAGAGGATGACCAGGATGATGTAGTGGAAGTCCCTACTACTGGCAGCCCCTGTGAATCATGGGTGTGGAGGTTGTTTGCTACTCTTGAAGGAGTACCCAAGGCTTGCGCAAACAAGGTGCGCTGCACTGAGTGCCAGATGGTGCTCAGTCGTGGCAAACCAGGTTTGTACAGTTACAGTACTACCTCCATGGAGCGACACCTAAGGTCATTTCACACTGGGGCAATTCGTAGGGTTGTCCCCTGCGATAAACGTTGTAGGTTGAGTTCCTCTGCAGCATCCTCCATTTCTGCTCCTGCCACCATAAGAGGCATTCCTGTGGGGCAACGCATCCCTCCAGCTGCCTCGCAGGCCATACGCGACACAGTAGACCCTTACCTTTGAAGGGTCACGGTATTGTGTATGTACTGCGACACAGTACTCTGTAGGGGGAAGTGCTTTTGAGGCTGCAGTCCGGTAGCATGAGAAGGACTGCTCACTACCTGATTAAGACCCACCCTACTTCTTCCTCTCTCCACCTTCCCTTTCTTATCCCCATGGTTGGTGCCCCTTCCTTACCCTCTCTTCTCTTCCTTTCCTTTTGTGTCTTGTTAAAAAAAAACAAATACAAAACAACAAAAAACAAAAAAAGACTCTTTTGAGAGCCGGCTTTCACCGTTTAAAAATAGAAGTGCCAATGAAATGCTGCAGGTCCCTGTGCATTTTTAGAAGTCTGCGGACAGTCTGCTGACATTTAACATTTTTGGGGTGCTGCGCTATCAAAACCATTGCACTCTTCTCCGGGAGGAAGTGGTGGCTCTGAAAAGAGCCTTTTTGTGGTTTTTTTGTGTTTTGAAAAATTGAAATGGTCAACACCTACGCGAAAAAGGCTTGCTATAATTCTAAAAAGGGTTGCAATGCATTTTGTATATTTTGCAGAAAAATCTGATTCCCAGCATAAGAAAGATGTATTCCATCTCTGCGAAAAATGTGTGTACTACGAAACATAATATTTTCATTGTGAAAAGAGGACATGCCAACATCTCTCAAAAAGGCACAAACAGCGTTGTTGACATTGCACCTCGCTTTCTCCATTTGTGGACCAAATGAAGAAGAACGCAGCCACATTTGTCTCTGCGCAATACGAGTAAAAACTACTCAGGAGTTTGGAAACATGTCCATGACTTTCCTAAGACCTTCTTTCATTGCAAATTGCAAAGAGATTCCAGAGACATGTCCTAAACTGTTCCCTCCACAATGAATAATAATAATGTCTGGATTACACTGTGTCACCAAAGTAGCACAAAGAGGTACCAAATCCAGCCACTTCATTCCACACACTCCATGCCAGTGCACATCCACATGAGGGAATTCAAGATGTACATCCACTCCACAGCGATCTGCATGCACCTCCAACCAATTTATCCACAAGTCACCCAAAATCCAGACAATCTGTCTTCTGAAAGACACAGCCATAGTTATCTGTTCTCCTCTTAGAAACAGACTTTCTGCCAAAGTCTTTCCTTACACATCACACCCAGTTATCCTTATTGACCAATCCCTTGCCCTGCACAGTCTCATTTGCATGCCTCTTAGCCTCAAATTCCCGGTATGTAATACACACTGTCCGTGGAAAAACGTGGTGTCCGTGGACAAATCGAAAAAATCTGACAGTGGGGAATGAAAATTTAAATAGTGTGCCCCACTTCACCCTTGAGGCCTTGAAGGTGGCTCTGAAAAGAGCATTTTTTTTTGGTTGAAGATGCTTAAGAAACACCTTTCGTTTTATAGTTTATTTCTTATTTTCCTCCAAATATCTTCACATTATCGTCTCCAAAGCATTCATTATATTCCAAAACAGCATGGCATTTCCCATGAAAGATAAAAACATGCCATCTGCTTTAAAGTAAACAACATTACCAGATTCAATGTTGTCATTATTGCAAAAGATCATCCCAGCTTTAATCATGAAAGCAAACATGCCTTGGTTAGCTAAACACCTAGCACCATTTTTCTGAGGACAAAAAACAACTATTGTCCCATACTGCCCTAGGATACAAAGCAGAAAAATAACCTTGGCATTTGGAAGGGCTTTCATGACTGCCTGAACCAAGTTTTGCAGATCTTTCAACAAAGAAGGGGCACTGACATAGCCCAAATGCACAGCACCACAGTGCAGGACAACTACATCTGGACTATTGAACCTAGCCATATCCTGACAAACTACCAGCACTCCCAGCAAATTAAAACCAGGCACAGTGCACCACTCCACCTCCACTCCTTTTATATCAAAATTGGTAGCCACATTCCTAGATTTAGCATACATTTCCAAACCATTCACAAATATATCTCAACCACCAACACCCTGACTTTCTCCACCTCTGCCACCTTCACTACACACAGCCTCTCTCAATACAAAGTAGCACCTCAACACCTGCTTGGCTAATCCCCAAGATACACTCCCATTTCATGCTCAGACACCCCGGATGGGGCACGTCCTGTCCGCGAACATCCGCGGTGTCTGTGGAGCGTGTAACACTAGGGCAGCCCTTCTTCCCTTTCCACTTCACTCACTGCACCATTCCCTCATTGGATACTGTTAAGCAGTCACACAACCATCCACCAATCACATCCAAGAACTCTACATCTAACTCTATCACAGTTCAGCACTTTAGTTGTACTGTTATCACTCTGAGTACAAGTCTCCTGTCATTGAAAAACATCTACTGCAAAAACTACTGTAAAACTCTCCAAGATTTCTGCTTGCAGAATCATGTACATCCGCATGCATGAATACAAACTACAGGTATGAATATTGTGTGCACACTACATGTACAACATGCATGTAAACAGGGTACCTGCAACTTACCCTGTACAACCTGCAAAAAAGTATTACTGTAATTTTTCCTATCTGCTATGATCAAGTATCACTTGCAAAGCTGTGTGCTTTCCACATTTTCATTTACCCATATTACTAATTAAAATGTGCAAATTGTTATTCTCTTCATTCGTTCTGTCATTTTTGTAACCACTACCACCTATTTCTCCACATTTCAAGCATAATAACATTTCATACATTATAGTACATAGGATGTAAATACAGTTTCTTTTAAGTACATTCTGGCCATTTTACATAGAATCTATCAGTTGAACTTGCTTTAGAGATGATTACAATAGTAACCAGACTCAATACACACAGCTTTCTAACAAAGTATCATTTCATGTTAAATGATGGGAGAAATAACAGTATGATTGTAAATGGCGAGAACCATATTCATACGCATGCAATATATGTTTTCCTGTTCTATGTTGTGATATGGGTGAATAAAAACTTGGAAAATACACACCATTGAAAGTGACACTTAATCTTAGCAGATGAGAGAAATGACAGTATGCTATTTTTACTAGTTATACAGGGTAAGTAGCAGATGCCATGCACTTTAAATTTAAATACATACATTAAATGCTTTGACCAGAGTTCCTGCCATTTACCCTGTATAGTCAGAACAAAGCATACTGTTATTTCTCCCATCTCCTAACATGAAATAACACTGTTGTAGAAAGCTACATGTGCTCTGTGTGCTTACTATTGCAAACATTTCTAAGGCAAGTTCAACTGACAGATTCTAAGTGAAATATCCAGAATGCATATAAACAAAGGAAACTACATGCTATGCACAATTAACAGAAAGCACTATTACTGCAAGAACAAGCAAATTAATGTCTACATTAACAACAGTGCTATTAACACACATATGTACTAACTTCTTTCTTTCAGAGTTTTAGTAAAGACCACTCTCCTGATAACCAGCAGCGTCTAAAGTACAAAAGAGAACTCAGAAGAAACCTACTCTTTGCATCCAAAAAAGTAAGTGCAATACTGCCATAATGTTCTGTTACTCACAAACTGTAGAATTCCAGTATTGTTGACCAAACAATTGTATTAGCTCTGCAGCATTACATTCAGTATTACTGATTGCACCTCAGCAGGTGCACACTATGTATTGTCATCTGAACAGCAGTTTAGTAACACACAAATACAAGAATATTCTTCCCAACCTGAAGTAACATCCCATTCCACAATCGCACACCTCTACATACATACCTAACATCATACTCAGACACTCATGCACAATGCACACATACATTTCAAAATGTCCCAGCCCACACTTTCTTTTTTCTCCAACAGACCCCAAAGAATGCCTACAGAAAAGCAACTCCGTAGAAAGCAACGCAGAGTAGAGCAAATCAAAATAAAAGTGTACAAAATAAGCATCCACCTCTAGAGGAATTTATACAAGTTCAAAGAAAACAGCTAATACAATCACTAAGTGAAACAAAAGCAGTTTCCAGTAAAGACACTTTGCCTCCTCATTCAAAATGTAAAAGTAAACAGAACATTATTAAAAGACTGCAGCTACCACTAGTGCTAACACTGGACCTCTAAATCTTGATGTAGCCACAAGTAAGCATACCAAAAAAAATATTTTACAAAAAATGTTCTGCCACAGAGTCCTTCAGAACCTTATAAACAGGAGAGAAAACAACCCTTAAAACCTACTGTAGAAAATTAATTCTGGAAGCGCTCCTAGACAGTGCAATCTTTCTCAAAAGGAAATTATTTATTTTAGTTTTTAACAGAATGAAACCACTAACAAAACTAACTACTAAACTACAAAAAGACTTCTCAATAAATGAAATATCAACAAAGATAGCTTCACAAACATCTGTGGAGGTGAGTGGAGTCACAGCACCAGCACAGAACCATATTTCAATGAAGAAGCATAGAAACAAAAGCAAAGAAACCCCATTGCCATAGATAGCAGTGGACGAGGGTATGAAAAACCTAATAATTCCATTATGGAACAAGAAACGCTGCTCACAAATATATCCCCAGAAAACTTAGTATCAACTCTCCATTCCACTGAACCAATGCGTCCAGTATACAAAAGGCTGTGCACATCAATGTGTAACATAGGCAAAAAATCTTTCACATCTTTACGCCCAGTTCCTCAATCACCATGTGAAAGGCAAAGACACATTGAAAATAAAACTATTACAAACTATGGACTTCTGTCCAGTTCGCAAATACACAGGACTCCAAGGACATTCATTAGCCTGCATTTCTGGACCTATTTGCGAAAGCATCTTCCACCATATTAGAATGATAGCAACACACCATTCAACTGTAAGAAATCTGGTTCATAAACTGTACTATGCCAAAAGTCCTGCTTTAGCAATGTCGAATTTAAATAACAATCTTCTACATGGTACAGCCAAAGAACTACTCAAAGAAATAGAGAACATCCAGAGAAAATATTGAAAGCGAAAGCCACTTACAAAATTCCAATAGCTTTAGAACAGACTAGCAAGAACTTTACAGATGTTGACCTTCTACTACACACATACAAAAAAGAAATACTAAAGTTTAAAAGCACATCTGCTGAAGTACCAAACCATCTGTGTGTGTGTTGCCGCATTACTTTTTTATAAGAATAGCACAAAAACTATAGAAATAATGTACAAAATAGAAGATAATGAAGATTCCAAGTGGTTCCAATTGGATCTCTATTTTCCAGCAGAAACAAATATGAAACTACTAACCCCTTAATACTTTGCAGTTACTGCACTGCAAAACTTGACAACAACCAAATACCTTCACATGCTATTACTAATAACCTGGAATTATTTCCACTACCGAAACCACTGCAACAACTTAATTTGTATGAGAGCATCATAATTCAAACAGTGCACCTATTTCAAGCAATAATACGCCTTCAACCAAAAACAGCAAAACTACCTCCCTCTGAATTACTGAAAGGCATTAATGGTAAAGTAGTTTATTTGCCATTAGATCTAAAAAGAAAATGTACAGACTCTGGGAGTGCAACGTCCAATAGATCAATCTTATCCTAGTAAATGGCGTACCTACAAAAGGCAAAAAAAAATTGGCAGCAACCAGTGCACTTATATAAAGTTAGAGAAGCCCTGCAATATCTAAAAGACAACAATGAATACTACAAAGAAATAAACATTGAAGAAAACTTGAGGGAAACAACCGAAATAATTCAACACTCGTCAGAAACTGCCCAATTTCAACTTCTAGATCCTACTACAGAATTCAATATTTTAGACCATTATACAATTCACCCATTGCACTCTAAAGACACCATAGATGATGCTCTGGAAACTTACCAAATGCAACAAGCCAAAGGATCACTGATCAGCATATGGAAATAAAGTGTAGAAGCACAAGCCTTTCTTCTACTCTTTCCTACTGGAAAAGGTGGAAGGTATGATGAAAGACCCACACAAATAACTGCATCAGAATATCCCTCTTTACAAATGTATTCTGAAAACCCCCGATTCACAAAACGTAGAATACTCTATGCTACGGAGTTGTACACACATTGAAATCAGGTACTAATTTTCAAAATATATCAGCTATGAAATTACTACAAAAAGTGCAAGAAACAGATGAAGTTTTACAGTCAAGCATTACAAATCTTTTAGCAAACATGCCTGGTACAAAAGAATACTGGTTCCAAATACTGGTTGTAATCAAAGAAACAGTTGATAAAGCCTATGATTCAGACTAGATATCTGAACAGACCAGTGAGTTTCTCATCAAAAAATTTCCCAGAACACCAGTGTTTTATGTACTCCCAAAAGTCCACAAAAATCTAAATAACCCACCATTTCAACCGATAGTGGCAGGTACAGAGAGTATATTTCATCCGCTAGCTATCTACTTGGATAAGGC
Organism: Ambystoma mexicanum; assembly: GCF_040938575.1. Classification (NCBI taxonomy): domain Eukaryota; kingdom Metazoa; phylum Chordata; class Amphibia; order Caudata; family Ambystomatidae; genus Ambystoma; species Ambystoma mexicanum. Next base: position 557,882,448 of record NC_090930.1, read on the forward strand.
TATACAGCCCCTCATACAAAAATACACCACCTACTGAAAAGATACAGCACATTTTCTACGACTGCTCAGTGAAATCCGGACAGAAGAAACATCCTTGATTCTGTTTACATTAGACGTTAACAGTCTATACACATCGATACCTCATCGAGAAGGAATTGAGGCCCTGGAATGGTTCTTACTCAGACAAAATGAAACTCTCATTCATAAATTCTTTGAAATAGAATTGATCAGGATCATCCTATATAATAACTATTTCAGATTTAACGGTATATTCTACCTCCAAATATCAGGTACTTCCATGGGATCTTCTGTAGCAGCATCTTACGCAAACATTTTTATGTTTTATTTTGAACACAATTTTGTATTGGAAAAAGAACCCTGGAAAAGTAAGATCATATTTTGGAAACGTTTCATCAATGATATTTTTGGTATCTGGCAAGGAACAACTGAAGAATTGCAAGAATTTCTGGTATACCTCAACAATTGCCAGGAATGTATCACATTCACATTGCCGATTGGGAAACCCAGCATCAATTTTTTGGATGTACAAGTGGAAAGGAAAAATACAGAATTCATCACAAACATTTACAGAAAACCTATGGATGTAAACAGTGTCCTACATTTTGGAAGTTTTCACCCACTCCATCTGAAAGACAACTTACCATTTAGTCAATTTCTATGCCTGTAAAAAATCACATCGGAGCCTATATTATCGCAAACAGAACCGAAGATCATGAAAGAAAGATTTAAGAAAAGAGGATTCCCAGAAGAGATCATAGACAAAGCAATGCAATATACAGGCTTGATAACCAGAGAGAATTTACTCAGAGACCAATCTAAGAAAGACACAACAAGGCTCATCCATACCCTTAAATACTCAAGCCAAAGCTACCAAGTAAAAAGAGTAATCAACAAAAATTGGGATGTTATAAGGTCAGACCCGAATCTCAACAGATTATTTCCTGAACCGCCAATGCTGGCATATAAGAGGGGCAATGATTTCAGAGATTGCTTGATCAGGGCAGAAAGGACAAAAAAAACATCACAAACCACCCTGAAGAAACAAAAGAAAGTGACGTATGCCTGCCTCAATTGTCAACACTGCTCAAACCTGATTAAAGGTGACCATGTAAAACATCTTAACAGTGGAAAGAAAATAATGCTGAGAGATTTGCAACTTGCGAAAGTAAAAATGTGTTCTATGCACTAAGATCCCCATGTGGCAAGGACTATGTGGGGAAGACAGCACGCAAAGCAAGAGAACAATGGACTGAACATAAGTCCAATGTAAGAACGGGGAACGTCAAATCACCAGTATCTAGACATTTCAAAGACAATGGACAGAACATCTTGCAATTACGGTGTGTGATACTCGAAGTAATTTGTGCATCTCCAAGAGGAGGAGACATGGCCAAAAGGTTGGCACAAAGAGAACTGCATTGGATACACACGTTGGATGCAATGACCCCATTGGGCCTAAATGAAGATTTCTACTTGGGACCATTCCTTTAGGGAATGCATATGATGACCAAACAGGACCATGAAATAAATCAGGCCTTAGAAACCATTGAATGCACTTGAAACCATTTCTTTAGGGAATCTATATGACGACCAAATAGGGCCATTAAACATATCAGGCCTTAGAAACTATTGAATACACACACTTACGATGAGAGCAGAACACAACTTTTAATCAGTGAATTATTCATTAATGTGACCCTCCTTAGAGAGACAGAGTATGAGTGGAAGTTATCGCTGTAAATCAAGTAAAGTTCAATAATGTAATCCTTGGATGATACAATACAAGCATCTTGCCGATATTATTCTAGAATGTGAACCTCCCTAGACAGACAGAGGAGGAGTGAAAGACATGGCTGTTAGTAGTAAAAACATTTTTTTTAAAATGTGATCTTTTGACTACCAAAATAAGCATTATGCCAGTACTATGCCAGAATGTAAGCCTCCTTTGAGAGACAGAGGAAGAGTGAAAGTTATCACTGAACATCATGTCCTTTTTTGAGAAAAAAATGCCAGTCCTATGATTACAGAATATAAGATGAATACTTTGTTTAACATAAATACAAGATATTTGTGGTGTTTCCCGCTACATTCGTGAGAACAATGGAATCTGTAGTCCGTATTATGGTCCTATTTTAGGTGAAGTATAGACATAGGCAATCAGTACTTGGTACTGATACTTCCCTTTCCTTTTTTAAACTCTTTATAAAACAATCCTCTTCTTAACAGCAAAGATATATATTCCTCAATAGTCCTGACTCTATATGGTTTGAACATTTTAACTGTCTTTTCCAGATCTGTTACAATTGGTTACATTGACTAATTTTCCTTTGAACATTTTAATTGTTCTTTCTGGGACTGTTACAATTGGTTAGATTGACTATAACATACTCTTTCATCTTTATGAGTACCATTACAGTCTGACAAAACACTCCTTGGTTTTTCAGCATTACCTACAAATGTACAGACTTTCCGTGACATCATGCCTGCAAAGTCCTGACTCTACACGGCCCCCCTTGTTTTGGACAATTGTTCAATCTGTAAATAATTGAATAGAGATACCATCATAGGATTCCAATAAGTAGCAGAATGATTTTCTAGAGAATACACTAATCCGGTATTCCCGCAAGCACACAAACATTTGTTTACAATGGTGATGATATGACGCGTTAATACGTGATGACGTCACCATTAAGCGCCGCTTTATAAGACAGCCATTTTGTAACCATTCCAAATGCAGTTTTGGCAAGGAGAAGAACACCATCAGATAAGTGGAAGCTACTTTTAGGCTTTGGCCAAGTGCCATTGGTAATGGAGATCTTTACAAACACAGAATGTTTTTTTAAAAATACTTTGTATTTTTAGAGACCCGTAGCTGGATTTCCTCAAGATGTACAAAAAGGACTGGGATAACAATTATATCAGTTTGAAAAGACCTTCCTATTTCTAATGGTCCACTCACCTTCAGAATAAGGGTAAGGCACTTTCCTCATATTTCAAACTTACCATTAAGTTGGCTTTCTAATACACTGAGACAATTCTTGTTGGATCATATTTACAGGACCTTAACTGGAGGTTGGAATTGAAACTTTTTTTAAATCCATTGTGGTCTCTTTAACAAACCACTATTGATGGCCCTTTACCAGTATTTATCTGGGTGAGACTTTATAACTTACTATAATTGATTGCCCAAAAAGTACACTTGTGATAATTTGTCCTTTTCTATATTATTGGTTTGGCGCCTAACAAACAAAGCTTAGAGGACCGTTCTCCAACAGCCGGCACCAATGGATCCTTCAGTAATCGAGACAGAGATAACTTAAGAGCGGTTATTTCAATGAGGTCAAACATTTATCAAGGTTTATACAAACTTACACATTATTTAATGATTTATTGAATAAATTATGAGAATTACACATGAGTGAATGATTATGTATTCTTTATACTTTTGGAACACATTTTATGTATGATTTATTCTACAGAATCAGTAATTATATGCTTCTGAAATCTTTCTTTAGATGTGATTGAAATATAGAATATGCCCCTGAAGAAGAGATGTTTTCTCGAAACAGGTTGGGCCTTTTTTGAAAAATTAAACTACATATGAAGATTATAAAGAATTATGACTTGGTGTTATCATTGAAAATAAAAACTGCTTGTTTGGGAATTTAAATAATTGAAGAACTTTATATAATACACATATTGTGTTAACAAAATTTAACCTAGATTGTTTGGCTCTTTTATTGAGCTTGTGAAAGTGTGCAGCGGACGGGAGTTCCTCTATTAGGAACTTACACTGTCTTCGTATATTCCACAACCCATATGCCAGGGTTGTCTGTTATCTCCCCTGCACCTTAAATTTATCAAAAGCATTTCTGCTACTTACTACAATTATCATGAATAGAAGTGCATAGTGAATACAACCGCACATTCTAAAAAAGAATACTGGTTCCGATGTTATGCAGATGTATGCTGTATGATAAGAAACCTAGGCCCACCCACTTGGTTTGTAACATTATGTTGTGCAGAATATGCATGGGAAGATTTACACAATTTCCTACACATAGCAAACAAAAACAAAACAAATATAGATATAAAAACACCAGGAGAACTCTGCTGTCTAGATCCTGTAAATGTATCAAGATATTTCCATCATCGCTTCATTGCTATTCTACACTTCTGTTGTAATGAAACAGTGCCTCTCCTCTGAGAAGTTCAACACTTCTTTTGGAGAAAAGAATACCAAGCCAGAGGAGCACCACACATCCACATGCTTTTGTGGATTAAAGATGCTCCTAAATTTGGTCAGGACAGTGATGCCACTGTTTTGCAGTTCATTTAAAAATGTCACTTGTGAAATCCCTTCAGAAACTACACATAGTGAACTTCATGCACAAATTCTACAATTTCAAAGACACAAATGTGCGAAGTATTGTCATCACAAAAATAAAAACAAAGGGAAAGACTACACCAAGGGCCGCTTTGGTTTTGCTAGACCAGTTTCAACAACAGGTCAAGTGAACAACTTCATGTCTTCAGTTAGACGTAGGGCCTCATCACGACTTTGGCGGTAACCCTTAAATCCGGCGGTCGCGCTATTACAGCCGGATGTAAGGGTCCGCCAAATCAGGACTTCGGCGGATTTCGCCCCACCTCTTGGCTGGGGGGAAATCCGCTGAAAATTCGCACTATTACCACCGGCGGGAAATCCGCCAGCGGTAAGAGCGCGAATTTTCCCCATTGAGCCCAACGGGGAATGGGGCAATCCCGAATGGGCTCAATGGGGAATGGGGAATTACATTACCGCCGAACTCGTGATCTGGCACTATTAGCGCCAGGGAGTTCGGCGGTAGGGCTAATACCGCCGGTGGTAATACTGCCGGCATTACTGCCAAAGACGTGATCAGGCCCATAGTGTCAAAGGTAAATAACCTAAGAACACATATTGCATAAAAAGAACAGAAGGATCAAAATACATCAATGATTACATTACAATCATAGCCCACCTATGGAATGCAAATATAGATGTGCAAAATATTGCAGACAATTCCACTGCAGTTGCATGATATGTGACAGCCTACTTAACCAAAGCAGAACAAACAGAGCTAAAAGGCCTCTGGGATGACATATCATCTCACAACACACTACCACAGAATTGTACAATTTAGGCATAAAAATGCTCTCCCATAGAGAACGTGGCTGCTATGAAGCCACAGACCATAAACCGGTACTGCCATGCATGGAAAATCTGAAAACATATATGGCTAAGCCTTGGTCCTGCCAAATCTAGAAAAAAAGTTCTCAAATCATATGAAGAGATAGAAACAATAGCCAAAAATGATCCCAACAGCCAAGACATTTTGAAAAACAACTCACTAGATACATACTACCCAAACAGGAGTACCACTTTGGAAACCATGTGTCTATACCACATAGCCCAAAACTTCACATACAAAAATAATAATAAACCAGATGAGAAGAAAGGTAGATACAAAGTGGAAAATTCTGGAGACAGCCTAGTGAAACTTACGAAAGAAAGCTTAATTAATCTTATGCAATTATCATTAAAAAATCCTCAACATAAAGAACTGTATTACATGTCCCTACTACAACTTTTTAAACCATGGAGAAAAGAAGATTTACTAGATACCCATGACTCCTATGAAAATGCTTTCAAAGCAAATGAAAGCACTATAACAGACATACACTTTATGCAGTACAAAACAATGTTACACAATGAACAGCAACAAGAAGAAGAACTCCAGGTGCAATTAAATGAAAGACACTCCTGACAGCAGTCAACTTTCTGTAACAGGAACCCAAGAATCACTTGGACAGCCACTAACAGCAAATGAGGCAGAATTAGCCATGACTGAAGTAGAAAACACAATGCGTCAGCATGAGCAATATGCAGAAGACTTGGCTCTACTGAAATCACAACTAAACAGTGAGCAGCGTAGCATTTTCCTAGAAATAACAAAACAAATTGAACATGGTATGCAGCGTGAAACTAAAACTTGTACCTGTCAAGACTACAGACCTATACTGCTATACGTGAGTGGTCAAGCTGGTTCAGGCAAAACATTCTTAATCAAAATCATCAGCAAGTTCCACCAACAATTGACAAACAACAAATTGTCAGCTGTTGTAACTGCCCCCACAGATTTGGCCGCCTACAACATAGGCGGTGTCCCTTTACACCGATTACTACTCCTTCCAGTAGAACACCAAAACAAATTAGACTACTATAAACTTTCTCCAGAAGCTGCAATGGAACTACGCAGAGTTTTGAAACAAATGAAAATGCTGCTAATCAATGAGGTGAGCATTGTTTCCAACCTAATATTAGCCTTGATCCACCTCAGATTACAAGAGGTCCTGAAAACAGACGACGACAAACTCTTTGGAGGAAAACACATAATTGTTTTCGGAGATCTTCAATTAACAACAGTTAAAGGTGAACATATTTTTAAAACCTTAGGGCACAAACTATGCCATAAAACTCTTGGCAGCATAGGAAATGTCAACCTTTGCCAACATTTACAATAGAATTAACTGAAAACATGTGTCAGTCTGCAGACCTCACATACGCCAACATTTTAAAAAGTATTAGAGTTGGTGTACTATCTCAAGAAGCACAATCTATATTAAATACCAGGTACATCCATGCACTCTATGGCCATAACTCCTGTGCTACTGACGTCATGGAACAATTAGCACACAAAAATTAAAACTGTATGTCCTTGATGCTAACTCTTGCGAGCTGTGCTCAATTCAATGAAACAATGTTGAAAAAAGAAATGCAACCAATAGTTGAAATTTGCTCTACAGCCAACCTGGACATGCACGATATGTGTGAAGAAGCCACAGCATGACTAAATACCTTAGAGAACTCTCTAACAAAGCTGGTTTGGAGAAAATATTAAAATTGTCTTTAAACTGTAGAGTAAAGCTTAAACATAACCTAAACATGGAACAAGGGCTAGTTGATGGAGCACTTGGTACAGTTGTTGGCTTTCAGACATACCCACGTCAAAACAACATTCAGTTTGTTAATACTCACTTTGACAAACTATCAGAAGTTAAAAGGATAGGACGCTAAACAGCCCGATTCATTGTTTTCAAAGACATGTATGTACGCAGAGAACCATTTTCTCTATCTCTAGCATACGCTGTCACCATTCATAAATCACAAGGTCTTACCCTAGATAAGCATTGATAGATATTGGTAGCACAGTGTTTAAAGAAGGCATGAGCTATGTAGCACTATCACGCTTACATACACTTGATGGACTATTTCTAGTCAACTTTTATGCAAGTAAATGCTGATATTCCTTGCATTCTAGAATACAATAGACTGCATGCACTCTACACCCCCATCTCAAAACCTATACTGTACCTCAAAAAGCTAAAGTTTGTAAAAGAAAATGGGCCTCATTACGAGTCCGGCGGTAACCGCGGTGGTAAAACCGCCTGGTTACCGCCGGACTCGTATTACCGTTCCGCCTCCGTGATTCCCGGAATTACCGGAGCATTACGGAGGCTCGATGGGAATGGGGATCATGGAAACACCGGCAGCATCTCATACGTGCGCCGAAAATCCCAGCGCAAGCAGGCGCAAGGTGGCGTAAGCGTGAGAAACCCAGCGCACGCGCACGCGTGCGATTCAAGGAAGACGCTGCGCGTGTTTCCCGCTGTCCGTGCGCCAAATCCTGCCATGGCACATGCGGGCACACACGGCGTGCGCTACGCGCACAGCAAAAGCACACATAGCGCGGCGCACACAACCAAAGTGGGCAGAACAGTGGGTGTAACACGCGGAATGGGGAATAACGTGTGAAAAAGAAGGCGTAACTGGGGAAGTACTGCAGGGAACTACACGGAACGCCCACACGCACGCGAACAACCCGTATTCATGGATTCGAATACGGGAAACCCGCGCACAGCAAAAGACGCACACAGGCGTCAACGCGACCGCCACAGGAAGGCAGGCGGAAGCGTCCCCGCGCACAGTATAAAAGTGCGCGCAAACAACAAACACGTATATACAGCTACGATGAATGACCCATTTGTCGCAGCACTGATCGTGGAACACCGCCAGAAGAGGACAATAGCCAGGGCACGCATTTTCGCACCACGGACAAGCCTTTTTGGGATGCCTGACGACCCGGTCTACGGCAGGTATAGGTTTCCACCCCATATCATCCTAGACCTGGTCAAGGAGTGGGAAGATGACCTTAATTCCCCAACCTTTGCTCCCAAGCATTGAGCCCCTTGGAGAAGGTGCTCAATGTCCTGCATTTCTTGGCCACTGGGTCATTTCAGCGGACTACTGCCATAGTGGGGGGGTTCTCACAGGCCACGCAGTCACGCTAACTACACCAGGTACTGGCAATCATGATAGCGCGCCCCTCAGTCCGCAGGCACATATACATGCCCAGAACCCCTGCAGAAAGGCAGGCCGGTATCTTGGATTTTTACAGGGTGGCACACTTCCCCAAAGTGCTCGGTGCCATAGATTGCACCCATGTGGCCCTACGTCCACCTAGGGCCACTGAGCACATCTACCGAAACCGCAAGCACTGGTATTCCATCAATGTACAGGTGGTATGCGATGCAAAGGGAATCATCACCTCTGTCTATGCAAACTACCCTGGCTCCACCCATGACAGTTTCATATACAGAATGTCCGCCCTGAGCCGGGCCCTGGAAGCTGGGCAGCATGGCGACACATGGCTCCTAGGTGAGTACAAATGCCCTTGCACATGCATGCATGTCACACACACACACACACAAATATACAAACCCCAATAATCACAACCATTTACACCTCCCCAGGGGACAGTGCCTACCCTCTGAGCAACCACATGATGACGCCAATCCGGAACCCCACCACACCACCCCAGGTAAGATACAACGCCGCCCATATTGCAACCAGAGCCATAGTGGAGCGCACATTCGGAGTGCTCAAGTCACGTTTCCGCTCCCTTGACCGCTCTGGCGGGCAGCTACTCTATGCACCCCCAGTAGTGTGCAGGATCATTGTGGCAGCATGTGTCCTGCACAATGTTGCAACACGGCAGGGTGTACCGGTGGACATGGTGGTGCCCCCACATCCCCAACCACAGGAACAGGCGCTGCCCATGGGAGGGGATAGGGCACGTGGCGAGGAAGCCCAGACCCAGCTTGTGGCCACATTTTTCACCTAAACTCCCACCCCTGCGGAGTGCACACAGGCCTGGCACATACCAGGTGACAATCGATGATGACAAAGAGACAGTCAACTGTCACAACCTTACCACTCTGAGATTGTTGCCATGGAAGTGCCACATTTTCTGCATCCTAGCTACTTAAACACAAGCTATCCTGTGTGACCAAAAGGCACACATATGACATATGACAAGACATGATATGGCATTCGTAACGTGCCTATACACAAGTGGTTCAAGGTGCAACGAGGCAGGGAGGGGGGAACCAGGGAAGACAGACAACTATACTACTAGGCCAGGTGTCATTTAGATTGCGCAAGTGCAGGGGTAGGGGGAAGGGAAAAGTGCAAGGGGAGGGGAAGGGGGGAGTGCAGTACAGGGTAAGTAGAATAAAAAACAAATAAATAGGCCAGCTGGTGGCAACTGCAAAGGTAAGTGCAGACAAGTGCTGGGAAGGGGGGGCTGTAGGGATAGAGAGACAGTCCCGCAGTGCAGGGGTTGCCAGGGAGGCAGTGTAAGTGGAGAGTGGCTGGGCCAGGGACCGAGGTCGGTGAGAGTGGCCCAATTGCAGATCCAGTGCAGTTTCAGTGAATAATTTAGCAAGGGAGAGGGAGAGAGAAAGCAGAAGCAAATAGGCCAATATACATACAACTGTTACAATAAGAGTCATAACATAATTTTGATTCCGACAAACCCTCCTTTTGGCCTATGCCAAGTGTTAAGACTACTGCTGATGTCTTTACAACTAACTCCATGCATTGTCGTCCATACATCCTGAATCGTTATCTGTAATATCTATAGCCATTAGGTCGTTCACCAGAACCTCTTGCAACACGTATTCTTTAAATGCTGTATCTGGAGCATACACTTTATATCCTATCGTGCTCACCACCTGAGCGCAACAGCCCCCTAGCATTGCACATATACTAGGTAGACATTGGATACAGCAACAAGGGAATAGCAGAATCCCCAAAATAACCAGTATGACAGAAAGCACCTTCCATCCCTAGGATCGTAAGGAGTCCCAGAACCAAGTACTAGGACTCCAATCTCCCACAGGAACATGCACTTCTGAACTAAGGATGTGCAAGTTCTGTATTGCCTTGAAAATTGTCGGGGAGGAATCTGGTACGAAAACACAACAAGCGGACCCCACTAATTTACATACTCCACCACGCTCTGCCAGAATGACATCTAATGCCATCCGGTTTTGGAGCGCTTTCAATCTTATTGCTTTCTGTTCCAGTGTCATATTATAGAGTATATCCATGGTCCGGTTGATGGTTCTCTCCAGTACTCTTGCTAGCCCCCTAATATTTTCAGAATTTGCTATTTGTCCCCATAATGGCACAACTGATTTTGCTATATCTCCCAAGAATTTGCCCAGGGGTATCTCCATTCTCGTCCAGCTGTGGACGAGCCTTAGAAACTTCCAATGTACTAGCTATAAATACCCCAGGTAACAGGATCCCTAAATAACAGGTTCCCTGCCAATCCTTGGGCAACCAGGGAAATGCTGTACTACCGCAAACAAAATAGACAGGCCCCCCTACATACAAAGGCCTGTTCTCCCCGGTCAAATTTACAGCATTTGCACAACCTTCAAAATCTCCCATTGACCGGGTGCCATTCCTTTGTACACAGAAGGGAACTGAATCGGGGCTATGGTTAATAGAGTAGGAAGGAGGCACGGCATACTTATTGCCTATCGGAGCCATTTTAAAGGAAATTAGAGTTTGGAAAGGAAGAGACAGTTTATCAGATGGCCTAATAGAAGCAACATTAGGCTTACTTCTATTCGCAAAAAGCGAGCATCCCAGGGGAGTCAGTACACGTTTCTCAAAATCATTTAAATTAGTTCCATCAAAGTTCCCTGAGATGCTATCATTCCAACGGCCAAAGAATAGTGCTCTAAGAGAGGCATAGCAAGCAGTCGTTAAAGGTAAAGGGTGAATATACCATCCTAGCCCCTTGTTCCCATGTTGCGGTAAATGGGTGCAGATCCAGCAGTTGCTCTTATTAAAAATGGCATGCGTCAAATTCATTATTATCATTAAAGTGTTATTGTGATACTTTCGTCTATGCTGGGAGTCCCTAGATGACAGAGTATGAAGGTGTACAGAGGGAGCCAGAGCAGTAGGTACAATTTCAATTGGCAAAAGAGGCTCTAGAGGATACATTTCTTCAAAGTACCAGAGTCCCACGGCAGGGACTATACAAATCCCAATTATTATCATCACAACACAGCAATACGTTTTCGGGGCCTAGGCACATTGTTCATTGTCCGAGTTGGTCACCCCCTTATTTACAAGTCCAATACGAGCAGTAGCGGTGGAGGTGGCAGACATCGTGGTTTTTCAATCGACGACCCCAATGTTCGTTGCTGGCGACACTACGGTCGCGCGACTTCTTAGTCCTTCCCCAACCCTAGCCAGCAGAATCCCCTTTTTCCCAAAATTTTCCTTTGCAAGAACAAAACTCTCAATGACTCTTTTTTTTCCAGATGCACAGGCAAAGCCCGTGCCGTAGTTCTATTTTCTTCGTCGAAGGTCGTACCTGGTGATTCCCGGTACTGCTTGATCCGGAAATAAAGTAACGTCACTTCCTGAGGGAAGCAACGTATCAGAGGCGACAGAAGTCGCAGAACTCGAAACAATATTTTCCGGAAGTGACTTTTCCGAAGAGTGCGGAGACAAAATGGATGGTTCCCCAAGCTCCACGGGCTCAGAGAGATTCTCCGACACACTCACAGCGCTATTTGCTACTCCAGGATCAGAGATTGTAGCATCAGCAAGGGGTTCTGCTTCTTCTGTAACGTGTGGCGTCGGGTGAGGAAGTTTCTTGACATGCGTTGCGTGGATCCAATGCTTCTTTCCAGCCACCCGCACTGCTGTCTGGGTGACCAACAGCACCTGGTAGGGTCCCCGCCAGCTAGGCGCGAGGCAGGAGGACCTTTCGTAGGCCTTTACCAGGACCCAACTTCCAGGCTGAATGTTGTGTCCTGGGCCCATAAACCGTAAAGGTAAAGCTGATCGAACCTTATGATAAATGAAATACAGATTTTTAGTCAACTGGTTACAGTAGTCTGCAAGCAATACCTTTTCAACATCTCTCAGCGCTTTAGGCTTCGGAAGACCCCAAATATTAGCAGGCCTCCCCATCACCACCTCGAATGGAGAGAGCCCAGTCTTAGTTTGAGGTCTGGTACGCATGGCTAACAACACAATAGGTAAGGCGTCCGGCCATTTCAGTTTGGTGCCGGCGCATGTTTTAGCAAGCTTATTCTTTAGGATACCGTTATGTCGCTCTACCAACCCAACACTTTGAGGATGTCTAGCCGAATGAAATCGTTTTTCGATATGTAATGCTGTGCATATCTGCAAGATTACTGCTGCAACAAAATGTGGACCGTTGTTCGACCAAATGACTCTTGGCAACCCAAATCGTGGGAAGAACTCCTTCACCATAGTCTTCGCAGTGGTCATGGCAGTAGCATCCTTAACGGGGAAAGCCTCAACCCATTTACTAAAGGCACAAATGATCACAAGGACGTATTTTAGATTGTTATACCGTTCCATCTCCATAAAATCAAAGTGGATGACCTCGAAGGGGACAGAAGGAGGCCAAAAACTACCCCTTGGAGTTGCTGTCCCCTTCCCCACATAGTGCTGCAAGCAAATCATGCAATTTTGGACATAATGCTGAGCGATTTTCAAAATGTTATCATTTACCCAGACTTTTTCTAACATTTTCGTGATCTGCTGAGCACACACATGCGTAGGACCGTGTGCCATGGTAACCATCGTCAGCACATATGAATTAGGGAGCAACCATTTCCCTTCAGATGTGTCCACCCAACACCCATCTTCATCCAGTTTCCCCATCCCCTCAGCCCACTTTTTAGACTCTTCTATTGTGGCGTCAGCCTGGATATCTCGTACAGACACAATACCCTCATCCATTACATAGGCATCTCTTGTTTCTCTTAGAGCATACATGTCTGTACTAAGGTCTATGATCTTGCGATGCGCTGCACACTTCATGATCGCTAACTGCCTAGGGAGCGCGAGTGCCGAGAGCAATTACACTATCAGGGGGCCATGCTGAATCTTGGTCCCATGTGAGGTTAGGAACCCTCTTTCCGACCAGAGCCTCCCAAAGTTGTGAGCCACTCCAAAGGCATACTGGCTATCAGTATATATATTTACTGTACGCCCTTCGGAGAGTTCACAAGCTCGGGTCAATGCTATAATCTCTGCGGCCTGCGCGGAGTTATGCGGAATTCTCTTAGTTTCAACAACCGTACTCAATGTAGTGACTGCATAAGCAGCTGTAGATGTACCATCCGGAAGTTTGAAGCAGGAGCCATCACAAAACAGCTCCCCTTCCGCATTATCCAAAGGAGTATCTATAAGGTCTATCCTGCCCTTTGTTTCCTGTTCAGTAGTATACAGGCAGTCATGTGATTCTTCGTCACCGCAAGCAGTATTTTGGGGGAAAGGTAGGAGTTCAGCCGGATTAAGAACACAACACCTCTTAATTTGAATGTGAGGGGCAAACAAAATCAATTCATACCTCGTCAGCCGTGCAGAGATGAGGTGCTGTGTTTGGGTTTTATTCAATAGGACATCTACAGAGTGAGGAACCATTAGGGTTAAATCATGGCCTAGGACCATTCCCGCACTCTGTTTTACAGACGCGGCAGCAGCAGCGACGGCTCGCAAACATTTTGGCAAAGCGCATGCGACAGGATCAAGGGCAGAAGAATAGTAGCTGCACGGTCTATTCTTCCCTCCATATTCCTGCGTTAATACAGCCAAACCACATCCATCACATTCATGCACAAACAACACAAAGGCCTTATTGTAATTTGGAGTACCCAGAACCGGTGCAGAGCATAACGCGGTTTTGAGAAGCTCAAATGATCGTTGATGTTCCGACTTCCATGGCAGCGGCGAAGAAATGCCCTTGTTCGTCAAGGCCAACATCGGTTTTATCACTAGTGAGAAGTTCTGGATCCACAGCCTACAGTAAGAAGCCATACCTATTAAGGCTCTGACTTCCTTGTGTGTATTTGGGACAGACATGCCAGAAATGTGTTTTATTCTTTCAGGTGTCAATCTTCTCCCCTCCTTTGACAGGAGATAGCCAAAATAGGTGACCTCCTGACAACAATATTGAAATTTCTTAAGCAAAGCTTTATGACCATGTTTAGCCAAATGAATAAGCAACAATACAGTGCCTTCTTTACAAGCACTTTCAGAATCTGCTGCTAAAAGCAAGTCATCGACATAATGAAGCAGTGTACAAGTAGATGGCAATTCAAGGGTGTCAAGCTGCTCTTTCAAAGCCCTACTATAAATGCTTGGACTTTCAGTATAACCTTGAGGTGCACGAGTAAATGTGAACGAGCGTCCCCCCAAGGTGAACGCGAACAAATATCTACTATCCTTGTGTATAGGAATACTGAAGAAAGCATTCTTCAGATCCACAACACTAAAGTGAGTAGCTGTAGCAGGGATCATGGTTAATATCGTTGTCACATCAGTCACAATTGGAAATTGTGGAGCGACAATTTTATTAATAGCGCGTAGATCAATTATGAAATGGAATGGGATTGCATTGTCACCTTTCTTGTACACGGGTAAAATCGGACTGTTACATAAACTACCTGCAATCTCCTCAACCACCCCTCAATGCACAAAATCAGAAACAATGCACTTCAAAGCACGCTCGCCCTCAACTGAGATTTTATATTGCGGAATGCGTGGTAGTTTAACTCCATGTTTCAAAACTATTTTAACGGGTTCAACCTGTAAAACCCCGACATCATTGTCATCAACCGCCCACTAACATTCTGAGACAATGCTAAATTCAGGAGGCAATGGTCGAGTCAGAAACTGAGAACTGGGAAGTTGCTGTGGTGAAATCGTCAGTCGCACTCCGTCAGAGGAACAATGAATCACTGCATTTAATTTCTTTAACAGATTTAACCCCAGCAAATTCTCTCCAAATTCTTCTCTGAAGTCAAGAGGAATGGACAGTGGTCCGTAAAGGGACCCAAAGAAACAGGCACCTGCGAAGAAACCGGACAAACAACTGGCGTGCCAGAAAACCCTACAGAAACATTAGTTTGCCCTGACAGTGGAATGTTTGGAACCCGAGAATGATCAATGGAGCACTTCTGTGCTCCAGTGTCTATCAAGAACTGATGTTTCCTATTCCCCACTAGCAGTTCAACGTAGGGACCTTTTTGACTAACGGGAATAGGTGAAGGTTCCAAACCCTGCTTCGGGCAATCCTAACGAAACAAAATGTCGTCGAAAGGAAGCTCTTCAGAAAGGTAGGCAGCAGAAGGGTGATCAAAGATGTTTCTTGTGTCCACACTCGAAGTCTGATTATCCCGTGAAAAAGGTTGCTTAGGATCTTGTGAGAACTGACCTCTATCAGGGCCCTCCACTCCGAGGCGACCTCTAGGTCATCTACCCATACTCCCAAATGTGTTGTTTGACCTCTGTCGAAGGACAGGGCACTGTGCATGCCAATGACCTTCCTGGAGACAATAGGCACACTGGTTAATATTCACAGGACCCAAGGGGACGTTCCCTTGCGGAACATACTGACCTCTGGTCTTTGAATTACCTCCTCTGGGATTTCTAACAATTTGCTGTAACAATACTTTGGTCTTCAAGTCTCCTTTCCTCTTCTCGACTCTATCTTTTTCATTATTGACACGGTTCTCGTAATACTGAGCCATGTGCAAAACTTCTGATTGGGATTTCGCCTTGCAAGCGCTCTCAGAGGACATAATCTGTGACTGGATGTCAGGCAGCAATTCACGCACAAATTTGTCCACCAACAACCTTTTCCCAGACTCTGTGCCCAAGTCCTGTCCACTGAAGTCAGAGAATACCTGTTCGAATCGATTAAAGAACTCGGTGGCACCCTCAGATTTTCCTTGGACACAGGCCGTAAGCCTGTCCCAAATAATTCTTTTCTCAGGAATTATGGTTTTCAATTTTGCAACAATTCTATCAGACAAAGTGAGTATTACCTGAGGTGGTTTCTCACCAGCTGGTCTTTCCCCATCAAGCCTAGTTATGTTAGCCCACGTATCTCCCAACCCAGGTACATCGTCAATTGTTCGAACCTGCTTCCATAAATCTACGGGCAGGAGTAAAGGGAATAACAAGTCAATATCACTTAGGGTGAACACAGAGGACTGCAAAACGGACTCTATCTCTTTGTAGAATCCTGTCGGATTTTTCCTAATATCAGGAATTGATTGTCTAATAGTGTTCACTTCCTGTCGTGAAAACGGGACGTGAACAAATTGTGATACATAATGTGCGGTAATGTCCACAGCGGGTGCACCTGTCCCAATGTGAGCAGGGATCTCAACCTTTGGGACAAATGTCGGAGGAACCTCTCTCATAGGCAACTGAGATATAGGTAACTCCGACCGCTTATTAAGCAACAGAGCCAGGTCGAGCGCTAAGGCTGTCAAAGAAGTGTTGAGCGAGAAAGCCCTCGTACAAATACCCAATAACTCTGCGGGACAACTAACCTTCTTCCTTACACATTCATCCTGCAGGTACTCCACCATTACCTGAATCACCTTCCTCTGCATTTCTACTGTATACTGACTATACGTGTCATACACTTCATCTGGCGGTATCGATGAATCCGAGATCCATCAAATCGCATCTTTTGTATAGATTCGTACTTCCTCAGATGCCGATTTACGTCACGGAAGGAATCGTTTCTGCACATACATACTGTGGTCTTCATCATTCTCATCCCGCAATTTTTCTAAGTCCCTCCTATACTCAAATAACCTCTCGACATGACCATGTACTTTCTCCTCAGTGTCCCTTGAAAGCGCTAGAGTATTCAGATCCCTCAACCCTTGTGGGAGATCTGCATTATGTAATCTACCCCACATTACACATAAATGAGTCCCCAAACCTTCAATAAAAAAAAAATTCTCGGGAAAATTGTCCATATTTGATAATGTGGAAAAAACATTAGCTTGATCATCTCTCTCCATACAATGCTTAGCCCATGCAAACAATTCCTGTTTCTTTTCTGCAGAGACAGTATTTCGAGTGACAATCTTTGACCCCGCACCCTGATCAACTACAGTCGGTACAGAACCACTCGGGAGCGGAGGTGCGGGCAAATGCAATGGAGGTGTGACTATTGGCGCAAGGGGAAGAGGTGGTAGAGTAGGTGGAGGAACAACAACTGGAGGAATAGGAACAATAGGTTGTACAGGGGGAACAGGAATAACGCAGGAATAACAGCAGGAATAGGCAGAGCACCAGGGAGAGGATCATACGGAGGTGGCGCAGAGGTACCAGGCCTTCGTTCGTTTAACAATTTGTCAATAAATTCTTCAAAACATGAAAATCTTCAGAGGGATAGATTTTCTGGATACCGAGTGAGAAAGCCCTATCCATATTCTTGACTGACTCTGAATGTTTTTCCTTATCATATAACAACGCCTTTTCAGCATTCGTTTTATGACGGCGTGCATGTTTATCCCTACTTTTAAGCTGCTGCAATGCTTCTTTTTTCCAATTCTGCAAAACATCAAATGCTGCAGGTCTGGCCTTCTTCTTTAACAAGACCGATTCTAGGTATTCAATATGGGGGACCTCAAAACTACCATTGATTGGCCACTGAAATTCAGAGGCATGTCTGGTTTGTCTGTGCCAAATATCATTAAATACTATACTTCCAATGCCATGCTTACAGTACATAGTACATGCCGGTGACCCCTCCTGTGGTGCCGGGCGGCTAAATTCCAAAGATTGTCGATCGCTGCGGAATAGTGCCCTAAAGCAGCTAGACAATTTCCCAGGCATTTCACAAAAAATTGGTGTTACCTGGTCAATAATTGTGTCTGCAGATACAATACGCCAAATTCAAATTGTCAGGGTTAAATTAAGAGCCGGGTCACGACTACACCTGACCAAATCTGAGGAGGACCGTACGGTTTACCAAAGAACTTACCTAATGAATTTTACCTTGTGTTTGGTGGTTTCGACAAATCTGCCCGCCTCAAAAATGGACCCTCGTCAAGATGCCGTTTCAGACCACACGACTATCGTCCAAAGATCGGATCGTGCAGCGCTGCCGAAGTATCACGTCTCGTTCGGTCGGGCCCGCAGTATCACACTGTCCGATCCCGGTCCGATAGCCTGCGTCAACCTTCAATGATCCGGCATCAATCTTGAGGGTCCCTATTCGGGCGCCAACTGTGAAAACAGAAAAATAATATGAGGCCGGGAAAACACCAACACAGGTTACAAAGAAACATACAAGTACTTTATTTCAAGTTACAACAGTTACCAAGTCAATTGACAAACGGATAGCTATTCGGCTCTCAGTATAACATAACGAACTTCAACGAGGGTTCGATATGTTCAGTGAGAGACCGTACATTGGAATACCCGGGCCATTTATACAATTTGTCCAGCCCTTGGCCAACCCTCTTGCGGGTTAACCATTCTGTGAAATGCAATACTGGTCTAGGGTTCCTTGCCAGGTCAACCTTTAATATATGCATTTTGATTAGTTTTGCTGATATAAGTAGTACATTTACATACAGGTCAACAGTAGGACAAGGTCTCAGTTCACGACCCCGACCAGTGGCCTGCAGGCATATTAATCATTCAGCTTGTACGGAGGTCACAACGGCCAGAATCTATTCAAAATGTAATTTGGCCTCCATTTTGATGTTCAGGGTGACTTCTACATAAAAAGAGAACCTAAAATGGCGGCTTGATTCAAGATGGCGGCTTACATTGATTTCTATGAGGTCAAGACCTTGCCATGGAGTTTGTTCGCGCACGATGTTTAGACAACTTGGCGTAGGCCAATATACATACACTGATACAATAAGAGGCATAACATAATTTCGATTCCGACAGTACAGGGTGCTGCTCAACACCCACATGCGATGATGCTGAGCCAAAAAAAAAACCTCCATGGGCTCAACGCCTGCACAGCCCGACCTATGTGGGAGATAGATGGTCGTCCGAGTCTGGCTTATCCTGGAAAGGAGGACGTGGCACAGTAGCCTGGCCACGCCTAGCCGCAGCTTGCCCCTCATCAGCAGCAAGTTTGCCGGACGGGTGAGCCTGGTTCTGTGTGGCGATGTGACGTAGGTCTGCATGCAGAACCTCACGTGATACACGTACTTCCTCTTGCAAGGTAGCACGTGTAACACAGAGTTCCTCCTGCAAGGCCTGACTGGACAACCGCTGCACCTCCCGGCAAGCCTGTAGCTCAGCCGAGATGGTACGCTCAAGCTGTGCAAACCTCTCCTCTGCCCGCTGCCTCTGGGACATCATAAGGACACCCAGAGTGGATTTGAGGGAAGCATACTCCTCCCTCAGGGCATCCCTGTGCGCCTCTGCGTGAGCAGCAATTGCTTTACGCAGAGACAACATTTTAGCCTGGCGTGCCCTGTCTGAGGCTGCCATGCCCAGCCTGAGCGAGCGGGCCGTGGACCGTGCCGCCTGCTGCTGGAGAAGCACCTGCCTAGCAGGGGGGAGCACAGATCGGGCCACACGCTCCATGCTCTCAGCGATGTTCTCCATTGCTGCCCCCTGCCGTTCTGAATCGGCAGTCATGTCTTGCTCCCACTCAGTATACTGCGGTTGCGCGCGGCGACCGCGTTGCTAGGCTTGACCCCTGCGGGACCCAAGGACCGGGTGTCCTCGCTGTGTTGGCACCGCCCGCGGCTACACGACTACATGCCCCCGTCGACGTGATGTCCCAGGCACATCAGTGACTGGTGTGGAGGGTGACCCTGCGTCCCGAACCACCACGGGCGGAGGAACCAAGACTGTCTGATCCCTCAGTGCAGGTGTCGCGGACAGAGGAGTGTCCACATCAGAATCACTCACCCCTGACACATGGACTTGATGCTCATCCAACTCGACATGGACGTCAGAGTCGTCATCAAGGCTGGACTCATAGGCAGCCAGAGACAAGATGGACTGTAGCACTTGGGGGTTTTCGTGGCCTACCATCCCACGACCCCCACTTGTGCCGGGTTGATGTAATGGTAATAACCCTGTGTCTGGCATGACAACACCATCCTCCACCTCCATTGCGTCATCACCTGAAAAATAGAGAGAAAAAAGGTCACTACACATGTCAGAAGCACACAACACACACACACACCGACAACAAACACATCAGGCAGACATGTGACACACAACATAGAACCTGGCATGCATGCTGGGTCAACTTTGAATTGCTTCTGTGATCAGACCTGTTGAAAGGTGGCAGTGTGCATAGAAGTGGGTCTATGCAGTGCAGAAAATGTGTACGGCACTCACTACCTACATGTCCAAGGACTCCATGGTGTGTGTCAGGAAATGTGAAGGCAGTGCAAGGTCAAATTCAGGCATCACGTGCACTGTGCATTCAATGGGTAGCATATCTACAAGCCAAGCACCCCTCCTCCCAAGTACAAAAGCAGGGATGCCTAGCATGGTATCAAAAGGCTGACCATACACCTGTGTATTGACAGGCAGTGTTGACTGGCATCAACACCTTAATGTTATTCAAGTGACAACACTGCAAATGATGATGGGACAGTAAGCAGGACACATGATGAAAACTCTGGAGGCCGCCCACGTGTGAAGAAGGCACTACAACAGTCGGACAGAGTCATTGGCCATTAAACAGGCTGAGGCCTGTGACCCACACAGATTGTCAGACCCTAAACATGTGTGCAACGCAGTACTGAGCCACAGTTGACATGGGAAGGCTGATGAGATGCCATGCAATGTATGTCACCCAGGACTTAGATGGCCGCCGTAAGGATCGTCATCCCGACGCTTTCTTTGGTTGCCTAGCAACCTCATCAGCATATCAATAGTGCCTGGCAACCGGAGGCGGAAGCCGGCCCTAGCTGCCTAAGGCCCGTGAGCCAAAGGCCCCTGCTGTCTGCCCCTGTCCGCACCGGTCCGCTACAGTGCTGGTCACTGTACCGTAGCACCAACTACTCGTATTCCAGTCTAGGACCGATACGCTTGAACTGAGAGCGCACAAAGCAACGCAGTAAGATTCCCCTGCTGCATTAACACAGCTGCACCCAATTTGACAGACGTCTCCTTGTCTGACCCCCTCGACACCCAGACCGGCTACTGAAAACATTCACCCCTTCTCGCTTAGGAGAGCATTCGCATACCTAGTTACATCTGTGTACTAACATTACCATACGAATCAATGCATACTTTTATGGCTCATATCTACGCTCACCGTCCTCTCTCCTCAGCATTTGCATAGAACCTGTCGCTAACCTAACTGCTCGCAATTTGTTGCACCACCAAGTCAGCTTAACTGAACCTCCACATTGAGTCACTGATTGCATTTGCTCATGTACCTACCTTGCCTTGCCAGACTAGCTGAACCTCTGCATTGAGTCACTGATTGCATTTGCTCATGTACCTACCTCGCCTTGCCAGACTAGCTGAACCTCTGCATTGAGTCACTGATTGCATTTGCTCATGTACCTACCTTGCCTGCCAGACTAGCTGAACCTCTGCATTGAGTCACTGATTGCATTTGCTCATGTACCTACCTTGCCTTGCCAGACTAGCTGAAGCTCGGCATTGAGTCATTGATTGCTCATGGCACGGTCAGGACACCTGGCTCACGATATGCAGCCACTGCCATCTGTCAGCCACCCAACTCTTGCCACTACCATAGGGTTCACCATTGCCACATTGCTCTGCCCCACTACTCCCAGTACTGCTAAGACTAACTACTGTCACACCACCCCACTCTCTCCCACTATGCCCCTTAGCAACCCATACCTTAATGACCCTGCCCTATGGCTCCAACATTTTGCCACCAAACCTACACCCAATCAACCATGCATGCTCCAAGTCAGGAATCTCAGACTGGGATCCAGATTGCCGCATGCCCCTCGTGCCGCGAGCACCTAGCACACTTACAATACCTCCACTACACAGAATACACGCCCAACCCCTTGTACCTTCTCTGCCAGTGAAGGGTGCCCTCATCAACGCCAGATCTATCATGGCCCACGCGCTGGACATCTCCAACCTTATCACCACTCAAAACCTCGACTTCATAGCCATTACGGAAACCTGGCTACATGCTGCCTCTGGCCCACTCCTTGCCCTCGCCATCCCCATCGGTTACTCTATCACTAGAGCGGACCGCCAAACTACATCTAAAGGAGGTGGAGTCGCATTTATACACAGAAATAACACTACACTTAGAACCATCCCCAACAGTGAGCTCAGTTCCGCAGAATCCCTCTCTGTGAAACTCACCCTATCTCCAACTAACACTGCCACCATCCACCTTATCTACAGACCTCCAGGACCACTTGGCTCTTTCTTAGATGAGATCACGGCCATTCTGACCGTCAATAACAAACCCAACTTGAAGGTATTGCTTCTAGGCGACCTCAACCTGGGCCTTCTTGACACTAAGGATCACCTGGCCTCTGAAGTAGCTACCACATTAGCTAACTTAGGCTTCCAACAGCGCATTAACGAACCCACCCATATTAAGGGCAGGACGCTCGATTGGATTACCGACCTTAACTGCAACACACCCATTAGCTCCAACCACGCTTGTGCCTGGTCCGACCATCACATTATCATCTTCCACCTCCCAGCGACCAACCCCCACACTGCTCCTACCATAGCTCCAGCCATTCCCACAAGAAACAAAAAAGACATCACTAAGGATAAACTCCTCCCTCTCATCCTTCCCATCCTGAACAAATGCGTATCCCAACATAACGACCCCACAGTTCTAGTAGACATTTTCAATCAAACACTGCTTAAAGCCATTGACAATATAGCACCACTCAAACTACAGAAAGCCAAACAACAGGCCCACCTGAACTCTTGGTTCACACCGCAGCTAAGAATTCTATGCAAAGAAAAACGTAAGGCTGAATCACTTTGGAAGAGTCACCCATGTGACCTTAACAAAGATCGCCTCATCATTACTACCCATAACTACAAAGAAGCGATTCTACAAGCCAAAAAGGAGACCTATAACCATCGCATTGCTCAAGCGGAATCCAACAGCAAAGAATTATTTAAAATCCTTAAAGAATTGGAATCACCATCCCCTGCGCCTGACACTTGCACTAAAGATAGTAAATGGTGCAATAACATCCAAAACGCCCTCCTCACCAAAATTACTACATTGCAATCTAAAATTAACGCCAAACAAAATACCTTACTTACCAACCCCACCACCAAACCTTCCTATACTCCGACGGCCTCATTTACTCACACCCCTTTTAGTTTCACCCCACTCACCACTCTTGAGGTTGAAAACATCATTCGCAATCTAAAACCTTCTAACTGCCAAGGTGACTCCTGCCCAGCACCTATCATCAAGGAAGCAGCACATGACCTCGCTCCCTTTATAACCGCCTTCATTAACTCCTCATTCCTAACGGGCATGGTACCTAACAACTTAAAGGACGCATGGGTTATCCCCCTCCTAAAAAAAACGACACTAGACCCCGAAATACCAACTAACTATAGACCTATTACCACCGTACCGTTCCTACTTAAAATACTTGACAGAGCAGCTTACTTGCAGATTCAGAACTACTTAGAAACCAATAACCTCCTTGGCTCAAGACAATCTGGCTTCAGACCTAAGCACGGGACTGAAACAGCTTTACTTGATCTCAAAACTCAAATTAATGACCTTAAAGACAACGGTAAATTGACCCTTCTAATATTACTGGATCTTTCAACTGCCTTTGATTTGGTCAATCACCAAATACTATGCAGGCATCTGAAGTCAGCGGCCCACTTATCTGACAATGCATCCAATTGGATCAGGTCATTCCTTGACAATAGGCACATGAGAGTTTTTTCTCCGACCGCATCGGCCAATCCCACACCAGTCCCTTGTGGAGTCCCGCAGGGTTCTTGTGTTTCCCCCACTCTATACAATGTCTTCACCAAACCTTTATTTGACGTGCTTGACTATCTGGGTGTCACCTACACTAACTACGCTGATGACACCCAGATACACATTCCCATCACTGGTGACTACATAGCTGATTCCAAAGCCCTTAATGACATTTACCTCGTCATACAGGCTTGGATGGCCCAGCATGAACTGTGCCTCAACGATGACAAGACTGAGCTTCTCATTTTAGGCACACAACAGAGACTTAATAAACTAAGCCACCTGTTCGGTTCCTTCAAAATTGATGGCAATCTGATTAAAGTATCCAAAGACACCAAAACTCTGGGTATATACTTGGATGCCTCCTTGACACTGACTAGACAAACCAATGCAGTGGCCTCCGCGTCTGCTTACACTTGCAAATTGATCTCTGCCTGCCGCCCTTTCCTCACGGCCCAGAACTGCATCACCCTGGCCAGGACCTTGGTCATGTCCAAACTGGACTACTGCAATGCACTGTACCAGGGTACCAACCAGGGTAATCTTAATAAACTCCAGACGACCCAAAATAATGCCATTAGAGCAGCCCTCAACATCCCCCGATCTTCCCACATTTCAGAAACCAGGAAGAACCTCAACTGGCTCTCAGTCGCCCAAAGGATCTCCCTGAAAGCACTGGCCATCACCTACAAATGCGTCAACCACCAGGCTCCCTCATACCTAGCCTCGTGCTTCACTCAATATACACCAGCACGAGCACTCAGATCTGCACAAAACCAAGGTCTTGCAATCCCTAGATTCAAGCTTCAATCTGCTGGAGGCGCCAGCTTCCCTGTCTTGGCAGCCAAGCTCTGGAACACCGTACCACTCCTGATCAGAACCCTGCCTTCATTCAACCAATTCAAACACAAAGCAAAGCTTTGGTTAGTTACTTCCTACTAACAACTGCTCCTCTTTACTGAATGGGCCACCTGGGACCCTTCTTGCATTGATGATCGATGCCTGATTTGTAACGTCTACTGTTTACTTGTTTCAATTTGTCAGGATTATTGTGATGATACATAATGTACTGCTCCCTTACTTGTAAATACAATGTAACTGCTCTACTAAGATATGCGCCCGGTTGCCCTTCGGCCTGGCCTGCGCTATATAAATAAAACAAATACAAATACTTGTTTTACAGTGATCATCCAGTCAAGGACACATAGGGGCATGCGTGCAATGCACATGGAGCATGAATGGGCACTCATGTCCCTGCGGGACATCTGACCTATGCACAGTACAAGTGAGATACCCTGCATCAAGTACTAAGGCTGTACCACACAGCATATGTCTGGCAGATTGTACGCTGGAAGTTAGCATGTACCCAGGACGCATGAACAGGAAAGTACACATTGGCAAGATTGAAGCAGACCAGTGCAAAGGTGGAACTGGGGTGCAGAGTGGCGGAGGAGGGGCAAGGGAGCATGCCTACATGGAGTCCCCGCATGCAGGCAGAGGAGACATGCATGTCAGTCATGCAATGACATTGTGCCTGGGCTGAGAGGAAGGTCACCCCACGCCACATGCAGAAGGGCCAGTGAGCTGGAACATGGACCGGAGGGGCATACTTGTAACCAGCATGTGAGTAGGGTGCAATAGAGGTGATGCGGACAGTCCCTGTCTGCTCCACATGTCCAGCATCCAGCAGGGCAGACATGCATCACGGAAGCATTGCATTACTTACACATCAGAACCATGTACACATCACATGTAGTGGCAATCATGCACAACACATCCCACAAGTGAAACACACACGTCCTCAACAAACACGCATCAACATTAACTGGACTGGGCATCAAAGTCCAGCATCTCTCCCACTCCTTCGACTAATTCAGGTGGTATGAACTCCGCAACGAGTGCCTCATGCGGAGTGAGCTCTTCCTCCTCTGGTGCAGGCCCACCGCCAGTCACCAGAGTCAAGTTGTAATTTGAGGCACGATTAGCCTTAGCGCTGCTTTTGAGGTAATTCCAACGCTTTTTGCACTCTTACTCCGTGCGCACCTCATGGCCGAATGAACTGACATGTTCCGCAACATGCTTCCAGTGGGTGTCACGGTGGGCAGCCGTAGTCTGACTATTGGCACCCACTACCATGTCACGGCTGTGGCCCCGCACGTAGTCCACGAGGAAGTCCAGTTCCTGCTTGCAGAAAGGCTTCTTCCTCGACGTGCAGGAGGTCGTGGCTGTGTGTGGGGTCCCAGCCTGTGCTGCAGGTGCAACCTTCCTCCTCTTGGACTGTGGCGCAGACCCTGGCTGGCTAATGCCGCCCTGACCAGTATGGCCAGTGGGTTCGGTGGATTGAGCCCAGGGAGTGGCAGGTGGAGGGACGACCAAAGGCCTGACTTGTGTCAGTGGCATCTGGGTGCCCTCTAATGGACTCTGCGCAGCAACATCCGTTGTGGCAGGGTCATTGACCGCAATGGTCCTGGTTGGCAGACTCACAACCGGGGTGTTGTTGGGTGCATCTGCCCCTGCACTTGCCAACACCCGGCTGTTCGGGGCAGCAGATGACATAACTTCCTCAAGGACACGTGTCTTGGTCAGAGCAGCCCTGCGTGCCCCTATAGTTTCCCTGCTGGCCTGTTGGAAATCTACCAAGGGCTCCTCAAGTGCCAACGCAGCCTGCGCTGGCAGACCCTGAGCCTGGGTGGCAGTGTCCACAGCTGCACCTGCAGCTACCTCTACCCTTGGGCCCATGGCAGTCGATGGAACGGTCTGCCGGGTCACACGGGCGCCAGTGCCAGATGGAGAAGCTGCATCCCCCGGAACCACAGGGGGTGGTGGCATGACTGCACCAACACATGGCACAACATTGTGCTCAAGTGGCGCACCCCTGCCTCTTCCTCCTCTGTGGCCGCCCTGGACACCCTGGAGTCCCCCTACTCCCTGGTCACCACGGCCACGTCCCCGACCACGCCCGCCACGAGGAGTACGCCCAGCTGAGGCGCCCCTCACCTTTGGTGTCCTCCCAACCATGGCACAGATGTAGTAGTGCCGGCACAGATGGAGTAGTGCCAATGGGGGGTGTACACCACAATTGACCTGGGCAATTGGGGTGAAGGGGGTGGGAAGCAAGATGTTAACAGCCCCCCTGCACCTGCAAGGCTGTATGTGACCCCGGTGATGTAGTGACGGGTCACGCAATGCTCAGGCACCCCAAAACTGCAGTAAAAACCGTGCACACAACCCTGCAGCCTATGTGCGTGGAATCAACCTCCCGCAGTACGCGGTGGCACCCAGTAACACGAATAACGCATACGCGTGGGACACGCAGGCTACTTTGACCTCGAAAATGGGTGCGATACACAGGGGCACCCGCAGTGGGAAAAATAGCGTGTGCGACTCACTGTCTGACTAGCGCGATGCAGAAAAACACGCGTAGCCAACACCCCCGCCAAAAGAAGAGATACGTCCTTGATAGCTGTGAAGTTGTGATGGCGCGCGAAACAACAGGAAGCAGCAACACACGTCGGTCTCCAAGAAAGGCACGTACAGCGAACTGCTGCCCCCGCTCACCTTTAACCCATGCTGAGGGAAACGCCCACGCACGTCACGTCACTCACGCGCATGGGCCCTTTCATCGGATTACACGCATTCCCACGCGGACGTGCAGTTTTTCACACACGCTGAAACGCTCGTGAACTCCCGCGCACGTCACGTAACAGAGGCGCTTACGCTTGAAGGCCCTTCGGTCCAATGAAATCGCGTATGCGTGCAGACGCGCTTACGCGCTAAGGGCCTTTCCTCGAATTACACACTGACGTGCAGAATTTTCACGTGCCAAATCACTCCGTATCAAGCTGGCCACGCGTAAGCACACGGAAGACCACGCTCCTGCCAAAAAGGCCGAATTACTGCCCCCCAGAGCCCCGAGCAGCCTCCCACGAGCCATCTGCTGCTGCCTGCCTGCCTGCCTGCCTGCTGCCACCGTGCCCTGCCATTTGGTGCCTGCACATCAGCCATCTGCAGGGGTCCAGTTGCGGTGCCCACCCCTGCTGGAACAGAAGACTCTCGACTGGGATACCATCGCTCCACAGCCCAGCCCCAGGACCCAGTTGCCCACCCATGCCTGACTCGGGGGTCGCCATGTCGGGGCAAACACCATTTGAGACCACTGGCGACCACCAGCCAGAGGGGCAGAGGGCCACCAGCTTCAGTCAGAAGGAAGTTGGTGTCCTGGTGGAGCTTGTCCTGGGGCATTATGATGCCCTCTTTGGATCATCACGCGCCGACAAGGAAGGATGGGACAGGGTCTGGGACGACTTTGTTGTTGCCATCAACGCGGAGAGGGTGGCAACCCGCAACATCAAGCAAGTCAAGAAGCGCTGGGAGGACTTGAGGTCCAGGACCCTCATAAAGGCCCGGCGCCTCGTGGAGGGGGGCCGGGGCAGCATGAGTACCATCCAGCTGAGGGTCCTGGAATGCGTACGCCCAGCGCTCCATGCCCAGATCCTTGAGAGGCAGACCCGTCTGGAGTCGAGCGGTAAGTGGCCAAGCATTGCTGTGTGAGACAGGGCATGTTGCAGTGTGCTGGTTGTCTGATACTTGCCTGTATGTGTGACATGTACGCGTGTGTGTGTGCAGGGACATCATGGTCATGCATGTGAGACCAGTAATGTGTGAAGCACACGGTTGGTGTGTGTGTTTAAATGCTACATGGGGAGCCCTATGCGGAATGGACACATGAGAGCATGCCAGTCTCTGTTCCTGGACATGGGTGGGGGTGAGGGATGGGTGATGATGCCATGTACATGTATGGTGTCCATGTCTGTGTGTCGGACCTGCGTGTCTGTGACTTGTGAATGCCATGGATGCATGACACATGTCTGTGACAATGTTCAGATTCACTGATGCAGCCTAGTTATCCTTGCATCCACTGTGTCTGGGGTGTACGAGTCCAGATGGATGAAAGTACGGTGAAGTGTGTGAATGTGATAGGCATGACCCATGATGCATGTGAGTTCAAAAACAACATTGTATGTTTCAAGAGTCCCTTGGACATGTTTGCTAATGTCCATAGCATGTGCCATGCCTGTTACTGCATGTGTTTGGCCTGCACTGACCCATGTGTTGTGGAGGGACATGATGGAAGTGATCTTTGACAGTGCCACTCATCTGCTATTGCTTCCTGTCTAGGGGGCCATTGTACAGTACCCTGATGCTTGTGTTCTATGTCTCCCTCTACACAGCGCCACATGAAGAAGAGGGCAGAGACGGCTCTGTGGAGCAAAGCGGCGGGGGTGCCCCCACGGCTGCAGCGGAAGGGGTGGGTGAGCCCCCACAGGGGCTTGCAACAGCGGAAGACGGGGTGGAGCCATCAGGTTGGTGGTTTCCACAGAGGAGGAGGAGGCCGCTACTGAGCCGCACATGGGGCCTGGTGGGGGCATCCCTGCTGGTGCAAGTGGTGCAGTCCAGGGGCAGGGGAAGGAGGCAGCACAGGTCGCCATGGAGGGGCCTGTGCATGTCACTGTCCCTGACACTGTGACTGCACCACCATGCACCAGCAGGGATGCCCCATCCCAGGCCCGTCCGCAGGTAAGGGGGATGTCCATGTCATCTGACTCCCCTCCACCTGCGGACGAGAGGACCCCTGGCCGTATGGAGACGGTCCTGATTGGTGTTGCGTTGCGCACGGGTGTCATTCGTGATGAGGTGCGTGCTTCCCGGGGGGAGCAAGCACATCATCACGAAGAGCACTGTGCCAACGTGGCCCAGTTGGGAGCGGCTGTGGTCGGGGGTTTCGTACATGTGTCGGGCACTCTGACGACCCTCTCCTCCTCTGTGGAGGCTATGCGCCAGTCGTTCTCCATGCCGTCTTCCGGCCCAGATGCCACCAGGGCCCCCTGTGGACCTGCCCTGACCAATGCAGCCAACTCGGTGGGGATCCCATCCCTGCCACAGTCGGGAGTCGGAGGTCCAGCAGGGGTGGACACACCAGCAACTGGACCCCAGCAGATGGAGGATGTGACGGCATCATTGGGCAGGGCACGTGCACAATGGCATCGGTGGATTCCATCAGCCTGGATGCCGTCGTGCTGGCACAGGCAGTTGCGTCGGAGGCAGCGGCAGGCTTGACGTGGGAGGCACCATGGCTCGGGGCCATCAACATCAGGGGGGCAGGCATCGGCCGGAGGGCAGGAGAACCCTGAAATGGGAGTGTCTTCCATGTGGGAGCGGTTGGTCCAGCAGATAGGTGCGGAGCGGCAGCGGGCAGAGGATGAACGGCTCACAATGGTCAGGGCGGAGAACTCCATGCGGAAGGCGCTGAGGCGGGCTGAGTTCCTCGAGGGTATTCGCATGGAGTTGGAGCTGGACACTGCATTATCCCTGCGAGACCTCGGGGCCAGGGAACATGCCCGCCTCCAAGCCATTGAACAGGAGTTCGATGATGCCCTGGCCCATGACAAAAACCAGTGAACCGTTGGACTAGCCTGCTGCCCTTGTAAATAGTTATGTAGTTAGTGTTAGGTTTCCTTTGCTTTTTTATTGATTTTGGACCTTTTGGACAATGGACCACATTTTTGTATATAGTTTTTTTATTAGGTAGTATTTTTAGATAGGTTTCATTTCTTCAGTTGGGATCATGGACCCTGGATTGTTTATCTGTATATAGTTGACTGTTGGATTATGGTTTTTTTTTTGATTTACCCATGGAGCAATGGTTTTCGGTTTTGTTTTTCCCTTGGATGTACTTTTTTGAACTGTGACTTTGGACACCTTTCCTTTGGATTATGATTTGTGGTTTTTCATTATTTTACAGACATGCTGCTTTTTGTTTTTAATTCCCATTGTCGTTTGTTTATTTTTAATTCCATTTATGTTGCTTTTAATACATTTTTTTCCTCAAACTTCATTGTGTAGTATCATCTCATTGGTTTCATGCATATCATGATATGGGTTTTGACATTCACTTACACCCATTGTGTGTATGTGAGGGACATGTGTTCATTTACATACTTGACTTTGGGGTTGTATCATGTAATTGGCATTTCTGAGTGGGTGGATGCAATACTTGGGTGGGTGTTTGGCATGTGGAGGCTGCCCATAAGGGCCAGGGATCTAGATTGTGATGACGTGCTGGCTGGGGGACATGTGTCAGGGCCTGCTGGCAGGTGCCCCACAATGCTGGGGGCTGGGGGTGCAGGGGGACATGAGTGGGACATGAATGGGGGCATGCTGGCAGGTGCCCCGCAATGCTGGGGGGTGGGGGTGCAGGGGGACATGAGTGGGACATGAATGGGGGCCTGCTAGCAGGTGCCCCGCAATGCTTGGGGGTGGGGTGCAGGGGGACATGAGTGGGACATGAATGGGGGCCTGCTGGCAGGTGCCCCGCAATGCTGGGGGGTGGGGGTGCAGTGGGACATGAGTGGGACATGAATGGGGGCCTGCTGGCAGGTGCCCCGCAATGCTGGGGGGTGGGGGTGCAGGGGGACATGAGTGGGACATGAATGGGGGCCTTCTGGCAGGTGCTCCGCAATGCTGGGGGGTGGGGGTGCAGGGGGACATGAGTGGGACATGCATGGGGGCCTGCTGGCAGGTGCCCCGCAATGCTGGAGGGTGGGGGTGCAGGGGGACCTGAGTGGGACATGAGTGGGGGCCTGCTGGCAGGTGCCCCGCAATGCTGGGGGGTGGGGGTGCAGGGGGACATGAGTGGGAGATGAATGGGGGCCTGCTGGCAGGTGCCCCGCAATGCTGGGGGGTGGGGGTGCAGGGGGGCATGAGTGGGACATGAATGGGGGCCTGCTGGCAGGTGCCCCGCAATGCTGGGGGGTGGGGGTGCAGGGGGACATGAGTGGGACATGAATGGGGGCCTGCTGGCAGGTGTCCCGCAATGCTAGGGGGTGGGGGTGCAAGGGGACATGAGTTGATGATCAGTAGTGCAAGGAGACATGTGCCTTTGCTGGGGGGCATGCCCATCTTGGGTGGGCTGCCTGCGGGACATGACCAGGGATGCAGGGTAGTCCCCTGTGGTGTGGGCTGCCTGCAGGGGCAATGGAGGGTGTACAGGGAACACCTGGGAGGACCCACACTGCCAAATCACGTGTGGGACTCCCCGGCACCCCCGAAATACACGTACCCCGCTGAAATCACGTGTGAAACTTCCCGCGCACCCCAGTAATACACGTACCCTGCTGAAATCGCGTGTAAAACTTCCTGCGCACCCCAGTAATACACGTACCCTGCTGAAATCGCGTGTGAAACTTCCTGCGCACCCCAGTAATACACGTACCCTGCTGAAATCGCATGTGAAACTTCCCGCGCACCCCAGTAATACACGTATCCCGCTCAAACAGGGCCAATCGCGTGTGAAACTTCCCGCGCACACCAGTAATACACGTACCCTGCTGAAATCGCATGTGAAACTTCCCGCGCCCCCCAGTAATACACCTACCCCGCTCGTACAGGGCCAATCGCGTGTGAAACTTCCAGCGCACCCCAGTAATACACGTACCCCGCTCGCACAGGGCCAATCGCATGTGAAACTTCCCGCGCACCCCAGTAATACACGTACCCTGCTGAAATCGCGTGTGAAACTTCCCGCGCACCCCAGTAATACACGTACCAGCTGAAATCGCGTGTGAAACTTCCCGCGCACCCCAGTAATACACATACCCCGCTCGCACAGGGCCAATCGTGTGTGAAACTTCCCGCGCATCCCAGTAATACACGTATCCAGCTGAAATCGCGTGTGAAACTTCCCGCGCACCCCAGTAATACACGTACCCTGCTGAAATCGCGTGTGAAACTTCCTGTGCACCCCAGTAATACACGTACCCAGCTGAAATTGCGTGTGAAACTTCCGGCGCACCCCAGTAATACACATACCCCGCTCGCACAGGGCCAATCGCGTGTGAAACTTCCCGCGCACCCCAGTAATACACGTACCCTGCTGAAATCGTGTGTTAAACTTCCGGCACTCCCCAGTAATACACATACGCAGCTGAAATCGCATGTGAAACTTCCTGCGCACCCCAGTAATACACATACCCCGCTCGCACAGGGACAATCGCGTGTGGAACTTCCCGCGCACCCCAGTAATACACGTACCCAGCTGAAATCACGTGTGAAACTTCCCGCGCACCCCAGTAATACACATACCCTGCTGAAATCGCGTGTGAAACTTCCTGTGCACCCCAGTAATACACGTACCCAGCTGAAATCGCGTGTGAAACTTCCCGCGCACCCCAGTAATACACATACCCCGCTCGCACCGGGCCAATCGCGTGTGAAACTTCCCGCGCACCCCAGTAATACACGTACCCAGCTAAAATCGCATGTGAAACTTCTCGCGCACCCCAGTAATACACGTACCCAGCTGAAATCACGTGTGAAACTTCCCGCGCACCCCAGTAATACACGTACCCTGCTGAAATCGCGTGTGAAACTTCCTGCGCACCCCAGTAATACACATACCCCGCTCGCACCGGGCCAATCGTGTGTGAAACTTCCTGCACACCCCAGTAATACACTTACCCAGCTGAAATCGCATGTGAAACTTCTCGCGCACCCCAGTAATACACGTACCCCGCTCGCACAGGGCCAATCGCTTGTGAAACTTCCCGCATACCCCAGTAATACACGTACCCCGCTCGCACAGGGCCAATCGCGTGTGAAACTTCCCGTGATCCCCAGTGATACGCGTTCCCCGCTTGCCGTGCTGGTACAGGGTTAGCGCAGCCCTTTGCGCTGGATTGGGGATTTTAATGGCTTTTCCCTGCGCAAGGTGCGTTCTTGGGGGCGTAACTGGCGCTGCTGTAGGGTCGCTGCGCCACTGTGCGCCACGGCTGATTTCGGTGGCTGGAATCCATGAATACGCTGTGCGGGGAAATGTATTTTAGCGCACGCGGCTGGCGCAGGGATTCGCACGCGCACACTGTGCGTCAGCCGTGTGCGCCACTTGTGCGCTAAATTCTATGAATTACCCCCACAGTGTTTCTGGAATAAGGCAGGAATTGGACTACTATGCTGAAATGGTCAGATTCACTATAAACACACAAGAAGATCAACACACATTTCTAATGTACTTTCTACAAGTACAGGAAAACAAAAACATACCTATAAATGAAATCTTCTGGATTTCATACATGTGGAAACCTACATGCACTCTCTGCAGCCATGTGGCACAGGAACAAGTCCCTAATGAATGCTTTGTGTATGTTTCCATACCTAACTGTGAATCCATTCCAGTTCAGCAACTTCTACAAAATGCAAAGCATGGCATATTATGTACTACCTGCAATTCTGATAATCGTTCCACCTTACAAATACAGTCACATATTGAATACATAATAGTAATGCTTTTTCGGTACAATGCAGATGATACCAAAAACAATTGCAAGCTGACTGGATTCACACATGGACATGCATCACTTGGCAAGAAAACCTTCACAACAGTTGGCATAATCTACCAGCAGGAGCCACAACCAGTGCAGGTCACTATTCTGCATATCTCAAAAAGAAATGTGGATGGCTCGAATGTAATGATACTTCCATTACTCTAAAGCGGAGATTACCAGCAAATCTTGTAAACGCTTAATATTCTTAAAACCGAAATGTAATGACTAATCTGAATATGAACATCAACAAAATCTACCCAATAACCTTTAAATCCATAAACTACAACCAGAAAACGTCAATATATATTTTTCTAAGGAAACCCTGCAACATTTATTATGTATAAAAATAGCCTCATCAACTCCAAAACTATCA
The DNA here is from genome assembly GCF_040938575.1 of Ambystoma mexicanum. Taxonomy (NCBI): domain Eukaryota; kingdom Metazoa; phylum Chordata; class Amphibia; order Caudata; family Ambystomatidae; genus Ambystoma; species Ambystoma mexicanum. The sequence goes on from NC_090930.1 coordinate 557,917,373, forward strand.
ACAGTTAGAATACGCCAACAGGTATATAACTGCCCCAAGATTCTGCAACAACCAAACAGATAAATGAATACTGCTAAAATGCAACACAAAATAAACAGTTAGAATACGCCAACAGGTATCTAACTGCCCCAAAATTCTGCAACAAGCAAACAGATAAATGAATACTACTAAAATGCAACAAGAAATAAACAATTAGAATACGCCAAATGGTATCTAATTGCAACTATACTACCACCACTCCCAAACCAAAAATCATACACCTATTCAATTCCTCCTATTGAAATCAACAACAGAAAGATATTGTACCATAATTTAGAAAGGTTTTTTTTAATCTGGCATGGATGTTTCCCCCACAAACCCAATGATTTCATGAACAAACACAGGAACTGAGCAAATTGCACAGTCCACTGGTTTGAACCATAGCACTTGGAAAATACTAACTATGAGGGTCAACAAAGTAGAGAAATGTCTACTATGCAATGCAATAACTAATTACCAACTACCTACACTAACATGTGTTCTTTTCTTTTATCACAGAGATTGAAGAAATAATGTCTGCTCCAATTACCCATGTCATGAAAAAAGTACATACAACCGCAACAAATCAAACAGTAAGTATATAATGATTGGACTCACAAACACCACAGCATAACACACCCATTCAAGCAAACACCTAATCATAGACCACAATACAACATGTTTCCTTGCATGGGTATCTTTTGATGCAGTGATTGTAGCCAAATCCTACAGTCTTGACTGCATGGCCTAGCCAAAACTCTACATACAGCCTCAACAAAGCAAACACTGCAACATAACACACACATGCAAACGAACACCTGACCAATAAATACAACTCAAAATGCCTAGTACCAACATTCTGAACACAATCCATCAAACCAACTACCACACATCATGTCCCTATCCCATACACATTATTACACTACTGCCAATCAGTACACACACTTTTTAAAACATATCCCCTAAGCATCCCACATACCACAGTCAAAATGTTTGTTTGCATGGGTGTGTTATGCTCCGGTGGTTGTGTCCAGGGCCACAACCACCGGAGCATAACACACCCATGCAAGCAGACACCTGCCAACTGACGGCCTTCGGTCATGCAGCCAAGACTCTAGGCCCTGGCCACAACAACCTGAGGATAACACACCCATGCAAGCAAACACCTGCCAAATGACCACAACCCAAAAACATAACACAACCACCGCAAAACCTATCCCCTTCAATTAACATTCTGAAACAATAATTACAGCCAATGCACAAACTCTTCAATAAATACCCTCTTCACCCAATGCTCTACTATCAACCAAAACCAAAATCAGTACAGTAATATACCCAGTAGTGCGCCCAGTGTCTAGTATGTCTGTGGATAACCGCAGTGACCGCGGACACCCCAAACACATCACAGCCTTCTCCCACCTAAACAAATTCAGCATTTGACCCATCTCTCACTCCCGCACCCTCTCCAGCCACTCCTACACACCAACACACTCCCCAAAATTAGATTTATGCTCAGTTCCATGCCGCGCTGTCCGCGGATTTTTGCGGGTCCAACATGGCGGATGCATTAAGAGAATGTGATGCACCTCACGCTTCACTCCCACCAATCAGCGAACACATTGGGTGTCTGCGGACATGACATAAGCCAATTGGCCAATTGGTGTCCTGTCCACGGAGAGAACAGGGAAGTGTGTCTGCGGAGCAGACATAGATATCACTAATTTGTTTAGACCTAACTTTTGGTTGTTTTAAAAAAAACTACTGGACGGATTTCCACCAAATTTACAAAACCACACTCTCGAGACCAAGCCACCTCTCCTGCCACAAATTTGGTGAATCCATCCAGCAGTGTGGGCTGTAGGTGTGAGCAAAGTTTTTTCTCCACTCAGCCTATGGGAAAAAATAAATTTTGTGACCCTGCCTATAATTTTGCCCCCCCTTTTGACCAAATCTCACCAAACTTTGCAATAAAGTACAGAGTGGGCCATATACTTTTATCGGAAAGTTTGGTGAGGATTCATCCAAGAGGAGCAAAGTTATAAGCCGCCCAAGAAAGTGCTCTTCCCATGGGTTTAGCATCTTAACCATAACTGGCGCGGCCATGTAATATATATATATATTCAATGAAGAACCTTTGTTAAAGGGACATTATGGTTACAAGTAAAACCGAAAAAAACCTGAAATACGCCAGTAATGGTAAGATAAGCAACCATAACTCGCGCCAACACCGTGCACTGCTAAGACTAACACCCAGGACATCAAAGATGACAAATGTAATTGATGACATCACTGATGACATTACATATCTGGGCCACTTGTTTTTATTCACTGACAGATATAGGCCATGTGGTTTTGTTCACTGACAGTCAGAATATTAAAATTGAAAAAGGTGCTATATATCTAGATGTTAAGTTTGTCATATGTTCTTTAAGTACTTTCCTTAGGGTTTGGTCTAAGCTCATGGTGCACATACATGGGGAAAAGGAGCAGGCCTCAAACACACAATTCATTTGTATACATGAAGATAAACTTTAATGTCATTAACATTTTCTGTGATGCTGTTTCTTTCGTCCTTACTTTTAGTTTCCCTATATGTGCCTCTGATTTGTATGCATTGTGGTTATTCATATGTATTGTTTGTACTAGCACAAGTGTTGTAAGTCTTGAATTGGTAGCTAGTTATTACATGTTTAACATTACTCAAAACTCTGATAAGGTAGCATTCATTATTGTCCTGTCTGAAATTACAAGATTATAAATAGTGTACTTCTAGGGTGCATGCAGCAGTCATTGCCTATGTTTATATATGATTAGGTTTCTGTATTAACAACAACAATCCAATAAAATGATTTTATATGAGTACATTCTTTTATAGATTAAGTACTTCATGATAGGTCTCCCGATCACCCCTGACATCTTGTTACCAACAATATAAACACAACTCCTTGTAGGGACTTTCCATTAAAATTTATTTCACATGTGTTGTCATCAATGACATTTGTGATGTCATCTTTGATGTTCTGGGTGTTAGTCTTAGCAGTGCACAGTGGTGGCTTGAGTTATGGTTGTTTATCTTACCATGGCGAATTTCAGGGGGTTTTCAGTTTTACTTGTAACCATAATGTCCCTTTAACAAAGGTTTTTCATTGAATTTCATTGGTTTTTATTAGTGCAACTTAACCATAACATCCCTTTAACAAAGATTTTTAAGTGATTTCAAAGGTTTTTATCTATGCAACTTAACCATAACGTCCCCTTAACAAGGTTTTTCATTGAATTCCATAGGTTTTTATTCGTGCAACTTAACCATAACGTCCCTTTAACAAAGTTTTTTCTGTGAATTTCATAGGGTTTTATTAGTGCAACTTAACCATAACGTCCCTTTAACAAAGTTTTTTCATTGAATTTCATAGGTTTTTATCAGTCCAACTTAACCATAACGTCCCTTTAACAAAGTTTTTTCAGTGAATTTCATGGATTTTTACCAGTGCGTGCTATTTTCCTACAACATACTATATCATACTTACCCATTATAGCAATATTTGTTTGTCCATTTTACATAGTGTCACCTTAAAACATTTCCATTTCCCACCTTCTAGAAACATTTTTAACACTGCTATACACTTTTTGTAACAATGTCAACTAGTTTTGCATCCGTAGATGTCTACGAACATCTGACTTAATTGCAAAACCTCCGGACAGTGCCACATAACCATACGCTGGTGCACGGCATGATGACGTGTCCGAGAACCCATCCGCACTTCAGGATAAAATCCGTACTTCGTGGACAGTTCGGAGCTGCATTTGCTAATGATCTAAGAAGTTTCAACTTAAAAATTTCCCTTGGACAGATGCAACACCTATTCCTACTCATCCATTAACAATCTAGTACACAGTACATACTTTTAGCAAAACTGCTATTTATATTAAAATGGAATCAGCTAATGCCATCCCTCCTCCCCAAGAGACACCACCACTGCTGTAATCAAGGAGCATAAGAAACACTACCCCCTACCTTAAAAATAACACATGCACAACATTTTCCCCTGTCCACCTGCCCCTCCATAGTAGTGTTTGGTGCCTCTCCCCTCATTTCCCTCCCCACCTTTCGTTCTAAGCTCTCCTGCCCAAAAAAAAAATACATCCAAAAACAAAACAAAAATCCTTCAGGACCCACCTTTCACAGTAATAAAATAGAGCTAAAAAAATGTATAGACTCCATCTACTTTATATTTCTCAGTAAAGTACATAGACGCAATAAGGTTTTCCAACATTTCCATTTGCATTTTGTGTTATGTTAATGGAAATATTGTGGAGTTTATCCCCTGTTTCAGGGACTGGAACGGTGGATACCGGCCTGGCAGCCCAAGTTATCACCCAAGCGAGGGTGGATAACGAAGTCTTCGGACCATTATCCCTTCATTCCAGCCCCTGCAATGGGGGATGAAGGCCATTAGCTCCCAAGGATCCCAAAGTGGGAACCCGGGGTGCTAAAAAAAAAAGTCTTCCTACACCGGGATGCCTAAGTCATCCCGATGTAGGAAGTAAAATCCTTTTCCAAGATGGTCACCATAGAAAGGGAAGGCGAGGTCCATACAGGGCCCCTCTTCACTTTCCATGGCAGCCTGCAGAAGGTGAATAGCGAACCCTATGACCATATTACCATGAGCACATTTTTCTTCCCTTTGAAACCTATCCCAATTTCAATTAACTTTACCACAAAGTTAGTCCCAGATGGACATGGCCAATTTAACCCCATGTGTTGTCCCTTGTGGTCATGGCCAGTAACCATATTGTCCGGGTCATGACCTTATTCCGTGACCTGGACAATCTGGCCACTGTCCATGGCCATAGGCTACACCTCAGTCACCAAAGGTATATCACTATTTTTTGTACCTACATTATGACATTTGTCAAAAAATAAAACATGAGCACATTTGCAAAACCATGCTTTCAGGTCCTTGCCAATGTTCCTTACACAAGTTTGCTGGAAATCCACCCATGTTTAATTTTTTCAAAAGTGTCAAATGTATGCACAAACAATAGTCATATAACCTAGACCCCAAATGACAAAATTCATACTGACTTTTCGAAAACATTTATGTCTAAATGTATAATCCTTTTACAAACCCTTGTGTAGATTTCTCAAATGGCACCACATTTGTAAGCCTTTACAATATTTTGGAACCCCGCCTCTAATTTTTCCCCCTCTTAACAAAATCCCACCAAACTTTACAAAAACATGTATATGTAAATCTATTATCAGTTTGCCAAAGTAAGTATAGATTTGTCAAATGGCACCTCATTCATAGGCCTTTACATTATTTTGGGACCCCCCCTTTCATTTTGCCCCCTCTTGACAAAATCCCACCAAACTTCGCAAAAACATTTAGCTATAAATCTGTTATCAGTTTACCAAATTAAGTGTAGATTTGTCAAATGGCACCTCATTTATAAGCCTTTACATTATTTTGGGACCCCTCCTCTAATTTTTCCCCCTCTTGACAGAATCCTACCAAACTTTGCAAAGCCATTTGGAATTAGGTCGGGCATAAAATTGCAAAATTTCATGCAGTTTCATTAAAGGAGTTGTGCGCTCAAAAATATTATTGTCCCAAGCTTTTGGGCATGTCTATTTAAGCATAATTTGATCGACCGTAAAAACCTTTCCTATGCACCTTACCGTGGTTTTCCTCACATTTACATGTGCGGAATCAGGTAGCTCTTATGCCCACCTGATATCCTCGGGGGCGTCTGGAAGGCTCTGAGATCTGGAACCCTGGATGCGTAGTTGCCCAGTGCTGAATAATGAATCTGAAATTACAGAAGGGAGGATTTGTGATAACTGTCTCTAATGGGTGAATCTCCCACCTCCCTCTGACCGATTCCCTTCCCACTGGGTTCTTTTCTCAGCTTAGTTATTTGAAGGGTGAGCCATCCGTCCTGCGTTTCTTGTGCAGGGGCGTTTGATGTTTTCTGGCGAGCTTCCCGAGTTGCTTCACTGGTGCAGTACGCCTTCCTTGGGACCAAGCCTGCTGTGACCCCGAATCTGCTGGTAGGCAGGTAGGTTTGTTAATTGTAAGTCTTTGTTCTGTTTATGGTGGGAATTCGTTAATGTCTTTATCTCCTTCTTTTCAGGTGCGAAGGTCTTGATGCTGGTGTGCCAGATGGAGAGGCATGTTTCTAGGTAAGAGAAAGCGCAGCGCCTTTATTGTCTTTTAAAGCTATCCTGTGTTTTCTTCTTCTTCTCCTCACAGGCCGCTGTGGTGCTGCGTGTGGGTGAGAGCGCAATGAAAAACTGGCCCCCGGAATCCGCTAAGGTAAGTACAGCGCTGTGCGGTTGTTTAATATTGAAAGCGAACCTGAATATGTCTCTTTTCCTTTCAGAGGTTGCTGTGGTGCTCCGGATGGAAGCGTGGCGTAGCGCGATGGAATTCAGGTAAGACTGATGGAATTCGATTTTTTGGAAGCGCGCGTTCTAATATTGTTTTTCCCTTTCTCGTTGTTGCAGGTCGCAATGTTCAAACAGCAGCTGTGGTAGCGGTTCACCGGAAGTCCTTAAACTAGTACTCACAGTTGAGTGATGTTTCTGCTTCTCTCGGTTTCCACAGATTGCAGCCCAGTTGAGATGCTGAGTGCTGGATGGTGTTTTCTCAGGTAACAAAGAATAATCTTGTTCTTGTTCTTGCAGGATTACAGGAAGATGCCGAAGACCAGGAGCTGGACACGGTGAGTGTCACACTGCTGGTTGCAGAATAACATGAAGGGTGTTCTGCAATCAGGGTGTGGTTTATATAGCCCAGGTAAAGTAGTACCAGAGAAAGTAGTTCCAGGCCTGCCACACCCGCATGGCTAGACCGCATGGCTTGGTTCTTAGAACTAGACTGTGTGGGTGCTTCCATGTTGGATTTAAAGGCCCATGTGCATAAATGGGACCTAGTTTGAAAAGCCCTTCCTTCCTACATATGGGCCTGGTGCCAAAGGTGCCAGGAGTGGCTCCAGGAACCATTTTGCAGTGGTTTTAAGGCCATAAGGGTTCTGGTGGGAGCCTGCTTGTGGCACAACTTGTGCCCCCTCATAGTGGTCATGACAGCAGCAGAGCACGGCCATTTTGTTCTAATCATAACCGTTGCCGCATCACCCTAAACCCAAGTGTCCTTTCGGCACTAAATCATAGTCCTTGCCCCGATGATGACATCACCATTTCTAGCGATATTCTCTGCCTATATCCATGATGCTACTGTGCAGCGTAGCCAAACGCAGCCAATCATCACCTACGTCCAGACGTCAGTTGACGCAAAACCCGGAATATCAACACACATCCTTTTACAGCACAGCGTGTCCCAATTCTGAATACAAAACACTATCTTTAATGGAAACCGCAATACTCTGCAATTTAGAATGTGCTTTTTTAGAATTAAACGCTCCAAGAACATCCGCCGATTACCATATTCAACCACATTTTTTGTCGCTTTCTTTGTTCTCAATAAAGAAATGTTTATCGTGAGTCACACTGTATCCCTTTGGGTATAAGCTCATTGGAATATAGGCATTGTGATTGGAAAGGCTTCGGCATCAGCTTGTTGCTACACCACTGTAAATGATGTCAAGGTACTCCTTATTGCTGGTACCGCAAAAGGGCATATGGGCCCTGGGCGAACATCCCAAAAGAGCGTTATGCTCATCCAACCAGTGAGGTGTATCATCAACTGCCGGCTGAAGAAGCCATCAATTGGTATCTGGAAATGATGACATTCGCAGTAGGGCAAGATGTAGCTGTGTAGAAAACATAACAGAAATGTGTCTCAGTAGCCGTTCTTAATTCTATTGTAATTGATCCAATACTTATGCACCGTGTGACAACTAAGAATGAACACAAACGAGAAACAATGCAAACACAGAGAAAACAACGTGCAATGTTGGAGTCAACTATGTGGTTGAGAGGTGAGTACTATGCAGTGTGTTAAGCTCGCAATGGGAGGCTGATGCGGAAGTTGACTGAAGAATTCGATTAACACATAGACAGCATTTTAATGTAACACTAGCCTAGAATTGGGCTTTAGTGGAACCTGTGCTAACACTGACGTGGACTCCATGCATTTCGGTGCTGGACAGCCCACATGCCATAGGACAAATACAAGTACACACCAGTTGTTTCTGAGTCTGCTCACCAATTGCCAAAAACAACACGCTATTGCAATGTTAGCCAGCTATCCATACCGGTCATAAAATGAAACCATGACTCCTTTGTCTACAAATACGTCTACAGTAAAACTTACATAATATTCAGCATCTCCATTTTTTTGCCTAACACGGAGTGTCTCTTCAGATCAACGATTTTTCATCAAATGAAGTTAAATGTTACTTTGTCCAGTTTTAGAATGCTGACCCTTATCATGTTTGACATTTTTACATACCTCATTCCATTCCTTTTCTTTTCCTTACGAATACTCCCATTATTTCCAAGGACAGAAAACAATACGGGCTTATGCCTAGCTTGCTTTTGGTAAATGGAAGTGACAAATTCCCTCGGCAGGACAGAAGGGAGTAGACAGCTCAAGGCATTGACCTTCAGGCCCACAGCAGTGATTCCCACATGCACCACTGTAGCATTAGGAATATTTATGAAAAACAAACCAATTGTTTGCTTGCATAGACCAATGCTGCGGAAAATTTCCAGAGATTTACTCATTTTATGAAAACACTTGGAATTCATAATCCACCTGTCAGCTGAGCATGTCTCCATTTTGCTGCTAGCGAGCACCGCACATAGCGAGCACCAACAGAACCCACGTTTGCAAATGCTGCACGCAACGAACAATGACTGCCCCCCACCTTTTTCCTCGAGTGCCTTTGTCAGACTACCTATTTGTCACAGCTGGTCCACCTCAAAGTGTTATAGTTCAAACAGTGTATTCATTTTGCTTCCACTCATAAGGTCTTTGAAGAGCAGTACCAATGTACTCCCAACCCTGCAATCATTTGGAAATGGAATGTGTTTGATATAATGTTTTACAGGGCGGCAGAGTAATCGGTATGCTAAATCTCTACGAAGACTTTATTCTTTTCAATGCCACTTTTCTACTCTCATTCCCTCATGGATGTGTACAATAATTATTATTATATTATGTATTGTGGGGACCTTGCGCCTTCAGACCCTACCCCCGCACCACCTCAAAATCACCTCCCATATACCTAATATCACAGTCTTTCGCAGTGATATACACCTGTTTTTTTGCTTCTTGCAGCTATAATCCATCCCATCCTCATCACCCCTTACCTCCACAGAGATTATTTGATAAGTTTGATAAGTGCAATGTTGTGTTTTTTAATATGTTTTTACTGCTGTCCGCGAATCCAAGATGACGGGCATTTCTAAAAATCTGATACACTTTGCGCTTTTCACCATCCAATCAGCGGGCACGTCTGATGTCTGCAGACACAACGTTGCCCTCTAAGCCAGTCGGAGTCCTGTACACGCAGTAGACATAGATATCACACATTTTTTGGTACCTACCTTTTGGTTGTTTTAAGAAAGAATACTGGATGGATTTCCACCAAATTTATAAAAAAGCTTTCGGGACTACGCCACCACTCCTGCCGCAAATTTGGTAAAAATCCATCCAGCGGTTTGGGCTGTAGGTGTGCGCAATGTTCTTTCTCCATTCAATCTATGGGAAAAAAAAGACATTTTGGGACCCCCCTTATAACTTTGCCCCCCCTTGACCAAACCTCACCAAACTTTGCTAAAATAGAATGGGCCATATACATTTTCTGCAAAGTTTGGTGAGGATTCGTCAAGGGGGAGCGAAGTTGTGGTTGTCCGCGGATATAATCAATGCACTACTGGCTATTTCACTTTAGTATGATGTTGGTTTTGGGTTGTTAGTAGAGGATTGATTGTAATTAATATCTCCTATAAGCAGCCGACATACCACAGTCAAAAAATACTTACTGATTGAGGAAGTGGCATAAAGATTTGAAAGATTTTTTGGCAATGTTACACATTGATGAGCACGGCCATGTGTAGACTGGACGTTTTGGTTTATTAGAATGGAGAGGTGATACTGAGTTTTTTGGGGATATTTTTGTGAGTAGAGTTTCTTGTTTTATTATGGTGTTATTATGTTTTTCATGACCTTGTCCACTGCTGTGTATGGCAATTGGGTTTGTTTGCTTTTGTTTATATGCTTCTTCATAAAAATATGGTTCTGTGGTCATGGTGTGACTCCATTCACCTCCACAGATGTTTAAGAAGTTATTTTTGTTGATATTCAGTTTATTGAGAAGTGTTTTTTTGTAATTTAGTAGTTAGTTTTGTTAGTGGTTTCATTCTGTTTAAAATAAAATAAATAACTTCCTTTTCAGAAGGATTGCACTGTTAATGAGAGCTTTTAGGATTACTTTTCTATGGTAGGTCTTAAGGGTTGTCCATGATTTCTCTCCTGTTTTTATAAGGTTCTGAAGGAGTTTGTGGCGGAAACTTTTTGTAAAATATTTTTTTTTGGTATGGTTAGTTGCTACTATATCAAGATTTATAGTTGCAGCGTTAGTAGTAGTGGTAAGTGAAGTCTTGTTAATCACTTTTTGTTTCTTTTTACATTTTGCTAGAGGTAGGAAAGTTTCTGTAGTGGAAGCTTGTTTTGTTTCGTGTAATGATGGATGATTATTTTGGGCAATTTTATTTTGATTTGCTCTAATTCTGCATTGCTTTCCACTGAGTTTCTTTTTGGTAGGCATTCTTTGGGCTTTGTTGGAGAAAAAAAAAGTGTGGGTTGGGTTGTTGTGCAGAGTATGCGTGCTTTGTGCATGAGTGTCTGAGTATGATGGTAAGGATGATTGTGGAGGTGTGTGATTGTGCAATGGGCAGCTATATTAAGTTGGGAAAGGTATTTTTGTATTTGTGTGTTAGTATACTGGGCTTGAGATGACAATATAAAGTATGCCAAAAACTAGAGTAACAGGGGATACCAGGAATATCCAATTACTGTGACCTGGCCTGGAAAGAACAAGCGTAAAATTAACAAAAAAGGTCACAGTAGTAAAGTGTTCTGGTAGCCTCTGTTGATATAGCAACAAAACCTAAAGACTCATACTAAATTCTGAGTACATACAACAACCATGAGGTGCATACGCCTATCATTTAACAATTCTTATGAGGTGAAACAATTAAATTCAACCCAGTAGACGCTCAATCAATTAAATATTTGTTATTTATTGACATTTATTGAATAAATCACTAGAAAAAGTCATATTTCAATAAAAACATACACCAACATTAGTATCAACAATATTTCATGTGGACCAGTCCCTACAATTCATTAATGGACTGATCTGATACACCGTTCTCATACATAAATCACATCCAACTACACTACAACCATACCACATACATAGACTAATCATACAAAAACTCAATCCATATGATAATAAAACAATTTGTCCTCAATAAAATCTCAAATATAAAACATCATTATACCGCATCTATTCACTTATTAGTACGAACCATTAATATGACACCTAAGAGCCTATTCCATGTTATTATGGACTTTCTTGGCTCGGGTGGATTAGATTTCTAATTTTGCTAATAAATAACAGTACATCCCCAACCCGACATGTTTCTTTCTGTATATCATCCAGTAGACAGAAATTCTTCAGGGGCAATATGGTCCAGCGGAGTCAGATGAATTGTACATAGAAAAGAAGGAATTTTGTAGAATACACCAACAGAGTACACCTAAATGCAAACAAAAGAACACTTAGTCAATCAGGCTAAATTGCTCAAATTACATGATTGACCATTACTGCCATCGTATTTTCAATAAACGTGGCGTAGATTAGGTTATTAATACCTCTCAACTCTCTTCAACAATGAAAACAGAAAGCGGACCGGAATCCACAAATCAATAGGAGACACCATCATAAATTGGGGCCTCTATAATCTATCCACCATCACCAACACCTTGTGGTACCTCTCAGATACTCAAAATCCAACAAGCAATACCTCACCGAAGGGTGACACCTCGAGTTACCAAAAAAGTCCATAGAGTCAAAGTACCAAAGGATGAGGGAAATCCCACAGTAAAAAGCCAACATTATAAAGACACTTACATTCCGTATTCTGTAATTTTGTAATGGGAGTGCCCAAACAAGGGTGATTCACAATATCATACCGATGGGAACATTGCGTCACCGCGGAGTCAACCGGCGTCCATTCATTAGTTTATTAGAAGGAGCAGTCTCAACCTGTGTTCAGTACAAGAGTAATGGCAACTTGATACCTGTCTGTGAACGCAAAAGCGAAAAAACACAAACCAAAACAAAGTAAGAAGCCATACACTATGTGGATCCATGGAAAACTACAAGAACAATCCCATGTATTAGCATAAAGTCTAGAGGGCGGCTTAAGTTAAAATGAAACCCATCAGGGATGCCAGTCCCCACAATATACTTCCTTAATGCATAAGCGTCCCGGCGGGAAACAAACTCACCTCAGTAAAGTGGTCAACCTCTTTTCAATCAATGCAAAAGTCTCGATCGTATTATGAAGAAAACTCTTCTAATACAATGGTATCAACCACAGTTGCCAGGTTAGTCGGGACCATGAAGGTCTGGGATTCTGGGACAACAAAGACAAAGAAGAGAATCACAGAGGGAAGTGGACCAGAGAATCATAATTAAACTGTCAAATATTTCTTAAAGTTACGGGCACCAGGATTACATGTCTGCTTGAAACATCTAATACATAAGATGTATCATGTGTATATACACACATGGTTTCGACCTCCGTCCCATATATGCGTTCACCGCTAAAGGGTCTAAAGCAAGGGACAAAACCCACGAGTGTAAGCCACAAGAGTGTACCGTGCGTCCAGTGTTTACAAGTATGTACGGATTGCGAAGTCGAAAAAAATATAACATAGTAACTGCTCTTGAGCAAAAAATGCCTGGTACATGGAGAGGAATGACAAGGGGAACTGTCCCTAAAACTCCTCTGGCCTCAGTGACTATTAGATGACGAAAAAATATAATAGTCACATAATCTCCGCGCTCACGCGAGAGTCTCTTACGCATGCAGCGGAGTTTCAATGGGAATTATCCCAGTAGCCGCTCGTACCTTAATGATTGATTTCTGACAGACATCCAGGGTGGCCGCATACATCCAATCGGCCGGTGTATCCATCAGTCCGGCTCGAAGGATCCGGTTTAAAAGAACCGCCCCGTGTTGTTATGTGACACACGCGGGATTTGCACGTAACGTGAGCCGGGCCAACGAGAAACGCCTCCAGTAGGCTAAAAGGAGGGACGGCTAGTTGTTCAGCCAGTGAGATGCCGCTGGTAAACATGACCATGCGTATCGAATGTGTGAATGAAAGACCCACAGTTATCAAAAGGGGAGACAAGCAAAAACCGAGATAAAATAGCACACGGATGACAAGGGAAACAAGCACCAACATGTGTTGGATACAATTGCATACATCAGGCAACTACTACACTAAATTGTAGGATGTAAACATAACCAATCCTGTCATTCCCGAAAGGCTGTAACTTATATCAAAGGTGATAACTATCAATGGGGACAACCGAGCCATCATTATAAAAACCGGGTTGCAACCCGATCAGGTAATGGATTAAAAATTCCAATCTATTGCCTCATTTAGCCCACCACATGGCTTTTACTCAAAAAAATAAGTTTGGTCTCTTCCTTTGATAAAGTCTGTTTATCCACAGCAACGTTGTTAGTAATCATAATCTTTTTTAATATAGTCCATCTCAGGTCCTCACAATTATGGTTACGCATTATGAAATGCCCTACCATCGGGGCTGTTAAATTCTTGAGTCTGATGCAGCTCTTATGTTCACTGATACGGACTTTGATTTTTCGCTCTGTTTTGCCGATATACATTTTACGGCAAGGACACCAAATTGCATATATTACAAAACTCGAATTGCAATTCGTGAAGCCTCTTTGTTCCCAGAGTCTTGGAAGTCCGATATCCACCTCGGTGGAACGTCTAGTCAGGGGACAGCATACACACATGCCACATGGGGCATGTCCCCTCAATTTCGGTAACCCCCACTGTTGAGTGATGGTGGCTTGTTTGTTGAGCTTATTACTGATGTCATTTCTGCACACCATCTCCTTAACATTGCGGCCCCTTTTAAAGGCGCACCGTGGAGTAGGCACTGGTATCTTAGCGTGCGCTAACAGGTGCCAGTGTCTTTTGACAATCTTGACCACTTGATTGGTAAAAGTATGCAACTGGTAAGGGGAAGCACTAATAATACATCTAATGGGAAAGGGTTAAAACACTTCTTTGTTCTACAACAGTAAAATGCTAGTGTGTTTGAGTAACAGTTAGAAAATTATGTAAGTATTGTACTTATGTTTACTTTTTTGTATGAAAAGAGTACGTTTCTTCAAAGTTGTTGTTCATGCTTTAGACACTGCTGCTTTTCAGGAGAGTGGTCTTCACTGCAATTGTAAAAGAAAGAAGTTAGTGATTATGTGTGTTTATAGCACTTTTGTTAATGTAGACATTATTTTTTTTGTTTTTGTAGTAGTAGTGTTTTCTTACAACTGAGCATAGTATGCATATGCACTTTCCTTTGTCTATGTACATCTTGTATATTTTATTTAGAATCTGTTTTTTTAATATGGTTTACAAATGAGTATAATAGTAAATGTATAGAGCACACTTGTTCTTTTAATGTTATGCTATTGGATGGTAAGAGGTGGAAGAAATAATCATATGCATGTTTTGCTATTTGTACAGGCTAAATGGCAGAGATTGACCAGAGAAGCATGCAATGTATGCATTTGTGAAGGTGTGGGAAATAAAGGAGTGGGATTTCATATAGAGGCAGTGGTGTTGTTTGATCTGGGAGCCTTTGTAATTATATTGTCTGTGTGTGTGCTTGAATGAACATGCATGTACTCATCCTGGCTGTATGTTATTTTATAACACGCTGGACAGTCTTTTTCATAAATATACTGTTATTTCTCCCATCTTTTAATATGAAATAAAACATGTTTAGATAGCTGTGTGAGTAAACAAACATTTGGAGAGGAGACAGGTGTGCAATTGATACTTCATCATACCAGATGGGATAAATGAAGTAAGGTCATTTTTACAGTTTATACAGGGTAAGTGGAAGTTACTCTATTTATATGTATTCTCAGAAGAGCTGTACATGTATTGTGTAGAAAATGTTCATGCCTGTAGTCTTTGTTCATGCATGTGGATGTGCAGGAATCTGCAAGTAGAAATGTTGGCCAGTATTATAGTAGTTGTTGCTGTAGGTCTGTTGCAGTGACAGTGGAATGGTACTGAGAGTGATCAACAGTGCATATAAAGTGCTGATGTGTGATGATAGAGTTAGATGGAGAGGTCTTGGATGTGATTGGTGGATGATTGTGCGACTGTTTAACAGTAGCCAATGAAGAAATGGTGCAGAGAGTGAAGTGGAAAGGGTAGAAGGGCTGCCCCAGTGTTACACGCTCCTTGAACATCGTGGGTGTCCACGGGCGAGAGTGTGCTACATCTGGGGTTTCTCAGCAAATGCAGCATGTAAAGGGGACTGTACGGATGAACCAATCAGATGTTGAGGTTGTGGTTTGTGTTGATAGAGGCTGTGTATAGTGAAGATGGTAGAGGTGGAGAAAATCAGGGTTTTGATGGTTGGAGATATGTTGTGCATGGTTTGGAGTGGTATGCTAAATGTAGGAATGTGGCAAAAAATGTTGATGTTAAAGGGGTGGAGGTGGTGTGGAGCACTAGGCCTGATTTTAATGTGCAGGGAATTTGTCAAGTTTGTGGAGATATGGGCAGGGCAAACATTGCACATGTAGTTGTTTTGCACTGTGGTGCTTTGTATTTGGGTTATGTCAGTGCCCCTAATTTGTTGGCAGATTTTGAATATTTGGTTCAGGCAGTAATGAAAATAATTCCAAATGTGAAGGTTATTTTTTCTGGTTTAGTACCTAGGGCAATATGGGACAATAGTTTTGTTTTTTGTGCTCAGTAGGTGGAAAGAAGAAGATGTAGGGTGTGGTTTGTTGAGGTAGGTGGTAGAACTTCTCATTCTCTGTTTTACAGTAATGTTGGTATCATTATATTTGACCCATCCACAATTCTTTCCTATATATGCAGTGCAGTGATGTGTATTATTTGTGGTTGCTGCGTGGTAGAATATACCTAATGGTGTGAAGGTTTTTTTTTTACCAAGTGATAGTTTACTATTTGTAAATCCAGTTAGCTTGCAGTTGTTTTTGGTACCATTTGCATTCGAACGTGAAAGCATTACTATTATGTATTTACTATGTGTCTGTATTTGTAAGATGGTAAAACGCCCACACCGTTTATTTCGCTAGTGATAGTACAACCACACGTGTGCAAATTATAGGCCATTAATGTATAAGTGCGGTCATTGGGGTCAGGGTCGGCGGTGTAGCTGGAGGAGGTTGTAGCAGGGTTTGTTCGGAGATTCTCATACGACAAGGGCTTGAGACTTGCTCCTTTCAAAAATGTTTACGTGAGTTACCGTGTGCAGAGGAGATGCGATGAGGTGACAGGTGGTGTGGCCTGACTGTGGGAGTCGCTGGCAGAGTGCGACTTTCTCCAGAGGAACAAAATACATCCATACAAATGTCGTCCGCGTTGGTGAATGGTAGCAAACATATATATATGTTTTTCAAAAATATTTGTAATGCCACTGTGGTGTGAAGCACTATCAGCTCTCATTCTGAATGAAGGTCAGCGCTGTTGAATTTTTGTTTCCTAGCTGAGCAAACCCACGCATGCTACACAGTATAAGGTTCAATTGTTTTTTGACCTTGAAACATAGGGCGGATTGCTATCGGAATGCATGAATGGAGGGATGTAAGACTTTCAAATATGATAATGTTCACAATTCAAAAATTGGACAAAGAAACATGTAATTTCATTTTATGAAAATTTGTTGAAGTGAACAGAGTGTGTGTTTTACGCCGATAGAATGGAAATGCTGAATATTATGTAAGTTTTACTTTGGACGATTTTATACACGAACTAGTCAAATTATCATTCAATGACATTATTGGTGGGGTAGATTGTATTTTTTGTTGTGTGTGGTATATTGCAATGACACGCAATTACAGCTTGTATGTGTAGTTTGTTTTGTCGTGGGCATATGGGCAGTGCAGCATCAAGATGGGTGTAGTTCAGTAGTGGTTTCCCCAGTTTCACAAACGCGTAATTGAACACTAATATGTAATTAAAATTCTGCGTATGTGTTCTTCTTGGTTTTATTTAGCTCTCTGAGTGCAGCATCAGCCTTAGCATCCCATTTCGAGCTGACCATACTCCGTAGCAGTAACTTGTACAGCAAACTGAAGAGTACTTTGCACGTTGTTTTGTTTGAGTTATCATTGTTTGATGTCCGTGTTTATCAATAGTTGTAACAGGGGCCCAAATTAATAGTTAAAATGATAAACTGTAATAAGATCGGTTACTGAGACACATTTCTGTAATCTTTTTTTAAACAGCTACATCTTGACTTTCTACGATTGTCGTGGATTCCAGATACCAACTGACATTTTTTTAACTGTCAGCTACATATTAATGTGAATGGGTGGATCACAGTGACACTTTTTTGGGATGATCAACACGGCCCATGTGCCCGTACACCATACCAGAGATAAGGAACAACTTGATATCGTTTATGGTGGCATAGCGCGAAGTTCATGGCAAAGTCTTGTGATTCACAGTGCGTCCCACGCGTTCCTATATCGAAAAGGAACACCGCTTGACTCACGATAAACATTTGTGGATCGAGAATGAAGAAAACAATTACCTATTTGCTTGCATTTGTAAGTCTCCGGATGCTCTCGGTGCGTTTATTGTGAAATAAAAGTACTTTACCAATTGTACAGTTTTGCTTTTTCCTTTAGAAGTATGGTTTCATATTCAAAATTGTGACGCGCTGTGTTGTAAGATGATGTGTGTTGATATTCCGGGTTCTGCTTCAAGTAACGTTATCACATAGGTGATGATTGAGTGCGTTTTACTACGCTGTATAGTAATGTTCTGGAGATAGGTGGAGCATATCACTAGGTTTGGTGAAGTTAGCCTCATTGGCGGGGCATATGAATTAGTGCCGCCAGGGCAGTCCACCTTGGGCGATGCGGGAACCGATAAGATTATCACAGGATGGCCATGCCCTGCTGCCTGATTTCGCATGTGTAAAAAAGAGAAATATTACGGTAAGGTGCATAGGAAATGTTTGTACGATCAATCAATGTATGCTTACAAGTACATGCCCGAACACTTTGGGAAATAATATTTCTGAGTGCACTCTTATTTTAATAGATCCATTTTTTGTTCCATTTGTTGCAGATGATTTTCTAAGGTCTGTTTCTGTATTATTTTTAATGTCTGTATGATGTGTTTAAAAAAAGAATTGTAAAGTACACATCAAGTAATGGGTAATAATTTGTTTATCTAGAGAAGTGTGGTGTCTTCCATTAGGAGGGCTGTTCTTACATCTGATTGTACCACAGGCAGGAAGCATCATTGGCGCCCCTCTCCACAACAAAAAATGACAACATAACTTGGGTGCAGATGAGCACAGACCCTCTTACTATAGTATTTTGGGGGTGTGATTCAGGGTGGGCTATGTTTAGACTTAATACACTAATTACACCTGCATGATCTTCCCTGCAGAATATTCCCACTATACAACGCATTTTTCAGCAACATAAATAGGTTATCCATTCTCTCGAAAACTGGTTATAAAAGAGGCATGTTCGTATGACTTCAATTGTACAGTTCACTATACAAATGTGGATCTTGCACCAACTAAATGTAAGGTTAGTAAGACGGAGAGAGGTTAAAAGGGATGGGTAAATCATGTTGCTTGGCAATACTGTGATACAAGCATCATCGCAGGTGTTTGATGGGTCCAATGTCCACATAACTTTACAATGCGCAGGCACTTACAAAAGGAATGCCACAGAGTTGTCGGTTGAGGGGGTGCACACTGTGAGCCTACTTAGCAGACTTCTGCTAAGAGGTTGTATACAACTGACTATCCTGGAATTTACAAACACGATGAAGGAGGATGTCTGTGCTATAAAGGAAGTTGTTTCAATGCATAAATACACACATGCTTCCAAACACTGTAACAGTAACTAGTCTGCCAAACATTGGTTTCAGTCCGATATGCTTCACGCTACATTTAATGGTCGTCTTCCTATACTGCTGTCCATCCAGTGCACTTTTGAGCCTTGCTTGCATTTCCAAACTCCCTGCCGCTACTTGATGTCCAAGTGCATAGCTGCCATGTGAGCCACTAATAGCCATTCCTGGCTTTTCTCATTGCATGATTGGATTTGTAGTTTCATGTTTCCCTTGCTAAGTATGGACCTACAATTTCCAGCATGTAAAGTCAAAAGCAAGAACAGGCTTGTGTTATCGGGCATGATATGGGACCACTTGACAGCTATGCAAGTGTCCATCAAAAACTCATGCTCCCGGCAGGTTTTGCGACTGCTCTTCACACTCTGCTACGCCCAGTTGTGTGCTTTTAAATGCTCCTGTAGCAGATGTGTTACCACATGTGGGTTTTTAGGTAAACTAAAGCATGTGTGCGCCCTATATTTTTTATATATTTTTAAGAAGACTGTCCCTTATTTCTGAGAACACCTCATGGTGCCCACAGTAGTGAGACGTTCAGCAAATGGTTATTTTGCTAAGTCCTATCAGTTTAAATTCAGGTTCTCAGGGTTTTCAATTCCGGTTATACATGTATGATAGTACATATTCTAAAAGGCACAGAGATGAGTGACTAGGCAGGTTCAACCTGACGGGGACCCAGCGCTGCTCCGCAGACACACGTGTGGTCTGGTGCTACATCCCAAGTCTCCCACAGCGTTTTACGTTTATGCCACAGGCGTCCCTGGGTGTCTGAAGGTTCAGCATAGGCGCCAGAGATTTGAAGTGCGTCAAGCGCACGTTTGTGTGTGTGTGTGTGTGTGTGTGTGTGTGGGCTATGCCGGTCTTTGCATCAGGCCATGTATTTTTGAAATGTCAAAATTAATTTGCAGGATTAAAATCACTTTTTATAATCCTGCGTGTTAATTTGGCTTCCCATTCACACCTCGTTCACACTCCCATTCACACCTTCTGGTGGTGGCACCCCCTGGAGGCTGGCCTGATGCAAAGACTGGCCCTGTCCATTAGTATCAGTGTTTTCACTTATTTCATCACAAGGAACATTTTCTTCCATCCATTCCAAAGTAGTACACATTTCTGTGTAAAAAGAAATATATATATTATTTTTACTGTACCTAATACAGAAAGTTTATAAATATATAAAATCAGTGAAAAAACTTTGTTAAAGGGACGTTATGGTTAAGTTGCGCTACTAAAAACCTATAAAATTCAGTGAAAAAACTTTGTAAAGGGGCATTATGGTTAAGTTGCGCTACTTAAAACCTATTAAAATCAGTAAAAAAAATAATTGTTAAAGGGAATGTATGGTTCGAAGTAAAACCAAAAAAACCCTGAAATTCGCAAGTTATAGTAAGCTAAGCAACCATAAATCGCGCCACGACCATGCACTGCTAAGAATAACACCCAGGACATCAAAGATGACATCACTGATGACAACACATGTCTGGCTCCCCCTTTTTTCCTTTACTGACATATCTAGGCCACATGGTTTTCTTCAGTAACAGTCAGGAACTAAAAATTAAAAAGGTACTATATTTGTAAACTTATCCTTCAAGTATGTTCTCACAGTAATTCGCTTAGGGTCCAGTCACATCATATGAAACATATACATAGGGGAAGACACAGGCTTGAAAGACAGCAATCCTTTCTATGCATGAAGATAATTAGTAGGGTTATCAGCACTTTCTGATAGTTCTGTTGTTTTTTATTACAGTACTTTCCCTGTACATGTTCATATTTGTATACATTGTACTCACACTACTTTCCTTAGGGGCCAGTCACATCATGTGATACATATACATAGGGGAAGTAGCAACTTTGAAACAGAACAATCATTTCTCTGCATAAAGATAATCAGTTAGGTTATGGACACTTTCTGGTACTACTGCTGCGTCTTTGCTTACTTCACTTTCCCTCTATATACTCATATTTGTATGTGCTGTGTCTTTGTGTTTTGTATGCAATAATGAAATTATGTAGTGAGTTTTATCAGCTACTTATTACATGTTTCAAAGTACGCAAAACTCTAATAAGAAAGCATTTATCATTTCACTATTCAACATGGCAAGATTATGAATATTGCACCTCCATCATGTATACTGCACACAATGCTTATGTTTATACACGAGTAGCTTAGTATACTGGAAAGAACTTCATAATAGAATGCTATTTATATCAATGCATTGCTTAATGCACTATGTAGCTCATGCTATTTATTCCAATGATCCTTGACACTTTTTTGTCAACATTATAATAAGAATCTCTTGTACAGACTTTTCCTGAAAAGTAAATGCACATATGATGTCATCAGTGGTGTCATCAATGACATTTGTGATGTCATCTTTGATGTCCTGGCTGTTAGTCTTAGCAGTGCACGGTGGTGGCGCGAGTTATGGTTGCTTAAATTACCATAACTTGCAGATTTCCGTTTTTTTTAGTTTTACTTCGAACCATAACGTCCATTTAACAAAGTTTTTTTTAATGATTTTCATAGGTTTTTAGTAGCGCAACTTAACCATAACGTCCCTTTAACAAAGTTTTTTTCACTGAATATATATATATATATATATATATATATATATATATATATTCCACGGCCGTGTAGTTATGGTTAAGTTGCTGTTTCCATAGGAAGAGCACTTTTTGGGCGGCTTATAACTTCGCTCCCCCTGGACAAATCATCACCAAACTTTGCAAAAAAAGTATATGGCCCACTCTGAATTTTTGGAAAGTTTGGTGAGGATTCATACGGGGGGCAAAGTTATAGGGGGGTCCCAAAACCTTTTTTTCCCATAGACTGAATGGGGGAAAAAACTTTGCTTGGGCCTACAGCCCAAACCGCTGGGCGGATTTTCACCAAATTAAGACCAGGAGTAGCGGCTTGGTCCCGAAAGCATGCTTTTGCAGATTTGGTGAAAATCCGTCCAGTAGTTTTTTTTAAAATGACCAAAAAGTAGGTCATAAAAAATGAGTGATATCTGTGTTCGGTCCGTGGACACACTTCCCTGTTCGCTCAGCGGACAGTGTATTGATTGGCCAATCGGCTTGCGTGATGTCCGCGGACATGCAACGTGTTAGCTGATTGGACGGCGTGGAGCGTGAAGCGCGTCAGATTTTCGGTAGCACCCGCCATCTCGGACAGCGCAGTGAAACTTGGTTTAAAATATGTATTTAGTAGAGTGTGTTGGTGTGTGAGAGTGTTTGGGGAGGTTGGGAGAGTATGAGATAGGTTAAATGTTGTGTTTTTTTATGTGGTGGACGCTCTTGTTGTGTTTGATTAGTCTGCGGACAACACGGCTGTTGTGAAATGTTCTAAATAAACTAAATGGGGGGGTGTTCTGAGGATGCAATATGTGTCTGTTTTGTTCGCAAGCAAGCTGAAACTGTTCTAAGAACACTTGCGGTATCCTGAAATGTTCGTAAATAAATAAAATGGGGGTGTCCTGAGGACGGTGTCCGTATTGTTCTCTGGTAAGTTGAATTTGTTCTAAGAACACTTGTGGTGTCCTGAAATGTTCGTAAAAAAATAAAATGGGGGTGTTCTGAGGACGCTGTCCGTATTGTTTGTTGTGAAGTTTAAAGTGTTCTAAGAGCACTCGCGGTGTCCTGAAATGTTCTTAGGGGGTGTCCTGAAGACGCTGTCCGTATTGTTCTCTGGTAAGTTGAATGTGTTCTAAGAACACTCGTGGTGTCCTGTAATGTTCGTAAATAAACAAAATGGGGGTATCCTGAGGAAGCTGTCCGTATTGTTCATTGGGAAGTTGAATGTGTTCTAAGAACACTTGCGGTGTCCTGACATGTTCGCAAATAAACAAAATGGGGGTGTCCTGAGGACGCTGTCCATATTGTTCGTGGACAAGTTGCAAGTGTTCTAAGAATACTCACGGTGTCCTGATATGTTCGTAGGGGGGTGTCCTGAAGACGCTGTCCGTATTGTTCGCTGGCAAGTTGAATGTGTTCTAAGAACACTCGCGGTGTCCTGAAATGTTCGCAAATAAAAAAATGGGGGTGTTCTGAGGACGCTGTCTTTATTGTTCACTTGCAAGTTGAATGTGTTCTAAGAACACTTGTGGTGTCCTGAAATGTTCGTAAATAAACAAAATGGGGGTGTTCTGAGGACGCTGTCCGTTTTGTTCGTTGTCAAGTTCAAAGTGTTCTAAGAACACTCGCGGTGCCCTGAAATGTTCGTAGGGCGTGTCCTGAAGACGCTGTCCGTATTGTTCTCTGGCAAGTTGAATGTGTTCTAAGAACACTCATGGTGTCCTGAAATGTTTGTAAATAAACAAAATGGGGGTGTCCTGAGGACGCTGTCCGTATTGTTCGATGGGAAGTTGAATGTGTTCTAAGAACACTCGCAGTGTTCTGAAATGTTCGTAAATAAACAAAATGGGGGTGTCCTGAGGACGCTGTCCGTATTGTTCTCTGGCAAGTTGAATGTGTTCTAAGAACACTCATGGTGTCCTGACATGTTCGTATATAAACAAAATGGGGGTGTCCTGAGGACGCTGTCCGTATTGTTCGATGGCAAGTTGAATGTGTTCTAAGAACACTTGTGGTGTCCTGAAATGTTTGCAAATAAACAAAATGGGGGTGTCCTGAGGACGCTGTTCGTATTGTTCTGTGGCAATTTGAATGTGTTCTAAGAACACTCATGATGTCCTGAAATGTTTGTAAATAAACAAAATGGGGGTGTCCTGAGGACGCTGTCCGTATTGTTCGTTGTCAAGTTGAAAGTGTTCTAAGAACACTCACGGTGTCCTGAAATGTTCGTAGGGGGTGTCCTGAAGACGCTGTCCACATTGTTCGCTGGCAAGTTGAATGTGTTCTAAGAACACTTGCAGTGTCCTGAAATGTTTGCAAATAAAAAAAATGGGGGTGTTCTGAGGACGCTGTCCGTATTGTTCTCTTGCAAGTTGAATGTGTTCTAAGAACACTCGTGGTGTCCTGAAATGTTCGTAAATAAACAAAATAGGGGTGTCCTGAGGACGCTATCAGTATTGTTCGATGGGAAGTTGAATGTGTTCTAAGAACACTTGCGGTGTTCTGAAATGTTCGTAAATAAACAAAATGGGGGTGTCCTGAGGATGCTGTCCATATTGTTCTCCGGCAAGTTGCATGTGTTCTAAGAACACTCGCGGTGTCCTGAAATGTTTGTAGGGGTTGTCCTGAAGACGCTGTCCGTATGGTTCTCTGGCAAGTTGAATGTGTTCTAAGAACACTCGTGGTGTCCTGAAATGTTTGTAAATAAACAAAATAGGGGTGTCCTGAGGACGCTATCCGTATTGTTCGATGGGAAGTTGAATGTGTTCTAAGAACACTCGCGGTGTCCTGAAATGTTTGCAAATAAACAAAATGGGGGTGTCCTGAGGACGCTGTCTGTATTGTTCGTTGTCAAGTTGAAAGTGTTCTAAGAACCCTCGCGGTGTCCTGAAATGTTCGTAAGGGGTGTCCTGAAGATGCTGTCTGTATTATTCGCTGGCAAGTTGAATGTGTTCTAAGAACACTCGCGGTGTCCTGAAATGTTCGCAAATAAAAAAATGGGGGTGTTCTGAGGACGCTGTCCATATTGTTCTCTTGCAAGTTGAATGTGTTCTAAGAACATTCGCTGTGTTCTGAAATGTTCGCAAATAAACAAAATGGGGGTGTTCTGAGGACGCTGTCCGTATTATTCGTTGTCAAGTTGAAAGTGTTCTAAGAACTGTTGCGGTGTCCTGAAATGTTCGTAGGGGGTGTCCTGAAGACGCTGTCCGTATTGTTCGCTAGCAAGTTGAATGTGTTCTAAAAACACTCACGGTGTCCTGAAATGTTCGCAAATAAAAAATGGGGGTGTTCTGAGGACACTGTCCGTATTGTTCGCTGGCAAGTCTAAAGTGTTCTAAGAACACTCATAATGTCCGCGGACATTAAAAGTTTCCATAGGCCATAGTTGAAATGTTTGACTCTATGGGTGTAATATGCTGCAGTGGTTGTGGCCAGGGCATAGAGTCTTGGGTGCATGGCCTTTTGGCCATGCACCCAAGACTCTATGCCCTGGCCACGCACCCAAGACTCTATGCCCTGGCCATGCACCCAAAACTCTATGCCCTGGCCACAACCACCACAGCATATCACACTCATAGTTGCTTATAACTTTGAATCAAAAACAGTGTGATATGCTGCGATGGTTGTACTTATTATAATATACTTACTGTTTGGTTTAGTAACTGGAGTACATGTATTTCTTGTTCATTTCTGTGATAAAAGAAAATAGCATGTTAGTATTAGTATTGTGTAATTACTTATTACATTGTATAATCAACAATTTTTATTTTTTTTGGACCCTCATATTTAGTAGATTACAAACCAGAGTACTGTGCAATTTGCTCAGTTTCTGTGTTTGTTGCTAAAATCATTGTGTCTGTGGGAGAAAAAAAAATCCATGTTGGATTAAAAAAACCCTTTTTCTGTTATGCTACAGTTTATTTGTTTGTTTGTTTTCAGTGTTCACTTGTTGTTTCTGGCTAATGCTTTATACATTGGCCTGTTGCAGTTTTTTGGAGCAGTAACATATTATTTATTTGTTTGGATATTGTAAAATTTTGGAGCAGTTAGATACCAGTAGGCGTATTCTAACTGTCTATTTTTTTTTATATATTTTAGTGGTATTCATTAATCTGATTAGTTGTTGTAGAATCTTTGGGCAGTTAGATAGCTTTTGGAATATTCTAACAGTTTATATATTTTTACTATAAGTTTACTTAAGGTTTAAGTACAGTTCAGATATCAAATTTTGGTTTTAAGAACATTAAATACGCGTTTGTAAGATTTGCTGGTAATCTCTGCTTTAGAGTAATGGTACTATCATTACATTCAAACCATCCACATTTCTTTTTTATATATGCAGTGTAGTGCCCTGAATTGGTTGTGGCTCCTGCGTGGTAGATTATACCTATTGTTGTGAAGGTTTTCTTACCAAGTGATATTTGACCATGTGTGAATCCAGTCAGCTTGCAGTTGTTTTTGGTACCATCTGCGTTGTAACGTAGAAGCATTAATATTACGTATTTACTATGTGTTTGTATTACTAACTTGGAGCGATTATCCGAATTGCAGGTAGTACATAATCTACCATGGTTTGCATTTTGTACAGTTGCTGAAATGGAATGGTTTCACAATTAGGTATTGATATATATATATATGAAGCGTTCATTGGGGATTTCTTCTTGTGTCACATTGTTGCAGAGAGTGCATGTATGTTTCCACATGTATGAAATCTGGAAGATTTAATTTATATGTATGTTTTTATTTTCCAGTACTTGTAGTAAGTACATTAGACATTCTTGTGGATCTTCCTGTGAGTTTATAGTGAATTTAACCATTCCAGCACAGTAGTCCACTTGTTGTCTTATTCCATAAACACTATACGTGTTATCAGGATTATTTGTTTCATTTCTGTGAAGTACTAACATTTGCAAACACAATTGGTCTGTACTGTGTAAGTAAATGTTGTCAGCAATTGGTGGCAATTGAAATAGAATATTCATTGCTATATTTGTGTAGCAACTTACTCCAACTATATTTGAGAGTTTAAATGGACCAGGTAGTTCTGTATCTGATTGATTTTTTTTTAGTTTGTCTTCCTTCTTTGATGAAGTACCTGGTTTACTTTCCCTACTGGGTTATTTTATGTTTGTGGTACTTGATGAAGTTTTAGTTTCTTTTACTCTCTTTGGAGGATTTGCAGTGACATCCTGTTGCATTTCTGTTTGATTTAGTTTTCTTTTACAACGTTTTACTTTTTGTGGTACAGAATATGTGTTTAGATGGGGGGTGTATAGTGAGCGAAGTCTATTGTATTCTAAAATGCAAGGAATATCAGCGTTTACTTTACTTGCATCAAAGTTGATTAGAAATAGACCGTCAAGTGTACGTAAGTGTGATAGTGCTACGTAGCTCATGCCTTCTTTAAAGACTGTGTTACCAATGTCTATCATTGCTTTGTCTAGGGTAAGACCTTGTGATTTATGAATTGTGACTGCATATGCAAGAGTTAGAGAAAATTGTTCTCTGCGTACATACATGTCTTTGAAGAGAAGGAATCGAGCTGTTGAGCGAACTATCCTTTTTACTTCTGAAAGTTTGTCAAAGAGAATATTGACAAACTGAATTTTGTTGTCACTTGGGTATGTTTCAAAGCCAACAACTGTACCCAGTGCTCCATTAACTAGTCCTTGGTCCACGTCAAGGTTACGTTTAAGCATTACTCTGCAATTTAAGGATAATTTTAATATATTTTCCAATCCTGCTGTGTTTGAGATTGATTTTTCTAAACTATTTAGTCTTGTTGTGGCTTGGTCACACATGGGTAGTGTCACACCATGTACATCTAGTTTGTCTGTGGCGCTAATTTCCATTATTGGTTGAATTTCTTTACTTAACATTATTTCATTGAATTTGAAACAGCTTACAAGAGTTGGCATTAAGGCCATACAAATGACATTTTTGTGGGCTAATTGTTCCATAACATCTGTAGCACATGCATTATCACCATAAGGTGTATGAATGTGCCGGGTTTTCAATATTGCTTCTGCTTCTTTAGAAAGTATACCAACTCAGATACTTTTTAAGATGTTGGCATAAGTGAGATCTGCAGATTGCTGCATGTTTTCTGTTAATTCTCTGTATTGGAAATGTTGCCAAAGGTTGACATTTCCAATGCTGCCAACAGTTTTACGGCAGAGTTTGTGTTCTAATGTTTTAAAAATAGGCTCACCTTTTACTGGTGTCAATTGAAGAAGATCTCTGAAAACAATAATGTGTGTTCCTGCAAAGAGCTCTTCATAGTTCGTTTTGAGTACTTCTTGTAATCTGAGGTGAATCAAAGCCAACATTAGGTTGGACATCATGCTCACTTCATCTATTAGAAGCATTTTCATTTGTTTCAATACTCTGTGTAGTTCCATTGCAGCTTCTGTAGAAAGTTTGTAATAGTCTAATTTGTTTTGGTGTTCTTCTGGCAGGAGTAGTAATCGGCGTAAAGTGACACCACCTATGTTGTAGGCAGCTAAACCTGTGGGGGCAGTGACAACGGATGACAGTTTGTTGTTTGTCAATTGTTGAAGGAACTTACTAATGATTTTGATTATGAATGTTTTGCCAGAACCAGCTTCACCACTGACATACAATAGTATATGTTTGTAATTTTGGCAGGTGCATTCTTTGTTTCCATGTTGTACATCATGTGCAATTTCTTTTGTTACTTCTTGAAAAATGCTATGTTGCTCATTGTTTAGCTTTGATTCTAGTATAGTTAAGTCTTCTTTATCTTTATACTGACACATGGTGTTTTCTACTTCTATCATAGCTAATTCTGCCTCATTTGTTATTAGTGGCTCTCCCAGTGGTTATTGGCTTCCTGTTACAGAAGGTTCACTACTGTCAGGAGTGTTCTTATCTAGTTGGGCCTGGAGTTCTTCTTCGTGTTGCTGTTCATTGTGCAACATTGTTTTGTACTGTGTAAAGTTTACATCAGTTATAGTGCTTTCATTTGCTTTGAAAGCGTCTTCATATGAGTCATAGTTATCTAGTATTTCTTCTTCTTTTCTCCATGGTTTAAAGAGTTGTAGCAGGGACATGTAATATACTTCTTTATGTTGAGGAGTCTTTAATGACAATTTGATATGATTAATTAAATTTGGTTTGGTGAGTTTTACTAAGCTGCCTTCACAGTTTGTCACTCTGTATTTACCGTTTTTTTCATCAGGTTTTATATTATTTGTGTATGTGTAGTTTTGGGCTATGTGGTATAGACACATGGTTTCCAAAGTGGTACTCCTGTTTGGGTACTATGTGTCCAATAAATTGTTTTTTAAAATGTCTTGGCTGTTGGGATCATGTTTGGCTATTGTTTCTATATCTTCGTATGATTTTAGAACTCTTTTTCTAGATTTAGCTGGACCAAGACTTAGCCATACTATATTTTCAGATTTACCATACAGTGCAGTACCAGTTAAACGATCAGCTGCTTCATAAAATCCACATTCTCTATGGGACAGAATTTTTATGCCGAAGCTGTATAATTTTTGAGACACTGTTTTATCTGATGACAGGTCATTCCAGAGGTTTTGCAGCTATTTCTTTTCTGCTTTGGTTAAGTATGCTGTGACATATTGTGCAACTGCAGTAGAATTGTCTGCAATGTACTGCACATCTATGTTTGCATTCCATAAGTGGCCAATGATTGCATTGTAATCATTGATATATTTTTCTTCTTCTTTTCTTTTTATGTAATATGTATTTTTAGGTGACTTACCTTTAACACTATGTCTAACTGAAGACATGAGGTTGTTCACTTGACCTGTATTTGTAACTGGTCTAGGGAAACCAAATTGGCATTTTTTGTAGTATTTCCCTTTGTTTTTGTATTTGCAACAACGATATTTGTCACATTTGTGTCTTTGAAATTGTAAAATTTGTGCATGAAGATCACTATTTTTGGATTCCGATGGAATTTCACAAGTGACATATTTTTCAATAAACTGTAAAACAGTTGCATCACTGTCTTCACCAAATTTGGGAGCATCTTTAATCCATAAAAGCATGTGGATATGTGGTGCTCCTCTGGCTTGGTATTCTTTTCTCCAAAAGAAGTGTTGCACTTCTCCAAGGGGAGGAACAGTTTTTATTACAAATAAAATGTACCATAGCAATGAAGCGATGGTGAAAATATCTTGAAACATTAACAGGATCCAGAGAACAAAGTTCTCCAGCTGTTAGTATATCTATGTTTGTTTTGTTTTTGTTTGATATGCATAGGAAATCATGTAAATCTTCCCATGCATATTCTGCACAACTTAATGTAACAAACCAAGTGGGTGGGCCAAGGTTTTTGATCATACAACGTACATCTCTGTGACGTCGAAACCAGTACTCTTTAGTACCACGCATATTTGCTAATAGATTTGTAATATTTGATTGTAAAACCTCATCTTTGTGTTGCACTTTTTGTAATAATTGTGTAGCTGTCATATTTTGAAAGTGTGATCCTGATTTTAATATGTGTGCAACTCCGTAACATAAAGTTGCTAGTTCACTTTTTAAAAGAGTAGGTGGAATATGTATTCCACATTTTGTCTAAATCTGGGATCTGTGAGCAGGGAAGGGGGCAGGATTAGAGTAGGCAGCAGTATGCTGGTCAATGGACGGAGACCATTTTGTTTCTCTCCCTCTTTTTCTGTTTCCTGTCCCCTCCTCTTCCTTGGGGTAACTCAGTTCAGGCTACGGGAGTCGCTGCATGTTCCCCCTCCGCCTTCATGATGCAAAACTGGGGTGAGGCACCAGGGATTTAGACAGTCTGATGAACCCATTAGTCAGGTATTGGTCCAAATATTACCTCAAGTGTTCATTCTCCAGGGCCGTGAGGGCATAGATACAACTGCAAGGGATCTGTGCTTCCGGTACCAGGTCAATCTGACAGTCGTATGGACGATGCAGCGGCAGTCTGTTTGCTTTGTCCTTTTGGAATACATCTTTGTACTCTCGATACTCACATGGCAATTCCCCA
Source organism: Ambystoma mexicanum (assembly GCF_040938575.1). Taxonomy (NCBI): domain Eukaryota; kingdom Metazoa; phylum Chordata; class Amphibia; order Caudata; family Ambystomatidae; genus Ambystoma; species Ambystoma mexicanum. Next base: position 557,948,147 of record NC_090930.1, read on the forward strand.
ATCATTCCCAAGATGTGGTTCTCCCGAGGAGATGCCGCCAGACAAGCCTCTGGGTTGGGGTCTTGTGTGGGGCCGGGTATCTAGCCATTCCATGCCCCCTGTTCTTGCCCCTGCCTCCAACTTCCCACCAAGGAGGTCCATGAATGGGCCTGAATGTGGGCCTCTGAGACCTGAATGTGTGTTAGTGAGGTATTTGGGGCTCACCCCGTTTTGGTAAAAGTGTAATCTGCAAACACTCTGGTTGCATGAATTAACAATGTTCTAATTTTGGTTATCCCCGAACTATGATGTGACATTTGTAACCAGGTGTAGTAAATGTGGGCCTCTCTAAATTATTAATATGGATGTTACTTTTCTAGCAAAGGTCATTTCAGATAGGTTACAGACATCTTAAATCAACAATCATCCCTCAATGGTTGTTTATGTGCCTTACAAAATGTTTGCGATTATGTGAGTGAACTCCAACAGTCCTTCGCCAGGTCTCCCTGAATGCTTTGTACGTACCCCTTTCCCATGCCCAGCATTCTGGGGACCTTCTTATTTCAGTATTAGGGATTACCATACAACCCCATCAAGCGTCTAGCTACTATTTTAGCATGACAACTCGGCATATACTTTATGCAGTGGACCACCAATACACTAAGTGCTTTTCTTGTTGGTAGACAATTTCTCCTGATGATGTCAGACTTAAATGTAAAAATAATCAAAGTGGGCGACTTTAATCAGACGTGCAGAACCTTCAGGAGGCACATAGAAAACATATTCAGAGTGGCCTAATGAAGCCGGTAAACATTGGCCTGGAAAAAGTGGTAGGTGTTGCTTAATGGATTGTAGCCCTGGGAACTTCTTTTGCAGACTTCTGGGGGATTAGAAAGAAACACGCTTGGCTTCATGTCTTGTAGTCACGTAGGAAGGCAAAGAGCCTCAACAGTGGAGGTCAGATTGCATGAACCTCACAGGAATATAGCTTTAGTAGAAGCATGGCACTGGATACACAAACAAATGAAACAAGAATAGGCCTGGCTTTCTCCCCATAATCTGAATACCCTGCTGTAACCCTCTCTATCTCCCCTGGAGCTGACATTCCAAGTGTACCCTTACCACTTATCAGCATCATTATCATCGGATAATTATTCAGAGATTATACAAATCCATCGGATCCCAAAGAACAACAATAGAATTCATGATACAAAGCATTACACAGATTACAAAACGACGACCATGAATATATACACAATAATTAACAACCACCTAGATGCGTTTAAAACAAAATTAGGTTAATACATTGTTGATATAAACATCAAGCCTCCTCCAGACATCATGCAATGTTCAAAACCAATTTTTTAGAAGTTGTTGTTTTGAAAAGTCACATGCTAATGCAGCTGTACTAATAGGATCCATTTGGAAGTGGACAGAGGACAGAGGAGGGAAAAATAAATAATAGTTTCAGGGGAAATTCCGCAAAATGGGCAATTCCTAGCAGATCTATGGTTCCATTTTGCAGTGACAGTAGCTCGTGGAAGCACGCCCAGCTAACATATTAGGAGAAGAGCTCTCTTTTTAGGCTCTGCAATCCAATTACCGTAAGGTTCCGCCCACAGACCCTGTTCCAACTCCAATCTATCATCTTTATGTCATATGCAAGATCACAGGCAATTTTATGATGTAGAATAAAGTTTTCCGAAACGTCCAGGCAGAGCCAAAAACAATAGGCTTTTAATAGAGTTTCACTAAAAAAGTCTTGTAAACCCAATACCAGGAATGTGGGTACTGTTGTTGCATTCTTTGTTAAAAAAAGAAAAAAAGAAAAAAGCAGGCGATCAATAAAGCATCTTTCTGCCAGCTCTAAGAATTAGTATGGTCATGGGCTCATAACTAAGCTCCATGCAGAGCCGCAAGATTGGCTTGGGCCTTATGTATTTGATTAGCTGGAAATATTGCTTTCCCACCATATTTGTTAGAGAAGGAAAAAATAGCACTATTTCTCTGAGACACCAAACTTGCATTGTGCTCAATTAGTGGGTGCCAGTTCCCCCTAAATGTTAATTGGTACCCTAAAAAGTCAGAATATGTTACTTGTTTCATTATTTCCCCAATTAAAATTAAAGGCCACCTTTACCTGTCTATTCCCGGGGAAGGACCTAGCAATGTTTTAGATGTATTGACTATCAGCAGCCGCTCAGAACAGAAATAATTAAGTAAGTCCAATTGCTCTCTGATATCCATTGGAGTATTTGGAATAAACACATCATCTGCATACAATGAAATTCCTGTTTTCCCTCCTCCCATGAAAGGGACATAGCAGTCCGGCTCCTGGATTAAATCATCCAGTTGGTTAATATACATTAGACATAATATTGGAGAAAGTATGCAGCCTTGTCTGACCTTAACATCGTAACTGGCATCCCCAGGCATTTTAAAACTTCTCACACATTCTCTCTATTTACACCGTAAAACATAGTTTTAAAATTTTAAAATAAAATTAACTTATCAATGTTTTCCGATATAAATGTGTCTAATTGCACCCATAATGTTATACCCTATTAGTGTATCTGCTTTTGCGCAGACCTTTGTTGCTTAACAGCTAGGTTTGCGCCATTAAAATAAACTGCACATAATTGATTGCCAGCTGTGCCCCTAGACATCCCACTACAAAAGCTCTGTCAGAGAGCTAGAACTCTTTCTAGACAGACTTTAAACAAGGGACCAGCGTGTTCCTTCATCCAGCTAAAACCAACATTCACACCCCTGAATTCAGATTCACATTATGAAATCTAAATCAATATTGCCAGGAAATACATTATTAGTGTGTTAGTACATTTGACATATTATTAGCCATTTCAAAAAACACTTCAATTGAGTCTGGTCTGCCCTGTCACAGCCCTGGTGAGGGGAACACACACAACAGGCGCGTTCCATTTCAAACTACTGCTTGCCTTAAAGTGGCAATACTAGAAAAGATAATGGGTGAGCGTTTCTATTCATATTTTCCATTCCCTGTATGGAAATAGGGGTGGGAATACAACATGGCCGAATCAAGTGACCCGCTCTTTAAAGCCCTTTACTCGAGGCGATCACCCGTGAGGAGATGTGCTGGCCCTAGCCCTCCACCCATCACCAAAATGGCTGAGGGGTGGAGACAGTAACAGTATTTATTTAGATATCAATATAATATCACATTTTGGGACCAAACCAAAATTCAGACATGAGGGCTCGGGGGCAGTGTTTTCTTAACCTTCCATCTGCAAGCAGGTCCACTTTGTGAATCAAGAGTCCCATGTGGTGGTCCGGCTGGTCCCAGGATACGATGAGCAGTAAGATCATTGAATTGTGTGATTGGCAGTTTTCATAAAATAGGCCCTTCCAATTCTACTACATTTATGGGCAGAAACTAAAGCAACAATACCACTTAATTTAGAACCTTCATGAGATAATTGGCTGTTTACCAATTACAGTCTTGATGGTCTGGTAAATACCTGCTGCCAGATATTTCTTAAAGTATAAACAAACAGATCTGAACACAGTTCTCCAAAGTCTACTACTAAAACACCATATGGATTCATCGAAATATACGAATGGAAGCACACATCTACATTAATAACTAAACATTGTTGTTAAGGGCTGGAAGATCTCTGGTGCTATGGCTGATGTCTGTTTTGACAGATTATCTGTTGGACTGGCTCAAAAGAAGGATGCTTTTCAAAATATTGCAGCATTATGGCTTTGCAAAGTTATCATGTAAGCCTGTCAACCGCCTGATCATGTATAACATATAGGAAACATTGATAACCAGAACATAACAATGCTGTCCACTCTTGCATAATGTAATAAACTAATAACTGTTATACATTGAGTCTATTCATGTAAGTTAATATATGCAGCAATCATCAAATAATCACAAATGGTTGCACAATCACTCCATATGTATGCTCTTAAAGTGTATCTAATACATTTTCTGGATCCATATTACGCAAACATATAATGCAAATTGTTTACTCTGACAACTATAAAGGTGCAACATTGAAGTTTGTGCTGGATGGAAATGTAAGTCAGCCTCACAACGGTGTAGGTGTGGTAGGAGGTGGGCGGTGCAGCCGCCACCTATACAGATTGCTTCATATCCCAATGTTGCCCACGTAGCACCAGCTTGGCTGTGCATTTGGTTGGACTGCTGATCAGATGGCTCTGCTCAACCTCACAAAGTCGAGCACACTTGTTTAAAGCACTGCAGTCTCCCAAGAGGGGAAGGACCAATAAGTGAAGGTTTAATCCTACCTAGAATGAGCAGGCCTCTGAATCCTACCAGTCATGGACCATGTGCATGGTTGTGCCTCATCTCCCTAAAATGAGCGCAAAAGGAGGTTCTTATGAGTGATGGGCAGGGGCCTGCCATTCACATTTGACCACTGTTACTATTTGGTGCGCTAAGGTAGTACATGCACCATGCCACTCCATGCAAGTTAGAGATGTGAACTGGAAGGTGAACTTCTACTCATACCTCAATCCCTGGACAGATCTGGTAGGATTACGTGTTGATGCCATGACTAAATGCAACCCGGTGAGATCAACTATAGCCTAAAACGTCAGAGTAGGCCAGCTTTCCCTGGCTGACAGCATTTCAGCTCATATTTCTACTGAATTGTGCGCTGGAACAAACTATGCTGAGCCATGTGATTATATGTTAGCTACCAAATCTATGCATTTTTCAAACCAGCAAATAAACTGATTGACACGATAAACCTTCTTTTAAACTGTATAGATTACTTCCATATAGTCTTCCTTTGACACACAAAAACGTGTGTACTCGTTTGCAGGACTTCAGATAGTCTTCACATAATATCATACAGTACTACTGTGTCAAGCGATGGCTACATGCAGGTCAACATATTGCGCAGTTTATTTTGTGTCTATTATCGAGTCTTAAAAGTATGTTGATGATGTGGTCATATGCATGAGGACAAATGTTGGAGCTGCCTTCAACCCTCAGGGTCTTTTAAGCATATGGTCCTGGACTGTAAATTTGTTAAACCCTTTTGGCTCAACATATGGATAACTCTTATAAGCATCTTTAATCTACTAAATGACTTCTGTCCTCAAGTTCTTTTTTCTGGCAGTGTTATTCTAAAAGATTGTATTGATAAAAAAGAAGTGTTTCTTGTTCGACTTATTTATTTTGCTAGCCATTAGAACTATTTCATGAAGCTCGAAAAACCTAGACAAACTTCATCATAAAATGTGGTCTGTAACGCTCATAGATTAGAGAGGTGCAATTCTTCTACTCCGTCTTTATTACTAAAACATGAACTAAAATGGAAACCTTTTATTGACTTTCTAGCATCTGCAACCTCGGTTTAACTGTTATTTATTGAGAAAATATTATGCATTCTTTCCCAATGTTTCCCCCGCCCCTCATAACCTTTCCTCCCTCCTGTATATGTCCTGTCCTTTTCTTTGTCTTGTTCCTGTTCTTAAAGGTATGGATAGATGGCCCTATCTACTCATCATTGAGATCTGTACGATCAATGAGTTTTTATCCATGCAAGGCCTCCAGGTACTTCAATAGGTAGGTTATATTGTAGATCTGCTATGTTCATTTGTTTATAGGTTATGTTACAATCCTCTTATGCCTTGTATGATATGATATTCATTTTTTTAAACGTATGGTGATGAAACCCAGAGGGCACTTGTAGTCTTCCATGTATGATAGGGAAATGGAAATTACAATCTGTATGCTTCACATCTTACTACAAGATTTTCTTGTGTAGAGTTTGGTTTATTTGTCATGTGACTTGGATATTTTTAAACTGAGCTATAATAAACTTAGTATTATTTGAACTCTTTAAAGAAAAGACAATCCAAGATTTAAAACCTTTAATCACAAAATCCAAGATTTGACACTGTCACAATAACCAAGATTTAAAATCTTTAATTGGGCTAGCTTGGATTTTGTGTGATTTTAAACCTGGATCAACACAGCGTGAAAACGTTCTTTGCAACTCTTCATTGCCAACTATTCACACATAACCATACCTTGCTGTGGAATTAGTCCCTAGATGTGATTTACCAGGCATTGTGCACACTTAATCAAACCCTCACTCCTGGTCTAATAGGCAACAGTTTTGCCTCACATGCAGTAACAATAGAGATCACTCATATGTTTCCCAACACAGAGAATGATGCATCTTGGATCACTGTGAAATAAATGGCTAATCAATCAATACATGTATTTGGTAAATAATTCCATAGAACAGGCATACACAACAATAATATGAATTCAATCACAAAATACATATGCGCAAATCATCTTAACAGGGGACGTAAGGTTAATTTCTATTTTGACAAAGGTCCTCCTGTGCCTATTTAACTGATATGGTTATACATTAATTAATCATTTCTAATGCGCTTTATACGGGAGACTAGTCTCTAAGTGGGGACGGGATTTGAACTTGTGTGGCTTTGTGTTGCCTTCATTCCGTGAGAAGCGGGATGCCAGTGTGCTACCCTTCTGGCCTTTGATATTCATTTTGATAAGATTCGAAGTAGTAAAACTACAATAACTGCATCCTACAAGTACAGTTGGATACATTTAATAAAGGTAGCATCAGTACATTTTCAATGGCAATTGACATTAAAACTGGGACCTAAAATATATTACAGGGTAACCAACCCTCAAGCAAACAAATGCTAGTGCATCATAGCCCACACAATAAACCACTAGCATCTGTCTGATACGCACTTAGCATAGTTAATATAAAAAGGAAAACATTAGACGGGATTAGAAACTATTTATTGATGCACACCTACATCCCACACCTAGCCTCTCTCTCAAGTGGCCTTATTTGTATCTGCTGGGCTACAGTCCACACTAAAGCCAGTGGTGACACCTCACCCCCTGTGCTTTGACCAAATATTGGATTTCAGCCATCTGGGATGCAGCAGTACTTGTTATTGTAATTGTTTATTTGTAGAGCGCTTATACACAAGTGAAGGGCTTCAAAGCACCTCAAGGCAGGAAGGGAACAAGCTAGTACAGTCGTCATTCTCACCTTGAAGACTCCAAATGATTTACAGCAATAGCTAGCATGCTAGACCAGAGCAATATATACTAGTAAAGGGCTTGACAAAGAGTGGGGGGAGAAGGGAGGAAAGGGAGAGGAGCATACAGATCAATAAACTACAGTACTGGCCTGGCAACAGTTCAAGTTGCTTGGTAGTTGGTCATCCAATGCGCTTAATGTGTGAGTATTTCAAGCACGCCCAAGCTAGGGAGGGGAGACAGAGGGAGGGCCGGACAGAGAGACTTGCAAGGCCTAGAACATTCAAGGTCAATGACGTGCAGGTGTGCATAACAGGACGTGCAAGGGTTGAGAAGGGGGCAGGTGCGCCCAGTCCAGCAGGGGCCTGGGATAAGTGCAGAGTGGGAACCACTGTCATGGAGCATATTGCAGTAGTACCAGGCACAGTACGGAGGCCCGGAGGCAAGTGCAGGACTGGTGGGGTAGCCTGGGACCTTTGAGGCTCTGAAGGTGCACCAGGCGACCAGTCAGCTAACTGAGAAGGTTGGGTTAGAGAAGGAAGGAGGGAAAAAAGCGAGGAGAAAGAGGATTAGCAGTGGAGAGGGAGAGAAAAGGTCTTGAGGAGTTTCCGGAACTTAAGGAGGTCCGGCTCAAGACAGAGAGAGGTAAGAAGGCTGTTCCAGAGGGAGGCACATGAAGAGGATAAGGATTTACTCCCAAATCTCTGTTTGGAGAAGCGGCTCACCCGAAGAGAGTTGGAGGAGGAAGAGTGGAGGGCTCCAGAAGGAGAGTATTTGGGAAGACAGGATTGTAGATAGTAAAGGCTCGGCCCCAGAAAGCCTTGTGGACTATGCAGAGGGACTTGATCATTGCCGCCACGGGGAGCCAGTGGAGTGATTTCAGCACCAGAGAGATGCGGTCCCTGGGCTTGAGGCCAAGGATACATCTTGTGGTTCTGTTCTGGATAAGTTGTGCAGGTCAGAGACTTGAAGTAGGAATATAGAGAAAGAGATTGTTGCAGTAGTCCAGTCTGGAGAGAACCAGGGCCCTGGAGACAGTGTGTTTCTGGGGGAAGGTGAGAAAAGGTAGAATACCTCTGAGGAGGCGCAGTTGGTAGTGAGACTTTTTGGACATTTTAGAGATGTGAGAAGAGAAGGAGAGAGCTGAGTTGAAGATGACCCCCAGGTTTCTTGCCTCACTGGTATGGGAGGGTGCAGGACCAAGGGAGGCCTGCCAGAGTGAGAGTGAGAAAGTGGGAGCAGGGGTCCCAATGAGCACCATCTCTGTCTTGCTGGCATTAAGCCAGAGATCGTTAGTAGCACACCAGCACTGAATCGCGGACAGTGTGGAATGAGCGAGGAAGAGGCTGAGGGTAGCCTGAAAGAGAGCTGTGTGTCATCCGCATAGCACTGAAAGTTGGAGGTGAAGTTGGAGATTATGTGGGCAAAGGGGGCCATGTAGACATTGAAGAACCCGGGGGATTGACTAGATCTCTGGGGGACACCACAAGTAGGGTGAGTGATAGCAGAGAGAAAGGACCCAAGTACCACCTGGGAAGGATGGTCAAAATAAAAGGACGCAAGCCACGGCAGGGCCTGATTCGAGATGCCCAGGGTATCCCGGAGACAGGTGATCAGGATGTTGTGGTTTACTGTATCAAAAGCAGAGTAAATATCAAGGAGAATGAGGACAGAGGGAGTGTTAGAGTCAAGGTTTGAGAGCAGGTCTTCATGGGTGTTCAGAAGAGCAGTTTCCATGCCTCTGGATGCTCTAAAGCCAGACTGATGGTCATGGAAACAACTAACAGATTCAGTGTGGAGGGTAAGCTGAGAGATAGCCAGCTTCTCCAGGAGTGTGCCCAGGAAAGGAGTGATGGAGATCGGGCAGTAGTTAGCTGGAATAGAGGGGTTGGCAGAGGGGTTGGCAGAGGGTTTCTTGAGCAGAGGGTGCACAAGAGAATGCTTGAGGGAAGTGGGGAAAACCCAAGTGGCAAAGAAGAAGTTGCAGAGGTCTGCCAAGGCTGGGGCTAGAGAGTCAGGCTTTCATAAACCAGACTTGTCTAGAAACCTCCTCAAGTGTGACAGGGGAAAGGGAGGAGAGAAGAGGGAGGGGGCGTGCATGATGGGGGTGTCTGAGGGGCACAGAAGATGTGGTACATGAGTGGGTGTGGTGGAGAGAGAGGAGAGGATGTCCTGTGTTTTGGCTGTGAAGTGTGCAGCCAGGGCCCCGCAAAGGGCCTGGGTGTGTGCAATAGAGGATGAGGTCACAGTAGGGTTGGCCAGCTCCTAACAGACTTTGAAAAGTTTGGCAATGTTGTTGGATTCCGCAGAGATGCAGGTTTGAGCTGGATGCTGAGTTGATATTGCCTTTGCAGCAGGCTGCAGACCAGTTCAACAGAGGGTGCACCTGAAGATCCCCATTTCCGTTCCGCTGCTCTGCACTTACGTTTAAGGTCAGCCAGATCGGAGTCGTACCAAGTGTTGCATTTTTTGGGAGGCTTCAGTCGGACCCTCATGACAGAGGCAAGGATGTCAAGAGTATTGGTGATGGAAAGGTGTAAGTTAGAGAGGACTGTGTCAGGGTGGGAGTCAGCCGCAAGAGTGGGAAGAGGGGAGTAGGCGGAGGCAAAGGCAGCCACTTACAGTTTTTTCATGGTGCGGTTGACCTTGTAGGGGTCAGGCGGTGCCAGGTGTGCCAATGCTAAAGGAGAAGAGAGCTTCAAGTGAGAGGAGAGAAGAGAGTTATTGTTCCATGAGAATGCAGTAGTGAGAGGGGTAGAAAGAGGGATGTCTGTGGAGATGAGAGCATCCAAGGTGTCGCCAGCAATGTGTTTCAGACCGGAGGATAGAATGGAGAGAGAGAGCGGGCAGCATAGGTTGCAGAAAGCTCCTGAAGAGTCAGGAGAGTCAAGATGGATGTTAAGATCCCCCAGCAGGAGAAGCTGGGAGGCGGAGGAAAGGAGAGAAGATGCCAGGTCAGCCCATTCTGAGAGGAAGAGGGTTGACTGGCCCGACGGCCGAAAGAAGGTGGCCACAGTAAGAGAGGAGACAGCAGAGAGAGAGCCTGCAGACCAGGCATCTGAACGAGGAATAGGATTGAATCGGAATGGTAGAAACAGGGATCCACTCTGGAAAGATCAGGGCAACAACCCCTCCTGGCCTGTTGGGCATTGGCTCTGAGAGGATCTTGTAGCTTTTTGGGAGAAGTGTGTCAAAACACGTGACAGAGCTGTCCTTAAACCAGGTCTCAGTGAGAGCAAGAACATAGACTTATAAATTAACTTTAAGTCCTAGAGTTAAGAACTAGACTTATACATTAACTTTAAGTCCCCCTTAACACTAAGGCACCATCACCCTTTAAAATCACTGGGTTGAGCCACTTGGTTCCCTGGTTATGATTCTGTGAGCATAAAAATAAGTGAGCCATGGCTTCATTTGACAGTTGAACCGTGGGCTAAACTGGGTAGGAGTATTAGATTTACAAGTCAAGCGTCAATACACAGCCAGCCCAAACAAAACTGCAATGACAAACACCTGGGTTTCACAGCTTAAACAACACATAGCTAAGCTTCAATCCTGGGCATACAGCTGAATGACATGGTGACATACTGGTATCCAGTGACCGGATCGCCTCTACCCATTGCCAGTATACCTCTTTCAGGGTTCTCATATCACTGCTCGTGCCAAGGGTGAACCCCAGATAGGAGCTTGAGCTCAGTTATTCAGGTACTTAAGCTCAGGGAAATTATATCCTTCATGTAATGCCACGAATATTATCAAATGATCTTGGAAAATATTTGCCCAGGCTTTTTTTAATAGTCCATCCCAATAAAGCAGTGGCCAGAGTGCTGCATTTGCAAAAACGTATTATCATTTAGTACAAGTCTTTGAGATGCCAGCTGGCCCCATAGCTCAGCCCCATAATTGTATGCTATTGTAAAATCATTTATTAAGCACAAACATCTCACCAGTAAACCAGTTTCAAGGCACTAATCATGGCATTACATGAATAACAGCACATAATATATACACACGCACAATCCTACAACAAAAAAGAGTAACACAGCATACATTGCAATAACAGTGACGCCCCAGAAGACTAATCCATCAAGACTTTAAGTAATATCAAAAATCATGTAGGGCCACATCAAGAGGACCATCCACAGAATGTGAGACAAAGTTAGCATTGTAGCTTAAGATCACACCTTGAATTTTGATAATAGTCGCTATGTTTTTCCCTTCCTGACTTGATCAATGCCCAGAGGTCATCAATCTTACACCCATATAATCAAAGTGTTTCACATCCTTGAGACAAGCTCCTCCAAGGAATCTATCTGATCACTGCACAGCCTGTAATTATGCAGACGAAAATGTCGAAGACCATTACGGTGCTGGGCAGTGATCAGATAGACCACTGTGGCCCGCATCCCCCCACCCCACTCTCCCCCCTTGACCACTTACCTTAATGTCAGCACACACGTAAGTGTGCCGCCGACTTCCCTCGATCCCTGCAGTGTCAGTTCCCACCCGCTTACGTGGGTCGGTGCTGATGCAGCACGATCCTTTTTTTTCTTTTTTTTTCCCTGTACATTTTCTTGTCCCCCACTCCATTTAATGGAAGTGAGGATACTCCAGCAACCCCTGACCCCCATTGCCACTCCGGCAACCTCTGCTTCCCTTAGTCGCAGTAATGGGGGTCGGCATTTTTTTAATGCGCAAATGCGTCATTTTTGTACCAGGCGACCTTATGTGGTTGCAGTACTGGTACAATTCCCCTCCAAGCACACGCATATTAACAACAGCTGTGTATTTGGGAGTTATCAGTTCTAGCTATAACCACAACCCACAACATCTGTTAAAAATTAGATAGGGATAAGCTTCTGGGGAAATTTAGGACTATGCAACACCTGCTGACATGAGAATTTCAGAAACAGAGAAAAACTGTGAGAGCAAAATACTGGGCAAAGTCTGCGCGTGAAGCAAACTCAGGCAAAGTTATCATCATGTAGGAACCAAACTGCTCACAGCAGTTCCAAATGCATTCTTTCCTGAGTAACAGCTGACCAAAGCAGGTTCCTGTTGGACGAGTGAAATACATTCTCTAGGTCGAGGAAGGCTGCACAGAGACTTCTCCCTTAGATATCAATCCTGGAGGCACTAGACCTCTGTGGACATGCCCTTGCAAAACACCAGAGAAAAGGGGAACATAATACATCTAAATAATAATAAAGCTAGGCTTAGATTCTACTCAGATTCCATTTCCATGTACTTTAGCCAATGTACCATTCAGAGAAATTGTTCAATAGTTCTCAAGCCAATTGAAATCCCATTTTCTCAAAATAGGCACGGTAATGCCCCCAACCAGTATGGTTATAGCTACTAGCACCTTGACGTGATTTCAGGGGTCCACACAGCTTTTTACAAGTTTTAGAATTTGAGGGGAATGGCCATGCAAGCAGGCATGGTGCAGAGAAGGCGATGGGCAAGGCGGTCCCAGACAAGTGGGGCCTGGGATATGATCTTGTTGGGCTCAAGTGAGGGGAAGGGAAGCCATTAGGGGGAACAATGGACGTGGGGCTGTTGAAAGCTTTTGCCACAGGAGCGAATATGGTGGCCTGGTCTGCTAAGGGGCCTCGGAAGGCTGACAATTACATGAGGTAAAGCCTGCCTTCAGATCTCCCGATTGGCTGGGAGATGCCACTACACCCTCTCCCGGGTGGCTATTTTCATGACACACTGTTTGAGTACTAATTAAGAGGGCATTTGTGGAAAAATGTGTTGAAAAAAGGTGTGTTTTAAACTGCATTTGTTTAGTAACATTGGCCCCAAACTGTACCAGCTGTACGGTGCAGTATCACAACAAACTGGCCCACTTTGGCCAAAAGTTGACCCATACCAGAACTGCTCTATTGAGGACAACCTCATGGCGCTTTTAGCGCCATGACTACCACCAATACCGGTACTGTGTCCGCCCTCGTTCAATGGGGACTTACCGGTCTAGTCCGACCTTTGCAGGACTGGTAAATCCCCATTGAAAATGTCAATCCCCATTCCCATTTGAGCCCCCATAGGGCTCAATGGGAATGGGGAGGGTGCTAATAACGGTACCGTAAATTACGTACCGTTATTAGCTCTGAAGTCCATTTGCGGATCCCGTCCAAAAAACCTGGTAAAAGCAGGCGTTAAGGACGGGCCGCAAAGGGACCTCGTAGTAGGGCGCAAAGGGTTTACCGGCACCAATGTCCTTAACGGTGCCCGGTATCCCTTTGCGCCCTACTCGGAATGACCCCCATTTGACATGCATATTTCGTAGAGTTACTGCAGGACCGAATTATTTTAGTGGAAATCATGAGGGACACTTGACAGTTATGCTTTTCTACAATCCCTCACCTAACCCCACCCTGGTTTCTGTCTCAGTCAGCGATGTAATATTGCACACTGGATTGCAATCATCTTAAATTCCTCTGGTTTCTAGATTGTGGCTGGTGGTGGTGAAACGACAGCAGACAAAGCAATACGGACACATGTTTTATGAACGCATTATGTTTTATGTTTTACTTTTTGGAAGCCTGTTCTCTGGATTACAAGTCACTGTGCAGTATTATTTAGACAGTTTGCAAGAAGCCATATCGATGCTGTCGCACGAGGCGTTTTACGGCGTCTCTGGGCCTCTTGACGCTTCTGTAAACCAGGCCCCATGTATTGCAGAATGTAAATAGAGATTTCCCTCACCTTCGCTTTTCAACTCAATGTGGAGTGCAAAGAGGAAAACAACATCCCTGTTACAGTGCTGATACTTTAGTTGTCCGAGGCATTTTAGCCCCCAGATTACAATAAATATCACAGTTAGCAAATGAGGTTTGCCCTCAAAATATAACTGAGCTTAAAATTGTGCACCATTTGAAAGTTTTTAAAACCGTTGTTTCCTTTAACAATCTTTCCTCCATTCATTTGGAGTTAAAGCCTGATTTAACAGCTGTGAGCATCGTGGACATGTATAACTTCCACCTCACCTACAAATCAGTCACAGGAAGGTTACAGAGTCAGAGGCCTTTCCTTATTACATGCACCAGTAGGTGAATGCTGCCTAGCACCCACAGAGATCAAATCGCTGGCAGTTAAAATACAGTGGAGCAAGTCATTTTATATAAATACGAAATTTGACGGTGGGGACCTGGTATGTTTACACTCAGGCGTAGCTGGTTCAGAGGTGCTGCAACAATTTTCAGAGTGGGGGTGCTGCCCAGTGCCACCAACACCCCCAATTCATATAAATTGTGAACAATATCTGTGCTACTGAATCAGAGAGTGTAAATGCAAATCAGCATATGTCTTTCACTAGAACCATCTATGTAGTCCCTTCAGCACATTTATTTTAACAATTAGGTCAATTGGTGCATTTTATTGCACATTTTCCAATTTTGTGGATGAGGTGTGACAGAAGAGCATATGAGCATTTTCAAAAAAACACATTCACTATGGAAATGGCATCCTAATGCTAGGAAACTACTAGAATCAGCCTGCGGAGTCACATGCAAAATGACAGCGGAAGAGCCTGGTCCTAATCGCTCAATATAATTTACAGTGATTGTCCTCAGAGACAGATCTCATAAATTCATGGGAAGTATTAACATTTCTCACAGCGCTTAGGTGCACTATTGCTCTGCAATTTTGAAGTTGTTAGACTTCCCACTAGCTGCTCTAGTCAGAAAAATGATTGAATAGTAGCAGTCATTTGGTGCATTTCAAACGTTCATCAACAGCAAAGATAATGCCTATCCCAAATAAAATGTCATGTGAAATAACAAATACACAGAATACTGGGGTATATATTTAAAATACCATAAGGAACACTATGGCCGGAAATGACAGTAGACCTAGAATAATATTGATAAATATAGTACTGTGCATATATTTATGACCATTGGAATACAATGCATGGACCAATGATCCACATCTGGGCCCAAACCATACTCTCAGAATAATATGCCACGGAAAATGGTCTCACCATAATGTTCAGTGTAGTTCTCATCATAGTTCTGATAAAATAAAAAGTTGTAAAACAGAACTTGCAAATAAAACAACAATAATTGACCCTTGTCAGCTGAAAGAATCTACAATTAATTGAAATCTGACACTTTTGTTAGGATGACCAAAACATTATGTTTTTATATAATGCTCATTCATTTTGTCTATGTAGGTTCAGTTACAATTGTCAACCTCTGCAAAGATATACCGTGTGATGAAATAAATGGCTTGATAATACCCAGATCACATAATGCTTGGCGCTTGATAATTCCCAAACTCATTCTGATATAATAATTATAATCAATCAGAGTGTTGCTTTGAAGTTTAGCTTCACTCTTGAGTTATTTGTGTTAACACCCAAAGTCACTGAGAGGTCTATTCTTGGTACTACCCGGACACCCTGAGAGCACTGCTCTTACTGAAAGACAGATTCATGTCGAGCTCTATTCCTGATATCATCCACACGCTTCTAGAGATCTGCTCCTGATTCACACATAGCTATATGCATAACACCCACATTCATTTACTGAGAGTTCTACAAATCCAGATTCACTCAGAAATCTGCTCTTCATAATACAGACTCGTTCAATGGGCCCATTAAAACCTAATTCTCTCCACCCTCTGCTCTTGAAAATGAAGGTATACTAGCAAACTACACTTACCTGTTGGGTGGTAGACCTCCCTCCTTTGCCTGGGATGTCTCTCACCATGCACTTAACTGTTGCCTCCCCAACAGGTACCTCTGGATATTCCGCCCCTAGGGGACCTGTAGAGGAGCAGCTGTATACCTCTTCAGGGGATACTCTACCCTACCTTCCCTATATTGGAGACATGAGACCGTGCAGTGTTTGACACCAGCCGTTGTGCCAATACCGCAGCAAGTGTTTGGCAGAAGATACCCATTAAGAGAACCTTATTATGTGTACCCCCGAAAGGACTGCAACCTGCAGGAGAAACTCCCTGAAGGAATTTGAAAAGCAGCAAAGAATAAGATCTAGTGACATCATAAGAAAGTGTGCGCAACGTCTCAGGACACTGGCTGAAGATGATGTATGGATCGTAGAGGTGTAATGGTGACGTAAGGATCAAGTGAACTCTCAAGTATAAAAGAAGATTACAAGTGCACAAAGTGCTGCAGGGAACAACCATTCAATAAATGTACAGACGCTGAAATGCAAGGTAGTTTAAGTCATCAAAGAAGCCAGCTATAAGTAGTGAATAGAATTCAGGTGAAGCCGCCATTGTACCTAAACTGGACATTGGTATCATGAATTAAGTAAGCCAGAACCCATGAAGGGAGAATGGAAAACTGTGTCGCAGCACGAATAATAGGCTCATGGAGCCGCATGGCGAGGCTGCCTGGCTTGGAGTCAAGATTCAAGAAGCAACGTCAGCTATCCTGAAGAAGACCGAGTAGGCAGAGGATGAACCTTCTCACGTTAAGGTGCAAGAAATAACACAAAGCTGTGGGGTGCATTTAAAGGCCCCACGCAGAAGTTCCCTTCATATGAATAGCAAGATTTAAAACACTGAAACAAAAACACCCTGGCATTTGTTTTTGTTTTTCAATTACAGTTAAAGAGCCATGTGGAAAGGGGCCTACCTGTAATTACCAATGGACAAGCAGAATTTTAATATACAAAAGAATCAGGAATCAAAGATCTGTGTCACATGGAAAACAGGATTTTTAAAAATTGAAAAAAAACCCTGCACATGTGTGTGCAAATAAAAATGGCTTTAAAAAGGAAAAGTGAAAAAAATGCCACTGCTCACATAAAAATGTCAGGAAAACAAACCTGATGTGTGCGTTGACAAAAGCAATATATATTATGTTTCACCTGCAAAACGCCAGTGACATTTGAAGAGCTACTTTGTATTCATGGAAAATGTCAGCCCAAGGCAGACCCTGTTTCTGGTTGTGGGTAAAACTTCACAAAGGAAAACTCCTACTTCCAGCCTGGATGTCACATTTCCCATCTAATGATGACCCACAATAAAAATGTCTTGCTAAAGGCGTCAAAATGTGATGTTCTCCAGACCTGCTGGCTCTGAAAGCAGGGACTTCAAGAAAGGCCACCCTTGGCTGTAGCACAACTAATATGTGTTAAAATGGGTGCACTCACTTCAAAGAGCAAAGCTTCCAACACAAAGGAGACTGATGAAGGTACAGGCTGATCCAGTGAAAACAAATGGCCAGAAGCAAAAAGTCCCATTTGTCCCACAGGAAGATTCACAATTAAGTTAAAAGGACTATTATCATTTAGGTATTTTTCTAAGCAACCATAATGTGGATGGATTTTATTTTTGTACCATTTTTTAATGTAATTTCCAGGTGATTTTGGGGATATGGAATGCATCTATCTGTGACTCTAGGAACTGTAATGGCCAGTTAAACTAGGTTTCTGGTTTATCTGAACATGTTCCAAATGTGAAAGTTGGTAAGTGTGTGGAAAATTAAATTAGAGATGTGCTTAATAACTTACATATTCATGACTGTTGTTCTTTTTATGGAAACAGGAGAAATGTGGCACATGACCTTGCTACATTGTACAGATTTGGTGGTCGGTTTATCTAATTCTCCATGGTTAGCGCAATCAGAAAATATGTTTAGTATGGCAGTTGCTAGTAGAGATATGAAATTGTGATCCATAACTAGTTTTTGCCAAAAAGTTGAAACGAGAACAAAGGATGATGACAAATGGGAATAGACATATGTTGCTCCAGACCCTTAACCGAATCCTGACTTGGAGGCTGGGTTTGGGTGAAGAGAGAAGGGTAATTATCCAATCCTAGTAGCAGGGATTATTGCAGGATACTTCCCCAAGATTCTAAAATTGGTGGTGTCATCGCTGCTATATAAGGGGGACTGCACTAGGACAGAGACAGACAGAAAAAGGGGAAAGACAGGAGGACAGAGAGAAGAGACAGACCATCAAGAAGGCTGATGAAACTTACCATCTGACAGCTGTAAGGAGACACCAGAGGAGATCGCTGAGAGTGCCTTTGGGTGGAGCTGTCTATCTCTAGGAAGGCCTCAAAGCTGACTGGTTCCTGTGGTGGAGAGCGGGAGGCCATCTTTGAGAGTGGAGTGACCAGACTGCTGACCTATCTTACCAGAGTGTCCTGAGATGCAGCTGGCTTTCCTGGACCTTAAACAGAGGCTTACTATGTAAGTAGAACTAAACCCTGGAAAACCAAAAGGTGGGGGGAGTCTTCTTGCCTTGAATCCTTTCCCTTTATAGTGGGTGGGTGGGGAACTGTGTAGTTCCTTAGTCCATGTAACCAAAAATATTAATTTAATTTATTCCCCATTTGGCAGAACATTAAGGGGTGAATTTTGTTAAAAGTTGTAATTAACAAAGCTCCCTCCCCAGTGTGCGCTGAAAACTATAGCCTACAATTTAATTGGCTAATCCTTGTTGTCGAGCTGGCCCTGACTTCTTTAAGGAAGAGGGGTGTCTTGGTTCCTAAATCAGTCCAACCTTTTAATCCAGCTTCACCAACAGAGGCCTTTCAGGAAGGGAGGTCTGAAATCCAAAATTCCCCAAAGCATTCCAATTTTTCTGCCTGACTTCCCAACATAGACAAGGGGGGGTCTGAAAAGCAAAGTGATACATCACCTTGTGGTTATTTTAAACTAAAAGTGTGGGCAAAATTATAATTTCCATATGTAGTTTTACCAATCTTAATATCCTACTGCTAACCTTTTAAGCCTAGCAGAAAATCAAAATCGCACAACGGTACATAAATGCCTTCACTATTGAATAGTGTAATTATTTTGTGAAATGAAATGTACAGTAAGTGAATAATTGTGATTGTGTCTTTTTAACTCACTTTTGTGATTTATTTATGCTGAGAGAAGTTGATTGTGCTGTGCACGGATAAAGTGTTTTTTTTTTTACAATTTTGTGCTAATTTCTATTATTTTTAATTTAAATAAATACCAATATATTTCCCGTACACCGGCCTGGTTCTTGGCTCACTGTTAGCTCAGGGGCGAGGGATCTAAGGAGCATGATATGTGTCTGAGATAGGGCTAAAAAAAGAATCTGTTAAAAAGATTGTTGAATAACCACTTGAGTGGGGAGGGAAGGGACTATCAGTAAACTGTTACAAAGGATGCTTACTGTTAGGCGGAAACCTGTGCAGTTCCCTCTGGGACCACTGCAAAAGATTTAGGACTACAGGTGTTTGGCAGTAAACCCACTTGGTAGCAGTCTGTACCACACAGATTCACTTGGTAGCTGTGGCTGAGCAGTCAGACTTCTCTCAAGAAGAGTTAAGCAGTATGTGGAGTATACAAGATAGGGCAATTCTTCACAGTAAGACAAGCAAACACGCAACAAGGCTTCAGTGTAAAGATATAAAGGTATTTATTTATAACGGCACATCTATAGAAAACACTTTGGCACTATCACGGCAAACACTTCAATTACAATTACTCTACGAAGAGAACAGATCAATCCCCCTAACAATAGTTCGACAAGTCTAGGTTCTACCAGCATCACTTATTTGCAGACAGAGGTGTATGCCTCAACCTAGATGGCACTCTAATATTAGTTAGGAAGGGAGAGAAAAATAAGTAGATTACGAAATCAACACAGTTCAATACTTCACGGGAAAAAATGCAAGGCAAGAAAGCAAGAACCACCATAGATCATAAAGTTCAGAGGCCAGGCCCACTCGGAGAGAGGCATGGCGATATGTCCCAAAAGTATCTTAGTGGAAATGCGTTCGAGTCTTTGAAGCAAATTGTTATTGGAAGAGTGGACCAGTTCAGAACAACACGCTAGAGAAATCTTGGAGGCGACCCTATGAAGAGGCGAGGATTAAGATAGCTCACTCTATCCGGCAACAAGGGAAGCCAGGCGGACACAGTACCTTGATTGTGGAGAGACAGCTCCAGCGGGGGCAGTTGTTCCTGGTGGTGGATGCACGTCTGGTCTTTGCCAAGAGAAGAGGGGATCTCGTCGTCGAAGGAAAGTTGAAGATCGTTGCACCACCAGGGAAGAGACCAGCCGCGGAGTGCTCCGTCACGAGGCACCACCTTTTGGTCGCGGTACAGGGGTAGTGGCTATCCGGTTGCCAAGGTGCTCTGCACAGGCAATTCGACCACTGCGTCCTAAGGCGAAGAAAAAGCAAAGGGGACTGGTTGTTCCCACCAGTCAGGGGAAGAGACTCTCCGGCAGGGAGATCTCCTCTGTCGTCGGGAAGTGGTGAGTCGGTTCAGCAGGGCTCCACCGGAGGTGTCGTCGTTGCAGGTCGGCTCAGCTTTACCCTCGTCGGATTCTTAGGTCCTGTGGCGACTTCTGAAGATCCAGTCCCAAAAGCCCTGCTTTTATGCAGAAAACCCCCATTCATTCAGCCTAGCTGTCAATCAACACACGCTAAGTGGTGAGCGGGGAGGCTCACCACTTGGGCCAATCATACCAGAGTGCGACCGGAGTTGGCAAGGCAACTCGGTCCAGGGTGCCTAAACCCCCTCCCACACCCCTGTGGTAACCCAGACAGAATGGCACCACTTTGGAGGGTCTCTGTACAGAGCCCACCAAAAGTGGAACAAAGGGCTCGACCTTTGGTTTAGGAGTCACAGAGACGAACACAGACGCCATTTTAAAAACCGAGTTCTGGCAGAAAATACCATACGATAGACTTATTTAAGATAAGTAGACCGGTGGTATGTTAGAGATTAACGAGAAACAGTATCAATCTCTACCAATGGGAAGAATCCCATAGGGTTATATTCGGGGTCGAATATAACAAGTAGTTTCCACTGCCACCAGCAAAAAGTCGACGAGGGGGGACGGGACAGTGCCCTCTCGAATAACAGACCTAGGAGTAATCAAATTACCCCTACTAGTACGTCCACAATAGGATGGTTTGTACTAGTTCTGTTAGTAAATTTAGGTCTAGTAAAGCCAATGGTGACTTTACATGCCCGGGGAGACAGTAGTCAGTCCCCGGGTATGGAGTCTATGATGGAGGTCCGCTAGGACGCCCCAGTGTTACAGCACGTAGGGTGCGGTGTAACACACATAGAAAAACATATGAGACCCTATGGAGTAAAAGACCCCATAGCCCATAGAACACATTGACATTCAAAGGAATTACACACATTCATGTCCAAGAGTGGGAGAAAAAGAGTCTCACTCTTGGCAGGATGGAAAAAAACAAACTCCAGAAGTCCAGCAAAGCTGCTGGGGGACTCACTAGGTTAGGAAATTCAGCCTAAACAGAGAATTCTCCCTGACACTCGCCCCCTCCCCCAGACTAATTGACAGGAGGATTTAATCCACTCCTGGATGAATCTCATACCTCTAGTCGATGACATACATCCCAGAGAGACCATCAGCATTTTGGTGGTGACACCCTGACCTGTACTCAATGGTGAAATCAAACCCTTGCAGGCAGATTGACCATCTCAATAGTTTTGGGTTTTCCCCTTTCATTTGCATTAACCATCTCAAGGGTTGGTGGTCAGTCTGAATGACAAAAGTAGAACCATACAAGTACGGCCTAAACTTCTTCAGAGCCCACACGATAGCAAAGCACTCTCTTTCGATTGTTGCCCACCTTGTTTCAGGATCCTTCAGCTTGCGGCTGATGAAGCAAACGGGGTGCTCCCTACCTTTCCCATCCAGTTGACTGAGTACGGCACCTATTCCTACATTTGAAGCATCTGTCTGCACAATGAAGTGTTGGCGGTAATCAGGAGCTCTGAGTACTGGGGCTTGGCAAAGAGCCTTTTTCAGGTTTTCAAAAGCCTGATTGCACTGCTCGTTCCATCTAACCTTTTTAGGGAATTTGGGCGAGGAGATGACATTCAGTGGAGAAGCTATGGTCCCATAGTTCTCTATGAAATTCCTGTAGTACCCAGTGAGGCCTAGGAAGGCTCTCACTTGGGTTTGAGTAGTAGGTGTTGTCCAATTTTGCACAGCTTCAATCTTACTGAGCAAAGGCCTTATTTCTCCACCTCCTACCTCATGTCCAAGATAGACTACCTTACTCTGTCCAATTTGGCATTTACTCGCCTTTATGGTCAGATTGGCTCGTTCAAGAGCCTGCAAAACATCTCTCAGGTGGGTTACATGGTCTTCCCAGGAATTGCTGAACACTGCAATGTCATCCAAGTATGCCATGCAGAAGTCCTCCATCCCATTCAGAACCTGGTTTACCATCTGTTGAAATGTAGCAGGTGCATTCTTCAATCCGAAAGGCATTACCTTAAACTGGTATAAGCCAACGGGGGTAGAAAATGCAGTTTTCTCCTTGGCATGGTCTGTCAGGGCTATTTGCCAATAGCCTGACGTCAAGTCAAATGTGCTGAGGAACTTGGCGGCGCCAAGTTTATCCACCAACTCATCTGTTCTTGGCAAAGGGTGGGCATCAGTCTTGGTGACTGCATTAAGAGCTCTATAATCCACGCAGAATCTAAGCTCTTTAGATCCGGCCTTTGGTACTAACACAACTGGGCTAGACCATGGATTAGTAGAGGGCTCTATTACCCCGAGATCGAGCATCTTGCTGACCTCACTTTTGATGTGGGTTCGTACGTTTTCTGACATTCGGTATCCTCTGCTTTTGACCGGCAGACAGTCACCAGTGAGTATGTCATGCTGGCCCCAAGGGGTCAAGCCTGGTGAAAGCGAGAACAGAGAGGCAAACTGATTCAACATAGATTTGCACTCTGCTTGTTGCTCAGGTGTCAGATTGGAGGAGAGATTTACTCCTTCAATTTTTTCGTCTAAATGTAAGCCTCTGAGGAGATCCGGAAGAGCTTCACTCTCTTCTTCTTCCTCGGATGATGCTAGAAGCAACGCTCCTACATCGGGTCTTGAGACATACGCTTTGAGTCGGTTGGTGTGAAAGACTGTCGGAGCCTCCTTGGGATTGCCCAAGTCCACCAGATAGTTGACCTCTCCGAGTTTACCCACAACTCTGAAGGATCCCATCCATTTGTCTTGCAAGGCCCTCTGCCTTGTTGGGATCATAACGAGAACGAGCTGGTCTTGAGCGAACTCAACCATGTTAGCCTTATGATCGTGCCAGTGCTTGACCAATGCTTGTCCAGCTTTCAAGTTATCGCTTGCTTCCGTCATCATGTGCGACATTCTCCTCCGGAGACCTATCACATAGTCAGTCACTCTGACTGGCTTGGGGGAAGGAGCACTCTCCAACCCCTCCTTAATGAGGGCCAATGGACCTCTGACGGGATGACCATAGAGAAGCTCGAAGGGAGAGTAACCTACTCCCTCCTGAGGGACTTCTCTATAAGCAAAGAGAAGGCATGGCAGTAGAAGGTCCCACTTACGCTTAAGGGGTTCTTCTAAAGCACCTATCATGCTCTTCATGGTTCGGTTGAACCGTTCTACCAATCCATTAGTTTGTGGGTGGTAAGCTGTTGAGAACTTGTAAGTAACTCCACAGGTTTTCCACATGGCTTTCCTGTAGTGGGACATAGAGTTTGACCCCCTGTCAGAGATTACTTCCTTAGGAAACCCGACCCTAGTAAAAATACCAAGGAGGGCCTTAGCCACAGCCGGAGCTGTAACAGTCCTCATAGGAATTGCCTCAGGATACATACCTAGTAGCATGGCCTACTACAACAAGTATAAACCTGTTGCCTGAGGAGGTTGGAGGATCAAGGGGACCAACAATGTCAATCCCTACTATCTCAAATGGGACTCCCACAACTGGGAGAGGCACTAAAGGTGCCACATTCTTGGAGCCAACCTTACCAGAGGTCTGGCAGGTGTGGCAGCTCCTGCAGTGTTTTTCCACTTCGGCCCCCATCTTTGGCCAATAGAAGTAGAGAGAGAGCCTTTCCTTAGTCTTCTTGAAACTCAAGTGACCAGCCAAAGGAATCTCGTGGGCTAACTGCAAGAACTGTGGTCTGTTCTCTTGGGGTACTACAAGTCGTTTGTAGTCTCCCAGTGCAGACTCGGTCGGTTCACTGTAGAAGAGGCCATCTTCCCAGTGCAACCTGTATTTCCCAGGCTCTTGCCCTTCAGCCTGAGCTTCTGCCTGGTGGCGAAGACCTTCCAGAGTTGGACATTCACTCTGTCCCTTACTGAAGTCTGCCCTGCTGGGTCCACCTTCTGCCAGTAAAGACTGCAGCTCAGGATGGTCAACAGGATCCAGATCTCCAATGAGTTCCTGGCCTTCCATTAGCTCTGCTCCAGAGTCTAATTCTACCACACAGGGTTGTACCTCCCTCTCAGCCTCGGCTGGAGGTGGAGTTACGGGTGTAACTTTGGACCACCGCGTGGAAGTCCGTGTTGGCTGCACTGTAATGCTGGCTGCTGGTTTCGGGATAGAAGTCTTAGGGCCTCATTACCCGGTAGGCGGTGAGCCATGGCGCTATTAGCACCATGGCTCATGCCGGTAAAATATCGGCACCGCCTTGGCGGAAAGGGGATTTACCGCCCCATTCCAAGGTTGGAGGGGCGGTAAAGCCCCCTTCCGCCATTGCCCTTCCACATTCCCATTTCTGCCCCATAGGGCTCTATGGGAATTGGGAAGGCGCTAATTACGGCACCGCAATTTTGCGGTGCCGTAATTAGCTCCGAGATCCCTTAGCGGGTTGGATTTTAACGCCTGCAAAAAGCAGGCGTTAAATCCCCCAGCCCGCAAAGGGACCTCGTAGTAAGGCGGTAGGGATTTACCGGTACTGGTATTTTACCGGTACCGGTAAATCCCTACCGCCATCCGTGTAATGAGGCCCTTAGGTTTCCCTTTTGCTTCTGATTTCTTGGAGACAGCGGCCGACATTTCCAGTGGAGCAGGAGTGATTCCTTTCTTCATCATCTCCTGGAGAGTACCGCGCAAGGTCCTCTCTCTTGCGGGTCTGGTTAGCTCCTGTAACCGTTTACTAGGAGGTCTGGGAGTATGAGATACAACTCCGAGAGTTTTCAAATCGTTACCCAACAGTACACGTCCTGGTACCTCACTCTGTATGCTGACAGGTATCTTCACAGTCATGTCGTTACACTGGATGAGAACTGGTAATTGGGGAAGCATCTGCACAGGCCCTCCAGCTAACTTGGTGAGGCGTTTGGGTGCCTTAGCAACATCCTCAGCCTGAAAAAATTATTTATCCACCACAGTTATGCTGGCCCCAGTGTCCTTAATGGTAGGAGTCTCCTGACCATTCACCTGGACACTGTCCTTATAATACTCTTTAGTATTATCGGGGATAGAATTATAGACATCTAAATTATGTTGTTCCCACAACCCCAGAGATACTAAAGAAACACTGGCTGAGACTCCAATGAGTTCGTTAGCTAGCAGTAGAAAGTTTCCACTTGCCATTTGGACTTCCTCCTCTGGAGCAAAGGCTAAGGAGACAAGCTGGACTCCTGAAGGTTTACCCTTACATCTGGGATCTCCTTTCACGTGGTCAGTCGAGCCACAAACAAAGCATTTACCAAATGCTTTCTGGAATGGTGGCTTGTTCTGACCTCCTTCCGGTTTGGCACCAGAAGACACACTATTCTGCTGTGGTTTTCCCGGTGGCTTACCCTTCTGGTTTTGTCTGGGGCCCTCTTTGGAATTTGAGTTATTCGAACTCTCTTTTGAGTCTTTTTTAGGCTGTTTTCCCTCATCCTTTTTCTGAGTTGCCCCAGAATCCTTATGAGTAGCCCTGTTGGTAACCCATAATTCAGCAGCCTTAGCTAGCGTCCGGGAATCCAATTCCTTCGAATCAGCCAAGTTCTGTCTGAGCTCAGGAGAACAGGCATCATAAATCGACTCCAACATAAAAAGATTCTTCATACCCTCATAAGTGTTCACTTTGTAACCCTTAATCCATCCCTCTAAGTTTTTCAACCCTTCACTCACCCAAGTAACCCAAGGGGTACCATCATGCTTTTTGAGGGTTCTAAACCTCTTAAGATACTGGGAAGGGGTCTTCCCGAATCTATCTATCAAAGCTAGTTTCACGTTTTCGTAATCCGTCTTATCCGCCTCCCCCAACTCCATTACCACATCAGTCGCAACAGGAGGGAGCCTAGAGAACAACCAGGGAAGTAAATCATTCCCGGTGATGTCCTGGAGCCCATGATTGTACTCAAACAGTTTTAACCAATCCAACACATCCAATCTCGGTTCATACATACCCACTAATTCCTTCGGCATCCGGGGTCTTTTGGGACTGGAGCTCCTAGAGGAACCAGAGGAGAGAGAAGCATTTTCCATAGACAACTTTTTCATCTCTAACTCGTGATTAAGTTCTATTTCCCTGAGTCTTAACTCAGCTTGCTTCTGCTCAGCCTGGGCATTCATCCGTCTGAACTCGAGCTCTTGGTTTCGTTCAGATTGAGCCAAGAACCGTTTGTATTCTAATTCGAGCTTCATTTTTTCGAGTTCAAAATAAGCAGGATTACATGTGGGACCTGGTATGGGCCCCGTAGGTACAGCTGGCAAGGCAGGTAGAGGAGCAGGGGAGACAGTTTCGTTAGCCTCTCCTTCCTCTTCAGCCTCTTCATCACTATCATCAGAATTACGATTTAGATCAACACCATCACTGTTATCTACATTTGCTGGAGAAATTGATTCCTCTGAACCAGTACCCAGACTTTGGTTCACCAGCAATCTCTCTATTAGTTCTAACTTCTTGCCTCTTACAGAAAGACTCTCTTGTCTTCAGAGAGCTTGCAAACTTTCAGTATTTTCACCTGACAAGGACTCTTGACTGTAAGTTTCCATCGTAGACATGTTTTTGAAAGTTGCTTTTTAGTGCTAAGCTTTGTGGTTAGTTATCCTAAAGTGTCGAAAGCACTCTGAACTGTATACTCGATACAAATCCCACTGCTGTACACCAGTGTTAGGCGGAAACCTGTGCAGTTCCCTCTGGGACCACTGCAAAAGATTTAGGACTACAGGTGTTTGGCAGTAAACCCACTTGGTAGCAGTCTGTACCACACAGATTCACTTGGTAGCTGTGGCTGAGCAGTCAGACTTCTCTCAAGAAGAGTTAAGCAGTATGTGGAGTATACAAGATAGGGCAATTCTTCACAGTAAGACAAGCAAACACGCAACAAGGCTTCAGTGTAAAGATATAAAGGTATTTATTTATAACGGCACATCTATAGAAAACACTTTGGCACTATCACGGCAAACACTTCAATTACAATTACTCTACGAAGAGAACAGATCAATCCCCCTAACAATAGTTCGACAAGTCTAGGTTCTACCAGCATCACTTATTTGCAGACAGAGGTGTATGCCTCAACCTAGATGGCACTCTAATATTAGTTAGGACGGGAGAGAAAAATAAGTAGGTTACGAAATCAACACAGTTCAATACTTCACGGCAAAAAATGCAAGGCTAGAAAGCAAGAACCACAATAGATCATAAAGTTCAGAGGCCAGGCCCACTCGGAGCGAGGCAAGGTGATATGTCCCAAAAGTATCTTAGTGGAAATGCGTTCGAGTCTTTGAAGCAAATTGTTATTGGAAGATTGGACCAGTTCAGAACAACACGCTAGAGAAAGCTTGGAGGCAACCCTATGGAGAGGCGAGGATTAAGACACCTCACTCTATCCGGCAACAAGGGAAGCCAGGCGGACACAGTACCTTGATTGTGGAGAGACAGCTCCGGCGGGGGAAGTTGCTCCTGGTGGTGGATGCACGTCCGGTCTTTGCCAAGAGAAGAGGGGATCTCGTCGTCGAAGGAAAGTTGAAGATCGTTGCACCACCAGGGAAGAGACCAGCTGCGGAGTGCTCCGTCACGAGGCACCACCTTTTGGTCGCGGTACAGGGGTAGTGGCTATCCGGTTGCCGAGGTGCTCTGCACGGGCAATTCGACCACTGCGTCCTGAGGCGAAGAAAAAGCAAAGGGGACTGGTTGTTCCCACCAGTCAGGGGAAGAGACTCTCCGGCAGGGAGATCTCCTCTGTCGTCAGGAAGTGGTGAGTCGGTTCAGCAGGGCTCCACCGGAGGTTTGGTCATTGCAGGTCGGCTCAGCTTTACCCTCGTCGGATTCTTAGGTCCTGTGGTGACTTCTGAAGATCTAGTCCCAAAAGCCCTGCTTTTATGCAGAAACCCTCCATTCATTCAGCCTAGCTGTCAATCAAAACACGCTAAGTGGTGAGTGGGAAGGCTCACCACTTGGGCCAATCACACCAGAGTGCGACCGGAGTTGGCAAGGCAACTCAGTCCAGGGTGCCTAAACCCCCTCCCACACCCCTGTGGTAACCCAGACAGAATGGCACCACTTTGGAGGGTCTCTGTACAGAGCCCGCCAAAAGTGGAACAAAGGGCTCGACCTTTGGTTTAGGAGTCACAGAGATGAACACAGACGCCATTTTAAAAACCGAGTTCTGGCAGAAAATACCATCCGATAGACTTATTTAAGATAAGTAGACCGGTGGTATGTTAGAGATTAACGAGAAACAGTATCAATCTCTACCATTGGGAAGAATCCCATAGGGTTATATTCGGGGTCGAATATAACAAGTAGTTTCCACTGCCACCAGCCAAAACTCGACGAGGGGGGACGGGACAGTGCCCCCTCGAATAACAGACCTAGGAGTAATCGAATTACCCCTACTAGTACGTCCACAATAGGATGGTTTGTACTAGTTCTGCTAGTAAATTTAGGTCTAGTAAAGCCAATGGTGACTTTACATGCCCCGGGAGACAGTAGTCAGTCCCCAGGTATGGAGTCTATGATGGAGGTCCGCTAGGACGCCCCAGTGTTACGGCACGTAGGGTGCAGTGTAACACACATAGAAAAAACATATGAGACCCTATGGAGTAAAAGACCCCATAGCCCATAGAACACATTGACATTCAAAGGAATTACACACATTCATGTCCAAGAGTGGGAGAAAAAGAGTCTCACTCTTGGCAGGATGGAAAAAAAACAAACTCCAGAAATCCAGCAAAGCTGCTGGGGGACTCACTAGGTTAGGAAATTCAGCCTAAACAGAGAATTCTCCCTAACACTTACATTTTCTGTCTTCTGCAACATTTTGTGTTTTACTGACCCCTGCAACTGTATTCGCTCTCCTCTCTGCCTCACTGCTCCTTTCACTGTTTTCATTCCCTGTTCCCATCTCTTCTCCCTTCTTCCTTTTCCCCTCTCCTCCTGCCCTCCCTTACTTTTTTCTTTCCACTTACTCTATCAGAATTGTCCCTGGACCTAGTATGATAGCAACAAATGTCTGTCTCCTCCCCTTCCCTTACTTGTTTTCCGCCCCCCCAACTATCTGAAATGTATTCAGGACTAGTATGATAGTCGCTTGTTTTGTTCCTCTCCCTCCCCTCTCTCCTTCTCTCCCTCACCTCTTGTAAATCTCCGGCTCTACCAGTAATGTTGTCAGGCATAGTACGGTAGTCACCTATCTGTTTCCATTTCCCTCGGACACCCTCCCTCCCTCATCTGTGTTTTAGCGCTTGCACTGAAATGTCGCCAGGGTGAGTACCATAGTTAATTTCACATTCTTGTTGTTCATGGCCTTATAAGAATGTCATTGTATTTTCCCTTGTTCCCTCCCTTGCCTTGAAGCACTTTGAAACAATTTGTGTATAGGCGCTATATAATGAAACTATCATATAATATCATGCCAAGCTTTAATTCATTTAGAGCATTTAAATGCTGCAAAAATGGCCCAAATTGTGGTATCCTGTCACGTGAGCCAAGGATGGAAATAGAACTTGAACATGGAGTTTCATACAAGATAGCGAGTGCCCTCACTCCTGTGCATTCTCAAAGAAAAAGCTACTCTGCAAGGCCAAGTACAAAGACAATTTTGTGGCAGAAGGCATGGGCGATGAGAGATGCTGGGCTAATTGGGTGGTGAGGTAGTTTCAGTTCCTATCTCCTTGCACCTGGGTCTGGGCTTCCATGCTTCTAAATTAACCAAATGATCCAGACATGGCACACACGTGCCAACCAATTATGTCAGTCCATATAATGAAGGACCTTACAGATTGAAGAGCTATGAGAAACTGTGTATCTAAATGTTTCTAAAAGGACTTGTTTTTAGAGGTAGGCATAAGTAGTCCACCTGATAACGGGCAGCCAAAAACATTCCTAGCTGCTATAGAAATATATACTTAGATGTCTACCATAACCAATGCCAACGCTTGATAGGTTTTTCACTATTGCCGCGTAGTATGATGTCATTCTGACACACTATTTAGTATAAAGTATATATTTTGGGTGCAGATCATTGAGAGACTGAGCATACGTCTGTTGATGTTTGTTGTAACCTCCCTGTGTTAGACAATTGGTAATGAAACAGCACTTTGCCATCTTCCTGAGTTGGTTCAGTTATTTGGACTCAGATATATTATGGTGTAATCCCATCCATTCCATATGCAAGTTCCTAAGGGCCATAAGCTGATGTGGTAGCATTGCGGATGAATCCAGATCCAAATGGGGTTGGCTCCAGAGTTTTAAACGAACAGGCATACTCTGTCATTAGCTGGAAGATCGCAGAGTTTCCTTTGGAGAGCAGCCGATAGAAATAAACTTGCAAGAAGAATCGAGAAGGTTGGCAGGTTCCTCTTTGAAGAAATCCCTGCTCCGTTTCCACAGGCGGTCTGCAGACAGAAGGCAAAGAAAGTGTTTGGATTGAAGGAGAAGTCAATAACAAAGGCCTTGAGTTGATTAACGAATGTAAGTAGACTAAGAGAAATGGCAATATAAAGGGGCTGGTTTATGATATTTTGAGTAACAGAAAATCTTGTGTAGATAAATGAATGCCTAGGTATTCCTAGTTTAAGGCAATTAGAAGAAGTCGTCTCAAGCTCCAACGGGAGTATTAATAAAAAAGAGAATACGCACGGTCAGTACTGTGAAAGTTGACGTCTTAAACCCTGTATGCAGTAAAATATGTAGAAGCGAGAGACGTATACCCCTTATTATAAATGCATAGTAATGAAGGGAGGGTGATCACAGGGATTATTAATGTCTAGTGTGTGGTTATTTTAAATACAATTTGTTGTGTCAAGTGTCAAGAAGTAAAAGAACTATGAAAAGTTGAAAGTAACAGTGTTTGAATTTAAGGTGTAGTAAATGATTGGTGCCAATCAACAGACAGATAGGTTATTAAAACAAAAGAGGATTGAGCTGCAGTTGATGGTGCTTGCTCATATTTGTTGTTTTAAATCTAAAGGTGGTGAGTTGAGCGAAAATGAAAATATAGACGCGCACCGTGAAGTACCATCAGAAGTGGCTGTTTGGGCTGGAAGGACTGGGAGCCACTACTCTGTGACTTGGATTCTTGTTGGAAGGCTGCGTCGGCAAGAAGAAGCCCACGCGACTACAGCAGCCGTAACATGGACTTTGGACAGTGTTACAAGTAATTACACGCAATTGTATTGGACTTGTTTCTTAACTTCTTTAATCAATTAGAGCCGCGGCTTTGCCGCGGCTACTTTCCACTCTCCTATAACGTGCAGTGACGTATTTACTTACACACGCATTCTCCTTCTATTGCAGCTCCTCCCTTTCATTGTTGCTGCACGTAGCGCACGCTGCCCGCCTCCCTCCCCACGTCACAATCAATAAGTACGGTGTGCGCGCGCATCGCGCACGCGAATCGTGAAGTGCCATCAGAAGTGGCTGTTTGGGCTGTTTGGCGGTGCATGTGAGCAGTGAGGAGGTGATAAACATTTTAGAGGTTTAAGAAAGTTGGTCTGCTGGCTATAAGGAATTTCAAAGAGGTTGGAGGTTAGCCAACAGGGTTTGCATAGACACTTATAAAAGTGACTTCTGAATATGGTGTTTGACATTTGAGTAATTTAAATTGGAACGGTGGAAAGTTTGGTTTTGAATTGAAAAATAAACCTTTGGTACGGGTTTTCACTAAGAGGGGTCCATAGACTATGATAGCCAGGCTGTGAAGTGGGCACAAAGAGGGGCAGCCCTCAATTAAACAGCGCCAAGGGTTGATGCATGTTGAGAATATGTGTAGTACTTTTAACAACGCCACAAAGTCTGCAATAAGTATGCACAAATCACAAAAAAACAACGGGGGCATAGAGTCTCAACTCCAAAGCACCAAACCTACTAATGAGCAAATAATTTGTCATGAGGTAGCATTTGCATACCTAAAATCCTCTTTGAAGCCTCCCCCTAGGTGTACTACGGAACATCTGTAAGTCAATAGCAAGAGCGGGAACGTGGGAATCCCCAGAAAGAGTTTTTTGAGTATGAGGGAGCAGGGCATAACAGCGCTCCCAATTGACATAGAGGACAATCAGCCAGGGGATGTATCCATGTCGGCTCCAGTGGTCCTCAACGAATTGGAAAAAAGGGTTGAGCTATCAGATGGACCGCCTACTCCAGTGACTGCTCCCGCAGGGAGAATTGCCAAAGTCCATTTACATATGAATGTTCCAAGTCAAATATTTGTAAAACCAAATAATGAATACGACTATGAGACACATTCTCCACTATAATCCTCAGAAATAGGGGAGCCATCTATAAAATCCCTACAATACCCTCAGGCTCATGGGGAGGACAAGATGCATGAAAATTCATCACAAAAGT
This sequence comes from Ambystoma mexicanum, assembly GCF_040938575.1. NCBI lineage: Eukaryota > Metazoa > Chordata > Amphibia > Caudata > Ambystomatidae > Ambystoma > Ambystoma mexicanum. The sequence goes on from NC_090930.1 coordinate 557,980,696, forward strand.
CTGACTCGCCCATAGATATACCCCCATTATCGCCAGCAGAAGAGATGCAGATTCTCAAATCTAATTATCCGGTTATTTCCAGAATTTTAAATTTGCTCCATAAAGGCCATGATTACACGCATTATGAATTAAGGGATGTGAAAACTGCCCTGGCCCAGATCCTAGCAAAATTGAACAAACTGGAGGGTTTTATTTTTGCTGAGAACTATAAGCAAGTGGGAGAATGTAAATCCCCACAACTTATCAACACCGTTAAAAAATATGTTACTACTCAAACCATACCATTAAATAATTCGCAATTACTCTTAACGGAGAAACAGTTAGGGGATCCTCTGACTTACATTTTTCCCCAATCTTATGCACAAAGTTACTGAAAAAAAAACGGAAGTGCCAATTCAAATATATACCCATGCTCAATTATGCCAAATGGTCACTGCACAGGCGGAGAAAATCGAGCAGCTGCTATTCTTCAATCAGATCAATGAGGGAGAAATAGCGGAGGATGAGATCAAAGAGGTTATAAGTGATGAGGTTTCAACTAATGAACTTCCCGATAGTCCCTCGGCCTTAATAGTTGTGATGGACGAAGAAAAAAGTTAAATGAAACTTTAATGGAAGTTGAGACGATGGGGGACACATCGATTAAGATACCCCGTGGTAAACACTTTGCATCGAGAAAAGAAAAGCGGTCCTATAATCGAGCGCTGAAAAGACTTCAATTACGTAAGGTTACTATAAATGTAGCCAATAAAAAGAAAACAATTACTATTCAAAACAAAAAAGATTTAAAAAAATTGAAGAAAAAAAAAATTATAAAACTAATGTCACAAATGAGCAGGACACTTTGGGTCTGGGTATAAATGAAGAAGAACTTTCGATAGAAAGTAGATTGGCTCTCCAGTTGAACACAAAGGGGTCTAGCCATCCCCCGATAACCTGTGTTGAAGAACAAAGGGTGAAGAGGGACGTTATGCCTGGGAAAAGCACGGCCGAAGAAATTCTTGCAAAACAACACAAACTTGCTTCTTCTTTAACGATCCCCCAACAAACATTACTATCCACCTTTTTTAAACCAATCCCAACAAAAAAACAAATATGGGGAATACGGGGGTGGAGACTGATGATGTGAGAACATCCACATGTAAGACCTCTTCCACAAATGCTGAATCTAACATTAATGTGCAGCCAAACGAAGAACGAAAGAGTAATCAAAGTGAACAAGATAAGTTGGAATCGAATTGAATAGTGATATAAAAGGCACAAAAAAGTCCAACGTGATGGGTGAATCAAATATCTCCCTAACTAATAGAGGGACCTTTGAGGAGCCTATGAGTAACACAAAGGAGAGTAATCAGATGTACAAAAGTGAATTATTGAACAAAGAGTTACACAATTGTAGTACGCGACAGGATGAGGAGTACTCTCCAACAACTCCAAGGGTATTGTGTATAATTGGATGGATTAGTGCCCCTGAAATTAATGCAGAAAAAAGATGAAATTGTGCATTTATGCTTCAAGCCTTTCAAAAAATACCGGCACTACGGACACTTTCTTTGAGAGATATTGAATGGATTACGCTTCCACCCATTAATAACTATAGGATGGTCTTACAAGTCCAATCTATTATAATTGCTGAGTTGCTATGGATGCATAGAAGAGAATTTAAAATGATAGGACTAGTTCCATATTTTTTACAAACAATTGAGGAAGCGATTACTTTCAATGAGACACCTATGATTAAACAAACACCCCTCCCAAACCTTTACACAGACCAACAATTGATAAAATTATCTGAAACAGCGGTCATTGAGCATTTAGCAGCAATGTCGGTCACTAGTAAAGGTTGGTCTTGGTTGTCTGCGCTCATGATTCACTCGAGTAAAACGAAAAAGGTGACACCTACATAGCAGTAAACACATCACTTAGGGTGATGTCATGGAACTCATGTGGAAGCAAAAACTTTTTATCATGGGCAAACACAACTAATCCCCAAGAAAGGGTGGATTTTATTCTTTGCCAGGAAACCATGAGTTCTGTACCTTTTCAGGTAGGGGGCTTTAATGCGATCCACATGGAGGCAACTTGGGGTGAACAAGGAAGGCCTGCGGGTGGGATCGCAATTTTTATCAATAATGATTTATTTTATGTGTTACACAAAATGTATACAAATCATTCCTTTGTGGCAATGGTGATTGAACGTAAGACCCATTTAATGGAATGGTATTTGGTGGTATCATTGTAACACAATCCCAGTAATGTTACGATGTGTACTATTATGGAGAAACTGGGATTGATGTTGGAGGAGGTTTTTTTGAAATGGCCTCATTGCAATGTGATAATAGGGGGTGATTTTAATGCAGGTTGCATGAACTATTTCCACCAAAAGTTTGCGAACAACACCCTCAAAAATACACCCACAAGCAGGCGTGGGGAATTATGGCTTTCCTTCCTAATGGATTGGGAGATTTCCATGGTTCCCTACAAGAGTAAAAATGCACCCTCCACCTGGAATCGAAAGCAAATGAAATCTACAATTGATTATTTTGCGGTCTCTGCAGGGGTGAGTGGTAGATGTAAAGATGTAGACATTTTTGACCCGGGATGCAGTGATCATAACATTTTGTTCCTAATAATAGAACTTGATTTGTCAAGTTTGGAGAAGGATCCACTACAGGCTGTATTGGGTCTCGATCGCCCGGGGATATCGCTAAGGTGGGGTGCGTATACTTGCAACACTTTAAATTCTATGATTGAGGATGACATGGAAAGACATTTAATATTGAAAACTGTAATCAATGACTCTCACCTATGTCTGCAATTGTATTTAAATTCTATAATGAGAGCTGTTTATGTACTTAGTAGTAAGCAGAAAATGTCTAAAGTTAGAAGTACTGAGACACCGACTTTTAGGAATGTAATCCACCTGGCAAAAAGAAAAAAAAATGTAGAGCTTAGGCTCTTGAAGTCTTTGTCTTTAACTAATGATGATTTCAAGTTTCAATTGCATCACACTAGCCAGGGCGTTGATCCTATCCAAGTTGGACTATTGCAACGCACTATATGTAGGCTGTAACAAATATATCACTAACAAAATACAGATCCTCCAAAATAATGCCCTTAGAGTGGCCCCCAGTATCCCGAAGAAAGCCCACATTTCTGACTCCAGAATATCCGTCAACTGGCTTTCCACTAAAGACAAAATATTCCTTAAATCGGTCTCCCTGACTCATAAATGCGTCCACCAAGCAGCCCCTCAATACCTTATCACTAGATTCTCCAGAACAACTTCCTCTCGCCCCTCTAGAATAGCCAACTCTAACCCCCTCCTGGTGCTAGGTTTAAACGCACAATGTCTGGAGGGAACAGCTTCCCAGTAAAAGCAGCGCAATTCTGGAACTCCCTTCCTCCTACTTGCAGAGAGGACCTTCCCTACCGCCAATTTAGATCCAAGATCATCCTCTGGCTCAAGGCCCACGATACATAACGACCGCCTCCTCTCTTGCTACCCGGATGCCCCACACCACTATGTTTGTAAATTATGTACATTTAGGTTGTCAACTGCGCGGCGCAGATACCTCTCACGAGACAACCAGCACCTTGTATATAATATCGTTTATATTGTTTATCGCTGGAACTTATGCCGCTTCGGCGTGTATTGTTTCTGTATGACGCGTCCAGCACTGTAACCACAGCTGGACCTCATACCCCTGTATGTAACCAAGCTTTGCAATCCTCATGATGCTTCTGTGCCTTGCTACCTCTGGGCTAGGTGCGCAATATAAGTAAATAAAATACAAAATACTAAAATACTAAATACTAAATACAAAGAGACGGATTTGTAATCAGTACAGAAACAGATCCAAAAATAATAAAGTGTACCAACACCATGTAACAAATTAGGCAAATATGGTGAGTTTGTGCCGCAATGATAGGCGCTCGTCCTGGGCGATCATCCTTGATGATAAAATTAAAAGCAAAGGGCAACAAACATCTAACATTTCAGAAGAGGAATGGATGCAATTTTATAAACAAAAATTTTGTTTCCCTAAAAGATGTGCTGATAGTTGTCTACATGCATATGCACGGATAGGGCAATCCGGGATCAGATGGAATACAACGGACATTATGGTGGCAATTAATAAACTCAATAATTCTAAAGCCCCGGGACCGGATTGTATACCACCTTGTGTGATAAAAAGACATCCCACTTTGTGGGCGAATATAATCCATTCCCAAATTCAAGAAATTATTAGAACCCAAAGTATTCCACAATCAAGGCTCAAAGCTATAATTTTACCGATCCACAAGACAGGAAAGACCACAGACCCATTACATTTTAGACCTATTGCCCTGATTGATGCGGGTGCAAAGGTCCTTGCAATTTTGATTTTACAAGATCTACAGAAAAGCATAAGTGAGTATTTTCTCACTTCCAAGTTGGTTTTCGTGCCCAAATGGGCACGGCTCTAAATGCATCCATTTTGGCACATCTCTTGGCCAAGACCAAACTATTGAATTCAGGACCACTGTATATGGCCTCGGTTGATTTATCGGCCACGTTTGATTGTGTGGTTAGATCTCTGTTACGGGAAAAAATGGCACGCAAGGGAATTCCTTTACATCTGATAACCTTGATTGCCAAACTTCATCATGACACCTCTTACTTAGTAAGGGTGAGCAATACAGGCACAACAACTCGGCCGATACCGACGGAAGTGGGGGTTAAGCAGGGTTGCAATTTGGCAGCGACTGTTTAACCTCTATCTCTGCGATATTGATGAAATCTAGATGAAAGAGATTTCATACTCGGCAAAGCTAGGCCATTTAAAGATCCAATGGTTGGCTTTTGCTGATGATATTCTAATTTCTGATAGGACTCCATATGGTTTACAGCTTAAATTGAATATATTTGCAGATTATCTTTATAGATATAACCTGAAGTGTAACGTACATAAATCAAAGATCTTGATATTTAAAAATCTCAAAAGGAAGGCTAAGACCATGTAATATGATCATTCCTCAAGAGGCAGCAAATACCTTGGTTATAACATTTCTGATACCACCTCTAAAATAAGATGGAAAGAGGGGCTGAATGCAAAGATTAGTACACTCGTAACACAAATGAAGATGGTGTATCAATGATTTTGTAAATTCTCAATGTGTCCTCTCATAGAGTTTTACATGTTAAAAGTAGAGCCAACCCTACTATATGGGTTGGATATGTTTCTACTGAACGTCAATTATTTACTTGATCAGGTGCAGGGAAAAATGTGGAAGAGCACCTTACGACTCGCACAAAGCCTTCCAAACTGTGTGCTAAGGCAGGAACAGGGACTAACTTCTTTATCTGCAAGATTTCAATGGCGACAACTATCGAATTTATCAAGAATGCTGTATCCTGGGGGGCGTGGCCAACTGCGCGATGCGGTAGACGTGCGCCTCTGGAGCTCCCTCTGCCGCGGCCTAACATCCTGTTACAAACGACTACTTAAAACCATCTGGTGACCCCCAAAATATGATCGCCGGTGTGTGATACCCCAGGGCACGTCTGGAGCGAATTCCAGCCTGAAACGTGCCGGGGCTGCAGAGGTAAGAGCCCGGGAAGGAGACGTCGGAGAGGCCCGATGACGAACCAATATGGCCGCCGGAGCACTGGGCGCGCTTTGAGCCGGGTCCGGGCCTTCCACGCACTCTGAGTTGGTTGCAAGTCGGAGTCGGGGACGGAGCTCTGGAGGACCGGCAGGGGCCGGGAGTTACAGTGTGGCCCCGTGGGACCCCGACTGGAGGAATCGGTTGGCCAAACTGCTCAGCCCGGACAAGGGGAGACGGGCACGCCCCTTGGTTGCCGTGACGAAGACCCACATACAGCGGTGAGTGCCCGGCCACGGACATGGGGAAGGACAAAGCTAGACGGCCCACCATGCAAAACAGAATCGAACAGTATAAAATCCCTCCAACGCAGCCCCCCGACTCCCAACCGCTGCCGTCGGTAGAGGAGGACTCGGCACCTGGACTCTCCTTGAGGGATGTTATGGCGGCCATAGCAGACTCCCGCACATCGATGGAGCAGAAGATGGACGGAATCAGCCTGGACGTGTCCCTCCTCCGACACGCCTGCAGAAATTGTCAGCACGAATGGGCGAGGCAGAGCAGCGTATTTCCAACATGGTGGATGGACTGCACGCAGTGCAACAACAGCTTCAAGGGGTCACTGCCAAACTCAAAACTCTGGAGGCCAGAGTCGAAGAAGGAGAGGGCAGATCCAGGCGCAACAACATTCGGATCTTAGGTATTCCCGAGAAAGCCGAAGGCCCCTGCATGGAGCTCTTTCTGGAGCAGTGGCTGATGGACCTGTTCGACCAGCAATATTTCTCTAAATTCTTTTCTATAGAGAGGGCCCACCAAATGCCCACGGGTAGGCCAGTGCCCGGTGCTCCCCCGCGAACGGTGATAGCAAAGCTACTGAACTATCAGGATCGAGACACGCTGCTGCACCTTGCACGAACCAAAGGCTCGGTCACCTTTAACGGATCCAAGATAGCCTTTTACCCGGATTACACGCGGGAGGTCCAGAAAGCACGACAATCCTTTGATAAACTTAAAAGGCAGTTGCAAACGATGGGAGTCAACTACGGCCTCCTCTTCCTGGTGCAGCTGAAAATCTATCACAAGGGCACAACGGTCCACTTCAGCGACCCAAGGGAGGCCTGGCGCTGGGCAGAGCAGCATATCGAGGGAGACTGGTCAGCACCTCGAGCCAACAGAGACAGAAATCCCAGGCCACCGGCACGACACCCACCGGAGCTGGATCGGCCACCCTCACCGAACCAACGGGCGGAAGCCGGGGACTGATTCTGGCGGGCCCCCGCGGGGGATCGACCCGACACGCGGGTCTGAGACCGAACTGATACCACGGACTAGGCCGAGTGGTGCCACGAACAGTTGTAAGTCATTTATGTCGCTAATATTGTGGCTAGCGGTGGCGCATCTCCATCGCACCTGGGATAAGACTACCGGGCCCCCCCCCCTAACTTCTTTAGTATTAATTTAAATGGGGGTTTGTAAGGTTGATGCTCCACTCTTTTTGAGAGTCAACGATGTTGGGGCTACAGGTACTTCGTGTTGGGGTGGAGTATGGGGAGGGGGTGGGAAGGGAAAGTTATAGGGAGTTTTTTGTTTCCCTGGGAGCAACGTGTTGCCGCAAACTCCAGGGTTTGTTGAGGTTCATGGGAAGACGAGGCCACAGATGGTCCAGACAGTACAATACCATTGACCCTGGGCAGACACCGCAATACACCACCACTGACGGGGACACCCTCCTCATGAATCACCCGCCCAATCTCTTATCCCGATTATCGGATGGCATCCATACAACCCCAGTCAAGCCCGACTGAACGCTCCAAGTCTTTGAAGGTACTCACCTGGAACGTAAATGTGATGGGCTCCGCGATCAAAAGGCGTCTGATTAAGCAACTACTTAGCAGACACTCTCCCGACGTGGCCCTGCTTTCCGAAACGCACCTTGCGGGATCAAACTGTGGCCATTTCCGATGCACGAATTACAGGGCGGCCTTCCATGCGGGTTACACAATGGGATCCAGGGGCACCCTCATTCTTGTACACAAGCGCATTCCTTTTGCTATTCAGAGCCTGGAACAGGACCCTAGGGGCCGCTATGTGCTGATTCTGGGAACGCTTTGGGAGGAGAGGGTCGCTTTCGCTTCAGTATACTCCCCACCTGGGTTGGGACAAGAGCTGCTGGAAGACTTGATGGCCCTCATTGGAAAATACCAGCTGGATGGGCTGTTTCTGGGGGGAGAATTTAATGATGTCATGTGCAACACCACTGACCGTACTTACCTTAGACACCGCAACCCAGATACCCCTACGAAACTGTGTAACTTTGTTTCTGCTTTGGGTTTGGGTGATGTATGGCGAGAGTTACACCCGCACACCAGGAGGTACTCCTTTCACTCTGGAGCGCACGGCTCCCTCTCCAGGATCGACTATCTCTTTGTCCCACAAACAGATCTTTACAGGGCACGAGCGGCCGACTTCCTTCCCTGGGGCATTTCAGACCACTCACCCCTACTTGTGGAATTTCGCACACAGGGTCCCCCCCCCCTAGAACTTGGAGATTGAACAATTACTATCTGGGTTTCCCCGAGCTAGTTGAACACCTTTCGGAAGTCTCCACCGAACACTTCGAGCTTAATGATAACAGAGAACAGGACCCAGTGGTAGTATGGGAGGCCTATAAGACAGTCTTGCGGGGCGCCATAATCTCCTGGGTGGCAAATAGGAGGCGGGTGAGACTCCAAGACATAACAACAGCGGAGGGCGAACTGGCCCGACGCGAGAGCGAACACATTCTTGACCCATCCCCACAGACCCAGCTCTCCCTTAAACGAGCCAGTGAGCGGCTCCGAAACCTCTTGTTGGATAATGCTAAACAAGCCCATTGGGACTCTCGAACCAGAATCTATGAACAGGGGGACAAAGCCGGCAGAATGCTAGCTTGGCTGGAGAGAAGGGATGAGGGAAAACGGCGCGTTCGTGAGATTGTCACCTTAAGGGGTGAAAGGTGCACATTGGACGCCGAGATAGCCGAGGCCTTCGCCCAATTCTATGAAACACTCTACCGGGCCCCGACCCTGCAGCTGGACCCAACTCTCCTTAGTGACATACCACTCCCAACTCTCTCAGTACAGCAAAGGGCGAGTCTTGACTCTGCCCTCTTGGAGACCGAGGTGGCCGAAGCACTAGCGCAATTGTAAACCGGGAAGACACAGGGCCCAAATGGGTTCCCAGCTGAAACTTGGCGGAAGCTGGGGGGGGACAATATTACATCTTCCCTCCATAAAAGGTTTTTGACAGCCTGGGAACAGGGCACTCTCCCGCAAGACCTCTGTAAGGCCACCATTGTGGTCATCCCTAAACCTGATAAGCCCCAGGACCAGTGCACCTCCTATAGGTCAATCTCGCTAATCAATGGTGAGGCTAAGATCCTTGCCAAACTCCTAGCCAACAGGTTGCAACCGGTGGCTGAGGCCCTAATTTACCCGGATCAATATGGCTTCATGCCACACAAATCTACACGTATGAACCTGCATCGACTCCACTTGGCGTTAGAAAGAGCTCCCACCATTAACGACCCACTCGCTCTCCTAGCGATTGATTTTGAGAAGCCCTTTGAGTCGGTCCGATGGTATGGCCTCTGGGTGATCATGGAACGCATGGGCTTCGAGGAGGGATTCCTGGGATGGGTGAAACTGCTGTATACAAATGTCCGGGCGGAGTTCAGGGTTAATGGGTGGACCTCTCGCTCTTTCCGACTGGGTAGGGGTACCAGACAGGGGTGCCCACTTTCCCCCCTTTCTCTTCGCTCTCGCGATAGAGCCGTTGGCCATATGGCTTTGCCAGAGCACATCCTGGATAGGATTCAGGTGGCCAGAGGGACACGAAGACCGGATATCCCTATACGTGGACGACCTCCTGATTTACCTGGGAGATCCTATCTGGACCTGCCCCGTAGTGACCCGGATGCTTGTTCAATACGGGGAATTTAGCGGTCTAAGGATCAATTGGAAGAAATCGGTCTTCATCCCGGTGAAAGGTAGGGGTCAGCCTGATCCACCTGACTGTCTATACCACATAGAACAAACTGGCTTTCGATATCTTGGGATCTGGATAACAACATATCTAACCAGTTATACCATGCACAATCTCAAACCGATCATGGATCGATTCTCCAACGATGTACAACACTGGAAGCTTCTCCCCCTGACCCTCATGGGTAGAGCCGCCCTGTTTAAAATGTTAGCCCTCCCGCGATTCCTTTATGTCCTTCAAAATGCCCCGCTGCAGATCGCAGGGGCGGAATTTGGCCGGGTGGAGACCCTCCTCAGGGAGCTCCTATGGGGCGGAGGACAAGCACGTATAGCTCTGGCTACACTCCAGAGGTCGTACTGGGAGGGTGGAATTGGAGTGCCCCGCCTTCAGACCTATTACTGGGCCTCCCAATTGGTGGTGGTTAATGACCTTCTGCATGGAGACCGGGAATTACCCCATATAAAATCCGAGGTAGGAGCTATGCACGACACCGACCCATTGCAACTACTGTACCAAACCCCCCCCAGATCTTCCCCACTAACAATTAAGGCACAGATCATTACCACCTGGAGGAGCATCCATAGGTTTGTGGGGTGGACAGACTATCAGCGGCGCAACCCCTGTGGCGTAACGCCAACCTGAAAGAAATTGCGAAGCTCAAGCCCTGGCCGTGCTGGGTGAGGGCTGGGATCCAGAGGGTGGGGGACGTCTTGAAAGATGGGAATCTTGCCCCGTTCGCGGACCTACAATGCAGGTTCCAGCTCCCAGACAATGAGAGATACCATCATATGCAAATGTCCCATGCCCTGAGAGTCCATATATCGACAGAGGACAATATCCCGGAATGTTCGCCTCTAGAACGCAACATTTTACCCGAATATATTCCCTCCAAATGCATATCCATTCTTTACAACGCCATCACTTCCTTCGCAACCCCTGAGTTGAACAGTCTAAAGGCCAAGTGGGAAATGGATGTAGGGGAGATCGACCCTGAGGAATGGATCCGGGTACTAATGCACCCACGAGAAGCCGCCATTTCCTCGAGACTTAGACTGGTGCAACTGAAAATACTGCATAGAGTGTATTATCCCAGAACTGCTATGTTTGGGTGGGGGAAAGCAACAAACCCGAACTGCCTCAGGTGCGTGAGTGAGGAGGGGACCTTCTTTCACATCCTCTGGTCCTGTCCCCGAATCTGTACTTTCTGGGAGGCCTGCTGTCGGGAACTGTCTCGGATACTCTCCAAAACTATAGACATGGACCCGAAGGTCCTAATCCTGGGAGCACCGGGGGAGCACGAACTGAACAAATGGGAAGAATTGCTATTTCATACGACAGCAGCCCTAATCAAGCGCAATATTGCACAGAAGTGGGGAGCCCTGGACTCTCCGACACTGGAGCAATGGGCATTGGACATGGACACATGTGCTATGATTGAAAGGAGGATCTATAACGCAAGAGGCTGTCCCAATAAGGCCTCCAAAATATGGGCAGCATGGGAGGAGGGAAGGTCCTGAGGTATACGGACTCTGGGGACATCACCCTGAACACTTATAAGGTGAATCGTGACCGTACTCCATGAAGATGGTGATGCAAGACAGTTATTATTGTAAGGTGGGCCGGCCCAGTGGATGTAATTGCCTCGTCTTTTTTCTTGTTCCTCCCAGTTTGGTCTTGGTTGTTTTGTTTATGTTGTGATTAAATGATAATAAAAAATGTTTTATCAAAAAAGAATGCTGTATCCTCCTAACAATTCTTTGTACGAGGACTTTAAAACAATGATCGCTGAGTCCAATCCGTTATCTGTAAGACATTTTTATCAAGAAATGCACAATCTTCTGCAGGAATTGGCCTTAAGCCCTGAGGACCTGGAATTAAGGATCCTACATGTAAAAAAACATCTTTTTGAGTTGGACTGGGCTAAAACGTTAGAAGTAATGAAAACTAAGTTGCATTACCTTGAGGCCTCACACTTTATTACCAAAAGAACTCCACGCAGAAAGTATTTGATGCAATTTCCATGTTGTAAGTTGAGAGATTTGTATATGAGGTTCAAGCTAAATCAGATACACACCTTGGAGCACACCTCAAGGTGGGGTAAAGGAACAGCGATCAATGTAAAGTTGTTATGTCACTTTTGTAATGATGAGTCACAAACTGAGACACTGAAACATTTGGTCATTTATTGTAAGAACCTTGAAACTTCACGATACAATTTTATAGGAGAAATGAAATTGGGTAATACGGATAGTGCCAGAGAATGGTGTTGGACGAACATGATGTGGGGAACATCTATTAACACCTTATTTGCACTTACAAGATTTCTTGAAAAGTTAGTTAAGGAACTTGAAAAAAACAAAGAAGAAGATGCTTAAAATGCAGCACAACCACCACCCAACTAATGGTGGTAATAAGATTGCCAAAAGGGGTAGGACATGCACTTATTGCTTAATTTTATGTATAGAGAAAATCATGAAACAAATACTACAAATTGGTGAGATTTTATTTTTAGTTCTGAAATTTTTGAAATGGTTCAACTGCTATGTGAAATTGTGTGTATAATTTAAATCAACAAATGAAATTGTTTTTATGTTGTAAAAGTTTGTTAATCAAACTAATAAACAACTTTTAAAATAAAAAAATAAAAAATGAAAATGTATTTAACAATCATTTAAGTATCGACAGTCAATCGTGACTTGTCATTATGGAAGACACTCCTCTCATGCACCTTTGTAAAACACTGCCAAAACATGCGTCCAAGCTCAAACAGTACAGTGCAGAATGGGTAAAGGGCACAGAAGATAAAATGTTCATGCCATGGCTACAAGGGGGATCATTGTGAAAAGCGGTATTGCAACACATTACCACATACGTGCACGTTGCATACACAGGAAAGAAATTCCAGAAAGGTCTGGCAATTTTAGAACTTTGGACGATGAATCAAGAGGAGAAGGAGGACCCACCACCAAAGGAGTGGATGCTTATCCAGCATAAGGGGGAGGGCGTTGAGTCCTCAGCTCCTATTACCTTGTGTGAGATTAATAGCGCATGTACAGAAGAGATAGGCGTGTATCCTTTAAAGGAACTGAAAGCAGCGGCAGGGTATAATAACCCGACATATGAACCCCCCGCTTATAGTAGTGACGATAGTCCAGAAGAGAGTAAAAGAAGATGCCTGTAATTCTATACGGGATAAGGAAGAAAGAGGCGAGAGGTCAAATATATCAACAGATATAGACTGATAAAAGGCTAGGGCTGACGAGGTAACACTGGGACAGAATGAATGGATGGGAGGACAGATATTACTCAAGTTAGACGGGATCAGCATTGAGGAAGATAGGCAGAAAGAAGATAAGGATGAACAAGAAAAGAAGGACATGGAACGAGAAAGGAGATTGAGGGAGGATGAGCCAGGAAGGAAAAGCAGGGATCAACGGGAACAGATATACAGGGAGGAACAAGAAAAGGATGAAAAACGAGCAGAGGAAAGAAAGTATGACAATAGACAAAGAGCAATAGAAGAAAGGGATAGGAAGGAAAGAAAAAAGAGGAGGAAGAAGCACACAGAGTGAAGGACAGATGGTTACAGAGAAGCAGGGAATAAGAGGAGAGAAGACAGAAAGTGAGAAGGGAGGAACGAAAGCAAGAGGAAGAGAGGGTAAGAAGGGATGCGAGAAAGCAAAGGGAAATGGACAAAGAAATAAAACAGAATAGGAGGCAGCAAATGAGACCAAGCAAGGAAATATGATGGGATAGAATAATAGAGATCCCTCTGATAGACGGAATAATGCCAGAGCTGTCTAGGGTAATACGAGAAGAAGAAAGAGAGGACAGCGAAAATATTGGGGAAAGGATCAATAAGGTATACCAATAACTGAGACAGTATAATGAGTATAGGATATGAGGAAGCGATGGGCATTCTCCAATATCGAAATCACGGGTTGAAGAGGAAAATATGCTCACCAGTGAATATATAGCATTGTCCTTAAGTATGTTAGATTTAGACCGAGAAGAGGAGGATACTCACAAGTTGGGACTTAGCATTGTCAGACGAGGAAAGAGAATCGGTCCATGGGGCAGAGGAAGAGAGTGCCTGTATGCCCCTAGGAAACCTTCCAATGGATAAGGTGAGATGGTGAGATCTGGAACACCATAAAGAAAGAACCCAAGATTCTGTATCATATCCTGAGCTTCCCCGAAGATGATCATGTTATGAGAAAGGAGAGTCTACACCATATGTAAGCAGGATAAGGTCGCTGCCAGCAAGAAGACAGATAGGGAAGATTAGCCCTGCCATAGATAGATGATTAGTGGGGTCCGAGTATAGGATGGGGTTCTCACAGTTCCCTTGTTAGAGAAATGGGGCCAGGCTGACAATATATTCCATGGCTATAGATGGATAAGGATAACTTAAAACGCAAACTCCATAGTTTAACTTCGGGGGCTGGGAAATGGATATACAAATTAGAGAAAATGACAGTATGAAATATGCTGGCAATAGGAGACATGAAAGATTTACTGGCAGCCATTCTTGGGGAGAGGGCTGATGACATATGGAGGAGAGCGGGGTACGCAAGTGTGACAGCACAAAACACAGTACACGATGGAGCACCATTTAATAATTACAGGGCAGATTTTTGGAGGGCTCTCAGGTTACAGTATCCTGACACGTCAGATATGGGCGCAATTATGACACGGAAAAAGAAGAAAGATGAAGACCCTATTGCTTACATTCAGAATAAATGTGCATCGAATGGACTGGAGCGCATAGAATTGCGTGACGTACATAGTATCGTTCGGAATGCAGGGAACATTTGAAAGAGCATATAACCGATCATATCACACCCCACGCTTACTCTCTTCTTTACACCACCACTCAGCTAGAACACAGAGATACTATGACACCATTCGGTATAACTGTTCTCATACCAACATTCAGCCGCTCACTCCCCATCACTCTAAGTAAACACTGCTGGTTACACACCCCCAGCCAGGCGTTCTGCTAAGGCCTAATGCAGCCACATTGGGTCTGGATAAATCCTGCCAGAATGAACACATACTCCTGACCCCCCAACCACCACACCTACTGCTAAGAAGCAGCTATTACATGAATACTGCACCAGCTGCACACATACCCGGTGCGCACACGCGCCTTTGACTCTCTCTACTCTCTACTGACCTGAACTTCGGTTCCCAAGTGTGTTCAACCTACCAGTGCCTTCAGACCATACCCATGGTATATAAGGCGCTATATAAATGCAAAATAACATAACATAACATAACCTATTCAGGAGAAATGGCAGCTTGAAACTTGTGAACCATGGGAAAAGAAAGAGGCACTGTTTTATCATATCTTGTGTCAGGGATTGCCAGAACCACCACAGACACAGATGAAAAAACAAGTGGGGATGGAAGTGGATGCATCATTGTTGGTTATTACAAGAGAAGAACAAAAAGAAGGATGAGAATAGGAATATTGAGGAAGCCAAATCAGCTCAGAACAAATGGTCACAATTTGCCAAAGAAGGGGCAGTGTTGACAAGTGGAGAAGGAGAGGATATCCAAGAGGCAATGGTTACATCACAGGTCAACAATTCACATTTAATGTATCAAGGTGGGTATGGGTTTGTGCCACAAGGTAGGGGTGTAGCTTTTAGGGAAAGAGGAGTGGGATTTCAGAATTACCAAGGTGGATTTCAGAACACGCAGAATGAGAGTCAGAGTGTTCAGGAGGATACATCCTAGGAGGGCTTGCCAGAGGGCCACGCCCAGTGTGTTGGAATTGTGGAATAATAGGAAATATTGCACAAGGGAGTGTACAGAATGGGCAGTTTTCGAGAGGGGGGACAGCTTATACACCACCATACAGCACACAAACAAGAGGGGCTTTGACCAGGATTGCACATTTTCTCAGGCACAGGCGCTGCAAGTGCAGCCAGCAAAACAACAGGGACAAGTACAAATGTACCCACCACAAGGGCAGTCGCAACAAGCACCTATGCAATCACAGAAAAATGTGAATACGGGTCACATACTCACACCTAGGATAGGGGGTGTAACTGTGGTGGGAGGAAACCCTTTCACAGGGATGGGTATGAGCTTATACCCGCAATAGGACAGCTCACAGGGTGTCTTGATGTGTTCAGTACTATCTGTGACACCAGAACCCCAAGACGAACCAAGGGTCGATGTGACGATAGGGGGCAAATCCTTTTCTTTTTTTGTAGACACTGGGGTGACTCGCTTGTGCATACGGGAGGGAAAATACCCAATGTCAGGTATTGCCATGAATGCTTAAGGGTTCTCTGGAGCTACAAATTTAGTTCCTTTTACTGATAAGTTACCGGTTTCTATAGGGGAATGTGACATGTCCATTCCTTTGTTATATTTACAACAGACACCAATTCACATTCTGGAAAGAGATTTGATGACCAAACTCAACATGAGGATTTCATTCCCTGACAAAGGAATTGTGTGCTCTACTCCAGGAATACACTACTTAAACATCAGACAGTTTATACTGGCGGTTACCCTGCAAGTGGCTCTACGGGGTGTCCCGGTATATCTGGAAGTCTTTCTATATGGAGAGAGCATTTTGTTGACATGGATCCTCGGGCTAGTAGGGAAAACTATGAGGATAACTGACAGGTTTTTATTCAGACCACAAATACCTCTGGATAACGAAGAAGAGCAGACCATTCCTATCGAGTTGAAAGCAGCTACAGTACGAGGCGAGATAGCAATGCTTGAATGGGGGGATGACAAAGGAAGATCATGGAGAACGATGATAGCTCTTGAAGAGGGGTACAGATTGACTGACATAACAGGTGAAGATATGTTCAGAGACAAATGTATCGAAGATGAAGTTATGTTCTTTATGAGCATTACATACTGGATAAGGATCGAGAAAAGAGAAATTCCACAGCAAATGCTGATAATGCGGAAATGACCAGCATTTGTCAAGGAGGATCTAGAAAAGGTGCCAAGTGTTCTGTGGACCACGGGCCCCTATGGCGTAGGTATGTTGAAGGGAATAGGGGAGGTTAAAATAAAGCTTAAGCCATGAGCAATTTTACCCCGAGCAAAAAAGTGCCCTATGTCGCAAGAAGATGATGAGGGCATATTCCAGACTATTTTGACACTGATGAATTAGAGTATTCTAGTGCCATCGGAGTCATTGTGCAATACAGCAGTGTATCCAACAAAGAAATCTAAAGAGGTGTCGTGGAGATTTATCCAGGATCTTGGGCCTCTTAATCAGATTGGGCAGAGTTTCCTTTACTTCCTAATCCTGCAAGGATATCGTGCAGTATCCCAGTTGAAGCTCAGTATTTCACAGTGATCGATTCGAAAAATACATTTTTCTCGATCCCCTTCCATAAGGACTCACAAGACCTGACATCCTTTACATTTAGACAAAAAAGACTAAAACAAACTCATCTTCCTCATGGGTATTCTGAGTCCCCATCAATCTTTAACAGGGTCCTACAGATGGATCTAGGCAAAATCGATCTTAAAAGTGCGGTGATACAATATGTAGATGACATATTGATTTGCAGTACAACAGAGGATGAATATAGGCAAGACTCTGTCCAACGGATGACTAGTTTAGCAGGCAAAGGATATAAGGTGGACAAAGAGAAATGACAGTATTGTCAGGAAGAAGTGTTGTATATAGGTCAGTTAATTTCAAATGAAGGAAAGGAAGTGACACCTGAAAAGGCTGAGGCAATTATGAAGACACCAAAACTGAACACAGTGAGACAAATGCAGCAGTTTCTGGGCTTGTAAAATTACTGCAGAGCCTGGGTGTTTGATTACAGCAATTATACCAAACCACTTTTGCAAGCATTAAAGAAAGCACAAGGTGGTAAAGAAAAGATAGAATGGACTGAAGAAATGGAGGAAGGATTTGAGGAGTTGAAAAGAGCCATTTGTACAGCTCCAGTTTTTGGGATTCCCAACTACAGTGAGGAATTGTATTTATTTTCACACACAAATGGGGCAGTAATGACAGCAGTGCTCACTCAAAGGATGATACTGGCGTACAAACCTTTGGCATACTATAACAGGATTTTAGATCCATTCATGAGAGGACATTTCCTGTGCGAACAATCTTTGGCTGCTGCCGCCTTTGCAATTGAGAAGTCCACAAGTATTGTCATCAGCTGTTCTATGACTCTTTACGTGGAGCATGCCTTATTTGAGATTTTAGAAAAACCCAAGGGCACATTAATGTCCCAAGGAGCTTCAGTTTATGAAGTAATGATGTCCAATACAGTAATTAAATTCTTAAGATGTAAAATAGTGAACCCAGCCATGTTTGTAGCTGAACCAGTAGAGGATTGTGATCATGTGCATCACTGTGCAAATTATGTTGAATTCTATGATGATATACCCTGCGTGAAAGAGAATGCTTTGGTGGGGGCAAATTATTTTTATTGACGGTTCTTTGAAAATTGACCAGACTAGTGAAAAGTGGCCTTCCGGCTCCGCAGTTGTAAGGGACAGATTGAATGTTGAATTTGAGGTAGTGGCAAGTACTAGACTACCGGCTCACTTTTCAGCACATGCAGCAGAAGTAGTAGCGCTTATTGTTGAGCTCGAGAAACATGAAGGACAGGAAGTGATGGTGTACAGTGACTCCGCCTAGGTGATGTCAACCATACACCAGGGCTGTCATTTTGGAGAAGGAGGGGCTATCTGCACGCTGAGGGCTCCCCAGTACAACACGCATCCTTGTTTGACAGGCTCATTAAGGCACTACAACTCCAAGTAGCCATAGCAGTCATAAAATGCACAGCTCATACTAAACAGACAGACTTTATCTTTCACGGAAATGAAGCCGCAATAGAAGCCAAAAAGGGTTGCATAGTCCCAGGATATTTCAAGTTTTGATACTAAAGATACTAAAGAAAGTTCAACTAGATGCATGTTAGGTTTAATATGGGTAATTACGCAACTAATAGAAATTTAGGCCAGAGCCCCACAAGAAGGGCAAGAGCTATGGAAACAAAGGGGGTGTTCTTTATCCCCCATGGAAGCATTATGGCAAAAGGAAAGCACTGGAAAGCCAGTGATGCCGGCTGCATTATTGAAAGTCACACTTGAACAACTGCATTACCCCGCGCATATAACCAAAAAAAGTCTTGCTGCCACTATTGCAGAAGACAGGATTGTTCCTAATCTACTGGAACACGTTACACCGTTCATGGGCAATTTGCATCGTGTGTCAAACTATTACTGCTGGGCATACACTGTGAACAATCAGAGGAATAATACCTCGACCGAATGGGCCATTTCTCCATTTACATAACGACTGACGATATGCTGCAGAAATGTAATGGATACAGGTATCTGTTAGTGGTGGTGTGCCCCTTCTCTAGGTGGATCGAAGCCGGTCTGTGTGCACACCCTGATGCCACTTGCACAGCAAAGTATTTAGTGCACAAAGTCTATCAGAGGTGGGGTGTGTGCAAAGTACTAAGTTTGATAATGGGCCACAAATTGTCAATGAATTATTCAAACAAATAGGGCTTCTATTGAGTATAAGGAACAATTATTCTTCTGAGTATCACCTGAAAGAAAACAGGATATGTGAGAGACTCAACAGCCTCTTCAAAGAGATGATTGCCAAGATTAAATTGACTGTAAAGAAGGGATGACTGTATTGCCTTCCTCTATATATAGCCTTATATTGCCTTCAGACTCAGCCAGGTTCTGACAACCACCTCACACCTCAGGAATTAGTGACAGGGAGTCACGTGAGAATGCCTCTTACTCCTCCATCTAGAGTTAGGAGTGATGCCAGAGGTTAGCCAAGACTCTAGGTGATGAGATGCAGGATTATTTGACCTGTATAACCGCCAGTGTTTCTTTCATTTCCGATCAAATGAAACATCAGAGGGAGGGGTCAAGGAACATGGAACAGGACAATCCAGCGACCAATCCAAGTAAACTATTGCCACTGCCAAAGTTATATGTTGGTGATTTGATACTAGTTAAGAATTTTACTAGAAGGTGGCACAAACCTAGTTTTAATGGCCCCTTTGTTGTTGAGGAAGTCTCCCCTTCTGCAGTTAAGATATCAGGAAGACGAGCTTGGCTGCATCTAAGTGATGTGAAGTTTTATAAAGGTGAAAGCCTCCCTCCAGTGGTTGCTAACACAGAAGAGGACAGGAAGAAGAATTTCTGCATGTGCAGACAAGAAGAAGGACGATAAAGCAGTGACTGATTAGCACATATTTCTTTTGGACTGGAATTCAATGGACACTCCTTATATACTTTAGCAGGAAGTGCAATGACTTGCAGAGAAATTCCAGTGGCTGAAACAAACTTTTAGAAATGTATTGAAGATATTAATAGTACATCAGCATTATGCCTAAATGTCAGTTCTTGATTAGAAATTGGAAGAGAGATCAGTATCCAGACTCATTTCGTGGAGAATATGTGTTTTAATTGATAAAATACATGATACCTGACAAATGTGGCACACATCGGCTTGTGGTTGCTATCTTTGTGTTTATACTTCATTCTTACCCTGCTCTTGTCACAAGGGACGTCAATATCCATACTTTTTACAGGATCCCAAAAATGTTCCAGTGATAAAAAGATTCCTCATCGCTATAATTGAACAGATTGTGCAGTTGAAAATGTAAAAGAATGTAAGATCTGCATTAAAAATGATTTGTGAGGAGATTAATGTGATTATAGAGAGAGCATGAGCGCAGCAAGCGTTGGGATGGCACAACAAATGGTTCTCTATACTCCTATGCATAATATACATATGCATGTGTATTCTCTTTATCTTTTTGTACCTTACATTTCACAGTCTCTATTATCCTAATGGTCCCATTGAAGAAAGAGCTCCTATGATTTTCCCTACTATGAGTACAAATTATTACAATTCCTTTAATCTCTATGGGTATGTCAGGCGACACAAAAGTGATGCAGAGGAAGATAACCAGGGGATAAATACTTATCTAGATAATTCAGCTCACCTAGGGACTAATATGTATTCACAGCACATGAAAAAGGTGGGGGTGTCTGCTCTTTCATCCCCTATGCGATGAATACAGTGACATTTCAAAGGAGGTGTCGGCGTCCCATGCTAAATGCCTCAGGCATATTGCAGCATGCACTACTCTGGGACTATTCCAAGGGAATTGGGCATCCCTGATATGCTGTACAAGACAGTCGTGCCCATATCAAGATGACTATATTAAGACTACTCAGATGGAGAAGAAGCCTGGATGGACATACAAGATGCTTGAGTATCCTGCTGCACGACAAGATAAAGTGATCATCAAGGAAATGAAGAGGATGAAATGTTCTGATATGACAGAAAAAGCTTTGATACCTGGATGCTTGGAACGATCACAACTGCTAATCTATGGATGAGTTAGCACAAGAAAAGGATGGGAAGATGGAGTGATGTCCTGTGCAGCTCATCTGCTAAGGAAGGAAGCAATGTGAGGAATACAGAAGGGGAATGATGAATGCCTGAAGTCGTGGGCCAAGTACTTCAAATTACTGACATGGGTGGAAGACAAATCAGGACCAGTAGCCATAGTTCCTTTGGTTAATGCAACAATGTGTTTCTGGGTTCATGGAAAGAATTTCGTTGGACAAAATAAAGTGTGTAAAACCACAATTGATGTTCCAGGAATGAGAAAAGGGACAGCTGTCCTAATGAATCAACATTGAGCCTGTGATCTAGAGCATATATGAAGTTACCCAGGAATTGGGGAGGAGTGTGTTCCTTGGTGTTCATCCATGTTCCAGCATTGGTGATTCCTCAGAGCGACCTGAACATTGATGAATTCCCAAAAGTGGATGACCATTTTACAAAACGAAGAGCACTTGAACTTCGAAGGATGAAAAGAGGCATATGAAGCTATTCCTGATGAAAACAAATTGCTCAGAAAGATTGCTATGATAATGACATCTATATTTATTCCTGTACTTCAAACAGCAATGAATGCCAACTGGTTACAGATCACCATGTGGGAGCTTCTGCAGACAATCAATGTTACTATAAAGGGATTCAACGCCAAAAAAGAAGAGCTGATGGCCATAAGACTGATGACCCTCCAGAACAGGTATGTCCTTGACATGATCACAGCAATAGAAGGAGATGTTTGCACCAAGATAAGGCCCTCATGTTGCACATTCATACCTTCTCATGACAGAGAGAATGGGACCTTGATGGAGGCCATATCGATGTTGACAGACTTACACACAAAAATGGAGGAAGAGACAGATGGCATTGAAGATGTCCCAGGAGGATAGCTCAGCGACGATGTGTGCGCCTTGGAGGCAAGACGACACGTGGCAACACAGGTTCGATCCCCGGGTCCGTGCTTAGACACCACTGGGTATTTAAGCACGTTATAAATACGCAACTAAGACAAAAAAAACAATTCCTCTGACAGTGCCTCAATGCCGGTGGGCTGCGTGATCGCTTTAAAAATGCAAATAAATAAAGTTGGTTTGCATTCCTGTTCTCATGGATTCCTCATTGGATGGCAAACTTCTTCAAGTTTCTTGGAGCAATACCGGTGATGATCATGTTTGGATTCTGTGTATCAAGATAATAATTGCACAATGTCATGAAACAGCAAAGAAAGCAGTAGGAATGAAGATCATGACTAATGCCAAGGATGAACCAGAAGCCAAGGAACTGACTGATGGCGCTGTCAGAGATTACATAAAGGCCAGCATTGTAGCACCTGAAGGAACTAAGTTCTGGCATCCAAAGGATCACGTGGAATGTTAGGTCTCGTGTACCCTGGAGTGTGGATGAACACATTAAAACAGCGGGCTCCGTGAGAGGGGTGATGACAATATGGACACCGAGGAAACACTCCTTCAAGAGAAAATACAAGGAAACAGAGAGACTTGAGGAGATGGTCGAGGATTTAACTAGAGGGGGAAATGTAGAGGAGCAGCTGTACACCTCTGCAGGAGATCCCACCCATATAGCTGCCCTATATTGGAGACATGAGACTGTGCCATGTTTGACACCAGCCGTTGTGCTAATACCACAGCGAGTGTTTGGAAGAAGATACACATTAAGAGAACCGTATCGTATGTACCCCCGAAATGACAACACTAACCTGCAGGAGGAACTCCCTGAAGGAATATGAAAAAGAGCAAAGAAGAAGAGCTAGTGACGGCATAAGAAAGTGTGCATGACGTCTCGAGACACTGGCTGAAGATGATGTATGGATCGTAGAGGGCTAATGGTGAACTAAGTATCACGTGAACTCTCAAGTATGTAAGAAGATTACACATGCACAAAGTGCTGCAGAGAACAACCATTCAATAAATGTACAGACGCTGAAACACAAGGTAGGTTATGTCATCATAGAAGCCAGCTATACGTAGTGAATAGAATGCAGGCGAAGCCGCTATTTTACAAAAACTGGACATTGGCATATTCAATTAAGTAAGCCAGAACCCATGAAGTGGGAATGGAAAACTGTGTAACAGAACGAATAATAGGCTCATAGAGCTGCATGGCAAGGTTGCCTGGTTGGAGGCAAAATTCAAGAAGCAAGGTCAGCTGTCTACTCTGAAAAAGAACAAGTATGTGGAGGATGAACCTTCTCACGTTAAGGTGCAAGAACGGACACAAACGATGCCCAAGCTTTAATTCATATAGAGCATTTAAAAGCTGAAAAAATAGACCAAATCGTGGTCCCCTGCCATGTGAGCCAAGTATGGAAATAGAGATTGAACTCCAGACATGATATTGAGTGCCCTCATTCCCGTGCATTCTCAAAGACAAGGATACTCTGCAAGGCCAAGTACAAAGACAATTTCGTGGCAGAAGGCATGAGCAATGAGCGATGCTTGGTTAATTTGGGGATGAGGTCATTTCATGTCCTATCTCCGTGCACCTGGGTCTGGGCTTACATGCTGCTAAATGAAATGAATGTTTCTGAAATGGCACAAGCATGCCAACCAGTTATATCAGTCCATATAATGAAGGACCTCATAATTTGAAGACCAATGAAAAACTGTGTATCTAAATGTTTCTGAAATGACATGTTTTTAGCATTAGGCATAAGTTGTCCACCTGATAATGGACAGCCAATAATGATCCTAGCTACCATAGAAATGTATACTTAGATGTCTCCCTTAACCAATCCCAATGCTTGATAGGTTTTTCACTATTACCATGTAGTATGACATCACTCTGATGCATTATTTAGTAAAAAGTATATATTTTGTGTGAAGATCATTGAGAGACTGAGCATACGTCCATTGATGTTTGTTGTAACCTCCCTGTTTTTGATAATTGGTAATAAAAGAGTACTTTGCCATCTTCCTGAGTTGGTTCCGTTATTTGGACTCAGAATTGCTCCGG
Source organism: Ambystoma mexicanum (assembly GCF_040938575.1). Classification (NCBI taxonomy): domain Eukaryota; kingdom Metazoa; phylum Chordata; class Amphibia; order Caudata; family Ambystomatidae; genus Ambystoma; species Ambystoma mexicanum. The sequence goes on from NC_090930.1 coordinate 558,004,682, forward strand.
TGTAATCCCATCCATTCATATGCACATTCCTAAGGGCCAAAAGCTCAGACCTTAATTAGCACTTATACCCTCCCAGACTCCCCCTTTTATCCTTTTTCTTTCACTGCACTTGCACGCTCCGAATGGCACAAGGACTAGTAGGACCACTGTCCGTTTCTATTTATTCATTGTCAATTTAATTGTTTATTGCTCCCTTGTTCCCTTCCCATGTGCCTTGTGGCAATTTGAAACACTGCCTTGTTGTAAATGCGCCATATAAATAACCAATAAATAAATAAATAAAATAAAGGTTCTTTTGCAAGTTAATTCAAAGAGATTTATCTTTACAAGAAAATATTACTGCATTAATGTAAAAATATTAGTTCATGTTTGCAAGGTCCATAATGTGTCCATAGCAAGTGGTGACCGATTTCCATCTGTTATGGGGCACCTCCAGGGTTTTTCAAAATTTCAGGAGCTCAAATGAAATGACTCTGCATAAAAGTCAGGTCTGCTAATCATCCTCAGGTTCATATAATGATCTGTGCCTTAAAAACGGGTGTTGGTAGTTTCTAAATAAGTGGGTCTTCTGGCTCATAAGGTGTGTAGCTAATTCACCACCCTTTATATAGACATGCACATTTATGCTTTTGTTTGTGCACGGTCTCTGCACATACCAGTAACTCCTAGGCAACAAGCCCAACTTGCAAGGAAAGTTACAGCAGAGAAGAATGCACATGACCTGCTGAAACAGCTTCCATGTATTTTTTGTTACAACATCTATCGACATTCGAAAGCAAAGTGATAAACATACAGTTGGTGCTCCAGATGCTAGCAGCCGCAATGCTATTAACTAGAGAAAGTATTGTATTTCTTGTCAATCACTACTAATCCCAAAACCATGCTAAGCAGAAAGGGGTTATATGTAAAAGTGCAGCCCCATAGTTGCAACTACATTGGTTGTTCCTTTTTCTGTCATATCTAGTGACACCTATGTATATCGAACAGTGGGTACTTCCCAAAACATTTTTATCAGGGGACCCATTTCACTGTGGGAAGAGAGACATGTGACACAAAAAGGAAACTGGTTACCCCTCATGGTGCTGGTCAAACACGCTGTTTCTTTTCACGGGTACACTAGGGGTGTAACTCGCTTCCAGTGTTTATTTTCCCCTTTTTATCAGTGTTTGGTTATTTTTGACATGATACATTTGGATTAAAAGAGTATATTCAGCTGTTACAGAAACAAAGTTATGGGAAATTGTCTTTTACCTTTTTAATGTGCACAAAACATATGAATCCATTTTAAATGTCAACTTCATTTAGAGCTCATTTGGCAGCATGTAGCCAGGCAAATATCATACAGATGTCTATTGGCCCATCTAACGCTATAAAAACTTAAAGATAGAGTTGGAGAAAGGTTGATTTTAATTGATAAAGTCTACTAAGGGTTAAATGAGCCGACAGTAAAGGAGCTTTACCTAAAATGTATAAATCCCAATGCTAACTTCCATAAGTGGTAGAACCTGACCTGCAGTGGGTGAATGCACTTGCAAGTGAAGGTAGTTACACACCCGGGATGAAGGTTATGGCTGAAGCTTAGGCAACCAGTGAGAGATGGCAAAAGCTTGGTTGCAACATATTTGATTTTTTTCATATGCTTTGCTATGCTCCATTACAATTTCTCTCGACTGTGAGCACTGGGAACTATGATAAAAGAGGTTGAACACTTCTGTATGTGTTTTTAATTGGACTCTAGAAGTGGGCTTGGAACTGCACATAGTCCCTGCTATAATGTTCCTTTAATGGCAGTGGTCGAAGTGGGAGAGATCTGTTGGGAGCAGTACTCCTCTACTTTTTTTTATTCCGTTTTACTGTTCCTATACTTTTATTTTAAAAGAAACCGTTCTGCAATGGTTTCATTTCAAAATAAAATTGAAGAAAGAAGTTGAAATTTACACTTCAGTTCACTGCACTGAACGTTCTCTTAAACAGCAGGCGCATGTGTGTGAGGGTTTGTATTGTACGTGGGACGGGGCATGGCGAGAGTGGTGGCAGGTCAGTTGGGAACATAGTTCCACTACTTCTTTTCGTAAACTTCGACCACTGTATAATGGTGTAGTAACCTAAGGATGTATCCAATTTGGCTGTGGCACAATTGTTCGCAGCCAAATTTACTGTGGTCAATTTGGCCGCAAAGACAATTTTTATGTGGGCAAATTGGTCCAAACTTAAACCTCCCACCACCCCAATTCACTCCCCAACCCACCCCCTACTTACTTTTTTGTGGTACGCTCATCTTCTGACCCTGCTGCATGGAATCTGTCCCTCCTACGTGGATCAGATCCGACGCCGGTGGGTTCGCTCTTCTTTTTTTTTGTCTCCCGACTCCAAATCTCTGGAAGCGGGGGACACCTCTGCTACCCCGAAAGGCCATCACTACCAAACATGGGGAGTGGGGGACACCCCTGCAACCCCTGCTCTCCATGTTTGTTAGTGATTACCCAAACTGATTGTTTACAATCGATCGAATGGTACTGGCCGAATTTGGACAGATTTACCATACGAGCAATTGTAAATGATCAGTTTGGTTACTACCATAACCTCCTACTCCAATGACCCCTGCTGAAGCTGCTGACAACTCAAAGTCTCCTTCCATGGGGTTAAGTTATTTATCAGAGAAGTAAAGGAGTCCCATTAATTCCTCTGACTCTAGGGAACACAGTGTCCACAGCTTGGAGAACTGACTCTTTTTAATAAACCTTTGACAGGATACCAAAGAAATCTACTGGTAACATCCCTAGCTTGGGAATGGCAGAAGAGGCCCTCACTTATTTAAGGGTTCCTTTACTGGACCACTAGCACCTTTTAAAATTCAATGGCATTACCCCTGACCATGCTGTGGAACATAACATCATACATATACTTTTGAGACAGTTTTGAGCCCGAAGAGCCTTTGTCAAACTGTCTACTCCGAAACTCTGATGATACATACACCTGCCTGCCTCCTGCACACCAAACCTCTTTTCATCAAGTTGCCTGGTTCCCCCAAAGATGCCTGATTCAACAATGTCCTCCATGTATTGAGTCTCTTTGAAGTAACTCATCAAATCAAGAAACTTGGACTGAATTTTTCACTTCTATGGGAGAGGGAAGTGCATAGAAGCCTTCTTGACATTGTTGATCCTGCTTAAGAGACTAAGGTAGTGAACTCCTGGAAAAGGTGACCCTTATCATGTACCTTAGGTAAAATGGCCCCTGCCTTACTTTGGGCACTAACGGTTGGTTAGCTCCCTTTTCCCTTCCTTATCCAAATACATTTAAAAGCACCACTAATGGAATATTTTAATTAATTTAGTTACCTATATATGATATCTCTCCTGCAGTACAATTCCGTTTGCCTGTCTTCCTATAGTATATATTTAGCTTGTATTACGGTGTTCTTTTCCTTTGCAAGTGTGGGTGCTTAGTGTGTTTAGTGATTTCGTGTCTTTAGAAAATGCTTATTTAAATAGAGTCCTAGGTGGACATTCCTTTTATTTTAGTATCTAGAGCACTGTTGTTGGTGGGAAGCTTCAGTTGATTACCCACATCTCTGAAGGGTCTAGCCAGTGCTTGGCCCATGCTATCAGTATAGAGGCAATGGTGTTATTCTATTCACTGTCAATCTGTTTAAGCTGTAGGATAAAACTGCCACTGAACTACGTTTTGGTACAAGTTCAGGCATAACACATAGAACCCTCATTCTCCCCCTTGTACTACTGGCCACTTTGGGATTTCCTGACATGCGTATATGCACCTGGCAGTTGGCACTTGGCCAATCAGAATGCTAAGAGTGCAGGCATTACTTACTGGTATAATCCTGCATTGTGAGCAGCTGATTGGCTGCTCTGGATCTCCACCTCTCGGAACCCTGCCTCCTCACTTTGCCTTCCGACACCCGACTACCTTGCGTACTCACCCATGGCTAAGTACATCTGTTACCATGCTGTCCTTTCTTCTCTAGCCTTACCGAAGGCTACAAAGAAGCAAAAAGGACTCCCTGAAGAACATGTCTGCCATTTCCTTCTCAACCATGTTGTTTGTTCACAAACAAAAAACCGACATTTACCACCCCAAATGTTTTGGAGTTTGTTGGGCAAACCTGGTCGTAATGGCCCACTGCCCTAATTAAAGGCCTGTACTTCACTTGTGGCTTTTAACTTGGGCAGGGTCTTTTGCCACCCGATATGTCCTCTCAACCAATGAAAGTAGTAGTATTCCATTGATCTCATTAGATCATTGTAATATTAGTAGACCCATTGACGACGATGCTGTGGCAGAGGGCTATAATGGCTAATTGGTAATGAGCAGTGCATTCGGGTTTAGTCAATATCTTTCACTTGAATGGTGTGTTACAGAAAAGGAATATCTGTGGGAGTAAAAAGCTTTGTAGATAAAGCCATTCTGTATGAAATACCAAATAGAAAATCAGAAAGGAATGTTAATAGGGCACAGCGGGAGAAAAATATCACCCACATATTAACAAACAAAAAAGAGACAACAGCATTTGGTGGTAACATAGGGGTTGTTTCTAAAAGACCTTGCTTGCTGATTAGTGCCTGCCAGTTGCCAGGCATGAGAGTTAGATTGTACAAGGCGTGGTCTGTGAACAACACCACTGTGCATCTACCAGATGGGGGGGAGTAAATATGTCAGCCACGCTTCAAGATTCTGGTGCTTTCCCATTCCTAGTATACAATCTGTGTTAAGTGGACATTCTGTGCTGTTGTAGCAGAAATGTAGCAGTGCTCCTGTAATCTGGTGGTGTTCTCCCAATAAATGCATTACAAGCTCTTCTTGGAAGAGCATGTCTGCACTATGATTTGGCAGAGTGGTGGCAATTAGAACTATATTAAAACAACTGAGTGTATGCATTGTCCTATTCAATTAAAATATGACTGCCATCTTTTGAAGTGGAATTTTGAATAAGCTGAAGTTCAAACCTTTGACCGTCATGCTAAGCATGTATCTTAGCAAGGGGCACGTTAACCCACCAATCCTTCTCCTGGTGAGTGAAAAAGAAGAACTACCCATCAAACATAGTTATCTGCAGCTTATGCATTAGGTATCTCGGTTATATCTCCAAATTGCCTGTGCTTCAGGAAGGACTGTTTGGCTAGGGCAGTCTCACTGACGTGTTTGGGGTGCCTGGCATAATAATTGTTCTGTCCCAACCACACTGAACTTTAAAAGGCTATCCCAAATGGAAATCTGGAGATATTTGAAGATGCCTCTGTCTCTGAAATGATGCAAATGATTAAGTGCAAACAGTTATTTTTGAGTCATTATTGAGGTAGAGGTCATGAAAGGTGACATATACAGAGTATTCAAGCCAAACCCGCCCACAACAATGCAAGATTCGAACACTAAAGGCATTATGAGTTAATCTTGCTCTGGAGAGTAAAGGCGGAAACTCAGAAAGCCTACCCAGTCAATCTGTGTCCTCTCTGCTGAAACTGACAATATATACTCATAAACAGCACAAGCACTCAAACATACTCTCTATATCTCTATCAATGCGTTTCTCTCTTTCCATCTCTCACCCTCTCTGCTACACCTATAACACATCTTTATTTAATGCTGAGGGGTCATAGTGCAACTTGCACACAGAGAAATCTTAAGTATTTTTAACGGCTGCTTCTTTACTTGTCAAACATGAAATCACAGCCAGAAATGCCCAAACAAATGTACCGTTAAACCTATGGCAAGCTAGAATTCCTCAACATTAGCAAATCTAGGTAAAAGTGGTGATTTCGTTTTTGTCTTTGCAATTTCATAAAGTGATAACAGAGTGAAGAAAACATGCAGGGGCAGCCTGCACACAAAACAAACTTGTGCAACTTTATTTGAAAAGACACAAAAGTGCACAAATCAAGACTGTTAATAGCTTCTCCAGTCAAGGAGCTCAGTGCCTTTGCAAAGAAAAGGATAGTATATAAATAAGGCGGTCACCAGTCAACTGCCTTCAGAATGTATGGGGGTGCTGCAGCACATCAAGCCACTGAGCTGGGACCCCACTGCCAAATGTATTTCATTTGCACAGCAGAGTACAAATCTGCCGGACATAAGGTAGAGTACACATGTGTACACTGCCTTTTGCCCTGCACTTTTGCCCTCTGCTGTTCAAAGTTATTAAACACTGCCTGGCATGCTCGCATGGCAGGCACAATTAACTTTTAATTGTACATGCTGCCTGCATTTCAACCATGGTATGTACAGTGTTTGATATGTAAAGAAATAAGTGCCAGGGCCCAAATATATTCTAGCACTCCTGTGACACTGGGGGTGGGCAGTTCCCCAACACTGCTGCCACCCACCATAGCTGCTCCCCACAGTGTCAAAATATTTAGGGTTATACTACAGCTCGCAACTGCCCATTGTGGTTGATGGATGCACTGACAGTAACCAATTGAAAAAATAAGTGCTGGGGCTCACAAATAGCCATGGCAAACACCCTCACAAATTAATCACTGGTTTTAGCGTTCACACTTACAATGAAACGCTGCCAGCATGAACAATGGATCGCTATGGGGTCAACAACTTTATGCTCGTGCTTAAAGCTGGAGGACTCCATAGGTATTTCCAGCATTTGCACTGGCATGAAAATCCATGCCTGAGTAAATTCTATAGCATTTGTATGGCGCAGAGGAAGGAAGTTGGCAGAAATGCAAGTTGCATTCCACACCTCCTAGCCCTCATACAAATGATTGAAAATGTGGCATGGCATGAATGAAAGGTGTACAATCCTTATGCAAGGCATTTACACATTTCATTCATGTTATGCCACTAATGAAAATGATCTTCTTTGGATGTTCATGCGGGCACACATGATGTAGATCCCTGTGGGTCTGCCAGCTTAATGCACCAGCATAAACCAGGCGAAACCCATAGGAATTAATAGCACACGCTGCCTCTGTGGAAGCATGTAGGCAGCATGTACAATAACAATTAAACTCTGCATGACATGTTTGCATGTCGGGCAGCATTTAATTGTAACTGTTGTGACGAATCGCAGGAATTCATTATTTCTACCCAATGGGGACACCCCCCACTGTGAGGCTAGAGAGGTTATTCCACACCCCAATAACCTCTATACGGGGAGAGGCAAGCTGGACCTTAGTGGAAGAGACTCCCCCTGCAGGGACAAGAACTCCAGTTTCTGTCAGGAACTCCCTAAAGACTGTCCCAAATTCACCTCACCCCACAATGACTCATACACAGAAGAAACCAATATGTCTTTTTTTTAAACTGAAACTGTAAATAGTCCTTTAGGGAAAAGACTTAATTCTAATGAGACAAAAATGATGACTAAGGAAGACGAAGACTTTAAGAAGTCAAGTGAGAGAACAGGAGAGGAGAAGTTAAGCCCGAAAAGTCCATGGCTACGTCACCTCTCCAAGGCGAGGATACTGGGAACTCCGGAGAGCCCGAGAGCTGGAGTCGAGGAAGCAGACGCCCTGTGTTTTAAGTATTGGAGAGAGAGCGAAGCAGTAAGGAATGGCGTGGCCACATTGAGCCAGTGTTGGACCAGAGGCCCAGTCAAGCATGCCGATACTGCTACACGGATGAGACTGCGAAGCACACCAGGCACAGAGATACCAACCAGCTGTCAGAAAGGACGAGACCAAGAAGGAGATGGCGCAAGAGAAAAAGGCTGCAGACGACTGAAGGAGAAACACAGTGACAATATCCCTGAGACAAGTAGGTAACTGGCAAAGAGGGAGATCCGTGGATAAGACAGTAACTCATTATCTGGACATTCATACTCATCCCAGTCCATATAATAAGCATATACCATTGCAGAGAAAAGAAGTAAATGAAAATAATGATATGGACATTCATACTTGTCCCAGTCAATATAATGAAAATATACCATTTAGAAGAAAAGAAGTGAATGAAAATCATTATCCGAACATTCATACTCTTCCCAGCCAATGCAAGGAGAATATACCAGTAAGAAGAAGAGAAGTAAATGAAAACCATTATGTGAACATTCACACTCAGACCAGTCAATGAAATGGGATTCTGTCAGTAAGAGGAATTATTGAGAATCATGATAAAAGTTTTCCGATTCAAACAAGCCAAGGTAACCAGGAAATAGCCTGGAGAATAAAAGGAGGAAAAGAAGATCGTTATCAGAGTACTCATACTAGTCACAGTAGCAATAGCGAAGATACAGTAGTGAGCATAAGAGAGAAAAGGGGAATAATTGTGAAACCATCCCTACTCGTCCCAGTAAAGATATAAAGAGCATAATCAAGAATCCCTCTGAGGCTAATCAGACTTATTATAGTCACAGTAAAGAAAGCAACAGAGTCATTGGAAGGTTGGGTAAACTTACCATGGGAAAAGAGAAGAACACATTTTGGAAGTAGAATCATAAAAGAAAGTAATCAAATAAGAATAGACACTGATAAGAGGTGAGATATCAGTGTCAAATCAAAGATGTTCCCTATCAAAAAGGATAAGAACAATAAAGTACTAAAAGAACTGTGTGAACTAATGAAAGAGGTCACAAAGAACTATTTGAAGATTAGTTGTTGTACATAACTTGCGAGAAGCAAGGACCAAGGAGAAGGGAGCCATTATCCTGTTCTTAGTTGTTATCAATAGTGGTAGGGTCAGTGAGGGTACATTTGGGACAGTGGACAGATTGTTTAACACATTCAATGATGACTGACGAGAACCTTAGTTAGTTTTGTTAGGTAGCTAATACCCAACAGAAATTGGGAAAGATAGACGTTTACCTGTTTTCTTTAATAAACATACATTAAGAAATGTCTAATAAGAGTCTGTGTCCTTCTTCTGAACTGCCACACTGTGAATGCTGCTCGCATGGCAGGCAACATGCACAATTAAAAGTAAACACTGCCTGCCATGCTTTCCTGGCAGGCAGCATTTACTCACTTTGCATGGCGGATCGCAAAAGTGGTGGGCAAAAGGCATCATACACCTGCGTATACCACCTTTTTCCCTGCACATCTGCACACCACCGTGCCAATTAGGAAAATTTGGCGACAGGGACCTGGCTACAACAGCGTGCAAACTTACCAAGACCCTGCCATCAAATTACGTATTTATATAAAATGAGCTGCATTTCAGCTCATTTTGAGCTGGGCATACAAGAAACCAAATGTGTAAACACCTTGTGTATGGCTTTTGTGCATTTTGTTACCGATACTCGCCATTTTTATTAATTTGTATGGCAGAGAGGAGGGGTGGATTATAATTTATGATACTGCCACCTCCTTCCTCTTCACCATACAAATTCTACAGCATTTGCTGCAGCATGGATTTTATGCCTGTGCAAATGGTGTGGATCTCTCTGGAGCCTGCCGGCTTTTAAAAAGCCTGCAGATGCCATAGGAATCCATTGTAAATGCTACTTGCCGTGCGTATGCCATGCATACATGGCAGGCAGCGTTTAGTCCATTTGCACAGTGGAATGCAAAACGGCTGCGTACAAGAATATGCACCACCTTTTTACATTCACCTTTTGCACTGCACCATGCAAATGAGGAAAAGTTGCCAGAGGGGTCCTGTCTACGCTTAAGTGTAAACATAACAGTTCCCTGACACCAAATTACGGGGAATTGTAATATTAGCCCCATTCAAGCTCATTTTGAGATGAGCACACTAGAAATAAAATGACTAAAACCTTGTGTGAGTCTTTTACGCATTTTGTTTCCGGTATGTCCCATTTTCTTTCATTTGTATGGCGAAGAGATAGCTGGCTGTAACTAACAATTTCTCTGTCACCTTCTCCTCCACCATTCAAATACCACAGCATTTGCACCGGAATGGATTTTCATGATGATGCAAATGCCGTGGATTCCTATAGAGTTCACTGGCTTTTTGCACCAGCAAAAAGCAGACAGACTCCATAGAAATCCATTGTAAACGCTGCCGGCCTTGGGTACATGGCCTTCAGCGTTTGCTTCATTTGCACGGCAAAGTGCAAAAGGGTGGTGTATAAGTGTGTATATGTAATGTTTACATTCCACTTTTGCACTCCATCGTTCAAATGAAAATAATTTACGGGAGGGCCCTGTCTGCACTTAAGTGTACATGGAACGGGTCCCTGCCACCAAATTACATGAAACTAAAAAATGAGCACCATTAGTATTACAGCAATAATTCCTAATGCATACTTGCTAGCTCTACAGATGCACCTAGATAATGGCACACCACATTTTCCTTGGGGCATGTAACATGTAAATCAGTGGTATCCTATTATTTGTGGACATGATTTGTGTTATAGAAGCATGTGCATGGGCAATTAGGCAATGCCAGCAACAGGCCTCACTTTGTGGGGGAACACCTTGCGGCTCACTTTCGAGTTCCCCATAATTTGGCAGTTGGGGCATGTTATGTTTACACTTAGGCCTAACCAGGTCCCCGCTGCTAAATGTTCTCTTGTTTTGTGAAAAGTTCAATTAAGGGGGGTGGCCCCTACTACTAATATGATCAATACAACACAGACGCATAAAGCGATATCATGTGGAGCATTTTTTCATTTAGAATTTTCTTAGACAAGCAATATGAGTAAACATAAATTAATAAGTTGGGCCTTTGTATCGCACTCAAACCATCAATATGTTTTCTAAGAAAAAAAAACTAGGGCGCAGGCATGCAACATGACACAAAACCTAGGGAACGCTCAAGGTGTGAGTGACATGCAAATAAATATCCGAATGGTTGACACAGAGTACTTGAAAGAAACCTTAGACGATGAATGTACTTGCAAGGGTGCTTAGATGTCATGTCAGCAGATGTTTACCCTTGTGCATGATGGTTGAGTAGGTGCCATGGGCCCTGTCACTGCATACTGTCACTGTGTATGATAAAGGTGTTTATCACAAAAGCTAATGTACACAGACACCACTGGTGTGTTCATGAGTTGCTGCACTAGTGGGCGGGTTGGGGTCTCAGCTATGTCAGGAATGTCTAGTAAAATGTAGAGAGCTCCACAATATGACATGGTGCATATTTATTAATATTGTTTTGCTGCTTTCATGTGAAGCCTGGTGGAGAATTGTGGAAACAACAGCGCTCATGATGTTGCAGTGTCAGGCATATGTTAGAGTCTCACCTAAGAGAAACCATACTAGGCGCTAAAAAAGGTGTGTACAACAAATGGATACTGCTAGCACAGTCAAACACAAAGGAACTCTTTAAGATCCTCAAGGAATTAGAGACTCCAGTAGCCCCTCCTGACACATGCACCCCTGATACTGCCTGGTGCTCCAACATCCAAAAGGCATTATTAGACAAAATCGCTACGCTTCAAGCTAAAATTAACGCTAAAAGAAGCCACCTCTCGGAATCAGCAGGCAACCCCCCGTCGTACAACATTCCCACGCCTAAACACTCCGTCAAACCATTCAGCTTCGCACCTCTCTCTATTGAAGAAGTTGAAAATATTATTAAGAAGCTCAAGCCTTCTAATTGCTAAGGGGATTCTTGCCCTGCCCCCAACATCAAGGAGGCTGCCTCGCGCCTTTCATCACCACCTTCATAAATACCTCTTTCGAATCTGGTATTGTCCCAGATAACCTTAAGGATGCGTGGGTCATCCCCTTAATTAAAATCCCACACTTGACCCGAGTAACACTTCCAATTACAGGCCCACCACTACGGTGCCCTACCTACTTAAAATCCTGGACCGAGCGGCTTATCTTTAAATCCAAGATTACCTCGTAACAAACAATCTATTAGGTCTCAGACAATCAGGTTTCCGACCCAGACACGGGACGGAGACAGCCTTGATTGATTTAAAAACACAAATTGAGGATCTGAAAGACAAGGGCAAGCAGGCACTCCTGCTTCTTCTTGATCTTTCAGCAGCTTTTGATTTGGTTGACCATCAAATCCTATGCCACCACCTTAAGGTAGCTGCCCACTTCTCAGACTGGATTAGTTCTTTCCTGGCTAATAGAACCATGAGGGTTTTCTCACTCTTTGCCTCAGCTGAACCAGCACATGTCCCGTGTGGAGTCCCTCAAGGATCTTTCGTATCTCCCACATTGTACAATGGGGGTCATTCCGAGGTTGGAGGTAAGGGATAACCGGCGCCTGTAAGGGCACCGATGGCGGTAATCCCTTACCTCCGTATTCTGAGTTCCCTTTGCGGGTCCCTCTTTACCTCCTGCTTTTAGCAGGAGTAAATTACGGGACCCGCAAAGTGACCTTGGAGTAAATTACGGCACCGTAATTTACGGTGCCGTAATTACCTCCTTCCCCATTCCCATTGAGCCCTATGGGGGCAGAAATGGGGATGGGGAAGGGCTATGGTGAATGGGGAATTACCGGTCCATCCAACCTTGGAATGGACTGGAAATTACCCCATTCACCATGCCGGTATTCCATGGAGTAAATAGCTCCATGGTTGCCAACCATGGAGCTATTTACTCCATGGTGTAGTCCTAACTCGGAATGAGGGCCAATGTGTTTACTAAACCGCTCTTTGATATACTTGACTATCTGGGTGTCTCTTACACCAACTATGCGGACGACACCAAGATACTCATCCCTATCACCAGCGATTATGTAACTGATGCTAAAGCACTCAATGTAGTCTACACAGTCATCCAGGCTTGGATGGCTCATCATGGGATGATGAAAAAACAGAGCTACTTATCCTAGGCTCCCCCTCCAAACTCACCAAACTTGAACCAAAATACAAATCTTTTACTATTGACGGGTCAAAGTGTCCAACGTTACAAAAACCCTTGGCATCTACTTAGACTCGAAACTGTTCCATAACAGACAAACGAATGCTGTTGTTTCAGCCTCAGCCTACACCTGCAAACTCATCACAACCTGTAGACCCTTTCTGACAACTGACAATTGTATCATCCTCGCTAGAACTCTCGTCATGTCCAAAATTGATTATTGCAATGCCCTCTACTTAGGGACTAGCCAAAGACACTTGGATAAGTTACAGGTCACTCAGAACAATGCCATCAGGGTGCCCTTAACATCCCAAGGAGATCACACATCTCTGACACAAGACGCAATCTACACTTGCTCCCTGTTACACGTTGCATATCTCTCAAAGCCCTTGCCCTAACACATAAGGCCCAGAATAACCTGGCACCTGCATACCTAACCAATCGCTTCTTGCGGCACACCACAACCAGACCTCTGAGGTCTGCCCATGTGCACACACTGATTATACTTAGCTACAAGCTGCAGACAGCCGGGGGATCGAGTTTCCCAGTCCTCGAGGCTAAACTTTGGAACATCTTACCCAACACTCTCAGAACAGAACCCTCTGCCCACTCCTTTAAAAACAAAACTAAACTTTGGCTCCATGAACTTGATGCCTCAGCATTATCGTCCTAAACCTCATGGGACTCGGACGGGAAGGTGGGACCTGCACTTTCCATCTCCTACCCCTCCCAATACTGCAGCCAGATAAACTGATTGTTTGGCATATGCTGTTATAGACTAATCGCCCAGGAATTTCTTTTTTAACCATTCTACAGGCTTGTTCATATCTTGTTTTCCTATAAGGTCTGCTGTTTTATATCTTGTTTGTATCTTAAGTCCTGCACTTTGTATTATTAAGATGTACCCTTTCCCTGTTGAAAGCTGTTCTTGTTAACTCCTGTAACCTTTGTAACCACTCTCCTCAAATTATGCGCCCAGATGCCTCAGGGCAAGGTGCACAATACAAATAAACAAAATACAAATACAAATACAAATACCACCTTCGAACTAAGGGGAATTAAATTCAGAGTGGCTGAACTCACAAGTTTAACCTTATTCTGTATGCAGGATTCAATTGACTGGAAATATCCTGAGGGATTCACCACATCCCAAAATTGTGGTTGAACTCACAGAGTAGTTTGGTGGTGGGTCCCTGTTCGGTGGGCCAATCAGAAATGATAAACATCAATGTGCGATTTGACTAGCCAATCAGTTCCACGTAATTTCTAGGGAGCTTCGCGGGTCGTAAAGAAGCCCCAGCTAACTTCCTTGCAATATGTGGGTTGCGTTTGGTAGGAGTAACAAGGCTAAATCACACTAGAAGGCCATCATTGTGGGATTTTCCATATGTGGAGTAACATCAGGTAATGAGAAAGCCTGCTGTTCACAGAGAGGTAATGGTGTCTGTGTGGCAGGAGGAGCTGAGAGCAGCAATTTAGGAGGAGATATTGCAGTGGGAGCTTCAGGGTGAGTGGCAGCAAGCCTATAAGATGGCCCTTGTATACATGTGTTGCATTTCAAAACACCAAATAAATAAATAAATACACAAATACATAGGCAAAGATGGTGGGGAAGCAGGAGGGGAACATGAATATGTGGACATGGGGCAGGAGGACGAGGTGAATGAAGTGGCAGACATGCGCCAGCAGGTGAAACATGAAGAAGCTGATGTGGAGCAGGAGGTGCAGCATGGTGAGGTGGTGGATTAGAAGGAGGCAGGCACAGGGGAGGAGAAGGACCAAGCGGATTTTAGTTGCTCTCATCCTGTGTAGTGAGCAAGGTGGACCAGAGGATGGGATGAATGACAGGGTACTGCTGCATCACTTTATACAGTGGGCTGCTGCTGTCTGTGTTAGGGATTACCCCGCCTGAGGGGAAGACACATGCAGATAAGTAAACAGTTGTCTGCAATCTCTGCTTGAAGAGTCTGATGTGGGGCAAGAAGAGTGAGAGCTATGCATTTAGCAATACTGCAATGCCAAACTCCATTTGGAGGAAACACTAAGCAACGTTTAACACACATGTGTCATCCATCGCAATGCCACCATGGTACCCTCATCCATCTGTGCATAGACAATAGCTGCTCCATGTTTGCAGATACGGATTGTGCAGTGTGATGAGTAAGAGGCCCAACCACATCCAGTGGCACATGCCGCTATCAGGCTGTTTTGGCTCCATGCCTTCTCTGTTGGAAATGTTAGATGTGACTCCAAATGATAACAGAGTGTATGATCGACTGTTCAGGCATGCAGATATATAATTCCTAAATCTTAGTGTGATGGCCAGCTGGAGAGAGCTGGAGGGAAGTGCAATACTTAATGTTGTGGAGGTTCACCTGCATGACTATCACAGAAAGCACACCCACTAAGTTGTGCAAGGGGGGAAAGTCCAACAGCGGCTCTTTGAGGAAATGGGCAGGAAGCACCTGTAAAGTATTAGGTAAAGCCAGTTAAGTATTTGCAGAACAATCATTACATATCAAGCAGATATAAAAGCAGGAAGATGGATATGCTTTTCTCACATTTCTACCCATGAGACACTAGACTAAACACCTCCACCTCGGACTGTGATAACTGAGTGGGCACTGTTATCTCTTGTGCAGAAGCTCTATCCTAATGCCACATTGATGCCTTAAATTTACCGCACAGCTGCTGTGGCTGATGTAAAACATTCTTTTACCACATGCTATCCTTCCTCGGGCACAATTTGGTGCTCTTGACATCTTGGCACTCAAGATGGTTATTTACGCTCTCCCACTGACATAAAATGTCACATGTGTCACACAAAGGAATCTCTCCTGCCTAGTACTAGTAACCACTAGATGATGACCTTTGATGATGATGTCATTGCAGACTCTGGTGCACCAACGGCAAATGATCTCCTTTGATGACCTTTTATGATGATGTCATTGCAGACTCTGGTACACCAGCGGCAAATGATCTCCTTTCCCTAAGGAAATCTAACATTTTCTTTTCTCAAGGAGTATATTTTGTCTAATCAAAAATGTTTGCGACTATTATTATATCTTGTCCATTACAAAGTGTTGGCATACTTTGTTTAAGCAACTGAATCTTTTCTAATGTGTCTGGTCCATCCGGGAAATTTGGAACACTCATCTACTGAATGTAATCTCCGGCCTGACTACAAATAAGTTTGGGGTTTTCTTCTCAGTTCCTAGTAACTGACCAACAATGTCAAGATGGTGTATGTCATCCAAGATTGTCACTTGGATAATGAACTCTATTAGTCACACAAAGTTGGTTTATCTTATCTCAGTTTTGTAATTTACCTCAACTAAACTCTATTTTAACATTCTACCCTTCTGTATTAAATTCCTATTTCCATGTTATCCCTTCCTGTAATAAAACACATGTTCAATTGTCTACTTCTCCCTCAGCTGCTCTAGCAAGAGTGATCCTGCTTCTGCCTAGAAGACTGATCATGAACTCCAATTGTGCATGTCTTATACAGGTTGGCACTGCCCAATCGCCACAAGATCGGTTCATTAGCAACATAGCTCAAAACATTTGCCCAAGTCTACTTTGAACAAAAACAGTTGGGTAGTTTTGGTAGTGGGGAGCTCAAAAATGCCCTTTGCAGGATTGCGCTTTACCATCGCTGCTACCAGTGTTAGGCTACTAATACTGATTCTGCTGGGTTTGCAAAGAGCAAAGGTTCCGGCATGGCCGGCTTGTGCTATGAACGAGAATAGATGAGAATAGATTTATTTTCATTATAAAAGAGTGACCATTGTTTGAAATTAAACTTTACACATTTCATAACAATATAAATAGTATGACAATACATTGATTAATGAATGCATGAAAAACATTCAATCATTATCTAAAAATTGTAAGTGAAAATCGTTTGCATAAAGTGCTGTTTTCATTACAGTCCTTAATCAGGGCTATTATAAGAGACACTTGGGAACCAGACAGACTATGGGCCTCATTACGAGTCAGCCGGTCCGGAAAGAATGGTGGTGGTAAATCCGCCACCAGCTGATCTCGAGTTCTGCAGGTGGGAGGTGTCACTTCCGCCAGGTCTGATCTGGCAGGTTTAACACCACCAGCCTGCGGGCTGACATGGAAACACTGGCACCATTACAACATGGTGCTGGTGTTTCCAATTCCCCACTCCCATGGAGTCCTATGGGACTCCATGGGAATGGGGACTTACAGAATTCCGCCTCTGGAATTCCCGGGTCACCGGGGTCGTAATGACCCGGTAATTCCGGGAATCACAGAGGCGGAATGGTAATACGAGTCCGGCGGTAACCTGCCGGTTCTTCCGGCTTGGTTACCGCCGGACTCGTAATGAGGCCCTATGTCTCTAAAATCCATCAGTGTTCGTAAAAGCAGAACGATGTGCAAATCTATTAAGGTATATTGTTCTAAGATCTGTCAGCGCCTCACACTGTATGATCAGATGTCAAGATGTTTCCTTATCTCCTTCGGCCCACAAGATGTACCTAGTCTAGACCCCTAGACGGCCAGGCAAGGCAGGCAAGGCAGTTGCTTTAAGCAAAGCAACAGAACCAAACATTTAGGGACAGGGACATTTTAAGAGGTAAGGCTGCACTTGGGCGGGTAGATAGGTAAAGTCCTGTATGGATTTGTTATTTAAAACCAAGAAATGATTCCTAAGATTATCCCATCAACCAGCCTTTTTTTAGCTGTGTAATAGGTTGCTCATAGCCGCGTTGCCAATCAGCTCTACAGCCCATATTTTAAAGAAAAGCTTCTTCTCAATCATTAATATGTTTTAACAATTCATGTCTATCTGTGGGGATTACTAGGCATATTAAAGACCTCACGGAAGGGTCAATATACAGTTATAGATTAAGGGAAAATGCTGCTACTCTTAGCCTCTTAGTATACCATGGGTAAACAACGATTGGTGGCCAATTGAAGTCTAATGTTAGCAAATGGCACTGGGTTTGATAACCTCAGTAGCTTTCTCCATATCTCCCCTTCGAGAAGATCAAATCTGCTTCTAGGATGATCGAATTCTGCCTCCGCCCCATTTGTTATCTATGGTATAAAACACATTCTGTATACTTGAACTGTGTCTTTAATACAAAACTCCCTGGTTGCATTGTGAAACTCCTGGTTCCATACAATTTGGTGAGTACCTTACTGGCTCGTCTGTCCCATTGAATTTTTTCATTGCATGTACTGTGAAAGATCGTACCCTGGCATACCCACAAGACCACCGATTCTAAGGTGGAGTTAGTAAAACGCCAATGAGAACGGGGACACTTTTTTCTTGCGCATTGCATAATTTCTGTTTTAACCATCTTTTATACTCAATTCATGTTGCTCTGAATAATACAAGCGGGCATTCAAAGGTCTTTTCAGGTGTATTGAGTGATGATCTAACAAAACGCTATTGTATGCATATCCCAGCCAATTGACATCATGTGTTACTATGCATATCCCAGCCAATTGGCATGTGTAATACTGATTCTTGGAGGAAAGTTGTTTACTGCCAAGAAACATCTGTGCAAATCAGCAATATGTAAGTTAATCAATAAAGGATGGAGCAAGCAGCCTGTTTTCAACCACATTTCGTTTTGAACTTCCTGGTGATATTGACAATATTGTCAAATTTAACTGTAATAGTGGTATCTGTTTACATTTGCGTGATAATGTGCAATACACTCTCAGCGATGCCCACATTTTTAGTTTGGGCTATTAGGTGTTGCTTGCAACACCTATAAGCTGAAACGATTGCGTTGAAGTACAGATAGGGAGGAATGGGGCATATGAGGAGGGACACACAGCCTGTAGGTGGTGTTTGGTTATGTGCCCACCCATTGCCTACCCATGGCCATGCTAATCCATATGGTCGTTCCCATACATTCCTGCCTCGCCCGCCCAAAACACCTCCTACTGAGTAGTTTTTGAGCTTTCTGTAATCAAGGCTTTGCATTCAAAGGGCCTGCCAGTGTTTGTTTAAAGCTGTCTTCTGAGAGTTAATGGAGTTGTAAACACTTACCAGGCCTGCCTTCAGCCACTCGATTTAACAGAACATACTGTATGGGAGCCAGAAGCAGCAGCCTAAATTCCCCTATCCTGCAGAGTAACAGCTGAGAACGTTTTTAAGCGAAGTGCCTAGAAAGGAACCTTTTTTTTCAAAAGCGGCTGTCATTCCTCCATGTAAAATGCTCGGCTCTCTTGCTGTTTTTCCTGGTGAGGCGTGACACCTCTTAACCTCCTGCTGCAACGCTCTTAAGAAAAAGGCCCCCATCCCAGTGTTCCACTAGACGCTGTGGGGCCCTTTAAGCACTTCTCATCACCTTCTTCCTTAAAGCAGTGCATTTAAAGTGGGAGCGATTTACAAATGATGGCCTACTGAAGAGACCATTGTTTTGGACAAGAGGTTCTTAACGTTTCAAGCAAAGTGACATTTTTATTTTAAAAGCACACACAAAGCACCAGTAAGCTGCCTACAATCTGTGCTTTTCACAAGGAGAATTAAAGATATCACACAAAACTGTGTGGGGTGTAATCAAAGGCCCCCAAACTGAAGGTCCCTTTCACATAAAAACAGGATTTTTAAACACTGACACTAAAACGGCATTGCATGTGTGTTTGCAAGTTAAAGCAGTTTAGATGTGAAAACTTTTCCCCAGCCAATATCAACATGTTAAGGAAAAGACATTTGAAACCAGAAACACACTTTATTCCCAAGGCAGACCCCTGTTTGCTTGCTGTGGGACAAATGTCACAAAGAACTCCCCCCAAAGAAGGCCTGGTTTACATCCCCCCAGCTATTTTACAACAATAAAAAACGTGGCTTCCCTAAAGGGTGTTTAAACCAAGTGCCCTTCAGACTTTTCCTTTGGCTGATGCATGACCAAAATGTAAGAAGTACGTGTGAAAATGGGGGCTACAATTAAGGGAGGCTGAAACTCCAACTTCAAAGAACAGGCAACCAACTTCAAAGAGACTAATAAAAACACTAGCCTAGTGGCAAATGGCATGGAGGAAGGGAAGTTCATGCTTGCACATTTGAAGATTCCCGTTGTTTAAAAGGACTATTAACATTTAGGCTGTTTTCTCAGCAACCATAAGTCTTTATTTGTGTGTCATTCTTTTGGTAATTTCCATGCAATTTTGGTAATATAAAATTCATCCAGCTAAGACTCAGGGAACTGTGATGGCCACCTAAAATGGGTTTCTGGCTGATCTGAAAATATTCCAAATTTGGGAGTTGGTGAACAGGTGGAGGGTGAAATTAGAAATATGGGGAATATATTGCCTGTTCCTAATGGTTAAACTTTTTGTGATAATGGCAGAAAATTGCCACACAGCCGTGCAAAATGGTGCAGACCTGGCTGCCATCTTATTTAATTCCCATTGATTAGTTGAATCAGAATATTATAGTAGGTATTAGTGAAATTATGAAATGTTGCCACATAACTAGATTCTTGCCAAAATTTGACATGAGAACAAATTGGGATTGCAAATGAAGCTGCCCTATGTCTGCTCCAGACTTTTCAACCAATCCGTTGAGATGGGCTGGATTGGGGAGGAGAGAGAAGGGTAACTGTCCTATCCTAGTTGTGTGAACTCTTCCAGGGTACCCCCCCCAAGAATTGTAAATTTGATGGTGTCTTTGCTGCTATATATGGGAGAATGCACTATGAGGAAGGGACAGAGCTGCTGAAATGTACCATTGAGGAGAACTGCTGAAACTTAGCATCTGACAGCCGCAAGGAAGCACCAGATGAGATTGCTGAGAATATATCTGGTTGGAACTGTCTATTTCTAGGAAGGCCTAAAAGCTGACTGGGACTTATGGTGGGGAGCGGAAGGCCATCCTTGACAGTGGGGTGACCAGACCCCTGCCCTATCTTTTCAGGGGTCCTGGCATGCAGCTGGCTGTCCTGAACTTTAAACAGAGGTTTTAAATGTAAGTAGACTTGAGCCCTTTGTAACCAAAAGGTGTGGGAATTGCTGGCCTTAAATCTGTTCCCTTTATAGTGAGGGGGGTTGGAACAAAACTGTGTAGATCCTTAGCCTATTAAAATAAAAAAATATTAATTCAATTAATACCCTTCGGCAGAACACTACAGGGTGATTTTTGTTAAAATTCTAAATTAACAAAGCTCACTTCCCAGTGTGTGCTGAAAAACTATAGACTATAATTTAATTGTGTAATCCTTTTTGTCTTGTTAACCTTCACTTCTTTATGGATGAGGGATGTCTTGGTTCTTACATCAGTCCAATCGTTTTGTTCAAATTTCCCCAACACAGGCCTTTCAGTGGAGGGGGGGTCTGAAATCCCAAATTCTTCCATCATTCTAATTTTTCTGTCAGACTTCTACAACCCAGACCAATGTAGGGGGCATCTAAAAAGAAACCACTATAATCACTGTGCATTTATTTTAAACCAAAAGTGTGGGTAAAATCATAATTGCCATATGCATTTGCCCAAATCTGAAAAATCAAACTGATAGCATTTTAAGCATGCAGAAAAATCGATTTGCATAGCACTATATTTGTAAAGTGTATTCACTGACCATGGCTAATTATTTTTTGAAGTGAAATTTGTAGAAAATAAAGAATTGTGATATGTGTTCTTTTCAACTCACTTGTGTGATTTATTTATGTTGAGATATGTTTATTGTGTTGTGCCACAGATAAAGTGGTGTTTGACATTTCAGTGTGAGTTTCGTAACATCTAATTCAAACAATTAAAAATATCTATAATCTCAATACCCAGGCCTTGTTCTTGGCTTATTGTGGCACAGGGGCAGAAAGCTTTGTTGATATTATATGTTGTTCAGGCAGGGCTAAGCAAACTCAATATTACTGAAATAATGGTATTTGATGTGGCGCTTTAACTGGGGGAGAGAAGGTCCTTCCCATGTTAATAGTGGTCATCAATAGATATCTTTGCAACTGTTTCAAACTATCTCCCTTATTTTCACATGTTCATATTTACCACACCAAAAAACGTTTATTTTAGGTAAAATATAACATTTTCCTCACATTATATATGACGCATGCCTTTTATCAAACACTGAAACATAAACTAGTAACCTTTTCCCAGATTACCTTTTGTTATGAATGTTTAAATCTTGAAAATACATTTTCAAAATCCAATTTTTTTTCCTAACGGCTGAATTGCATTTCAGCATTTGTAGTCTCCCATTCAAGCTGGGGGAATAATTCCACAATAGTAAACTTTTTGCCTAGCATATTTCTATGAGGATTTATATGTTTGTGTGAGTACTTTACCATGGTTTGTATACTTTTCAAGTTCTCTTCATAAAACAGAGTATTGTTGAAAGACAAACGTGGGGGTGAGAAGGGTAAGCATGAGATAGCAAATGACTCATGACTATATGACCAGGACGTGGCAAGAGAATTGTGCAAGCCTGTAGACTGGAGGAGTTATTGTCTATAGTTTTTTTTTAGAGGGCAGACACAACCCCTGTTGGGTGTTTTTGAGGCCAGCTTGAGAAAAAGGTTTGCTGGCTCATTTGTTCGGCTACTGGGATTACACCTGAGGTTGTCATGTTTCCAGTGCAGATGTTTACCCACAAGACCACGTGTCATCAAAGCACACTTCATCTTTTTGGATTTTGTTTTCCTTGGAATATTTCATTATACTTTGTTGGCTTTAAAAGGTGGGCACCTTATATACTTTGCCAGCTTAGTTATTGGAAATTCTCCTCTCCTGGTTATTTTTCTAGTGTTGATTACTTGTTTTGAAAAGTAAATGCTCATTTGTCTTGTGCACTTTCTTTTAAAGGGAAAGTCAGTTGAACTAAATTTGTATATTTCAATTTAGGACATGATCATTTACTGTCCATATATTAATTGGTAGCAGCCTTTGATTTTTGGTACATGGCAGAGATTCCCCCACTGAGTGATGCGAGGAAGCTGAATCCATCCCCAGATGGAAACAACACATTTTAGAGCACATTTTGCAGTAGGAATAGAAAAAAGCCATATGATTACAGGAAGGTCTAAACATATATCATCTCATCAACAGAGACCTAACCTGCTAAATTGTCTTTGCAACATTCTGCTGTAGGATACCCTGCTACAAGAGCAGCCGCAAAGCAGATTTGGCCTGCACACCCCATCCAATCAAAGGTCAGGTGGTACTTTATTGAGGCTCATTTCCAATTTTGAAGTGAGCAGCACTTGCTAATTTTGCAAGATGCATGCTAACAGGTCACAAAGCCTGAACCCTACCGGAGAGGAGAAAGAAACCCTGCCACAAGCACTGATTTAGATGAGAATGTTTTGGAGAATGGGTGCATCTACAACCTCTGCCCCCATATACTCAGTGCCTGTGCATATATCATTGAGCCTCCCACCCCCTCCATAGAACACATTTTACAGTACATTTTGCAGCGGGAATAGAAAGACGCCATATGATTTTACAGGAAGGTCTAAACATATATCATCTTAGCAACAGCCATCTAATAAGCTAAGTTGTCTTTATAGCATTCTGCTTTAGGATCACCTTCTACGCCAGCACCCCCAAAACAGAGTTGGCCTGCCCACCCCATCCAATCAAAGGTCAGGTGGTACTTTAATGAGACTCATTTTCAATTTTGAAGTGAGCACCACTTGCTACTTTTGAAAGATGCATGCTAACAGGTCACCAAGCCTGAACCCAGCAGGAGAGGAGAAAGAAACCCTGCCACAAGCAGTGATTTCGAGGAACATGGCAAGGAGAATGGGTGCACCTACACCCTCTGCCCCATATACTCAGTGCCTGTGAATATATTATTGAGCCCGCCCCTTCATACTTCCACTTTTTCTTTTTTAGGACTTTAGTGAACCCTATTAATTTTGTTAACATTTGAAGATATGAAAATTGTTTACTTTCCTGCCTCAAGACCTCATAGATAAATAGGCTCTATCGTACTATAATGCAATCCTGCAGTAGACGCAACCTGACTCACTTGCCCCAAGTCCAATCCCTGCCCTGACATGACATCCTTGGAACTTGCTTGGAGTTTATTTCTTTTGATAGACAACATAATCCTTATCTGTAGCTTTTGAAATAAAAGCATGTTGCTTTTTTGAACAATATTGCCAAATATATCCACAATAAAAATAAAAACAATTGGGGAATGCCTGCAAAAACACCAGTTAACTTCAGCTAGCATAATACAGTCACCATATTTTTATAATGCCTCTGTGGGATAAATTAACCCACTCAGATATGCCTTACCACATCACTTAATGCATTGGTGCAAGAAACAGAAAAGTGGCCGCGCTGACTCCTGTGCGCACCAGGATCTCTAAACTGCATTTTTGCAACAACCAGAAAATGGCTGCACCACCCTCCCACACACATTTCAGGTGGGGTGGAACAGAGTACTCACTGCAGGAATGTGCCACTGTGCTCTGTAACATTTAACATGGAGTGAAGTGAAAGAGGCAGCCTTACTTTGCTGAAAACCCAAAATGCCTCATTAAAAGACACCTTTTTCAACCTTTAAAAGTGCTGCTTGGCGCTAAACTCATCCAGTCCTTATGAACCAATGTGATTAAAAAGGCCGTGCAATACCCAGGATCATCCACTGTGTCTCAGCAGAACCGGGCCTAATTCCTGAATGACTGCTCCTATTAAAAGTATCTTTGAAAAATCAACCAGGGGCTTTGTTTTCATTTTGCACAGGAAACACGCCTATTTTCTTTGCAAAAGTATCTAAATCAGCTGTTCAGAGAAAGACTCTAAATAGATGCCTGTTTAAATGTATCCATGCTGCAAAATAACTCCAACACTCAAGAAAAGAACTATAGCTGCATAAAGTGTGTATTTGCTGGAGATGAAAACCGAATTTAAAGAAATAGTAAAATGTACTTTTTCAGACTGAAGAGATAACATCGCCTATGTAAAAGTACATTTTTGTGTGAAGGCCTGATTACTTAGCAATATAAAATGAGTTGTTGCTGGTAAAAGTACACCTATAAACTGCTTTGATTCCACAGGTTTAAGTCAAGATGTAAAACTCATAGGCTAAATTGGCAAGCAATAAAAAAAAAACTTGCTCTGCTAGTTGCTAGCCTTGAGAAAGTGTGACACCTCATAAACTTCTGGCACAGGAAAGCGCTCATTGAAAGACTTTGGCCCTCATTACGAGTCAGGCGGTGGACCATGATGCTATTAGCACCATGGTCCATGCCGGACTCCGGCATGATGGATGGCGGAATTACCGTCCCATTCCAAGGTGAGTGGGGCGGTAATTCCCCATTCACCATTTGCCCTTCCCCATTCCCATTTTTGCCCCATAGGGCATAATGGGAATGGGGAAAGGCGCTAAGTACGGTGCCGCAAATTGCGGCACCGTACTTAGCACCAAGGTCACTCATCCTGCTTCAAAGAAACTGACAATTGACAGCAGTTGGTGGAAAGAAAAAAAACTGATCAAGTGATAATGGACTGCCTTTTGGCTTTAAAGGCTATTTTGTAACTGAACTGTTAAGGCGTTTAACTTTGTAGCAAGAATCAGGAAAAATATGAAAAGGTTGCAGTTCTAAATCTAATTTTATGCTCTTTCATTGAAAACTTGGTAGAACTCATTACTGCATAAGGAACAGAAGTTACAAAAAATGACAGATTCCCAGGAAAGTATTGATGTTGCGAACATAACATTTTGTACATATATCCCTGGGGTAAATGCGCACCTGTGTACAAAATTGTGGAATTTTAGGCCAAATCTTTCATGTTTAAAATTATTAAAATGTGTCAGCAAGGCGAAACCAGGTCCCACAAACTTGGGGTTTGGATTGAAATATGACACACAAAATATGTAACCTGGGTATCTGATTTTCTCAGCGGTTGCAACGGCATAAATATATGCTTGTGGCAAAATTTTGGTTCCGGTAGCTAGGGGAGGTTTCTAAACAATGTAAAAATCACCCCATAAACATGACATTATTTTTCTGTGATGCAATCAGCAAACAGCTAGGAGGAGACTTCTATCTTGCCCAATCCTGTTATTAGAGGCGGGAGTAGTAAGCCTGCCCCTGCCATATACCGTAGTGATGTCATCTGGTATGATAAATAAGGGCCACGGACAGCACACAGGGCAGACACTGATTCCTGACTTTCTTCCTAGATTCCTGCGTGGCGTCCGGTTCCTGATTTCTTCATCCTGTTTGATCCAGATTCCAGGTTTTCATTACAAAGCCAAGGTCTATGCATTGCTGACCCCATTTTCAGCTAGGCCTCAAATTAAAAAAAAAAACAAAAACCCAAAGGAAGCATCCTGATCCAGCCTGGCTTGCTGCTAAAGGATGCAGGCCTGTTGCAAATGTGCCATCCCGCTGATCTGTAGTATCCAGTAACTAGAAGTGCCAGTCCAGTGCAGTCCGGTGACCATAACGGCCCAGTTGATCCTGTCCCGCCAGATTTGCAAAGATGTCCTTTGTTAGACAAGATCTGTGTGGTGACCAGAACCCTTGACGGTCAAAAATCCTATATTAAAGTAGACTGTAAGTATTAATAGGAATCATAGAAAACCATAGCATACCTTGCCTTGCATTGTCTGATCCCAATCAATAAACCATCCTATCCTTACCTTAATAACTTGTAACATTGTCAGAATCCTTATTGCAATCCTGTCCTTGATTTATCTTGCTAAGCGCCATTCTTTAGTAATTTTTATCTTGTGTAAATCCTAAACTATCAATCCTATTTCGAGTGGTCGGACTGGTTCCGCCAGGGCGGGCACTGGGGATCTGAGGTTGAAGTCATGAATCAACTCTAGAGCTTACTGTGTCCAGCCTTGATTGCTCGACCGCGTACCAATAATAGAGAATCTCGGCTGGGGTCCTCTGTGCTTCTCCTCTATCATATAGGGAGCAGAAGTACAGACATCCCCCTCCAGTCTTTACACTGGTGGCAGCAGTGGGATGCTTCTAGTTTTAAGAATCAGTGTATAATCGTGCCACTTACAAGGATATCTGCATTTTGTTAAATTGAGGTTTAGTTGTGTACAAGATAACTGCATTACAAGCAATGGAATCTATTGCGAATGGTAAATTGACTCGGATGAGCTTAGAGGCTCTCCAAGTTGCTTGTGAAGCCAGGGAGTTAGACTTTGTGGATAAGTCTAGGGCTGAGCCCCAAGGGTTGTCGCTGAAACTTTTTCTGGGAATGCCACCATTCCTGTTGCCTCTGTTCCAAACCCCAGCAATTCCTTGGAGATTGAGTTATTAAGGTTGACATTGGCCTTTGAATACCGCAAGTTGGAAGTAGATGCTGATCTTAAGAAAGAGGAGTTGGCACAGCAAGTCGAACTCAAGACTAGGGATCTTGAACTCAAAGACAAGGACAGTGAATGTCAGCGAATCCAGTTAGTGAAAGCTCGAGTGGAGACCTCAGCTAAACCAGTTGAGAGTGTCAGGTCCCCAGCAACCAAGTTTATGAAAGATTTGGTTGGTGTGTATGCATAGGGTTCTGATATTCTCCAATGGATTGCAGCGTTTGAGATGGCTTGTGCAATTCATGATGTTGATAAGAGAGATTGGGCTAAGTGTTTGTTAAGCAGAGTGCCTGAAACTGGATATGACTGTATTCTGAAACTGAGTGTGGAAGAAAGGGGTCAGTATGAGTGCATGAAGTCAAGTTTGGCAAGACACATACCCAGTACCTTAAAAGGTTCAGGGATTTTAAGAAACGAGAGAGTGTCTTGGATTAACTGGGTGAGTGCTGTGCACATGAACATGATGGGGTGGATTGATGGTTATAAAGTGAAAACTTTTGTTGAATTTTCCCACCTTTTGTTTTTTGAGCATTTTTTGGGAGCCTAATCACAAGAGCTGCGTCAGTATGTTGCTGACCAGAACATTTTGGACCCCTTTAAGCTGGCTAGGTTGGCTGACAAGTGGGTCTCCCACCGGGTGTCGCCTAAGGTCTCCAGTGGGAAGGACAAGGACAAAGAAAAGGGGACCTCTCAGAAAGCTGAGGAGTTCCAGAAGCAATCACAGTCGGGTAAAGCAAAACCTTCCTCTCCTAAGACCCAGAAACCTAGTGGGGAAAAGTCTGTTGTGGGTGGGAGTAAGAGTAGTGGTCCGCCTGCTGCAAAGCAGGGTCCCAGTGGCTCCAGTACCATACCCCGCACTCCTGACACTTGCTGGGATTGTGGGGCTCTGGATCACTGAAGGGGTGACCCCAAGTGTAAGGGTAAGGCACTTGGAGTCCAGGCTGTCAGCCTGACCTACCCCGACTCCGTAACTGAGGTGGAGGCCACTGTCCTCCCCATCTCTACTGGGATCACCTTCAGTGCTCCTGTAGAGATTTCCTTAGTGTCCCTTGGGGCCTGGGACCAGTACGCAGAAGTACTGGCGACTATCCCACAGAACACTCGTAGGTTTTTGAGAAGTGCCCTCCTGAATGGCCAGCCTTCTACTGGTTTGAGAGACACTGGGGCAAGCATGACAGTGGTGGACAGGACCCTGCTCAAGCCAGAGGAGTATGTAGCTGCTCCTCTGATAACCACCAGGTTAACTGGTGGGCCTCCCAAATTATCGCCTGTAGCCTTAGTCAACATTACGATTGGAGACAAGACAGCGAAGCTTCCGGTCCTGGTTCAGGACAACGTGCCTGCGAACATTTTGTTAGGGAACGACTTGGTCTAGTTGGGGATGATCACAGATGGTTTACCCATGGCTGCTGTGTCGGTCACCCGATCGCAGGTCACACAGGATCCAGCTGCGAGCCTGGTATCCTCGCAGACGGGGAAACCCAATGCACGAAGGAAACGGAAGAGTAAGAAGGCCACCTCTGTGGAGGGAGCCCCTGCTCTTCCTGCAGTTCCAACAGCACCCATTGGGATCCAGGCTTTGGGTGGGCTGGGTCCAGTGGTGAATCCCGTCTCAACTCCTGTGAGAGAAGAACCAGAAGACTTTCCTGTGGGAGAGGTACTCAACCCAGAGGACCACCGCGACCTTCAATGCTTGTCAGCTGAAGGGGGACCGTCCGGGCGGACTTCTGTAAAGGGACAGAGAGAGTGCCACTTTCTCGAGGGTCTGAGGAAACAGGCCCTATCCCAGGCACAAGGAGAAGTGCCTAGGACATTCCAGATCTATTGGGAGGGTGAGTTCCTTGTTAGTGAGCCCTCTAAGACTGAACCTGCTGCCCTCAAGAGGTTGGAGGTACCCCAGGTTTACAGGTCCTTCCTGCTGCAGTTGGCGCATGAGGTGCCCTTAGCTGGTCATCTTGGTACCAAGAAGACTAAGCAGAGGCTCTCTGCCCATTTCTACTGGCCCCAGATGGGAGTAGAAGTGGAGTCCCACTGCAGGACCTGCCCAACTTGGCAGTTGTCTGGCAAGAGTGGAGGCAGTGTCATTGCCCCACTGCAGCTATTGCCAGTGGTTGGCACACCATTTGAGAGCGTGGCATTGACATTGTCGGTCCCCGTGACCCTCCAACTTCAGGTGGACATCGGTTCATCCTGGTCTTGGTTGATCATGCCACCAGGTACCCTGAGGCGATACCCCTTCAGACTGTTAGTGCCAAGGTGGTTGCCAGGGCTCTCCTGGGTATCTTCACCCGTGTTGGATTCCCTAAGGAGGTTGTCTCTGACAGAGGGTCCAACTTCATGTCTAGTTACATGAAAACCATGTGGAAAGAGTGTGGGGTAACCTACAAGTTCTCCACTTCTTACCATCCCCAGACCAATGGTCTAGTTGAGAGATTTAACAAAACTCTCAAGGGCATGCTAGGCGCTTTGGAAGAGCCCCTAAGGACGGAAATGGGATGTCCTTCTGCCATGCCTGCTGTTCGCTTACAGAGAGGTACCTCAAAAGGGTGTTGGTTTGAGCCCCTTTGAGTTAATCTTTGGACATCCCGTGAGGGGGCCCCTTGCCTTGATCAGAGAAGGTTTGGAGGCCACCCCTCCAGGTCCCGCCAAGCAAGTGGGGGACTATGTGTTAGGCCTCAGACGGAAGATGACACAGATGATGGGTCAGGCGACAGCAAATCTCAAGGCCAGCCAGGAACTGAATAGGTACTGGCATGACCTTAAAGCCACGCAAGTGGATTGGACTCCTGGACAGGAAATCCTTGTGATGGAGCCTACCAAGCCTAGATTTTTGGCAGACAAGTGGACTGGACCCTTCAGGATCATCTCCAAGATGGGTACAAAAATTTTTATGGTTGACATGGGAGTCCCTGGGGTAGCTCCTCAGGTATTTGATGTTAACAGGCTCAAGCCTTTCGACAGGCGAGCAGAAGTCTCATGTCTCTTGCTAGCTTCAGAGCAAGAAGAGGATGAGAGTGAGCCCCTTCCTGATTTCCTGCATAGCAACCCTCACGATGGCTCAGTGGAGGGAGTGCATCTCTCTCCTGATCTGACGACAGAGGGCCTGCAGGGCTTTGCTCCGGCAGTATGCCTCTCTGTTTTCACTGACACCAGGCCTTACACCGTGGTGTAGGTATGGAATTGACACTGGTGATAGTGTGCCTGTCAAAAGCAGGTGCTACCATATGTCAGATACAGTTAAGAACCACATCCAGGCTGAGGTCGCCAAGATGTTAGATCTGGCTGTTATTGAACCCTCAACCAGTCCCTGGTCCAGTCCAGTGGTCCTTGTCCCCAAGGCAAGTTCCCAGGCAGGTACCAAGGATTGGAGGTTCTGTGTGGACTACCGAGTAGTCAATGCCATCACCAAAACTGACGCGCACCCATTGCCCAGGGCTGATGAGCTTGTGGACACCATAGGTGCTGCCAAATTTGTGAGCACCTTTGACCTTACCTCAGGCTATTGGCAAATAGCTCTGACGGACTATGCCAAGGAAAAAACGGTGTTCTCAACACCTGAGGGACTGTACCAATTTAGGGTCATGCCTTTTGGGTTGAAGAATGCCGCTGCCACCTTCCAGAGATTGGTCAATCATGCGCTCAGTGGGCTGGAAGCCTTTTGCGTGGCTTACTTAGATGACATTGCCGTCTACAGTTCCACCTGGGAAGAGCATTTGACACATCTGAATAAGGTGTTGCAGGCCTTGAAAAGGGCAAACTTCACTATCAAGTCCACCAAGTGCCAGATAACTCAGGGGAAAGTCACGTATCTTGGTCATGAGGTAGGAGAGGTTCAAATCCAACCTCTCCCCAGTAAAGTACAGGATGTACATGACTGGGAGACTCCCACTACTCAAACCCAGGTGAGATCCTTTTTGGGCCTCACTGGGTATTATCGCAATTTCATCACGGACTATGGAACCATAGCTGCACCACTGATAGCTCTGACTTCACCCAAACAGCCTAGGAAGGTTAATTGGACTGAAGACTGGCAAAGGGCCTTTGATGGCTTGAAAGAAAGTCTGTGTAGGACACCTGTGTTGTGTGTGCCTGATTACAGCAAGCACTTTATTGTTAAAACTGACGCCTGCAACACCGGAATTGGAGCTGTCTTGCCCCAGTTAGATGACAGAGGAAGGGAACATCCTATCATAATCATCAGTAGACAACTCAAGGATAGAGAACTTAGGTGGGCTACTGTTGAAAAGGAATGTTTTAGTATAGTTTGGAGCCTTAGGCGTTTTAGACCCTACCTTACTGGGTCTACCTTCAAGGTCCAAACAGATCATAAGCCCCTGAAGTGGCTTATGCAGATGAAGGGTGAGAACCCGAAACTGCTCAGGTGGTCCATTAGCCTGCAAGGGCTAGACTTCACTATAGAACATAGACCAGGGAAGATCCACGATAATGCAGATGGCCTTTCCATAAGGTATGTTGACCGTCTGGATGAGAGTGTCTATCTCGTGGGAGATTAGGCACCCTAACCTCTGTCTGGGGGGGCGACTGTAATGCTGGAAATACATCGGAGGGACATGGCCTCCGAATCCTTGTCCTTTACTGCTTTTTATCGTTTGTTCTGTCTTGTTTTCTGCACAGGAGTTCATGTGGGACTCCTGGTGGTGCAGCTCTCTCGTTTGGTTTTGGTGAACGGACCCCATGGGATACCCTTATTGCACCCATTGGTGGGGGTACAACCCTGTGCCCCTAGTTTCTGGGCACCTGTGTATGGCCCACAGAGCAGGGTACGGGCTGGTGGAAGCTCCATGCTGAATTGACTAGGTGCCCTGAGTGTACTCCATTTTGGGATGCCCAGGCCCTGTCATTGGAATCGGTAGATTCCTGATGGAGACAAGATGGCCCCTTTGGCCTCTTGCCTTCCATCGCCTGTTACCTAGATCTTCCCGAAGTCCCGGGAAGCCCTGACTTTGTTCCTTCCCCCTGACTGGCTGTTGGGTGGAAGTTCCATATGGTAGAGTGGGGAAGTGCTGACCAGACTGGCTGGAGCCTTCCCAACAACTGTATGTTGTGGGTACACCCTGTGGGTGGGACCTGGGTGAATGGAGTGTGTGACGAATATGCATTCTGTGTTGTGGAAGTCTAGTATCTGGTGTTTGACACAATGACTGAGACAGCCCTGCCCGAAACTGGTATGAATGCTGTGTGGAGTGTTGATTGGCTGGGTACTTGTCCCAATACACATAACTTGTTGTGAGTGTCTGGAGAGAAGTGAATGGCCTGAATGCACTATGCAGCTGATTGACTTCCTGCCTGCAAGAATGCCCTTCGCAGTGATTGGATGCTTGAGTATGAACCAGCGGAATGAATGGGAGATCAACAGAATATCTGGGGACCTCTCACTGCTAGGAATCGTGTTCAGAAGCTGAAGTCCCAACTACGAAGAGTAACTGGAGTGAAACTTAAGCTTAATCTTGAAGCCCTGCTGGAAGAGAAGTCTTGCTGTTGCTCTATTTCATCGATCTAAAAGCTGATGTGTCTCCAAGGACTGACCCAGAGAGGACCTGGTAAAATGCCCTCTTCCCGAGCTACGAGGGACCATCGTGCACCAGCTGACCTTTGTCAAAGCTCCCTGGTAGACAGACCTATGACAGGTTGCTGACCGGAGATGGGGACTGCCGCGGAATCCCAAAGAGAAGCGCCCGGACTGTTGTCCGCCACCATCGACAACCGCCGTCACCGACGGGAGCCGCCGTGCTCCCGTTGCCTAAGAAATTCATTTGATCTTAGGACGCTCTCGCCTGCGCCGCCGCCCGCCTTATCCTGCCGGAGAAGGCCAGGCTGTTGACGCGCCGAGGAGCATCCGTCGATGGGTTTCCCACCACCCAAAGACCACAGAGACGCCGACAACTCGACGCCCTTGCTGGGCCACAGTTCTTCAAACTCTTTGCAGTCCAGAACTATCGACATTGAGGTGCCACGCACGCCTCTTCCTTGCAGGACATTTACGCTTCCCCATCGACGAGCAACGCTAGGAACGAAGCTGCCACTTCGCAGCCATAGTTCACCCTGTTCTGCGTCGGACGTTTGATGACCCGTGACTCCTGCCTTAAAGGGAGGGCACTCAAGAAGGGCCGTCGATTCCCCGACGAGGAACGCTTCAACGCCAGGTACTTTGGGGTTGCAGAACTATTGGAAAGTCTCTTGTGAACAATATATGGACTGGGCTTGTGATATATCTTTATTCTACAGGTTGCCCAGGTGGGGGGATCTCCACACAGAACTGTGTCTAGGTATCGGGCCAGTATTCTGCCAATTGTTCTAACCAACTGCTTTCCTCTAATATCTATTGTTGGTTTCCTTTACAAACTGATTTGTGTGACATTTAACTGTACAGTTGGTGCACTTTAATGAGATCTAATAGTAAGAGTGGTACCACGTAGAACTGTATATTTGACATTATAGATAACCGAGTACAAAGTGAGTTATCGTGATACTGCATTAACCTTGAATATTAATTATATAAAGACTGTGTTTTAACTAATACAGTGTGTGAACATTCCTTTGTGGGTCCTTGGGGACTACACTGTACTTAAGAACCAGCCTGCATCACCTCCTGAGAAGCTAGGCCTTGATTGCTCAACAATGTACCAATAATAGAGAATCTTGGCTGGGGTCCTCTGTGCCTCTCCTCTACCATATAGAGAGCAGAAGTACAGACACCCCCTCCAGTCTTTACAGCCCCTGAGCTATCCTCCCGAGCAAGTACATGGCAAGTGCCTTTCCCATGCCTGCACAAAAGCCCAAACAGTTGCTATTGCCAATGCTTGTTTTGCTTAGTGGTTGACTGACTCAAAAGCAGAGGAGTAGTCAATAAAAGTGGCATGCAGGACTATCCTTTAAATTAAATGAAATGCTATTTTATTTATATCGCGCTCATACACAAGTGTTTCAGAGCGCGACCAGGCAAAGGGACGGGAACAGGGGAGAACAAAAACAATGATCTTACTAGGCCCGGTGACATTAAGAACTCGATTAATGGAAATAATGTGTGCCGAAAACTCCCGCGCAGAGGTGCCAAAACGGGCGAATCGCAGTAAAAGTGCGAAAATCGCAGTGCAAGTCAGGAAATCGCAGGGAAACCAGCGCACATCGATTCATGGAAGTCTGTGCTCGAGAAAAACATTGGATGTGCGCTAAAAATGTGCGCCGCGCACGCCGGCGCACAGGTCATCCAACAGCGTGCGTCACGGCCACTGCGAAATCGCACATAGCGCGGCGCACATCACAAAAGTAGGCGGAACACAGGGTGTAACACTCGGAATGGGGAACAACGCGTGAAAATATGGGCGTCACGGGGGAAGTACAGGAGGAAAGTGCGCAGAACGCCCACACGCTCGCCTACAACCCGTATTCATGGAATCGAATAGGGCAAACCAGCGCACGGTCAAAGACGCGCACAGGGCCAAACAAGTATGCCACAAGAAAGCAGGCGGTAGCGCCCCTGCGACTGAAAAAAATGTGCGCCAAAATGTGCGCAAACAAAAAGCACCCATATACAGCCATGATGAATGGGCCATACAGTGGCCCTCTAGAACAAATGAGGTGCAAAGGGGCACTGACAAACACGAACACCCGCTGTGTGAAAAATAGCGTGTGCGTGTGTTCCTGGGTGCGCGGAAAGTTCCACACGCGATTGGCCTGGGTACGTGTGCTTCAGGTTGCGGGGGAAGTTCCACACGCGATTAGCCTGGGTACGTGTACTACGGGGTGCGCGGGAAGCTCCACACGCGATTGGCCTGGGTAGGTGTACTTCGGGGTGCGCGGGAAGTTCCACAAGCGATTGGCCTGGGTACGTGTACTTCAGGGTGCGTGGGAAGTTCCACACGCGATTGGCCTGGGTACGTGTATTCCGAGGTGCGTGGGAAGATTCACACGCGATTTCAGCAGGGTACGTGTATTTCAGTGGTGCCAGGGAATGCTACACGTGATTTGGCCATGTGGGCCCTCCCAGGTGTTCCCTCTACACCCTCCACGGCCCCTGCAGACAGCCCACACCACAGGGTACTACCCTGCACCCCTGCTCATGTCCCACAGGCAACCCATCCACCATGGCCATGGCCACCAGCCAACCCACATGTCACCTTGCACTACTGATCACCAACACATGTCTCCCATCACCCCAACCCCCCAGCCACCAGGGGCAGCCTCCACCAGTCCCCCACTCATTTCCCCTAACGCCCCCACCCCCCAGCAGTGCAGGGGCAGCCTTCACCAGGCCCCCACTCATGTCTACCACCACCCCCACCCCCCAGCCACCAGGGGCAGCCTCCACCAGGCCCCCACTCATGTCTCCCATCACCCCCACCTCCCAGCAGTGCAGGGGCAGCCTCCACCAGGCTCCCACACATGACCCCCTGTACCCCCACCCCCCAGCCACCAGGGGCAGCCTCCACCAGGCCCCCACTCATGTCTCCCATCACCCCCAGCCCCCAGCAGTGCAGGGGCAGCCCCCACCAGGCCCCCACCCGTGTCTACCACCACCCCCACCCTCCAGCCACCAGGGGCAGCCTCCACCAGGCCCCCACCCATGTCTACCACCACCCCCACCCGCCAGCAGTGCAGGGGCAGCCTCCACCAGGGCCCCACCCATGTCTACCACCACCCCCACCCCCCAGCAGTGCAGGGGCAGCCTCCACCAGGCCCCCACTCATGTCCCCTATCACCCCCACTCCCCAGCCACCAGGGGCAGCCTCCACCAGGCCCCCACTCATGTCTCGCATCACCCCCACCCCCCAGCTACCAGGGGCAGCCTCCACCAGGCCCACACTCATGTCTCCCATCACCCCACCCCCCAGCCACCAGGGGCAGCCTCCACCAGGCCCCCACTCATGTCCAACTCATGTCTCCGATCACCCACACCCCCCAGCAGTGCAGGGGCAGCCTCCACCAGGCCCCCACTCATGTCTCCCATTACCCCCAGCCCCCAGCCAGCAGGGGCAGCCTCCACCAGGCCCCCACTCATGTCCCCTATCACCCCCACCCCCCAGCAGTGCAGGGGCAGCCTCCACCAGGCCCCCACTCATGTCTACCACCACCCCCACCCACCAGCCACCAGGGGCAGCCTCCACCAGGCCCCCACACATGTCTACCACCACCCCCACCCCCCAGCCACCAGGGGCAGCCTCCACCAGGCCCCCACTCATGTCTCCCATCACTCCCACCCCCCAGCAGTGCAGGGGCAGCCTCCACCAGGCTCCCACACATGTCCCCCTGCACCCCCACCCCCCAGCCACCAGGGGCAGCCTCCACAAGGCCCCCACTCATGTCCAACTCAGGTCTCCCTGCACCCCCACCCCCCAGCCACCAGGGGCAGCCTCCACCAGGCCCCCACTCATGTCCCCTATCACCCCCACCACCCAGCAGTGCAGGAGCAGCCTCCACCAGGCCCCCACTCATGTCTACCACCACCCCCACCCCCCAGCCTACAGGGGCAGCCTCCACCAGGCCCCCACTCATGTCTCCCATTACCCCCACCCCCCAGCAGTGCAGGGGCAGCCTCCACCAGGCCCCCACTCATGTCTACCACCACCCCCACCCCCAGCCACCAGGGGCAGCCTCCACCAGGCCCCCACCCATGTCTACCACCCCCCCACCCCCCAGCAGTGCAGGGGCAGCCCCCACCAGGCCCCCACCCATGTCTACCACCACCCCCACCCCCCAGCAGTGCAAGGGCAGCCTCCACCAGGCCCCCACTCATGTCTCCCATCACCCCCACCCCCCAGCCACCAGGGCCAGCCTCCACCAGGCCCCCACTCACGTCTCCCATCACCCCCACCCCCCCAGCCACCAGGGGCAGCCTCCACAAGGCCCCCACTCATGTCCAACTCATGTCTCCCTGCACCCCCACCCCCCAGCCACCAGGGGCAGCCTCCACCAGGCCCCCACTCATGTCTCCCATCATCCCCACCCCCCAGCAGTGCAGGGGCAGCCTCCACCAGGCCCCCACTCATGTCTCCCATACCCCCACCCTCCAGCCACCAGGGGTAGCCTCCACCAGGCCCCCACTCATGTCTCCCATCACCCCCATCCCCCAGCCACCAGGGGCAGCCTCCATCAGGCCCCCACTCATGTCCAACTCATGTCCCCCTGCAACCCCACCCCCCAGCCACCAGGGGCAGCCTCCAACAGGCCCCCACCCATGTCTCCCATCACCCCCACACCCCAGCCGTGCGATTTGCCTGGGTACGTGTACTTCGGGGTGCACGTGAACTTCCACACGCGATTGGCCTGGGTACATGTACTACGGGGTGCGCGGGAGGTTCCACACGCGATTGGCCTGGGTACGTGTACTTCGGGGTGCGCGTGATCTTCCACACACGATTGGCCTGGGTACGTGTACTACGGGGTGCGCGTGAACTTCCACACGCGATTGGCCTGGGTATGTGTACTACGGGGTGCGCGGGAAGTTCCATACGCGATTGGCCTGGGTATGTGTACTACGGGGTGCGTGGGAAGTTCCACACGCGATTGGCCTGGGTACGTGTACTACGGGGTGCGCGGGAAGTTCCACACGCGATTGGCCTGGGTACGTGTACTACAGGGTGGTCGGGAGGTTCCACACGCAACTGGGCCTGTGAGAGTGGGGTACATGTATTCCACGGGTGGGCAGGAATATTTACCCGCGACTGGGCCTGGGAGAGCATGCTACGTGTATTCCTGGGGTGGGCGGGAAGATACACACGTTCGCCTACGATGTGCCAAAAAATAAATGGTCCAATCCTGAAACACGTTCGCCAGCATGAAGCAGGCGTACGTCGACCCGCGAAGCATAAAAGTGCGCGCAAACAACAAACAAGCTCATACGCCAGGATGAATATACCGTTCCTAGCAGCAGTGGCCGTGGGTTACCAAAGGAGGAGGAGGAGGATAGTGAGGGCCCGAATTTTCACTCCCAGAACCAGCCTTTTTGGGATGCCTGATGACCAGGTGTATGGGAGGTACAGGTTTCCACCACACATAATACTGGACCTGGTTAGTGAGTGGGAGGATGACCTCACATCAACCACCCTGTACTCCCAAGCACTTAGCCCCCTGGAGAAGGTCCTCAATGTACTGCACTTCTTGGCCACAGGATCAATTCAGCGGACAAGTGCCATAGTGGGTGGGGTGTCACAGGCCACGCAGTCACGCTGCCTACACCAGGTCTTGAACATCATCACTGCACGCCCATCAGTCCGTAGGCACATATACCTGCCCAGGACACCTGCAGAAAGGCAGGCTGCCACCCTCGATTTCTACGATGTGGCACAATTCCCAAAAGTGCTAGGTGCCATTGACTGCACCCATGTGACACTACGTCCCCCCAGGGCATCTGAGCACATCTATAGGAACCGCAAGCACTGGAATTCCATCAACGTGCAGGTAGTATGTAATGCTAAGGGAATCATCACCTCAGTATATGCCAACTATCCAGGGTCCACCCACGACAGCTTCATTTACTGAATGTCTACCCTAAGCCGGGACCTAGAAGCTGGGGGCGGCATGGCAATACATGGCTGCTTGGTTAGTATGAATGCCACTGCACATGCATGCATGTCAGATGCAGAGTTATGTCACTACCCCACTAATGATACCCATCATCTCCTCACGAGGGGACAGTGCCTACCCTCTGAGCACCCACATGATGACGCCAATTCGGAACCCCATCACGCCTCTAGAGGTAAGATACAACACAGCCCATATTGCAACACGGGGCATAGTGGAGCGCACATTCGGAGTGCTCAAGTCACGCTTTCGCTCCCTTGACCGTTCTGGCGGGCAGCTGTTATATGCGCCCCCAGTAGTGTGCAGGATCATAGCAGCAGCATGTGTCCTGCACAATGTTGAAACACGCCGGGGCGTGGCTGTGGACATGGTGGTGCCCCCACATCCCCAACCACATGCACGCCCGCTGCGCATGGGAGGGGAGAGGGCACGGGGTGAGGCAGCCCGTACGCAGCTGGTGGCTAATTACTTCACATAGAAATCACACCCCAGTGGAGTGCACACAGGCCTGGTACATACCATCTGATAAGCAATGATGACTCGACCTGACAATTAAGACGAACAAAGGGACAGTCAACTGTCAGAACCATAGCAGCCTGAGATTGTTCATGTGGAAGTGTCACAATGTGTGCATCCCTACCTACACAAACACCACCAATGCAGTGTCACCAAAAGACACTTCCATGCTGCAGAAATGAATACCCACTCACAAAATACTACATGAAAACAGTGCCATGTCACCCAACCCCTCCCCGGCACGGCTACACAACACACCATGGCATGCCATGTAATGTGAGAGGAAAGAAATTAATCCCCACAACATGCCCCAAGTGCCACCAGCTACAGTGTCCCTAATGGAAACATGTCCACACATGAAATGCTCACAGTAATGCAGGACCTACAACCCACATTACCAAATACTTACCAAGAATACCAATCACCTACACAACCTCCTACCTACCTTAAACATGAAATTACAGACTTAAAAATTTGCTAGCCTCACTACCTGACGATGACAGGCCTCTGAACACTTCCAAGTATACAGTGTTAGCGCCACGCCAGAGTGTAGGTGCACTGCTTACAACATGGACTCCAGTTCCAAGGTGGACCGCATTGTGAAGACATGAGGAATGGACCTGCAAATTAGGAGGATGAGATGGATGCAGAGGCACATATCAATACACCATGCAGTGTACAATACAACAATATGCACTATGAATGTATACACAGTATTGACTACAGACTGCCCACACAGCTCATGGGAGTCCAATGTCACCATGTACGTCAATGTCACTTGGGCACACCCTTTGCTAGCCCATGGAAATGGGAAGCAGGAGGGGTGTGTGTGACAAAAACCCAAGCATCTGAACAAAGTCCATGACAAGCCTGCATGTGCCCAGCCACAATGCAGCGTATGCCCACGGGAGCCACACAAGGCAACATACTGTCCCCAAAATAAATAAATAAATAATAAAAATGGCCATTAATGGGCCCGGGGGGGGAGGCCACCCAGGAGGTCCGAGGACAGGGTGCACACCAAAACCCACCTGTGTGGATCTTGCGGAAAAAAAACACCTCCATGGGCTCATGGCCTACACGGCTACCCTATTGTAGGAGTATCACTGCTGTCGCTCTCCTCACCCTCTGCAGCTGCATCAGGAGGTGGTGGCAC
Source organism: Ambystoma mexicanum (assembly GCF_040938575.1). Lineage (NCBI taxonomy): Eukaryota > Metazoa > Chordata > Amphibia > Caudata > Ambystomatidae > Ambystoma > Ambystoma mexicanum. The sequence continues at coordinate 558,044,881 of NC_090930.1, forward strand.
TATGGGAGGCAGCCCACGCAAAGCCCTAGTCTGTTCCTCCATGGCTCCAAGCATGCGGGTGTGGTAGGTCTCGTTCTGGAGGATAAGTGTGTGGAGGTCCCCATGCAAAAACTCACGGGATGCCCGGACCTCCGCCCTAGTTGCCTGAATCTCAGCTGAGAGCGTACGGGTGAGACGCTCCAGCTGCTGTTCTGTCCTTCTGTTTGTTGAAGCCTCAAGCTCAACAAGAGTCGTCCTGAGGTGAAGGAGTTCCACCCTCAGGGTTTCCCTGTGGCCCTGGGACTCTATGGAGATGGCTTCCTGCAGAGTCGCCAGTGCCGCCCGCCTGTCCCTGTCAGACGCCAACATGTCCTCCCTGTGTGGCTGGCAGATGGAGTCGGTTGCCTGCTGTAGTCGCTCCATCAGCCTTTCGGGGGTGACAATGGAAGTGGCCACCCTATCCATGGCCTGAGCCATCATCTCTGATGATGCTGCCTGTTGGGTTGCCATACCGTATATGGATTGCTCCCATGCGGTATTGCCAGGTGGCTGACGGCCACCACGTCGGCGGGCACCACACCTGTCTGGGGCAAGGTGAACTGCGCCTTGCTGTGCCGGCACTTCCTGAGGCTGCAGGACTGCATTCCCCCTCTGATCTGCTGGCCCAGGAACAGGATCAGATGTCGTTGAGACATCCCCATTGAGGGTTCTAACCCTGGTGCAGGTGGGTCGGACAGAACAGAATCCCTCCCAGGAACACTTACCTGCGACGGCACATAGGTCTCATCATCCGAATCGACACCTGAATACAGCTCGGGGGAGGTGCAGCCAGAGACACCCCTTGAGAGCACGACCTGCAGCAGTTGTGGGTTCTCACCCACCAGCACACCACGTCCCTCACTAGTGGTCGGTCGGCCCTCAGACCCCTCCTGGGTCTGCACCATCTCCACAACCCCAGCAGTATCAAGTGCGTCATCCCCTGCAAAGACATAAAAGAAAACAAATGGAAACAGGCATTAGCACTATGGCACACAATTAGGGCTGAGAGGCTACAGAAACAGTACTTGATTGACACATGTCCCACATGACTAAAACCCTCCCATGCATGCACCGTCACTGCGTGTGATGGGGAGGCAGATGGCACACATTGATGACACCAAGATGGAAGATGAACACATTTGCTGCATGCTGCCTAGCAGTGGCATCACACATTGGCCAGTGATTGGCAGGTCAAATACACATGCCATCACACAGATGGCATGTACCCTAGCCATGAAATGAAGAGGGAGAGGAGGTCACCAATTGTTCATTCAGTCCAGTTTGCTCATATAATTGATCTTTTCATTGAAATGGTTCAAATGTTTAACCTGCAGCTGCCAGTCCAAAATGGTCCTATAGCACAGGGACATGTCTAAACTAATCATGTCCAGGAAACTAAGCCAGTCCACTGTACCATAGCCATGTCATACATGTGACAATAGGACTGAGAAATCCTGAGTAAAAGTGGTGGTATGCAAACAATCTGCCTGAATAAACAGAGGTAAATAAGCAACAATGTTGTGGCAAGATAACACTCTAAGGGCAACTGGCGTGGTGTTGGGCTGGATGTCTAATGTTGGCAGAAGGGATGCTGCTATACCCAAATGCTGGTGCCAAGAATGTATAGGAAGAGGCACATGGGTGACCCGAACCACTCAGGCACACACACCCTCACCTGGCACCCAAACAGAATCCCTCCCACACACACCATGCACATGGATGACACACACATGCGTGTGCACTCACCGGACAATGCCTCGCAATCTGCCAGTTCTCCCACACCTTGGATCTGTTCCTCCGTGACGTAGGTCCCAGCAACCTGCTCATGTGGAGTGAGTTCTATGTCGTCTGCTGGAGACCCACCTCCAGTCACTAGAATTGCGGCATGACTTGAGGCCAGCTTATTCTTTGCCCTGCGCTTCAGGTCATTCCAGCGCTTGTAGCATTCATTAGCTGTGCGCCTCACGATTCCAAGGGCACTTATGATGTCCGCAGTGGTCTGCCAGTGTGCCTGACGTTTTGCAGGTGTGGTCTTGGATCCTGCAACAATCACCATTTCGCCGTCATGTGCAGACACATACTCTACAAGTGCATTCAGTTCGGCCTCATTGAAGCTGGGCTTCCTTGACGGGCTGGACTTTGTAGCCGTGTCTGAGGCATCAGCCTCTACTGGACGAGCACTCTTCCTCTTCTGCTTGGAAGGTGGTGGGGATCCTGAGTGTCCTACGCCGCTCTGGACACTAGGGGCAGGAGCGTGGGATTGCACACTCAGCATGGGAGTTGGTGCAGGCATTAGCTCAATTGTGAAGGTGTCAGGGGGAATGTCAGCATGATGGACTTGGACCGACACTGTCCTGGCTGGGTGTGTGAGAGGTGGATGGATGGAGCCGCAGCTGCCCCTGCAGCCTCCCCAGCCTGCCTACGCGAGGCAGCAGATGACCTAGCTGCCCCTGATCCACGTGGCCTGATGACACCAACGTTCACCGGCGCACGTGGCCTAGACCTGCTGACCTGGAAGTCAGCCATGGAGTCACCCTGTGCCAGGTCTGGTTCCACAGTGGGCTGGTCCAACAAGGGCTGAGCATGGATGGTGTCAGCCACGTTAACCTGAACCAGTGGGGGGGGCATGGGTGTCCCTGACTGCTCCTCCACACATGGGGGGCTAGGGGCACCCTGCAAGTCACGGCCACGTCCCCTACTGGATCCACCATGGCCACCACTTGGGGCTCGGCCACCTTTGCCACCCTTACGGCTTGGTCGCCTCCCAGCCATGGCACTGATGTTATTGTGCGTATGGGAGTCGATGTGAACTATTGTCCTGGGAAATTGGGGGTCAAAGGGGTTGGGTACCAGATGGTAATCATACCCTAGTGCTCTAGCAAGACTGTATGTCACCCCTGGGGAAAGATGACGGGTCACGCAACGGACATGCACCCCAAAAAAGGGAAGTAAGGTGCACGCAACCCCTCCTAGACCACGTGCGTGGAAAAATAAACCTGCACTACGCTGTGGCACCCAGAAACACAAGAACGAACGTATGCATGTCACAAGCAGCCTAGAATGACCTCTGAAGGGGTACGCGACACACGGGGCAAGCACAGATGTAAAATACGTGCGAAACTCACCGTCTGCCAGGAACAAAAGCGTGAAAAAAGTATGTTGTTTTCAGCTGCATGTATCAGCACTGTGTACATGTGCATGTGTGTGTATTTGACAAGGGTGCAACAGTGAGGCAACATGGCTGCATGTGACAGCGGGATGTGGAAGCCTGATTGGCAGATGTGACATGGATGCCCATCGGAACACTGCGACAGTTGGCTGAGGTGTACACATGCATGCAAGTGTGGTGGTGTGCGTGCATGTGTAGTGCACTCCCTGTGTTCCATGTGATGTCTGGCTCACCTTTGCCTGCTCATGCTGTTGTATGTGTATGGATGGTGCTGGCAGTTGCGATGTGGCTGTGGTATGGCTCATGTGTGCAAGTTGAAATGACATGTGTGTTGCCGATTGTGATGCCATGTCTGAGGTTTGCCAATGCCACTCATGTGCAACTGTCATGTGTGTATGTGTCCATTGTACAGTGCCCTGATGCCTGTGTTTTATTTCTACCTGTCTGCAGCGTCAACTGATGAAGAGGGCGGAGAAGGTGCTGTGGAGCACAGCGGCGGGGATCGCACCACCAGCCGGAGACACAAGGCCCAGCTCCCCTCCCAGGTTGTCATCTCGTCGGGGAGTGAGGAGTCCGGTGCCGCGTCCCAGGCCGCAGCTGCCTGAGGGAGGTCCAAGAGGCGGAGGTCGGAGTTGGACTCCTCGGCAGCAGAAGGGGCAGCTTTGACCCCACAGGGCCCAACGGGGGAAGATGGCACGGAGTCATCCAGGTTGGTGGGGGGTTTGGTGGAGGAGGAGGCCGTGCAAGCAACAGAGACGGGGCCTGGAGGTGGGGATTCCACTGGTGCTAGTGGTGCAGTGCAGGACCAGGGACAGGAGGCAGCACAGGTCGCCGCAGAGGTGCCTGTGTGCAATCCTGTCCCTGATCCTGTCACTGCATCATCTTGCACCAGCAGGGATGCCTACGTCCAGACCCGTTTTCAGGCAGGGGATGAGCTAACGACAACTGTCCTTCCTCTGCCTCCGGACGTGGGATTCCGGGTCCGGGTTGAGCCTGTCCTGACTGGTGTGGCGTTGCGTCAACGGGCCATGTGAGGTGACCTGCAGTCTTTTCATGAGGAGACTGCACGTCATCTCGAATGGCTCGTTGACCGCGTCGGCCTACTGGGACAGATCACCCAGGCCGGATTCCTCCGTTTGATGGGGCTTGCTCAGACCCCCTCCTCAACTGAACCCCCTATGCGCCAGTCGTCCTCCGTGCCATCTTACCACCCATCAGTCACCTGGGTGCCCTGTGGAAATGCCTCTGACGGTGCGGCCAGGCTGGTGGAGGAGGCATCCCTGCCACAGTCGGGAGTCGGAGGTCCAGCAGGGGTGGCCACATCAACGACTGCACCCCAGCCAGCGGAGGATGTGCAGGCAGCAGGAGGCAGTGCACAGGCAGAGGCGCAGCAGCAGCAGCAACGTGGTGGGAGCCATGATGGCTCGGGGCCTTCGACATCGGAGGGGCAGGCATCGGCCGGAGGGCAGGAAGACCCAGGACGGGAAGTGTCTTCTGTGTGGCAGCGGTTGGGCCACGCCATAGATGCGGAGCGGTAGCGGGCGGAAGAGGCACGGCTCACGATGTTCAGGGCGGAGAACTCCATGCAGAGGGCCCTGAGGCGTGCCAAGTGCCTCGAGGCAATCCGCAGGGAGTTTGGGGGGAACATGTGGACGGCCCTGCAGACCCTCTGGGCCATGGAGGAGAAGCGCCTCCTGGACATTGAGCAGGAGTTCGATGATGCCCTGGCCCGGAACATCCCGAAGTGAGCCATCGGACTAGCCCGCTGCCCTTGTAAATAGTTATATAGTTAGTGTTAGGTTTCCTTTGGTTTAGCTTTTTTTTGGACCTTTTGGACAATGGGCCACATTTTTGTATATAGTTATTTTTTTTAGGTAGTGTTATTAGATAGGTTTCATTTCTTCGGTTGGGATCATGGACCCTGGATAGTTTATCTGTACATAGTTGACTTTTGGATTTTCAATTTTTATATTGATTTGGCCATGGAGCAATGGTTTTCGATTTTAATTTTCCATTGGATTTATTTTTGTGGACTGTGACTTTGGACACCTTTCCTTTGCATTATGATTTGTGGTTTAGCATTATTTCACGGACCTGCTGTTGTTTTTTTTTAAAATTCTATTATTGTTTGTTTATTTTTGATTCAATTTATGTTGCTTTTTATACATATTTTTTCGTCAAAGTTCAATGTGTAGTATCATCTCATTGGTTTCATGCATATCATGATATGGGTTTTGACATTCACTGACACCCATTGGGTGTATGTGAGGGACATGTGTTCATTTCCAAACTTGCAATTGGGCTTCTGTCATGTTTTTGCCATTTCTAAGTGGGTGGATGCAATACTCGGGTGGGTGTTTGCCATTTGGAGGCTGACCATAAGGGCCAGGGATCTACATTGTGGTGAAATGTTGGCTGGGAGACATGAGTGGGGGCCTGGTGGAGGCTGCCCCTGCACTGCTGGGGGTGGGGGTGATGGGAGACATGAATGGGGGCCTGGTGGAGGCTGCCCCTGGTGGCTGGGGGGTGGGGGTGGTGGTAGACATGAGTGGGGGCCTAGTGGAGGCTGCCCCTGGTGGCTGGGGGGTGGGGGTGGTGGTAGACATGAGTGGGGGCCTGGTGGAGGCTGCCCCTGGTGGCTGGGGGGTGGGGGTGCAGGGAGACATGAGTTGGACATGAGTGGGGGCCTGGTGGAGGCTGCCCCTACACTGCTGGGGGGTGGGGGTGGTAGACATGGGTGGGGGCCTGGTGGAGGATGCCCCTGGTGGCTGGTGGGTGGGGGTGGTGGTAGACATGGGTGGGGGCCTGGTGGAGGTTGCCCCTGGTGGCTGGGGGGTGGGGGTGATAGGGGACATGAGTGGGTCCTGGTGGAGGCTGCCCCTGCACTGCTGGGGGGTGGGGGTGATGGGAGACATGAGTGGGGGCCTGGTGGAGGCTGCCCCTGCACTGCTGGGGGGTGTGGGTGGTGGTAGACATGGGCGGGGGCCTGGTGGAGGCTGCCCCTGCACTGCTGGGGGGTGGGGGTGGTGGTAGACATGAGTGGGGGCCTGGTGGAGGCTGTCCCTGGTGGCTGGGGGGTTGGGGTGCAGGGAGACATGAGTTGGACATGAGTGGGGGCCTGGTGGAGGCTGCCCCTGCACTGCTGGGGGGTGGGGGTGATGGGAGACATGAGTGGGGGCCTGGTGGAGGCTGCCCCTGTACTGCTGGGGGGTGGGGGTATGGTAGACATGGGTGGGGGCCTGGTGGAGGCTGCCCCTGCACTGCTGGGGGGTGGGGGTGCAGGGGGACATGTGTGGGAGCCTGGTGGAGGCTGCCCCTGCACTGCTGGGTGGTGGGGGTGATGGGAGACATAAGTGGGGGCGTGGTGGAGGCAGGCTGCCCATGGTGGCTGGGGGGTGGGGGTGATGGGAGACATGAGTGGGGGCCTGGTGGAGGCTGCCCCTGCACTTCTGGGGGGTGGTGGTGGTGATAGACATGGGTGGGGGCCTGGTGGAGGCTGCCCCTGCACTGCTGTGGGGTGGGGGTGCAGGGAGACATGAGTGGGGGCCTGGTGGAGGCTGCCCCTGGTGGCTGGGGGGTGGGGGTGGTGGTAGACATGTCTGGGGGCCTGGTGGAGGTTGCCCCTGGTGGCTGGGGGGGTGGGGGTGATGGGAGACATGAGTGGGGGCCTGGTGGAGGCTGCCCCTGCACTGATGGGGGGTGGGGGTGGTGGTAGACATGGGTGGGGGACCGGTGGAGGCTGCCCCTGCACTGCTGGGGGGTGGGGGTGGTGGTAGACATGAGTGGGGGCCTGGTGGAGGCTGCCCCTGGGGGCTGGGGGTGGGGGTGCAGGGAGACATGAGTTGGACATGAGTGGGGGCCTGGTGGACGCTGCTCCTGCACTGCTGGGGGGTGGGGGTGGTGGTAGACATGAGTGGGGGCCTGATGGAGGCTGCCCCTGCACTGCTGGGGGGTGGGGTGATGGGAGACATGTGTGGGGGCGTGGTGGAGGCTGCCCCTGGTGGCTGGGGGGTGCTGGTGATGAGAGACATGAGTGGGGGCCTGGTGGAGGCTGCCCCTGCACTGCTGGGGCGTGGGGGTGGTGGTAGACATGGGTGGGGGCCTGGTGGAGGCTGCCCCTGCACTGCTGGGGGGTGGGGGTGCAGGGAGACATGAGTGGGGGCCTGGTGGAGGCTGCCCCTGCACTGCTGGGGGGTGGGGTGATGGGAGACATGAGTGGTGGCCTGGTGGAGGCTGCCCCTGCACTGCTGGGGGGTGGGGGTGGTGGTAGACAAGGGTGGGGGCAAGGTGGAGGCTGCCCCTGGTGGATGGGGGTTGGGGGTGCAGGGAGAAATGAGTGGGGGCCTGGTGGAGGCTGCCCCTGCACTGCTGGGGCGTGGGGGTGGTGGTAGACATGGGTGGGGGCCTGGTGGAGGCTGCCCCTGGTGGCTGGGGGGTGGGTGTGGAGGGGGACATGTGTGGGAGCCTGGTGGAGGCTGCCCCTGCACTGCTCGGGTTTGGGGTGATGGGAGACATGAGTGGGGGCCTGGTGGAGGCTGCCCCTGGTGGATGGGGGTTGGGGTGCAGGGAGACATGAGTGGGGGCCTGGTGGAGGCTGCCCCTGCACTGCTGGGGGGTGGGGGTGATGGGAGACATGAGTGGGGGCCTGGTGGAGGCTGCCCCTGCACTGCTGGGGGGTGGGGGTGATGGGAGACATGAGTGGGGGCCTGGTGGAGGCTGCCCCTGCACTGCTGGGGGTTGGGGGGTGGTGGTAGACATGGGTGGGGGCCTGGTGGAGGCTGCCCCTGGTGGCTGGGGGGTGGGTGTGCAGGGGGACATGTGTGGGAGCCTGGTGGAGGCTGCCCCTGCACTGCTCGGGGGTGGGGTGATGGGAGACATGAGTGGGGGCCTGGTGGAGGCTGCCCCTGGTGGCTGGGGGTTGGGGGTGCAGGGAGACATGAGTGGGGGCCTGGTGGAGGCTGCCCCTGCACTGCTGGGGGGTGGGGGTGATGGGAGAGATGAGTGGGGGGCCTGGTGGAGGCTGCCCCTGGTGGCTGGGGGGTAGGGGTGCAGGGAGACATGAGTTGGACATGAGTGGGGGCCTGGTGGAGGCTGCCCCTACACTGCTGGGGGGTGGGGGTGGTGGTAGACATGAGTGGGGGCCTGGTGGAGGCTGCCCCTGGTGGCTGGGGTTGGGGGTGGTGGTAGACATGGGTGAGGGCCTGGTGGAGGTTGCCCCTGGTGGCTGGGGGTGTTAGGGGACATGAGTGGGGGCCTGGTTGAGGCTGCCCCTGCACTGCTGGGGGGTGGGGGTGATGGGAGACATGAGTGGGGGCCTGGTGGAGGCGGCCCCTGCACTGCTGGGGGGTGGTGGTAGACATGGGTGGGGGCCTGGTGGAGGCTGCCCCTGCACTGCTGGGGGTGGGGGTGGTGGTAGACATGAGTGGGGGCCTATTGGAGGCTGCCCCTGGTGGCTGAGGGGTGGGGGTGCAGGGAGACATGAGTTGGACATAAGTGGGGGCCTGGTGGTGGCTGCCCCTGCACTGCTGGGGGGTGGGGGCGGTGATAGACATGAGTGGGGGCCTGGTGGAGGCTGCCCCTGGTGGATGGGGGTTGGGGGTGCAGGGAGAAATGAGTGGGGGCCTGGTGGAGGCTGCCCCTGCACTGCTGGGGCGTGGGGGTGGTGGTAGACATGGGTGGGGGCCTGGTGGAGGCTGCCCCTGGTGGCTGGGGGGTGGGTGTGCAGGGGGACATGTGTGGGAGCCTGGTGGAGGCTGCCCCTGCACTGCTCGGGGGTGGGGTGATGGGAGACATGAGTGGGGGCCTGGTGGAGGCTGCCCCTGGTGGATGGGGGTTGGGGTGCAGGGAGACATGAGTGGGGGCCTGGTGGAGGCTGCCCCTGCACTGCTGGGGGGTGGGGGTGATGGGAGACATGAGTGGGGGCCTGGTGGAGGCTGCCCCTGCACTGCTGGGGGTTGGGGGGTGGTGGTAGACATGGGTGGGGGCCTGGTGGAGGCTGCCCCTGCACTGCTGGGGGGCGGGGGTGCAGGGAGACATGAGTGGGGGCCTGGTGGAGGCTGCCCCTGGTGGCTGGGGGGTGGGGGTGGTGGTAGACATGGGTGGGGGCCTGGTGGAGGTTGCCCCTGGTGGCTGGGGGGTGGGGGTGATAGGGGACATGAGTGGGGGCCTGGTGGAGGCTGCCCATTGCACTGCTGGGGGGTGGGGGTGATGGGAGACATGAGTGGGGGCCTGGTGGAGGCTGCCCCTCCACTGCTGGGGGGTGAGGGTGGTGGTAGACATGGGTGGGGGCCTGGTGGAGGGTGCCCCTGCACTGCTGGGGGTGGGGGTGGTGGTAGACATGAGTGGGGGCCTGGTGGAGGCTGCCCCTGGTGGCTGGGGGGTGGGGGTGCAGGGAGACATGAGTTGGACATGATTGGGGGCCTGGCGGAGGCTGCCCCTGCACTGCTGGGGGGTGGGGGTGATGGGAGACATGAGTGGGGGCCTGATTGAGGCTGCCCCTGCACTGCTAGGGGGTGGGGGTGGTGGTAGACATGGGTGGGGGCTTTGTGGAGGCTGCCCCTGCACTGCTGGGGGGTGGGGGTGCAGGGGGACATGTGTGGGAGCCTGGTGGAGGCTGCCCCTGCACTTCTGGGGGGTGGGGGTGATGGGAGACATGAGTGGGGGCCTGGTGAAGGCTGCCCCTGGTGGCTGGGGGGTGGGGGTGATGGGAGACATGAGTGGGGGCCTGGTGGAGGCTGCCCCTGCACTGCTGGGGGTGGGGGTGGTGGTAGACATGGGTGGGAGCCTGGTGGAGGCTGCCCCTGCACTGCTGGGGGGTGGGGGTGCAGGGAGACATGAGTGGGGGCCTGGGGGAGGCTGCCCCTGCACTGCTGGTGGGTGGGGGTGGTGGTAGACATGGGTGGGGGCCTGGTGGAGGCTGCCCCTGGTGGCTGGGGGGTGGGGGTGGTGGTAGACATGAGTGGGGGCCTGGTGGAGGCTGCCCCTGGTGGCTGGGGGGTGGGGGTGCAGGGGGACATGTGTGGGAGCCTGGTGGAGGCTGCCCCTGAACTACTGGGGGATGGGGTGATGGGAGACATGAGTGGGGGCCTGGTGGAGGCTGCCCCTGCACTGCTGGGGGGTGGGGGTGCAGGGGGACATGTGTTGGAGCCTGGTGGAGGCTGCCCCTGCACTGCTGGGGGTGGGGGTGATGGGAGACATGAGTGGGGGCCTGGTGGAGGCTGCCCCTGCACTGCTGGTGGGTGGGGGTGGTGGTAGACATGGGTGGGGGCCTGGTGGAGGCTGCCCCTGGTGGCTGGGGGGTGGGGGTGGTGGTAGACATGAGTGGGGGCCTGGTGGAGGCTGCCCCTGGTGGCTGGGGGGTGGGGGTGCAGGGGGACATGTGTGGGAGCCTGGTGGAGGCTGCCCCTGCACTACTGGGGGATGGGGTGATGGGAGACATGAGTGGGGGCCTGGTGGAGGCTGCCCCTGGTGGCTGGGGGGTGGGGGTGCAGGGAGACATGAGTGGGGGCCTGGTGGAGGCTGCCCCTGCACTGCTCGGGGGTGGGGGTGATGGGAGACATGAGTGGGGGCCTGGTGGAGGCTGCCCCTGCACTGCTGGTGGGTGGGGGTGGTGGTAGACATGGGTGGGGGCCTGGTGGAGGCTGCCCCTGGTGGCTGGGGGGTGGGGGTGGTGGTAGACATGAGTGGGGGCCTGGTGGAGGCTGCCCCTGGTGGCTGGGGGGTGGGGGTGCAGGGGGACATGTGTGGGAGCCTGGTGGAGGCTGCCCCTGCACTACTGGGGGATGGGGTGATGGGAGACATGAGTGGGGGCCTGGTGGAGGCTGCCCCTGGTGGCTGGGGGGTGGGGGTGGTGGGAGACATGAGTGGGCGCCTGGTGGAGGCTGCCCCTGGTAGCTGGGGGGTGGGGGTGCAGGGAGACATGAGCTGGACATGAGTGGGGGCCTGGTGGAGGCTGCCCCTTGTGGCTGGGGGGTGGGGGTGCAGGGGGACATGTGTGGGAGCCTGGTGGAGGCTGCCCCTGCACTGCTGTGGGGTGGGGTGATGGGAGACATGAGTGGGGGCCTGGTGGAGGCTGCCCCTGGTGGCTGGGGGGTGGGGGTGCAGGGAGACATGAGTGGGGGCCTGGTGGAGGCTGCCCCTGCACTGCTGGGGGTGGGGGTGATGGGAGACATGAGTGGGGACCTGGTTGAGGCTGCCCCTGGTGGCTGGGGGTGGTGGGAGACATGAGTGGGGGCCTGGTGGAGGCTGCCCCTGGTGGCTGGGGGTGGGGGTGCAGGGAGACAAGAGTTGGACATGAGTGGGGGCCTGGTGGAGGCTGCCCCTGCACTGCTGGGGGGTGGGGGTGATGGGCGACATGAGTGGGGGCCTGGTGGAGGCTGCCCCTGCACTGCTGGGGGGTGGGGGTGGTGGTAGACATGGGTGGGGGCCTGGTGGAGGCTGCCCCTGCACTGCTGGGGGGTGGAGGTGCAGGGGGACATGTGTGGGAGCCTGGTGGAGGCTGCCCCTGCACTTCTGGGGGGTGGAGGTGATGGGAGACATGAGTGGGGGCCTGGTGGAGGCTGCCCCTGGTGGCTGGGGGGTGGGGGTGCAGGGGGACATGTGTGGGAGCCTGGTGGAGGCTGCCCCTGCACTGCTCGGGGGTGGGGGTGATGGGAGACATGAGTGGGGGCCTGGTGGAGGCTGCCCCTGGTGGCTGGGGGTTGGGGGTGCAGGGAGACATGAGTGGGGGCCTGGTGGAGGCTGCCCCTGCACTGCTGGGGGGTGGGGGTGATGGGAGAGATGAGTGGGGGGCCTGGTGGAGGCTGCCCCTGGTGGCTGGGGGGTAGGGGTGCAGGGAGACATGAGTTGGACATGAGTGGGGGCCTGGTGGAGGCTGCCCCTACACTGCTGGGGGGTGGGGGTGGTGGTAGACATGAGTGGGGGCCTGGTGGAGGCTGCCCCTGGTGGCTGGGGTTGGGGGTGGTGGTAGACATGGGTGAGGGCCTGGTGGAGGTTGCCCCTGGTGGCTGGGGGTGTTAGGGGACATGAGTGGGGGCCTGGTTGAGGCTGCCCCTGCACTGCTGGGGGGTGGGGGTGATGGGAGACATGAGTGGGGGCCTGGTGGAGGCGGCCCCTGCACTGCTGGGGGGTGGTGGTAGACATGGGTGGGGGCCTGGTGGAGGCTGCCCCTGCACTGCTGGGGGTGGGGGTGGTGGTAGACATGAGTGGGGGCCTATTGGAGGCTGCCCCTGGTGGCTGGGGGGTGGGGGTGCAGGGAGACATGAGTTGGACATGAGTGGGGGCCTGGTGGTGGCTGCCCCTGCACTGCTGGGGGGTGGGGGCGGTGATAGACATGAGTGGGGGCCTGGTGGAGGCTGCCCCTGCACTGCTGGGGGTGGGGGTGATGGGAGACATGAGTGTGGGCCTGGTGGAGGCTGCCCCTGCACTGCTGCGGGCTGGGGGTGGTGGTAGACATGGGTGGGGGCCTGGTGGAGGCTGCCCCAGCACTGCTGGGGGGTGGGGGTGCAGGGAGACATGAGTGGGGGCCTGGTGGAGGCTGCCCCTGGTGGCTGGGGGGTGGGGGTGGTGGTAGACATGGGTGGGGGCCTGGTGGAGGTTGCCCCTGGTGGCTGGGGGGTGGGGGTGTTAGGGGACATGAGTGGGGGCCTGGTGGAGGCTGCCCCTGCACTGCTGGGGGGTGGGGGTGATGAGAGACATGAGTGGGGGCCTGGTGGAGGCTGCCCCTGCACTGCTGGGGCGTGGGGGTGGTGGTAGACATGGGTGGGGGCCTGGTGGAGGCTGCCCCTGGTGGCTGGGGGGTGGGTGTGGAGGGGGACATGTGTGGGAGCCTGGTGGAGGCTGCCCCTGCACTGCTCGGGTTTGGGGTGATGGGAGACATGAGTGGGGGCCTGGTGGAGGCTGCCCCTGGTGGATGGGGGTTGGGGTGCAGGGAGACATGAGTGGGGGCCTGGTGGAGGCTGCCCCTGCACTGCTGGGGGGTGGGGGTGATGGGAGACATGAGTGGGGGCCTGGTGGAGGCTGCCCCTGCACTGCTGGGGGGTGGGGGTGATGGGAGACATGAGTGGGGGCCTGGTGGAGGCTGCCCCTGCACTGCTGGGGGTTGGGGGGTGGTGGTAGACATGGGTGGGGGCCTGGTGGAGGCTGCCCCTGGTGGCTGGGGGGTGGGTGTGCAGGGGGACATGTGTGGGAGCCTGGTGGAGGCTGCCCCTGCACTGCTCGGGGGTGGGGTGATGGGAGACATGAGTGGGGGCCTGGTGGAGGCTGCCCCTGGTGGCTGGGGGTTGGGGGTGCAGGGAGACATGAGTGGGGGCCTGGTGGAGGCTGCCCCTGCACTGCTGGGGGGTGGGGGTGATGGGAGAGATGAGTGGGGGGCCTGGTGGAGGCTGCCCCTGGTGGCTGGGGGGTAGGGGTGCAGGGAGACATGAGTTGGACATGAGTGGGGGCCTGGTGGAGGCTGCCCCTACACTGCTGGGGGGTGGGGGTGGTGGTAGACATGAGTGGGGGCCTGGTGGAGGCTGCCCCTGGTGGCTGGGGTTGGGGGTGGTGGTAGACATGGGTGAGGGCCTGGTGGAGGTTGCCCCTGGTGGCTGGGGGTGTTAGGGGACATGAGTGGGGGCCTGGTTGAGGCTGCCCCTGCACTGCTGGGGGGTGGGGGTGATGGGAGACATGAGTGGGGGCCTGGTGGAGGCGGCCCCTGCACTGCTGGGGGGTGGTGGTAGACATGGGTGGGGGCCTGGTGGAGGCTGCCCCTGCACTGCTGGGGGTGGGGGTGGTGGTAGACATGAGTGGGGGCCTATTGGAGGCTGCCCCTGGTGGCTGAGGGGTGGGGGTGCAGGGAGACATGAGTTGGACATAAGTGGGGGCCTGGTGGTGGCTGCCCCTGCACTGCTGGGGGGTGGGGGCGGTGATAGACATGAGTGGGGGCCTGGTGGAGGCTGCCCCTGGTGGATGGGGGTTGGGGGTGCAGGGAGAAATGAGTGGGGGCCTGGTGGAGGCTGCCCCTGCACTGCTGGGGCGTGGGGGTGGTGGTAGACATGGGTGGGGGCCTGGTGGAGGCTGCCCCTGGTGGCTGGGGGGTGGGTGTGCAGGGGGACATGTGTGGGAGCCTGGTGGAGGCTGCCCCTGCACTGCTCGGGGGTGGGGTGATGGGAGACATGAGTGGGGGCCTGGTGGAGGCTGCCCCTGGTGGATGGGGGTTGGGGTGCAGGGAGACATGAGTGGGGGCCTGGTGGAGGCTGCCCCTGCACTGCTGGGGGGTGGGGGTGATGGGAGACATGAGTGGGGGCCTGGTGGAGGCTGCCCCTGCACTGCTGGGGGTTGGGGGGTGGTGGTAGACATGGGTGGGGGCCTGGTGGAGGCTGCCCCTGCACTGCTGGGGGGCGGGGGTGCAGGGAGACATGAGTGGGGGCCTGGTGGAGGCTGCCCCTGGTGGCTGGGGGGTGGGGGTGGTGGTAGACATGGGTGGGGGCCTGGTGGAGGTTGCCCCTGGTGGCTGGGGGGTGGGGGTGATAGGGGACATGAGTGGGGGCCTGGTGGAGGCTGCCCATTGCACTGCTGGGGGGTGGGGGTGATGGGAGACATGAGTGGGGGCCTGGTGGAGGCTGCCCCTCCACTGCTGGGGGGTGAGGGTGGTGGTAGACATGGGTGGGGGCCTGGTGGAGGGTGCCCCTGCACTGCTGGGGGTGGGGGTGGTGGTAGACATGAGTGGGGGCCTGGTGGAGGCTGCCCCTGGTGGCTGGGGGGTGGGGGTGCAGGGAGACATGAGTTGGACATGATTGGGGGCCTGGCGGAGGCTGCCCCTGCACTGCTGGGGGGTGGGGGTGATGGGAGACATGAGTGGGGGCCTGATTGAGGCTGCCCCTGCACTGCTAGGGGGTGGGGGTGGTGGTAGACATGGGTGGGGGCTTTGTGGAGGCTGCCCCTGCACTGCTGGGGGGTGGGGGTGCAGGGGGACATGTGTGGGAGCCTGGTGGAGGCTGCCCCTGCACTTCTGGGGGGTGGGGGTGATGGGAGACATGAGTGGGGGCCTGGTGAAGGCTGCCCCTGGTGGCTGGGGGGTGGGGGTGATGGGAGACATGAGTGGGGGCCTGGTGGAGGCTGCCCCTGCACTGCTGGGGGTGGGGGTGGTGGTAGACATGGGTGGGAGCCTGGTGGAGGCTGCCCCTGCACTGCTGGGGGGTGGGGGTGCAGGGAGACATGAGTGGGGGCCTGGGGGAGGCTGCCCCTGCACTGCTGGTGGGTGGGGGTGGTGGTAGACATGGGTGGGGGCCTGGTGGAGGCTGCCCCTGGTGGCTGGGGGGTGGGGGTGGTGGTAGACATGAGTGGGGGCCTGGTGGAGGCTGCCCCTGGTGGCTGGGGGGTGGGGGTGCAGGGGGACATGTGTGGGAGCCTGGTGGAGGCTGCCCCTGAACTACTGGGGGATGGGGTGATGGGAGACATGAGTGGGGGCCTGGTGGAGGCTGCCCCTGCACTGCTGGGGGGTGGGGGTGCAGGGGGACATGTGTTGGAGCCTGGTGGAGGCTGCCCCTGCACTGCTGGGGGTGGGGGTGATGGGAGACATGAGTGGGGGCCTGGTGGAGGCTGCCCCTGCACTGCTGGTGGGTGGGGGTGGTGGTAGACATGGGTGGGGGCCTGGTGGAGGCTGCCCCTGGTGGCTGGGGGGTGGGGGTGGTGGTAGACATGAGTGGGGGCCTGGTGGAGGCTGCCCCTGGTGGCTGGGGGGTGGGGGTGCAGGGGGACATGTGTGGGAGCCTGGTGGAGGCTGCCCCTGCACTACTGGGGGATGGGGTGATGGGAGACATGAGTGGGGGCCTGGTGGAGGCTGCCCCTGGTGGCTGGGGGGTGGGGGTGCAGGGAGACATGAGTGGGGGCCTGGTGGAGGCTGCCCCTGCACTGCTCGGGGGTGGGGGTGATGGGAGACATGAGTGGGGGCCTGGTGGAGGCTGCCCCTGCACTGCTGGTGGGTGGGGGTGGTGGTAGACATGGGTGGGGGCCTGGTGGAGGCTGCCCCTGGTGGCTGGGGGGTGGGGGTGGTGGTAGACATGAGTGGGGGCCTGGTGGAGGCTGCCCCTGGTGGCTGGGGGGTGGGGGTGCAGGGGGACATGTGTGGGAGCCTGGTGGAGGCTGCCCCTGCACTACTGGGGGATGGGGTGATGGGAGACATGAGTGGGGGCCTGGTGGAGGCTGCCCCTGGTGGCTGGGGGGTGGGGGTGGTGGGAGACATGAGTGGGCGCCTGGTGGAGGCTGCCCCTGGTAGCTGGGGGGTGGGGGTGCAGGGAGACATGAGCTGGACATGAGTGGGGGCCTGGTGGAGGCTGCCCCTTGTGGCTGGGGGGTGGGGGTGCAGGGGGACATGTGTGGGAGCCTGGTGGAGGCTGCCCCTGCACTGCTGTGGGGTGGGGTGATGGGAGACATGAGTGGGGGCCTGGTGGAGGCTGCCCCTGGTGGCTGGGGGGTGGGGGTGCAGGGAGACATGAGTGGGGGCCTGGTGGAGGCTGCCCCTGCACTGCTGGGGGTGGGGGTGATGGGAGACATGAGTGGGGACCTGGTTGAGGCTGCCCCTGGTGGCTGGGGGTGGTGGGAGACATGAGTGGGGGCCTGGTGGAGGCTGCCCCTGGTGGCTGGGGGTGGGGGTGCAGGGAGACAAGAGTTGGACATGAGTGGGGGCCTGGTGGAGGCTGCCCCTGCACTGCTGGGGGGTGGGGGTGATGGGCGACATGAGTGGGGGCCTGGTGGAGGCTGCCCCTGCACTGCTGGGGGGTGGGGGTGGTGGTAGACATGGGTGGGGGCCTGGTGGAGGCTGCCCCTGCACTGCTGGGGGGTGGAGGTGCAGGGGGACATGTGTGGGAGCCTGGTGGAGGCTGCCCCTGCACTTCTGGGGGGTGGAGGTGATGGGAGACATGAGTGGGGGCCTGGTGGAGGCTGCCCCTGGTGGCTGGGGGGTGGGGGTGCAGGGGGACATGTGTGGGAGCCTGGTGGAGGCTGCCCCTGCACTGCTCGGGGGTGGGGGTGATGGGAGACATGAGTGGGGGCCTGGTGGAGGCTGCCCCTGGTGGCTGGGGGTTGGGGGTGCAGGGAGACATGAGTGGGGGCCTGGTGGAGGCTGCCCCTGCACTGCTGGGGGGTGGGGGTGATGGGAGAGATGAGTGGGGGGCCTGGTGGAGGCTGCCCCTGGTGGCTGGGGGGTAGGGGTGCAGGGAGACATGAGTTGGACATGAGTGGGGGCCTGGTGGAGGCTGCCCCTACACTGCTGGGGGGTGGGGGTGGTGGTAGACATGAGTGGGGGCCTGGTGGAGGCTGCCCCTGGTGGCTGGGGTTGGGGGTGGTGGTAGACATGGGTGAGGGCCTGGTGGAGGTTGCCCCTGGTGGCTGGGGGTGTTAGGGGACATGAGTGGGGGCCTGGTTGAGGCTGCCCCTGCACTGCTGGGGGGTGGGGGTGATGGGAGACATGAGTGGGGGCCTGGTGGAGGCGGCCCCTGCACTGCTGGGGGGTGGTGGTAGACATGGGTGGGGGCCTGGTGGAGGCTGCCCCTGCACTGCTGGGGGTGGGGGTGGTGGTAGACATGAGTGGGGGCCTATTGGAGGCTGCCCCTGGTGGCTGGGGGGTGGGGGTGCAGGGAGACATGAGTTGGACATGAGTGGGGGCCTGGTGGTGGCTGCCCCTGCACTGCTGGGGGGTGGGGGCGGTGATAGACATGAGTGGGGGCCTGGTGGAGGCTGCCCCTGCACTGCTGGGGGTGGGGGTGATGGGAGACATGAGTGTGGGCCTGGTGGAGGCTGCCCCTGCACTGCTGCGGGCTGGGGGTGGTGGTAGACATGGGTGGGGGCCTGGTGGAGGCTGCCCCAGCACTGCTGGGGGGTGGGGGTGCAGGGAGACATGAGTGGGGGCCTGGTGGAGGCTGCCCCTGGTGGCTGGGGGGTGGGGGTGGTGGTAGACATGGGTGGGGGCCTGGTGGAGGTTGCCCCTGGTGGCTGGGGGGTGGGGGTGTTAGGGGACATGAGTGGGGGCCTGGTGGAGGCTGCCCCTGCACTGCTGGGGGGTGGGGGTGATGAGAGACATGAGTGGGGGCCTGGTGGAGGTTGCCCCTGCACTGCTGGGGGGTGGGGTGGTGGTAGACATGGGTGGGGGCCTGGTGGAGGCTGCCCCTGCACTGCTAGGGGTTGGGGGTGGTGGTAGACATGAGTGGGGGCCTGGTGGAGGCTGCCCCTGGTGGCTGGGGGTGCAGGGGGACATGCGGTGGTGGGCAGTAGTGCAAGGTGACATGTGGATTGGCTGGGGGGCATGGCCATGGTGGATGGGGTGCCTGCAGGACATGTGCAGGGTAGCCCCCTGTGGTGTGGGCCACCTGCAGGGGCCGTGGAGGGTGTAGAGGGAACACCTGGGAGGACTCACACGTGCAATTCACGTGTGGTGCTCCCCGCGCACCCCTGTAATACACTTACCCTGATGGAATCGCGTGTGATACTTCCCGCGCACCCCTGAAATACACGTACCCTGCTGATTTTGCGTGTGATACTTCCCGCGCACCCCTGAAATACACGTAGCCTGCTGCTTTTGCGTGTGATACTTCCCGTGCACCCCTGGAATACACGTACCCTGCTTTTTTTGCATGTGATACTTCCCGCGCATCAATGGAATACACGTACCCTGATGGAATCGCGTGTGATACTTCCTGCGCACCCCTAAGATACACGTACCCTGCTGCTTTTGCGTGTGATACTTCCCGTGCACCCCTGAAATACACGTACCCTGATGGAATCGCGTGTGATACTTCCCGCGCACCCCTGAAATACACGTACCCTGCTGTTTTTGCGTGTGTTCCTTCCCACACACCCCTGATGCATACGTACACAGGACAATCGCGTGTGGAACTTCCCGCGAACCACTGAAATACACGATCCCCGCTTGGCGTTTGCTGTTTGCCAGCCCTGTCAACTGGTCCAGGGTTAGTGCAGCCGTTTGCGATTATTTGGGGATTTTGGAGGCTTTCCCTTGCGCGAGGGCGTTCTTGGGGGCGTAACTGGCGCTGCTGCAGGGTCGCTGCGCCACGCTGCACCACGGCTGGTTTTGGATGCGAAAAACCATGAATACGCTGTGCGCGGAAATCGATTTTAGCGCACGCGGCTGGCACAGACATTCACACGGGCACGCTGTGCGCCAGCCACGTGCGCCACTTTTGTGCGAATTTCTATGAATTACCCTCTTAGAGCGTGCAAATGCATGGGAGAAGGAAAAAGGGGGAAGTGCATGGAAAGGGGGAGAGGTGAGAGGGCTTGTTTAGTGAGTAATGAAATTAGGAGAATATTTTGGGTGGTGCTTTGGCCTTTGTAAGTCTGGTCTGAAATGCATGCAATAGATGATTATGCTCTGCCCACTTCTTGAGTTTCCCAAGCAAGATAATCGCAAAAATCAAGTAGCGGTAAAAGCTGACAGTTGGAAGGGTCTGCACACTTGTTTTTCTTGAGCACTATGACCAAAACAAGATTACTTCCAGGAGGCTAAGATCACGTTAATTAGATTCATCCTATTAAAAATAAAATTAAGAATTTCTACCCATATTTCAATTTTCTTTTTAGTACTATGTTGCCAGGCCACCTGGCATGGGCCTATGGGAGTTCTTAAGGTTTTTCCTAAATAAGGCAATTACTTCGTTCGGGAACTAGCTTATGTCAAGTTTAGCAATTTTAAGACTATTAGGTGCGCACTCGTGCGTTTCTTTAAAAAAGCGTGGTTGTAGAAGCTTACACTACGTTACCTCATCCACGCCGTTTGACAATGTACCGATTTTTTGTGAGTGCTGAGTGGCTAGTGTGTCAAGCGTGGTCTGCCATTGGGCACTATTGGTAGTGCATCTGTATTGTCTAACTCAATCGTAGTATCTGTTCTTCTGGCGTTCTACTTCCCTCGCTATTTCTTGTGGTTCAAAAGAAGGACCAGTGCCTCATAGAGAGCCTGCCTCTTGTCACAGCCCAAAGCTACACCCCTCCGGGCCAAAGCTGCCTGTTAACCCATGTATCCACGTAGATATGTCCCCTGCTTTGCAGTTTTTTAGAATTTGAGATACAGCGCAAGAAAAGTCAAATTTGAAGTGAAGGTGAACTAATATGTCTCAAATCGGGTTCTGGATGTAACTCGATCGTTTCACTGTTTGTACCGGCAAGAAAGCTCTTCCCACTTGAACCCCTTCGTAAAAGAAGCCCTTGCTAAGCACTCCGTCGCAGTCTGGCGGTGGGAGCGTTTGATCCAGTGTCAGACTAGTTCTGCTTGGATGCTAAATGGGTTCATTTCATATTTCTGCGGCTGCCCTTGAAAACTCCACCTTGTTACAGATAATACTCGGAATGAATGAATCACAGTTAGGCGCGCGCCCACTCAGAGTCACTTTTCGTTTGCTAAATCAGGCTTTATTCTTTAACTTTAATTGCGGTGTACGCCTCGCTTGCATGCAATCTTGTTACCATTTTATTATCCTCCCGATCAAACTTTCTTATGCCGTATGAGGTGCTCTTGATGAATCCACCTGGCTTTGTAAAAATAGTTTGCTAATTAATCACACACCCTAGACACATGAATTGTGTTCTTCACCTTCGTGCGCAAAGTGCGTGCTAGTCTATGAAGAAAGACGCGTCACACTGCAATTTGCTCGACATGACTGCTGAGCTGAATGTGTGAATGCCTGCCTTCAGAATACATCAAGCGCATTTACTTCATTCCCAAAGACAGCATGCCTGCACATATGCCCTGAAATTGCAGCCTACCTCCATGCGCAGAAAGCAATACATTCATGCAGCGCAGCAGCTCCAACTAAGTAAAATACTGATTTTTTTTTATTTTTTTAAACTGATTGCACTAACTGAATCTGGGAGCTTTGTTCATGTCACAATGGGCCTCATTACAACTCAGGCGGTAAGGGTTTTACGGCGGCGTAAACAGCGCCGACCCTTACCGCCTGAGTACGAGGTCCCTTAGCACCATGGCGGACTTAACACCTGCTTTTAGCAGGTGTTAAAATCCATGGCGCTAAGGGACCATGGAGTTAATTACACCACCGTAATTTACGGTGGCGTAATTAACGCCTTCCCCACTCCCATTATGCCCTATGGGGCAAAATGGGAATGGGGAAGGGAAAATGGGTAAATGGGGATTTACCGCCCCGCCAAGGTTGGAATGGGGCGGTAAATCCGCCAACCACCATGGCGTAAACGTAGTTTACGCCATGGTGGTAAAGTCACGGCCCAGGCGGTAACCTACCGCCTGGGTCGTAATGAGGATATGTTGTGATTAAACTAGATCAAAAGATGAAACATGTATGCCAGGCATTTCATTTGAATTAGTCTCTCTTTGAAATATTTTTTTATTTTTCATGTATCATTCTATATTGTTATTTTAGAAAATGTAAGCGCACTTAAGTGTGTACCCTTATGGACATTCATTAAGAGTCTAATTACAGAAGTGTACTGTATATTCTACAGCGCATTCTCTAAGCCATTCTGAGGCCACCAGTTCATATTAGAACCTGCCATTTTGCATATGGATAACACACGATTTTATTTTCTCTTGCCTTTGGTTATAATTAGCCACGGGCGAAATATTTGATGCAGAGTTCAGGAAATTATGTGCAGATTTTAGAACATTGGAAATGAATTGCAAGTTTGATCTATGCCTGTATGTCTCAAGCAGAGAAAAGAAAACAGAAGCATTAACAAGCATTGCCATTGCCTATGGGTTTGCCTTTGAATAGTATAAATGTGCATTATTTTGATAATACATTTGCTACAGTACCTATCATCAATATTTTTACTATCAGTCAACACATAATGCACTTTTTACTGCGATACAAGACTTTTGGGCCTCATCACGAGTTGGGCTGTATTCCCGGCTGTAATACCGCCGACTGTAATAGCCCTAGCACCAACCGGTCCGGCTGTATTACCGCCGGATCACGAGTTGGGTGTTAACGGTAAATCCCCATTCCCAATTGGGTCCATTGGATTCAATGGGGAATTTTCAGCGCTAATTATGCGGGCTAATACAGCCGGCGGTAATACAGCCGAAAACAGGGGATTTTCACCTCCAGGAAAGGCTGGAGGTAAAACAGCCCATTTAGCGCCCAACTCGTGATAGGGCCAGAATGCGGCTGTAATACCGTTATCACTGCATTTAAGGGCTACAGCCCAACTCGTGATGAGGCCCTTTGTCTTTGGGATCAGTCTATGGGCCTCATTACGACCCAGGTGGTAAGTTACCGCCTGGGCCGTGACTTTACCACCATGGCGTAAACTATGTTTACGCCATGGTGGTTGGCGGACTTACCGCCCCATTCCGACCTTGGCGGGACGGTAAGTCCCCAATCCCCATTTACCCTTCCCCATTCCCATTTTCGCCCCATAGGGCATAATGGGAGTGGGGAAGGCGTTAATTACGCCACCGTAAATTACGGTGGCGTAATTAACTCCATGGTCCCTTAGCGCCATGGATTTTAACACCTGCTAAAAGCAGGTGTTAAATCCGCCATGGCGCTAAGGGACCTCGTACTCAGGCGGTAAGGGTCGGCGCTGTTTACGCTGCCGTAAACCCCTTACCGCCTGGGTCGTAATGAGGCCCTATGACATATTTACTTCTATTTTCCCTTTTTCTCATAGGCCGAATGACAAACTAACTGCACCACTCTCTCTCCCCATCGTGTGGTGCTATAACAACATTGCACTGTGCATGCAAAAGGCTTCAGCCACGCCCAACATGTTGAATTATCAATTTTCCTGAAGAGAAGGCCAACTTTCGACCCTTGTGTACACTTGTAATGGCTTCGAACTAAAAATATTAGTAATTGGTGCTCTAAAATGGCCTACAGTTACAAAAATTAGTAATGCGTAGCGTTACTGTATCTTTGTGACTACAGGACTTCTATTCTACAGAAGGGTGAGCAGTGGCTAAACCACCTACTCATCCCCCACTCTTCTACAAACCAACAGTGATCCCAATCACAAAGGTAAAACAGGAACAGCAAAGACATATACCTCCTTCACCTTTTGTGGTAATGTGGGTAGAGGGAAGGCTATACTCAGTGCTGGAAATTTACATTTTTAACTGTAGGATCCCACCAGCGACCGGGGGAAGGAGATAGCAGCATTGGAATAGGCGAACGTGGAAGAATTTTCTACAGTTTCTCCCATAAATAAACTCTTCCATTTCAGTTATTAACAACTGGAAGAAAAAAAAAACAAGAGAGGAGTGTTTCCTATGATGCTCTAAATAAAGTGTAAAAGGTGTAAACAGGAGAGGAGAGGCCTACTTAGTGTGATAAGTTTGGCAGTATAAGACGTTGAGTAAGCAAAGGCACTGATGTGGTTTTCATGGTGAGGTTGGAGTCAAGGTCTACTCTTAGGGTTTTGACTTTATGAGAAATGGTAATGGGTGTGCCATCTATCACTATGGCAGCGTAGTGTGGGTGGAGTTTGCTGAGTCTCGTAGGGGAACCAACTATGTGAATCTCAGTTTTTTTCTCTGTTAAGGCAGAGGCTATTGTTAGCTATCCAGTTTTGGATGTGGGAGTAAATTGTATTGATGTGGGTCGTATCCTGTTCAAGGTTGCCAGTAATGGGAATACGTATCTGAGTATCATCAGAAAAGTTTGTGTAGATTACTCCCATACCATCTAGTGCTGCGAAGAGTAATTTAGTGTAGGTGTTATACAGAGTAGGAGAGAGACAAGATCCTTGCAGTACTCCCAATGGTACTGGGATGGGGTTAGCTGCAACTTCCCCTAGGGTGACTCTTGAAGTGCAATTGGAGAGGAAGGATTTTATCCAGGTGGTGGCCCTCTTGGAGAAGTGGAAGTTGGTGGATAGGGTTTGGCACAGTTCGTCATGGTCGACCAAGTCAAACGCCGCTGAGAGGTCTAGGAGTACTAGAATGCACAGTTTGCAAGAAACCCTGATAGCGTCCATCTGGTTTTTTAAGTCTAGAAGGGCAGTCTCAGTACTATGATTGGGGCGGAATCCTGATTGTCTTTCCCCTAGTAGGTGATTCTGTTCAAGATGGCATTGTACTTGGGTATATGCTATTTTGTCTATGATTTTGAGGAGAAATGGCACTGTTGTTATTGACCTGTAATTAGTGGGTATTGTTGGGTCTAAAGATGGCTTTTTAAGTAGAGGTATGACCCAAGCTATTTAGATGGATGCTGGTATTTCACTGGAGTTAAAGGACTCCTTCACAAAATTGGTGATGGTGGGAGCTAAAGTTGTGGCGCAGTCTTTAACTACTTTAGCTGGAGTGCTGTCGCCTTTGCAATTAGACGGCTTGAGAGATGCTATTGTTTTAAGGACCTGATCAATGGTGACTTGTGTGAAGTGGAATTCAGGTACATCCGACCTAGAGGTAGCAGGGTGGGAGGGCATGATTGTAGGATCCAGAAGCTTTTTTTTGCAGGGCTATTTTGTTTTGAAGTGTGGTCACTTTGGAGGATAGAGTGTACTGGATGGTAGTACACCAGACTTTGCAGGGGTTTATGGGGCTGGTGGGTAGGATGGGGGATTCTAATTCTCTGATAATAGTAAATATTTCTTTAGTGTTGGAGGCTGCGGCAGCAATACGGTTATTGAAAAATTCTGCTTTGTTAGAG
The DNA here is from genome assembly GCF_040938575.1 of Ambystoma mexicanum. Lineage (NCBI taxonomy): Eukaryota > Metazoa > Chordata > Amphibia > Caudata > Ambystomatidae > Ambystoma > Ambystoma mexicanum. The sequence continues at coordinate 558,069,691 of NC_090930.1, forward strand.
AGTAAACTGAGTTTATAGGCTTTAGATAGTTGTTGCAGTTTGGTTTGGAGTTCTGGGGAGTTGTTTTTTCTGGCTAGGTGTTCTAGAGTGTTCTAGAGCTCATAGTTCTATGTGTACATTTTTGAACCAGGGAGCACTATGTTTGAGTTTGGGCACTTTAGTTTTGAGGGGGGCTGATTCTTCTATTGCTGATTTTAGGCATTGGTGGTAGTGTTTTCAGATACTCTCTGTGCTAGTACTGTCCGGAGGTTTGATTTTGAGTAGGTTGTTGAGAACTGGATTAAGATTCTCAGGGGTAAGCTTGCACACATTTCTGACCTGAATGACTGCTGGGCTGCAAGTTTTGGCTGTGGGGTCTGTAAGGGATTTCAATCAAGCACACACCCAAGTATCGCCCAGCATGTAGTGCGCAAAGGAAACCCTTATTTATTGGCGCAAGCAGGCGCAAGCGTGAAAAAGGAAGCGCACGCGTGCGATTCATGGAAGTCCCTGCACATGTTTTTCTCAGAATGTGCTCCAAACCCGTGCGTGGCGCACACGGGCGCACACATCATTGCAACATCTTGAACACCATGCGCGACGTGCACAGCGAAAGCGCACAACTTTAGCGCACACACCAAAAAGTGGGGGAAACACGCGGAATGGGGAACAATGCGTGAAAAAGAAGGCGTAACTGGGGAAGTACTGCAGGGAGATAAACGGAATGCCCACACGCACACAAACAACACGTATTCATGGAATTGAAAACGGGAAACCCGCGCACAGCAAAATACATGCACAGGCGGTAGCGTCCCTGCGCATAACAAAAGTGTGCGCAAACAACAAACACGTACATACAGCTACATGAATGTTCCATTCTGTGGCCCCTAGGAGAATTGACGTGTCACGCACCCCAGAGGCATCCCCGAAAAGCAAGAAAAAGAAATAAGCGACCCCTATTGTCGAAGTACGTGTAAAAAAACACACACAGTATGCTGTGGCAGCCAGGAGCCCCAAAAATACGTACGCAAACAACACGCAGGCTAGTATGCCCGTAAAAGAAGGGGTACGCGACAAACACGGACACCCGCAGAGGGAAAAATAGCGTGTGCGACTCACCGTCGGCCTTGCGTGTAGAAGAATAACGGGATCCAACATCTACCCGCTGTGAACTAATCGCGTGTGAACCCCAACGCCTGGAAAATACATGCACCGCTTTCCACGAAAAGCACGTACAGAGCGAAACCCACGTGGGACCCTCAACCCATGCCAAGGAAACACCCGTGCGCGTAACATCACAGACGCGCTTATGCGCTAAGGGCCTTTCCTCGAATTACATGCCCTTGCGTGTAGAAGAATAACGGGACCCAACATCTACCCGCTGTGAAGTAATCGCGTGTGAACCCCAACGCCTGGAAAATACATGCAGCGCTTTCCACGAAAAGCACGTACAGAGCGAAACCCACGTGGGACCCTCAACCCGTGCCAGGGAAACACCCGTGCGCGTAACATCACAGACGCGCTTATGCGCTAAGGGCCTTTCCTCGAATTACATGCTGACGTTCCTGCTCCCCAGAGCCCCAAGCAGCCTCCCACAAGCCATCTGCTGCTGCCTGCCTGCTGCCACCGTGTCCTGCCATTTGGTGCCTGCACATCTGCCACCTGCAGGGGTCCAGTTGCAGTGACCACCTCTGCTGGAACAGAAGACTCCCGACTGGTGTTCCATCACTCCACAGCCCAGCCCCAGGACCCAGTTGCCCACCCGCACCTGCCTCGGGGGTTGCCATGTTCGACACAACACCTTCCGGCACCAGTGGCAACCCCCAGCCAGAGAGGCAGAGGGCTGCCAGCTTCACTTCCGAAGAGGTTGGCATCCTGGTGGAGCGAATCCTGGGGAAGTATGATGCCCTCATCACACCATCACGCGCCGACAAGGAAGGACGGAGGAGGATCTGGACGCCATCAACGCTAAGGGGGTGGCACCCCGCGACTTGAAACACGTCCAGAAGCGCTGGGAGGACTACAAGTCCAGGACCCTCAAGAAGGCCCGGCGCCTCTTAGAGGCACAGAACGCAGTGGGGCGCCAGGGCCAGCTTACCAACTAGCAGATAAGGGTCATGGAGCGCATTCGCCCAGTGCTTCACCACCAGATCCTCAGGATGCAGGCCCGTCTGGAGTCGAGCAGTAAGTGGCCATGCATTGCTGTGTGAAACAGGGCATGTTGCAGTGTGCTGGTAGTCAGCTACTTGCCTGTATGTGTGACATAGGCCATGTATGGTTGTGTGGGTGCAGGGACATCACGGTGCTGCATGTGAGACCAGTCATGCATGAACCACATGGATGTGCATGTGTGCGGAGCAGCATGCGGAATGCACACATGAATGCATGCCTGTCTCTGTTATTGGACATGGATGGGTGTGAGAGATGGGTGCTGCTGTCATGGACATGTATGGTGTACATGTCTGTGTGTCTGACTTGCGCGTGTGTGACTTGTAAACACCATTGATGCATGACACATGTCCATGACAATGTTCTGATTCACTGATGCAGCCTAGTCATCCTTGTATCCACTGTGTCTGAGGTGTACGAGGCCAGATGGATGAAACTACGGTGAAGTGTGTGCATGTGATAGGCATGACCCATGATGCATATGAGTTTCAAACCACCATTGTATGTTTCAAGAGTTCCTTGGACATGTATGCAAATGTTCTTTGCATGCGCCATGCCTGTTTCTGCATGTGTGTTGCCTGCACTGACCCATGTGTTGTGGAGGGACATGATGGAAGTGATGTTTGACAGTGCCGCTCATCTGCTATTGCTTCCTGTCTAGGGGACTATTGTACAGTACCCTGATGCTTGTGTTCTATGTCTCCCTCTACACAGCGGCAAGTGAAGAAGAGGATGGAGACGGCACTGTGGAGCAAAGCGGCGGGGATGCCTCCACCGGCCGGCGATGCAAGGCCCAGTCACTCTCCCAGGAATTACCATCGTCCGGGATCGAGGGGACTGGTGCCGCGTCTGCCACTACGGCTGCAGCGGAAGGGGTGGGTGAGCCCCCAGAGAGGCTTGCAACGGCAGAAGACGGTGTGGAGCCATCTAGGTTGGTGGTTTCCACAGAGGAGGAGGAGGCCGCTACTGAGCCGCTACTGAGCCGCACATGGGGCCTGCTGGTGGTGGTGCCACTGGTGCAAGTGGTGCAGTCCAGGGGCAGGGGCAGGAGGCAGCACAGGTCACCATGGCGGGGCCTGTGCATGTCACTGTCCCTGACACTGTGACTGCACCACCATGCACCAGCAGGGATGCCCCATCCCAGGCCTGTCCGCAGGTAGGAGGGAGGTCCATGTCATCTGACACTCCTCTACCTGCGGACGAGGGGACCCCTGACCGTATGGAGACCGTCCTGATTGATGTCGCGTTGCGCACGCGTCGCATTCGTGATGACGTGCGTGCTTCCCGGGTGGAGCACGCACGTCATCATGAAGAACAGTGTGCCAATGTGGCCCAGTTGGGAGGGGCCATGGGCGGGGGTTTTGTACATGTGTCAGCCACTCTGGCGGCCCTCTCCTCCTCAGTCGAGACTATGCGCCAGTCGTTCTCCATGCCGTCTTACGGCCCAGATGCCACCAGTGCCCTGACCAACGCAGCCAGCTCGGTGGAGATCCCATCCTTGCCACAGTCGGGAGTCTGAGGTCCAGCAGGGGTGGACACCCCAGCAACTGGACCACAGCAGATGGAGGATGTGCCGGCATCATCGGGCAGGTCACGTGCATGACGGTGCCGGTGGATTCCATCAGCCTGGATGCCGTCGTGCTGGCAGAGGCAGTTGCGTCGGAGGCAGCAGCAGGCTCAACGTGTGAGGCATCATGGCTTGGGGCCATCTACATCAGAGGGGCAGGCATCGGCCGGAGGGCAGGAGGACCCTGGAATGGGAGTATCTTCCATGTGGCAGCGGTTGGGCCAGCGGATAGATGCGGAGCAGCGGCGGGCGGAGGAGGCACGGCTCACAATGGTCAGGGAGGAGAACTCCATGCGCAGGGCGCTGAGGCGGGCGGAGTGCCTCGAGGGAATTCACAGGGAGTTGGAGGTGGACATGGCGTTATCCCTGCGAGACCTTGGGGCCAGTGAACAGGCCCTCCCCATGCCCCACAGGCAGCCCATCCACCCTCCCCATGCCCCACAGGCAGCCCACACCACAGGGGGGGACTTTTTCCATGCATATTACCTGGCATGAGCAGGGTACGTGTATTCCGAGGGGTGCGTGGGGAGTTTTACACGCGCTTGGCCTAGCGCGAGCAGGGTACGTGTATTCCGCGGGGTGTGCGGGGAGTTTTACACGCGATTGGCCTAGCGTGAGCGGGGTACGTGTATTCCGAGGGGTGCGCGGGGAGTTTTACACGCGATTGGCCTGGCGCAAGCAGAGTACGTGTATTCCGAGGGGTGCGCAGGGAATTTTACATGCGATTGGCCTAGCACGAGTTGGGTACGTGTATTCTGAGGGGTGCGCGGGGAATTTTACATGCGATTGGACTAGCGTGAGCAGTGTACGTGTATTCCGAGGTGTGCGCGGGGAATTTTACACGCGACTGGCCTAGCGCGAGCGGGGTACGTGTATTCCGAGGGGTGCGCAGGGAATTTTATACGCGATTGGCCTAGCGCAAGCGGGGTACATGTATTCTGGGGCGTGCGCGGGGAGTTTTACATGCGTTTTCGTGGTTGGGGGGCTGTATGCTTGTCCACTGGCCTTTGCGCCATGTACTGGATTTGTGCGCTGTTCATGGCGCATTGGGCGGGGTTGGGGGCATAACTGGCACTAAAATCGGTTTTGGCGCATGCAGCTGGCGCAGACTGCCGCACGCGCACACTGTGCGCCAGCCGCGTGCGCCACTTGTGCGCTAAATTCTATGAATTACCCCCTAAATGTGGTCAAAAATGCTTAAATTATTATAAACTTCTACAGGAGCCGCTTTGAACAGATGCACACAATCAAAATCAATGATTTAATCAAAAGATAACAATTGGAATCTCAAAGGCAAAGTGGGAAATAATTCAAGGACAATTCACAAGTGTAAAACTTTTGCAAAATGAAAATTCACTGCAAACTTTTACTATGTAATTATTGATAAAAATGGGTGAACAACACTGTTTCGCAATGCGGTTTTGGGTGTAGCTAAGGAGGTTAGGTATCAGTGGGAGTTGGAATTGTGTTTCTATCTTTAAAACTGAGGGAGTTATGGAGGTTTTAGTGGGAGGTGTTTTTTGAAAATAAAGACACACATTTGGACAAGAACTTCGGTTTAAAACCAGAAATTATGGATTATGCTTTTACTCAATACTAGAGCATACAGGCTAGACAACCATGGTTGGGACGAAGAAAAGCTCTGAGACTGATTCATGACTTCAGTAACAGATCCCCAGTGCCTTCCCCGGCGGACCCAGTCCAAACACTCAAAGTGGGATTTTTGGATCAGAGTTACATAAATAAAAATGACTATGAAAATGACGATTTAGCAAATAGACAGATTAAGATAGCACTAAAGATGTTGACACTGTCACTGGTTTTGAAAGTAATGATAGTTCAGATATTAGGGTGGAACAAGATAAGGCAAGGTATACAATAGTTCTCTAGCGTCCTGTTAATACTCAAAATCCACTGGGATTTAAGATTTTTGGCCCATCAAGATTCTGGTCAATGGATCGGGTCTATTAGGGAAGGATAGCACATCAGCTAGGATCAGCTAGGCTGGTCACCGGAACTGCACGGGATCTGCCCTTCTTGTTTCTGGATATTTCAGATCAGTGGGATGGCGAGTTCATCAGGCAAGCGTTATGGTAGCAAGCCAGATAGTTTGAGGATGTTTCCCCAAACCACAGCGCTTCACTGGGTTGTAAGGATTAGTTGAGGATTAATTGAGGATTGAGGCCTAGCTGAAAATGGTTCAGCTACTGCTTGGTCTGGTGATTGACATCTGGATCTGGAAGGATGTTAAAGGCTGGATGTTGAATGCTGGATCAGAGGGCTTCGCTGGAATCAGAAGAGAGAGTGTGCATGTGTTGTCAGATGTTCTATTTATCCTTTCAAATGACATCACAAAAATGGATGTATGGGCCGGCTTAACTAAACTCGCCCCTGTGAACTGGGATTGGATCAGAGTCTCAACTCTGCCTTGCATCCGAGTGATTGGATCAAAGACAGATGATGTCAAGTTTATGGTTTAGTTTTTACAATCCTTAGAAACCTCCCCTAGCCACTAGTATCAAAATCAAATTTTGTCCTAAATACATATTTATACATTTGTAACCTCTACGAAAATCACATTCAAGGATTACATATTTTATGGAGTATCTGTTCATCAAAATCCCAATGCTGTGAGACCTTGTTTCGCCTTTTTGCAGCATGTTGTCCATTTCGCCATGAACACATTTTCCAAACTTTCTCCAATTTTCCACAAATATGTGTGTTTACCATAGGAATGTGTGTGCAAAGTTTAACAATTCCAGCATAAATACAGTTCCCATAAAACCACATACATTGCCATTCCTGTTCAGAATATGCTACACAGTTCCACCACGTTTTGAAATATAGGGCCAAAAATTAGATTAACAAATCTGCCCTTTTTATATTTATCACCACTTCTGATAGAGAGTTTATAAGTCTCTGAAAAATGTTCATTACATATTCTTAGCAGCACATGGTCAGCCTTTTGTCTGTCTCTGGAGGCAAGGAGCATCCCCCACCTTTGGGATTTCCTTCTGCAAGCCTAGATTACGACCTCTTCACAAGTCAATTTCCTGGCCTGGAGAATCTGCCATTGTTCAGTCCTTGGTAGCAGACAAAAGTCTGGCCTCCCCCCAAACTTGTCATGTGTCAGTGAGCATCTGCTGTGATCAATGCCCTCCCCTTGGGTGGAAACCTGTTTTTCAACCTCTTGCAGGCCCAGCCAGCCTAAGTTAATTTTTTATTTCTTGACTTGAAATCCAGCATGAAACAAACTTGTTGCATCAGATGACATAGATAAATTACATTCTTAGGTTTAAACCTGTGGGATCAAAACAACTGAGATCTGTGTTCCTTTCAGCAACAGTCCTTATATTTGCTTATCCGGCAGATCTTTAGTTTTAAACAACTTTAAAGTTTAGGAGAGCCCATTTGACAGGAGCTGTCATTCACAGGTAGCCCAGTGTGGCTGGACACAGATTTTTGACAGGAATTGTCATTCACAGGCAATCCAGTTTTGCTGAGAAAATGTGTTGCTCTCAACATTTCAGGACTTTGTAAATTCACAGTGCTTCATTAGATTAACTAAATTTTAGCACCACGCAAGATTTTGAGTGTTGGAAAGCATTATATACAGGCATTTTGAAGTTTCAGCAGCAAAGTAAATGTCATTTACAGGCACATTTTGGAATTTCACTTGCAAAGTGCTGCTTCTCCCTCTGTACTCCATGTTTACTTGTCATGGAGCCCACTGGCACTTTTTCTGCAATGTGTGCTCTGTTCCACCACACATGCACCATGGGTGGCAGGTTGTGCAGCCATCTTTTTGTGTGTTGAAAAAACGCGGTTTTGGAGGTTTTGGCGTGCACAAGGGGTTTGCCGCCATTTTGCTGTTTCTCGCACCATGGATAGCAGAGTGAGGCCGCATAGTATAGCAGAGTGGGTCAATACATCCCACAGGTCAGTATCGAGGTATATGTTGAATTTAATTAGGCAGTGCTCAGACCATTGCATTTGGAGGACATCTACTATGGTTACTGCGGTACTCAGGGTGAGTATCCAGTCAAGGATTCTACCTTTGGAATGATTAGGGGTATTCACTATTTGGGAGAATTGCATCTCCTGGAACGCCTTATGACAGGCTGTAGCTTTGTTGTCCGAGGGGTCATCATAGCCTAGATTGAGGTCCCCTAGGAGAATGTATTTAGTTTTGGGTTTGAGCAGGGGTGTAATTAGTAGAGGTAGGTCTATGTCTGGCTTGCTTGGGGCACTCAGTGTTCTGTAAACTATTAGGAAACTGATTGTTTCTTGATGGTTGACGGCTAATTTGAGAGAGAGAGTCTCGTATCCAATAAGTACTTCAATTTTACATTCCATGAAGTGTAGTGAGGTTTTGTGGATGATGGCCACTCCTCCGCCTATGGCATCTATGCGATTTGCACTGAGGAGGGTGTAATCGGAAGGGACAGCTAGTGTGATCGGTGGATCTGAAGCAGTATGTAGCCATGTTTCGGTGAGCACTAAGAAGTCAAGTTTGAACTCTAATATGCAGTTGTGTGTCTCAATTGCGTGTGCTGCAAGGGATCTGTCATTTATTAGGGCTCCTAGAAGGGGCTGCCTGGAGTTAGATGGACTTCATGGCGGGTTAAAGTGGGCCTGAGTGATGGTTGCTGTGGTATTGGGAGGGACGAGCAGGGTCTCATTAAGAGTAGTTATCCGCTGAGAGCTGGTGTCAGTGTTTTCCTGAATCTCATGGAGTTTGGGCTTCATGATGGTATTGAGACAGCGGGGGAGGGGGTGGTGATGGTTGTTGTGGTCGAAGTGTCCTGAGATTCTAATGTTTCTTTTAGAGACAGTGGTGGGTCTTGTTTGGGTAGTAGTGTATGTAGATCTTAAGGAGAGGCTTGTACGGCGTGTGCTACCGGGTATTGGCCAAGTTTTGATGTGAGGTTGAGGTGTGATTGGGAAGGCTGGTAGGTTGGGGAGGAATGGCATAGGGCAGGGCAAGGGGTGGTGTCTGGGGCAGTATAGCCAAGCTAAGCCTGTCTTGTGGATTATAAATGCACCTTTGGAACAGGCTTTGTTATGGAAGGGCATGCCTGTTGGGTGGCTGCGATTGGTACTGACAAGTTTGGTGATGATGGTGCTGGTGGGCATGATTTGGTGGAGAGAGGCTCTGTGTAGGAGGAAGATGAGTGAGCTGAGGATGGTAAGAATGGTGAACCTAGGGGGAGGGGCTCTCACGAATGGGCGGCCGAGGCTGTTATTAGGTGGTTTCATAGACTGGGGGTGGTGTATGCCAGCGTGATGTAAGGTATAAGTTTACATTGGGGCAGGCGTAAGGGCGAAGTACTGGTGGTGCTAAGGAGATGTACTCGTAGTGCCGTGGGAGTAGCTGAAGTCTGGCTAATTTGAGATACTGTTCAATGGGTTAGTGCGTATGTGTGACTAGGCTAGATACAGATTAAACAATATGTTGATGTGCATCACAAGCAGTAGGCAGAATTAACAAGTAGGCTAATTTGGGGATCTGACCGCGGGCTAATGCGTACATATGGCTAGGTTATTACAAATTTAAAGCAATAGGTTGGTGAGCATCACAGTCATTTGGAGAAACAAAACCTGAGCTAGTTCAAGAAAATAGGCTATTGCAAAAATGAGGCAGCGGGCTAGGCTAATGCAGATTTAAGACAGTAGGTTGGTGAGCAACATAGGCATTAAGAGAGAAAAAACATGGGCTAAGTCAAGAAAATAGGCAATTACGAGAATCGGGCAGCGGGCTCATGCGTGCAGATGGCTAGGCTAGTACCAGTTGGTGAACAACACCGGAATTAGGAGAAAAAAGACCTGGACTGATTCAATAAAATAAGCTATTGCGAAAATCGGGCAGCGGGCTAGGCTAATACAGATTTGAAACAATAGGTTGGTGAGCAACACAGGCATTAGGAGAAAAAATGAAAAATGTGGGCTGATAAAGGGACCAGGTTAAATCGAAGACAGGTAACAGGCTGATGGATGCATTTGGCTAGGCTAGTACGAAGTTAGATTATGGGCTGATGAGCGTCACAAATATTGAGTAGAGTTGAGAAATAGGCAGAACACGGAATTAGACTGGTTCAGGGACCAGGCATCGGTCTTATACGTACATTTGGCTGAGCTGGTATGAGATTAGACGATCAGCTGGTGAACATCACAAACAGTCAGCAAAGTTGGAAGATTTAAAAGTGTTCCTTGTTTGCATGTCGGATGGCACATAAGTACAAACACACAAGTGCATGTGAGGTTTGATGAGCGTATGTCTCCACTACATAGGGAGCACTGATGGGCGTGCTGGGAGCAGGGGACCAGAGAGGTTGTGGCCTGGATAGCGCAGCGTTTCAGGTTTCTAGGGCCCCAAAAGGTTGACCAGGGTGACAGGATCAGTTCAAAGTACCCTAATCCAATGTTCAGGGTTTAGACTGCTTTGAGGATTCAAGCTGTACTGTGCTGAAGGTCGTACCAGGTTCGGATGTGGTGGGTCGTGCTGGGGAAATTGGAGAGCTGGTGTCTACTAATTTTGAAGTTGTAACTCCATGCAGCTTGAGTGCAACGATCAGATCGTATGGTTTGGATGGACCTGCACGGTTTAGGGTTTCTTTTTTCGACACATTGCTAACTGCTGCTCAAAGAGGCAGCGGTTTGAGTTGGTCTGCAGTGGAAAGAAGGTTGTTCAAGCTGAAGAGTTGAGGTGTTGTGCTTGGCACATTATGACTGAGAACAGGTTTGGTTGATGCAAAGCAGCAGTTGTTGAAGGTTTCACCCATACTGACAAGGTTAGCACAACAAAACTCTCTACTAAAAATATATACAGTCCACCTGTGGTTTACCTTAATCATATAACTGAGGTGGAGGTCTTAGAGATTGTAAAGTGTCTGAAGCCATCTACCTGTATTGGAGACATATGTCCAGCCAGTGTTATTCAGGAGGCCATTACTCCCCTTCTTCCTTATGTTACGAATTTAATTAACTCCTCGTTTGCATCATCCATGGTGCCTCCTATTCTTAAGGATGTATGGATAACTCCCATTCTTAAAAAGGAAACACTAGATCCTGGGTTGATGGGGAATTATCACCCCATTACCAATGCCCCTTTTTCTATTAAAGCTTGTGGACAGCTTATTTGCAGTTTCAGAACCACATAGTCAAGCATGGCTTATTAGGTGAACTACAGTCTGGTTTCCGTGCTATGCATGCTATGCACGGCACCAAAACTGCCATGCTAGACCTGTAAAACAACTTGGTTGGTATTGTGGACTCTGGTAAGGTTGCTCTGTTGATGATCATCGACCTTCTCGGCTGCTTTCAATCTCATCAATCATACTCTGCTGCTCGAGAGGCTGGAAAAAATCGCCAGTTGTTCACAATCCACATTGCAATGGATAGCATCCTTTCTTGGCCAAACGATGGTGCGTTTGGCTATTGAGGGATTTCATGCACCTCCAGAGCTGCTGACCTGTGGAGTACTGCAGGGTGCTTGTTTCTATGCAACCTTTTTTAACCACTATGCCCGACCGCTTTATGATAATTTTCTGGATGGCAATGGTGTTACATATACCAACTACGCAGATGATACCCAGGTGGTCTTCGAGCTGTCGGGTTTCTGCGAGAGGGATACCCAGCTAATCAATCAGATATATAACATGGTCCAAGGATGGATGGATGCCAACTCCTTGGCTTTAAACAACAGTAAGACAGAATTTCTGCAGGTGGGTTCAAGTCAACGTCTTGGTAAGCTGGAGACTAGATACGGTCAATTCACAGTAGTGGTGAACTATCAATGACACAGACTATCAATGTAGCAAAATATCACAATAGTAGCGAGCAGCAAGCAAAATTCTCTCAGTTGCAGAATATCAAAGTGGTTAAGTATCAAAGTGGTAGATTCTTAAAGTGGTAGATTACCAATTTGGCAAGCTTGTGTAGTGGTAGGAAACATACTGGCACCACTATCATAGTGGGAAAACATCACAGTTGCAAAATATGACAGTGGCAAACTATCACTATAGACAAATATGGTCAGTGGTAAAATATTACAGTAGTGAATCAGCAAAGTGCAAACCTCTCATCATTGTATACTATCAGAGTGGTAGACTATCAGAGTGGTACACTACCAGTGTGGCAGGTTCAAAGAGTGGAACATATCAGAATGGTGGATTATCAATGTGCCAACCATCAATGTGGTGAACTATAAACGTAGGAAACTATCCATGTTGCAGCTTACCATAACTTGTGCATTTCTTGGGTTTTCGATTTTACTTGTAACCATAACATCCCTTTAACAACAGTTTGTCACTGAATTTGATACATTTTATTAGTGCAACCTATCCATAACTTCCCTTTAACAAAGTTGTTTCACTGAATTTCATAGGTTATTGTTAATGCAACTTGACCATAACATCCCTTTAACAAAGAGTTTTCACTGTATTTCATAGGTTTTTATTAGTACAACTTAACCATGAAGTCCCTTTAAAAATGTTTCTTTCAGTGATTTTGATAGGTTTATATTAGTGTAAATGTTTCATGATATAACATCACTGTATACAAGGTATTAATAATTCCTATTTCAACATATATGAAAGAACTATAAACCTCCTTTAACAAACACATTGTTTGTAATGCATAATGGTGTGTGTTGTTATCAGCAGCACATGCTGGTGATGCAAGTTATGAATTGCTTAGGGCATGAGGCACGACCATGGACCTAGCCCCACCAAACCACCCCATTATCCACCACACATACCCTGCATCCTAGCTCAGTGTTCACTATATCTTCATAATGTGACCAATGGCCATTGCTAATGGCTTGCAGCCATGACCTGTATCCAAAATCCATTGGGCATGGGTTCAACCATGCCGCATGTCCCAATAAGTAAATCATAGTAGACATTTGTCCTTGCTGAGGACCAAGCCCACTTCCCAGGCACCAAACTTATACCACTGTTTTGTGTACTTAGATTTTGACACTTTGAAAAAATAAAACACAGGACACATTTGTAAAAGCATTCTTTCATGTCCTTGCTGATGGTCCTCACGCAGGTTTGCTGCAATCTCGTTCAGCACTTCCAGCTGTAGCCACAAGCAGGTATTATTTTCGCATTCAAACCTACGTAGAGTAGACATTTGTCCTTGCCGAGGGTCAGGACCACTGCCCAGGCACCAAAGTTATATCGCTATTTTTTGTACTTACAATTTTGACACCATGGAAAAAATGAAACACAGGACAGATTTGCATAGTAGTCTGCAAATCTAACATGCTATCCATTTCAAAGGTTTTGACACACCTCACATTGTTAATTGATCAATCAGCGGGTGCGTACCATGTCTGCGAACATCACACACCTCTCTGATTGGCACAGAGTGTCTCTGTGGACACCATATCAGTAAGTGAGCCCGCGGACGGGATGCAGTTATCACAAATTTTATGGGACCTACTTTTTGTCCATTTTCAAAACAAAATACGTAAAATATAAAATACTTACATGCAATTTGCAAAAACACACTTTTGGGACCAAGCCACTGCTTCTCTCGCAGGTTTGGCGCAAATCCATCCAGCGGTTTGGGCTGTAGGCGTGAGCACATTTTTTTTCCATTATGTCAATGAGGATTTTAAATGTTTTGGGACCCCCACTATAACATTTCCACCCCTTGACGAAACCGCACCAAACTTAACAAAATCATTCTGAGCTGGTCATATAACGTTTTTACAAAGCTTGGTGAGGATTCATCAAACAGCGTCAAAGTTATAAGCCGCTAAAAAACTGCTCTTTTTATGAGTTGAACAATTAACCAAAACTCCACGGCTGCTACCACAAGACATGTAATAAAAGGGAAATTTGTGGATATGTGTTTGTGTCTGTTCAAAAGGTTCAGCATACTTTACACCATGCTAGAAACCTGAAATGTGGCATGTGGGTAGGTTCCATGTTGTAGACAATGTAAAAAGTATAAAATATACATTTTTCTAATACATTTTTTAAAGATTTTTTTAAGCGGTCTGCAATGCGTGAATATGTGTGTTTGTGTCTGTTCGAAATGTTAAGCTTGCTTCCCAACATGCTACAAACCTGAAATTTGGCATGTGGGTAGGTTCCATGTTGTAGACAATGTAACAAGTATATAATATACATTTTCGAATTGGTACGGTCTGAAATGCTTGGATATGTGTGTGTGTGTCTGTTCAAAATGTTCAGCAAACTTCCCAACAATCTACAAACCTGAAATGTGGCATGTGGGTAGATTCCATGGTGTAGACAATGGAAGAAGTACAAGCAGTCTGCAATGCTTACCCTTGCCATATGGCTCTTCACACCATAGTTGTGCAGTACTTCTACGTTCATTGTTCATAAACTTCAGCAGTTCATGAAAACATCAGCAGTTCATTGTTCCTAAACTTTCCACACTATTAGCATTCTTGCTGATATTAGTGGCAATCACTTTTAAAGTCATGCGGGTGACACAAAACGGTGCTGTTATAGTAATGCGGGTGACAGGAAATAGTGCATGTCTCTTCAATAGTGTCCTCAATGACGTTGTCCTTCACATCGTGGCAAATCTCTCATGATAATTACAGGAACTTCATTTCCCATGGAAGTTGATGAATGTATGCCACCTCAACAGTATGAAGCTTACATGCTTCAGCCGCAAAAATGTATGGGTAAAGCAGTTCAAACTTATACGCTTCATCCCTAGAAATTACCATCCAAAACACAGGTACACCTGCTAGTAAAATAATGAAAATGAAATGAGCAATTCACCACTAGCAGTATTTAAAATATCAGTTCCCTAACTTTTCATCCTTGTAAGATAACAGATTTAGAGCCATAATCAGTCATCTGTGATTCCTCTATCCTTAACGGGATCTTACCAGGTTTCTAAGCAGGCCATTTCTATACTGTAAACAGTATCAATCCGGTTGTTAGCATGTCTGCAAACCTTATAAGCTGTTAATGTTAATGCTAGTGATGACATTTTAAATATAGCTTTTTACTAAGTTAATTCATTCGGTGTAGTACCTTGTCGTCCCATTATTCCATATACTTTCAAATAGAATTCTTAAAGTTTAGGGTATTTTGTGATAAGGTGTTCAATTGTCTCTACTTCAAGGTTGCATAGTTCACATACACATTGCTCCTTCTGAGTTTGTGTTCTTACACCCAATCTCAATGATGTTGGTAGTAAATTCAATCTCAAATTAATGGCAAAATACATCAGCTTTCAATCATTGCATTCTATTAAATATGGGAAACGTTTTAGCCATATAAACCTTGTTCTGCATATTTCAGATAGAAACGTTTTCCTTGGAGATGGTCAGTAGATTCCAGCTGGTCCCACTCATAGGCTTTCTTGATGAGTTGTCTCTTGGCAACTGTTTGGTTACTAGTGTAATAATACCTTCAGCCATTTAATCTCTTTGTCGTTATGTATCTCCAGGCCATATAGAAAGAATACTGTGGACCATACTCGTGTGATACACCTGTATTGGTACTTCAATTGAGGAACCAGCATTGTCAGAAGTACATTTTTTCCCAAGCCAAATTTACTAAGTGCTCTTGTGAAGATGTACTCTCTATTCTCTTCAACGGAGCATTGAAGTGTGATGAGAGCACACAAATATGTATATGCTTAAACCTTCGCAATCCCTCCTCCGTCAATGCTCCCTGAGAAATACTTCTCTATTTTCTTTCTTCGTATCTCCATGATTTTACTTTTGGATTTATTAATTACTAAACCTTGAGCCTTTGAGTATGTGTACAGTGCAGTTACTGCCCTTTGGAGGCCAATGGCTGTCCTATCGACTAAAATCATATCATCTATGTACATTAACCATCCAATCAGATTATTTCCTATTTTAGGGCGGCATGAGTTGATTTTACTCAGGACCCTACCAAGGTCTGCCATATAAAAATTCTAATTGTAACAGAGCAGGGACACATCCTTGCTTGAGCCCATTCCTTGTTTCCACAGATCCAGTAATATGGCCATCATGAGAGGTTCTTATTGCTGCAGAGGTCCCAGTGTAAAGTTTCTTGATCAGATAGAGCAAATCACTATCCATGCTCCATTTTTCCAGTTTTTCCCCCATAATCTGCCTCAATGTACACTTCTGAACACTTAGAATAATCCACAAAAGCAATATATAGTTTTTTCCTTTTAATTGATAGTGTGCTTCCGGTTAGGAATTGTAATACCCAGATGTTCTGATACGTACCCATATTTTTACGAAATCCTGTTTTCTGCAATTAATGTATCTGCAAACTCTCTTCCTAAATTTGTATTCTTTCCTGTAGAAGTGTACAAAATAATTTCCCCAGAGCATCTAGCATAGCCAGCAGCCTCTAGTTGGCATCCATTTTTGTAGACAGGAATTAGTAGTGATTTTGTCCACAAGACTGGTATAATGCCACAATTATTCGGAGCCATTTCCACATTATGCTTGTCCACAGCTCCTGGTGCTGATTTAAGACATTATTTGATAATGCATCAGGGTCATGTGCTGTTGTAGTCTTCAGTTTTTTGATTGCTGATTCTATGTCTTCCAGCATGAATTGTATACTTTTCCCACACGTATTCACCTTAAGGGGATCTATTGGGAGTATGCTGTTTGTCCCATACACAATTTGCACACACTTCTCCCATTCACTTTCAGCAACTGGGTTACCCAATTCAATACCGTTTGTTTCCATTATTCCCTTGACCTCATACCAACATTTTTGCATGTTATTTTTCCTTGGTGGTCCTGCATGAAGACTTTTATCCCCTAACTGAATTTCTGTACTTGCTCTTCAGAAACTTAATCAGTCTGTTGACCTCTCCCTCCGACAAGCAACCCTTTTTTGGAAGGATTTTGTATATCGCATCGACTGTGCTTTATCCTCTTTGTCTTCCGCCATTGCTGGGACACATTGCTTTTCCCCTGTTGTCCTTTTTGTTACAAATGCCTTTTTGCTTGTTCCATATTTTCTGTCATAGCTCACAATTTTATTACCTGTGTACTCTTTCTCTTGGACACTGATCTCTGTTTTGAACTGGTCTAGGAACTGGTTATTATTCAATGCTCCTATGTTTTTTTTTCAGACCATCTAACTCTGTTTTCCGAATTGGTCACTTCACAGTCACCACTCATGATGTGGTCATTGGGCCACTTCTTACTACAGGTAGGTTGCCTTTCCAAAAAATAATTCAATTTTCTGACTCATGACAATGTCAGGACTCTGCTGTTTGATATATAGCCTTATTTCCACAAGGAGCCTCACAATCCTCCTGGTAATCCCATATTATCACTGTGGTTCTATTTTAGGACCTATTGGGCAATTTATAGATCTAGTGGCAGGATCTCCAATTTACCTGGCAGACACAACAGATGTTATTAATCAAATAGAGGGACTACCATTCAATTAATTAATACTGATGTTCTCATCACATTGATGTATAATCCCTCTATTCCAATGTTCCACAGAGAGAAACCTTAACTATTATGAAAGTCTTCCTTGATGAAAGGGAAGAACCAGTCACAGTTCCCAATGAATTTCTGATTGATCTATTGGAGATAGCTCTCACTAAAAATGTCCTTCATTTCAAAACCATATAAAACATGCAGAAAAAGGTGACGGCGATGGGGGCGGCTTTGGCACTAAATTACACCACTCTTTATATGTGGAAATTTTAACAATTATATATTTTGTTGCCCACCAATCCATTTAGACAGGCATTGAAATTCTATAGACATTATATTGATGACGTGATTATCATTTGGGACAGTAAAGTAGGAGATCACAACTGGTTTCTAGAGTGAATTAATTCCCTTAATTCTAGCTTACGTTTTTACTATGCAATTTGACAGCAGAGAGATTGCTTTTTGGATTTGGTTATAAAAGAAGATATTAATTGTTGATCTATTTTGTAAGGAATCCAATAGGAATTTTATTCTGAAATATGATAGTTTCCATTCTCAAGCCCTTTCAAAAACCATTCCATATGGTCAATTTATAAGAGCCAGGCGTAATTGTACGAGATTAGAAGACTTTACTACCCAGTCAAACATAATTAAGACTCATTTATCTGAACGGGGCTATCCAGCTAGATTGCTTAGACAATCTAGAAAAAGAGC
This sequence comes from Ambystoma mexicanum, assembly GCF_040938575.1. Lineage (NCBI taxonomy): Eukaryota > Metazoa > Chordata > Amphibia > Caudata > Ambystomatidae > Ambystoma > Ambystoma mexicanum. The sequence continues at coordinate 558,087,531 of NC_090930.1, forward strand.
AAAAAATCAGTCTAGAGAGAACCATTTGAACAAAGATGAAAGGATACATTGACGTACTACCTGTTTATTATGTGCTATGATATATAATGCACACCACAATGAAAAAGGAAAGGCAATCTCATTCACTTCGCACGTGCCAGCATGCACACTTCCCCCACTGCAGCTTCACTGCTGCCCTTTTTTACACCCTTGGGGCGGCATGTGCACTGATGGCTTGAGGCTGCTCACTAGGGCATTTCTGCTGCATTGTTGGTATGGGTCTTCCACTTTTTGCCCACAGTCTGAAATGACCGTGGGGCCCTCCTCCTACTACCTGCACTGGGTTTGGGCTGGCTGTTGCACATCTTGGCCTATAGGGGACCAGCAGGCTTTAGCCAGCCCCCTCTCTAAAGGCCTCTGACTAGCCTTGCTACCTTTGTCCCTGCCTTCTTTATTCTTCCGCCTGGAGCTACGAGGGCATGCCTCCCTGCATCCCCTAGCTGGGACCCATCACACTGAGATCGCTCTCGCCTTGCCTGATGTCGGAGGCCTTTCCCACCATCACTCATGGCTTGCTGAGGTAGGCTTTGTATTTTATATGAAGATTTGGCCGTTAAAAAAAAAGAAAAGCATGATTTTCACTTTGGCCCGCGTCAGAATGCGTACTTTACTCACTGCAGCTTCAGTGCTGCCTTTTGTTTACATCCTTGTGGCGGCATGTGCCCTGGTTGCTTGAGGCTGCTCACTAGGGCCATTCTGCTGCATTGTTGGTGTCAGTCTTCCAAGATGGTGGACTTTTTCCCTACAGTTTGAAATGACCCTGGGGCCCTCCTCCTCCTACTAGCACTGGCATTGGGCTGGCTGTTGCACATTCTGGCCTATGGGGCAGCGGCAGGCTTTAGCCAGCCATTTCTCCAAAGGCTCATTCATAAGGCCCCTGTCTGCTCCCTGTCCGCTACCAGAACACTGCCTGAGGTATTTTCTTGACACCACTGCACATGGACCTCCGTGATGCTGCTACTGCTCTACTAAGAAATCTGGACTTCCATAACACACCTCATAACTATGGCTTTATTCCCTCCTTCCGGACACACTTCTACCCTCTTGTGACTCTCAGTTTCCTACTCTGCTTGTCTCCCATGTCTGCACTTCTGATTGCACTGATTGCTATTCAAACCTGTCTGTGTTTATGCATTTAACTTAAGTTTCAAATCTGGCAATGTTCATGCACTTAACCTAGTTTCAAAAATCTGGCTGTATTTTTGCATTTAACTTAAGTTTCCAATCTGTGTTTATGCAATTAACTTTGTAGCTTGTTTGTTTTCCTCCGCCTCTCTCCTTATTCGTTCCTCCCCATCCCACTCCAGCACTACCTGAAATGTCGTCAGGTCTAGTACGATAGTCGCTTGTTTTGTTCCTCTCCTCCTTCCTCCTCCCCCCACCCCACACCTCTTATCAACTCTCCAGCTCTCTCAGAAATGTTGTCAGACCTAGTATGATAGTTGCGTGTCTGTCTCATCTCCTTTCCCCCTCCCCTCCTTATCTTTGTCATAGCTCTTGCACTATCTGAAATGTCGCCAGGCCTAGTACGATAGTAATTTTTCACATTCTTAATGTCTCAAGGCCTTGTAAGAATGTAATTGTATTTTCCCTTGCTCCCTCCTTTGCCTTGAAGCGCTTTGAAAAACATTGTGTATAGACGCTATACAAATAAACGATCAATATCAATCTCGAAACATTGGCATCTACTTCAGTTGAACATTCCTACCTTGGAACACCCTATGTTTGCCTTTAAAAAAGGAAAGTATCTAAAAGAATGGTTATCCCGCAGAAACAGGGGGTCCAAAGTGAGAGCACCCACTATTACATCTATGTGGGGTATGGCTACGGTTGTGGGCCATGTCCCATTTGGGAGCTGTGGCAATTGTGGCTCCACATCTGCGTGCAATTCTATTGCGGTCAACCATAAGACATAGGGCCTCATTTCAAGGTTGGTGGTCCAGTAATAATGATACTGGTAAGGCATTACTGGCATTGTTTACCGGACTGGGCCATCATGACCTGCAATGCTGGTCTTACCGGCATTGACAGGGACCCGCTGTGACCGTGCACCACTGTATAGGGCATGTGTGAGGACATGCAGACGTTGTGCCAGTAGAACTGGCATGCCGCTAGGAAGAGGACATTATGAGTCGCACGGACATGCACATACCAGCATCCAGATGCCGGTAAGAAGGGTCACCAAGCTGCCGGTAACACCGGCATTGCGGATCACCTGTTAATGGCAATCTGCTGTGTTCTCCACTGCCACAGGTGAACACAATCAGCACAGATGGAGGCAATGGAGCCTGGCCCACCACAAAAGGAGCACACGCACACACCACATCCCTTGCAAGACCAAAATGATTGCAGTTCCTATACAGGAGAAGGAGGGCATGCCTGCACCTCTACTCCTTGAGCAGGCAGTACACCAGGGATTACAGAGGAAATGCAGGAGGAGAAGGAGTGGGAGACTGGGCCAGCAAATACCACCAGTGCAGGCAGCCACCAATCCCTCGCATAAGGGCCAGTCCATTCAACTTAACCCCAGCACAGATCCACACCCTGTACCGCCTGCACAGGGACACCATCACCACCATTGTGGATCTAATACATGATGACTTGGTCAGCCTGATCAACATATGCACCGCCATCCCCCCACTGGTGAAGGTGGTGTGTGTGATCCACTTCCTGGCCACAGGCACCTACCAGCACACAGTGGGTTAGCTGTATGGCATCTCGCAACCATGTTTCACCGGTGTGCTAAAGCAAGTGTTGGATGCACGCCTAAAGCATGCAAGGGCCTACATAGCCCTACCACGGACAGCACAGGAGGTAAATGACTCCAAAATTGCATTTCAAGCACTGGCAGGCATGCCCAATGTCATTGGTGCCCTCGACTGCACCCATGTGGAGTTGGTAGTCCGGCATGCTGTGGAGGTGGTGTACCACAATCAGAATTCCCAGGATCCACACATGATGCAATGGTGCTGCGGAACTCCTTGCTTCCCTGCTACATGCCTGGCTGCTGGGTAATTCTTGTTGTTGGGGGGTGGGGGGGTGAAATGCATATGCAACCTGTCTGCTTACCAGGCCATGTTTTCTTTTTTGGGTGTCTGGACACTGTCCTTGGTGGCAAACACTGTTCCCTTGTGCATTCCAACGTGATGCATGGCACTGACAATGGATGCAGAGGTACCATGCCTGTACCTCATTGTGCAAGTGTCAGATACAAATCAGCGCCCACCCCTGTGCATTTACACTGGACATCATCAGACCGCAGCCACAGGTACCACAATGCACCATCCTGCAGTCAGAAAGCCAAATACACATGAGCGTATCAAAGGAACTTACAGGTCATGCATTCATGACTGGGCAAGACAAAAAGCCACTCATGGATACCCCCATCACTGCCCCTCCCCGACAGTAAAACCGCATAACACCATGCCAACATGTGCACATGAAGGCAAACTCAAAAATACCATGCCACAAGGTTTGGAAAATGGAATCCATCAAGTAGTGAACATCACCAACATGTGTGAAATTTGTGCAGTAACAATCCACAGTACTTAAGTACCAGCATGCCAGACGACACCAAGCCCCATTCAAGGAACATATCCCTACATTGGTGGACCATATTAACAAACACATTGTGCCATTATCACATGTGTGAAGATGTTGAGGGACATGTGCATGGCACCATCAATCATTAGAAAGCATGATTGCCAAAACCACCTTTGGACATCAGCCAAATGCATCGAATATTTCCCAACATGCATATGGTAACATCCGCTGCCACACATCCCTCACATGTGAGTACATCTTGGACCTTTGCAACTCATCTAGGTGAGTGGTGAATGTTATGTCAATGTCGTGTACATCACACATGCCCCCCATCATGGATTGCCAAGTAGTACACATTCATGATTATTGCTTAGATGCATTGTCAATAGCTGCCGTTGAAGACTCACTGCATACGTACATGAACAATGTACATGCTGTGCACAAATTGAATTGAATAAATACTCATACACATACATTATTATGCTCCCATACAGGTGATGCTGGCTATTCCCTGAAGCCGTGGCTCCTCACCCCTGTCCGTAATCCACAGAACAGGAACAAGGAGGACTACAATTTTGCTCATATATGCACTTGTGTGGTGATAGAGCAGACCTTTGGCCTGTTGAAGGCACGGTTTTGCTGCCTCAGCAGGTCGGGTGGCACACTCATCTACGGGCCTGAGAAGGTGGGCAAGATCTTAATGGTATGTGCCATGCTGCACAACATGTGCATCTAGCACAACGTACCACTGCCACCTGACATGGACCAGCCAACACCGGGTGAGGATGAAGATGATGAAGAAGAAGATGCTGCACATCGGCCAGGTCGCTATGCATATGAGGGACGTGCTGTCCACCAAATATTTATTGGCCACTATTTCTGATGCACTGGGATGCAGAAGGTGCTTGAAATGTGGAACTCTGGGCACTGGGATTGGGGGACTCTGGGCACTGGGATTGGGGGACTCTGAGCACTGGGATTGGGGGACTGTGGGCACTGGACACTGTTGCACAATAGACGCACACTCAAGAAGCAATGTCCAGTCATGTGATTTTTTTGGACACAACAGGTGTGTTGATCTGGTGAAACTATTTACATGAATTAACCCTCTACCCGCAGTACGTTAAAGTCTAGCCACACCCCACCCCCCAACAGCCCCACACACTGACACCCCCCAGCCCCCAACAGCCTTACACACCCATTACCCCATCCCCAACAGCCCCACACACCCACGCCCCCCACCCCCAACAGCCCCACACACCCATGCCCTCCACCCCGTAACAGCCCCACACACCCACAGCTCAATATGTCTTAAATTGGACTGCAAACCAACACGTCCAAGGGTACCCAGCTATTGTTGTCCCCTTTTTTATGGAGGGGGTTGCATTTCTGGATGGCGCATGCTGTGCAGGGACCTGCACACAAGGATAGTTTGTGTGGAACTTGCAGGCATGGTGCTCGTTGATGCACTTGGTTGTGGTTTGGGTGCAGCAGGACAGCGTTCCATGTTGTTGGCCATGTGGTCAAGGGTCTGTGCAACAGATGTGAAGCCCTCATGGACCCGCTTTGCAACACGGTTGACGGCATGGATGAAGGCCACAGTGTTGTCTCTGTAGGCCTTGCGCATTGCCTCCCCATCAGCCAAATACTGCCTTACCATATCGTGCATTGATTCTTGTCTCCCCTCCATGTGGGTCAACCGTCCCTCTAGGTCTCTAAGTGATGGGATGGTTGCATTGTCAGTGGTGACATGCTGAACACAGGACTGTGTACTTGTGGAGCTGACTCCTCCTCACCGCAGTGGGCATCAGACTCATGCTTATGGGTGTCCTGTGGTGTGTCCTGCGGGCTGGCCTTGTGTCCGCCATCCCCCAATATGCTGACTCCTGCATAAGGATCCTCCTCAGGCCCCTTGTCCTCATCACCATTGTGGTGGGCCGATGCTGCAACCTCACCCACGGAACTGGTGGCTGCCATCCATGTCACATGCCACTGATGTTGGCTCATCCTCAGTAAGAGGTGTCTCCTGAGGGGCCGATTGTTGCATGTGGGCAACCTTCCTGGCTGCAGCATCTTTTGGCATGTGTGCCTTGCTGCCACAGGTTCCTCCACCTTGATGCTCCAAGGTGACAGGGGCAGGTGGCTGCAGTTGGAACACAGTATATTCCTGACTCGCAGGCGCAGGTCATCCCATCTCGTTCTGCAATCCTTGATGGTGCGTGGTGTTGTTCCCACCGCACTGACCTTCCTTTCGACCTCCCCCCATATGTGTTTCTTTTGCAATTTTGCTGCACGCCACAGGTCCACATAGAACACCACATCCGCCTGCTCTACAAGCGTGTCTGCCAGCATATTTAGTTCGCCGTCACTGAAGCGCAGTTTGCGCAGGTGTGCAGTGCCTTTTCTTGTAGTCTTCAACATTCTCTTCCGGCAAGGGTAGGTATTTTTAGTGCACAGGTCCTGTCTGCAGAGGATTGCAATGGATTGTGTTTTTCAAGATGACCGCCGGCGCATTTCCCGTTCAGGCGCAATGACGTTGCTTCTGGTTCTGGTATTGACGTTAACGGTAAGAACAGTGCCGTTATTAAAGTGGACAATGATGGAGGAGGAGGTTTCAGTGCATTCCTTGATGTCGCTATAGGGGGGTTTAGGGACGTTACCGGCAAGGCAGTGCATCCGTTATCAGCATGCCGATACGCGCGTGCACGATGACTCATAAACAGACGCTTATTATGGTGGCATTGCTACCCGAACACGTTCGTACCTGCATGCCAGTAATTGCTGATTATTACTGCCTAACTCGTAATGAGGCCCATAGACTTTCGAAAGCCATACAACATGCAATAGCAATAATGTTATATATGCTATTACATGTCCTTGTAATAAGGCGTACATTAGTAAAACATCTAGGGCAGTTAGACTCAGAATTACTGAACATAAATCCAGGATAAGAACACAGAACTTAACATCCCCTCTAGTTGCACACATTTAGCAGAACAATATTGACCAGATGAATTTAAAGGGTGGGACATTGACAAAATATGGGGGAGTGATGGCCACAATACCAAAGTTAAACTTGTACATAGAGAACAATGGTGACTTTCCCACCCACAAAGCTACCTGAATGGGTTAAACAATCAAGAAGAATGGAACCACTTTATGTAAATATCTTTTTCTGGACCCTTATGAAGATGAGTTTTGTGATGGCTTTAGGATACTAGTGATCATTACCCCCTTCTCATTGAAGTAGCTTGGAGTTATAGGTCCTTTATCTTCTTTCCTCCCCCTTGTTACCATTTGAAAAAGGGAAGATCCATACTAGGTTCCCTCATTCGAAATGCAAAAAATGTCCTTTGAGAGATCATTTATGGTCTTTTGTTTTATTATTCACAAGATAACACGTTAATTTCCCACTGTTACACTACATCATTGCAGCAGGCCTGTCGAGAAATGAGGAATAGAAACTACCCACCAACATATCTGACACACATTTTCGGGGAGACTTGTTAAGATTGCGTTAAATGAGCATCACAGACTCTCCCTATCTGTTGATATGGTCTAAGGTAGGCAAAACAGCCAGTTCAATATGCCGCTTGTGTCTGCGAGTGATCTGTGCGAACACAGCTTAGGGGGCTGATTCATGGAATTTTTGCACCAAAAAACTGGGATTTGTGCGCCATTCTTCCCGCAAATCCCCATTTGTTAAACAGGGATTTGCGGGCAGAATGGCACACAAATCTCTGTTTTGTGGCGCAAATAATTCCATGAATAAGCCCCTAGATCTCTTCGCTAGTCCGTCCTTTACAATTTTGGACTTTTAAACAACATCTAAACAAATTAAAAATATGAAACGTCATAAGAGGATGTGATCCTCTCTCAGGCAATAGACGTCTGCCCAGTATAGGTGACAATGTATGGAGATGCCGGATTCAGCGGCATCTTTACATTGGCCAGTATTGCTGCGGTAGGTAGACGATAAAGCGGTCCATTATGCCATTTATATTTGCGGTTGGGTTCCTTGCAGACATAGCTTGGATCTCACTGTTAGTCAGTTCTTTGTAAGTTCAGAATTTTAAGTACGCATTGGTTAAAAAGGTAAGAATGGGGTCTAAATTATCTAAATGGCATCAACATTGTTAAATGTCATAAGAGGATATTATTTCCTCTTGAGCAATAAAATATAGGCCACAATGTTTGGAGACACCGTCACAAATTGTATTAACGCAATTGATACTGGTAGTATCTTGGTTACAGCAGTTTATACAATTTGGGTTTGGATGTTATTAATGTCGAGATACCGGTGGTAGTTACAAAACGGACATTGGAACATTTTAACATGGTGCCTGTGTTACTACAGTTACTCTGGGTCTAGTATAGGCATGGCTAGTCCTTCTTCCAATACGAGGATTTACACTCTCGCTCAGAAGAAACTGGTGTTTTCCGTGTGTTTGAGGAAACCGTACACCGCATGGACGGTTACACTTAAAAGAAAGGTAAAATCCCTTCTTTATTGTACTTTAGCTGATATGTTTGGACACTTTGATATTCAGCATAGTTAGTAAGGTGAGATATGGAATGACACGCAATACATTGGTAATTTAACATTTACAGATCCCATTCACCTGTATATAAAGCTGCAGCAGCATGACAGGAGACCTTGGACAAATTGGACAGCATTGAACATGCCTCACGCTAAACAAATGACAATTGCGGTTGAGGTAAGTGCTCTTGAGGTTCTCTACTCTAGAATACATGCACATTTATGAGCACCATCAGTGCGAATTAGAGACTAATACCCCTTGTTTGCATAATGTTATTGCAGGCTGGTCCACTGCTGTTTTGCTGATTTGGGATGGAGGTTTTTCCCCGCTAAGCAGTCAGGAGTGAGCTTAAGGTAAATGCTCTTTATTACAAATGAAGGGAGCAATAGGGTATCACATTGGCTTGTGGAGACGCAACATTGATTTTAATTGGTTTGTATATGGTTTTATGTCTTTTAGAAATTGTAGACACTATACAGAATGATGGGAAAGGATTGGAAATATAAAAGGAATCATCCAATGCTACATTTAAGTCCTGAGGAAGATGGACATCAGCTCGAATAGTCAACTGCCATTAAAGATTGGTGTGCCGCCAATGATCTTTGTCTGAATGCCAGCAAGACGGAGATCCTCCTCATCGGCCCACCTTCACCATCCTTTCCCCTCACTCTCTGGCCGGCCTCCCTTGGCCCTCCTCCTACCCCCACCTGCGAGGCTAAGAACCTTGGGGTCATCTTTGACTCCACCCTTTCCTTCTCCGCCCACATCTCTGAGGTCTCTAAAAAGTCAAATTTCCGATTGCACCTCCTCAGAGGTACTCTGCCTTTCCTTTCCTTCCCCCAGAAGCTCATGGTATCTCAAGCTCTGGTTCTCTCTAGCTTGGACTATTGTAACAGCCTCTTTCTAAATCTACCTGCCTCTACTCTCCACCCTCTGCAACTAATCCAGAACAGGACTGCGAGACTTGTCCTTGGCCTCAAGCCCTGGGATCGTATCTCTCCAGCTCTGAAATCTCTCCACTGGCTCCCAGTGGATGCAAGGATTAAATTCAAAACCCTCTGCATTGTCCACAAGGCTTTCTGGGGCCTGGGACCAAAATACCTTCAGCTATCCCTCTGCAAATACCTCCCCTCTTGAGCTCTTCGCGCCTCTACCTCCAACTCACTCAGGGTCTGTCTTTTTTCTAAGAAACGACCTGGGGGTAGATCTCTGTCTTCGGCTGGGCCTCCCTCTGGAACAGCCTCCCTGCCACTCTAAAACTTGAGAACCATCTCCGGTTCCGGAAGCACCTCAAGACCTTCTTCTTTTTTTCTGCCTTCGCTCCCCCTCTCCTCTGCTGATCTGTTCTCTCTTGGCACCGCGCACCTGGCCACCCTCTGTCTTTTGAGCCCAGGTACCTGCTCATCCTGCCACCCTCCCGCACTGCCTCCGGGCCACCCCTTGCACTGGGGTCTGTATCTGTACCCATACAGCCCCCCCTTTTTCTTCCTGGACTTATCAGACCTACCCTGTCTGCTGCCTTAAACCAAGCACCTGCAAATTGCTGGCTGCATTACCACTGTTTGTTGCCTTTATTATTTATTTATTGTTATTTATCTGGTTCTCCTCTGCTTCACACTTTCCACCTCTCCCCCCTTCCATGCACTTTTCCCCTCCCCCCTCTCCCATGCACTTGCGCGTTCTCAATGTCACTGGGCCTAGTAAGATCGCTGTTTTGTTCTCCCCTGTTCCCCTCCCTTGCCTTGTCGCGCTCTGAAACACTTGTGTACGAGCGAGATAGAAATAAAATATCAATCAATCAACTTGATGTCCCTCTGTGGAAACTAAGAGAAAGGGAAGTTTATATTGAGGAGTTTATCCAGTTTGGTTTGTTTGTCTCCTCTATAATCACCTTTAGTTGACTAATATTTAGAATAGGTTCTGTTTGTATTTGAGCTGAACAGTTTAGCGTTCTAACAGACTATAACTATAACTATAACAGACTTTATTTTCACTTTAAATGAACAGCTTATTATTCTGTTCAGTGTATTATATTGTGTGTATCACCATTAGAGGAAAATTGATGTCTTAATTTGAAGACTGGCAGTACTTGTGATTTGTGGATTTGCCCAACACACGTTGCAGATTTTCACAAATGATATTTCTTCTTTGCACACTATGCTGAGTCATGCGATTTGCACAGATTCTTAATGATTTTTTTATTGTGTATTGTCTAGCTGTTTTTGGCAAATACGTTTATTAAAAATATATATAACACATGATTTGTATTGATACTTTTTGCCTGACACAATCCTCTGTTAATCCTTGAACTCCTATTGAAATAATTACAATTTGTTTCGGTGAGGTATACATTTTTTGTAGTGTACTGAGGAATTTGATCAGCAATACTTCACGATCACTTAATTTCATCAGTTTTTGTGTGATTGTAGTCATGCTGAAGTTTAAGTCCAAACTTAAAAAAACATAATCAATCCAACAATGCCCCCTCACACCCCATGCCCCCTGTGAGTGTTTATGTGCCCCACCTAACTTCTTGCCCCCTGTTAGTGTTTCTGTGCCCCCACCAACCCCCTTACCCCTATGAGTGTTTCTGTGCCACCTTCCACCCCCATGCTCCCTGGGAGTGTTTCTGTGAGCCCCCCTAACCCCTTGCCCCTGTTTCTGTTCCCCTCCCATCCCCAGGCCCCCTGGGAGTTTTTCTGTGAGACCTCCCACCCCCTTGCCCCTGTGAGTGTTTCTGTGCCCCCCAAGCCCCTATGAATGTTTCTGTGCCCCCCTACCTCCTCATTAACCCTGTGAGTGTTTCTGTACCCCCCACACACCCTCATGCACCCTGTGAGTGTTTCTTTTCCACCACCCACCCCATGCCCCCTGTGAGGGTTTCTGTGCCCCCCACCCCACTTATGCACACTTTGAGTGTGTTATGCACCTCCCAGGCCTCTCATGCACCCCGCCAGTGCTCTGTTGCCCCCCTCCCTCTTTCCCTGTTAGTGTTTCTGTGCCCCCTCCTCCCCTCTCTACCCACCCTCCTATTCTCCTCCCCTCCCTCCCTTCCTTTCCCTTCCTTTGCCTTCTCCTGTTAAAGTCTGACATTACCTCAATTGCCATCAGGCATTGTAATCATAGCCGCCTGTCTTTCGCAGCCATCTGCTATCTCCTCCTTCTTCCCTCCCCTTGTCTTGCTAAAGTCTGGCATTGCCACAATTGCCGTAAGGCATAGTAATCGTGACTGCCTGTCTTTCACAGCCACCTGCCCTCTCCTCCTTCTTCACCTTGTCTTGTTAAAATCCGACACACTCAAGAGAAGTGGAATCAGAACCCCTGTGAGCAGAGCAAAGGGATGATTGTGGGGATAGAAAAAACAAACCAGGGTTTTTTGTGCTAATAAAAACTTATTTTATAAAATAACTGTTGAAGGGCAAAAGGGCTTGTGGAAAAGAGTAGAGTACAATGGTACATAGCCTTGTATGCCTGAGCAAAGGAAAACTTGGCCATGGTTATCTGAGGCACAGGTTCGGAATAGGAATGAGGATTAACTGGAGGTTTCGCCCGAACAAAAGGGAGTCAATTTCACATAATGGAACTGCAGAGGTTTGCAACGTCTCTTTGCGAAGGGCAAACTCCAGTTGAAATCTTTTTCGATCCTTTGTTTACAACATTGGATGGATACTCTATTTTTTTAATAGGGCCATCAAGGCCCGAGGGGTAGACCTTCCTCGGCTCTCATGATAGCTGTGAAAAGTGGTTTGGATCTTGAGGTAACCGTGGAAAAGTGTCCTAATACTTTCATTCAAATATTGGTAATTCGTATATGTTTGGTAGAACAAAGCGTCTCTGAATGGTACGTCCTATGTAACCTATATTGGAACCCAAAGGAGGTTAATGACCAGGATTGTATGGCTCCTTCATTGACACTTTCAATGAATATTATGAGCCTCTGCATGCCTTTTTCATAATTATATGTATCAACCTAAATATGTTTGGGCTGGATAGCGTACGCAAGTTAAAAGAGGGGGGAATGCCAGACAAAAAGCTTTGCATCAGAGAAAAACACTCTGGTTTTCAGAGGTCTCTAACATGAATTTGCTTGTGCTAAGTGACAAAACAGAGGGGGACATCCCAGAGTGCCTGACATTGAAATCTGAAAATAAGAGTGCTGTTATAGACTACATTCATGTCAGCTGGAACTTTTTGCCCCAAATAGCTAGATTTGAGGTTCTGAGTTCATTTACTAGTAACTATGACATCCTGCAAAGGACATGGTCCCTGAATAACTCTCTTCCACAAGTGGCTTAGAGAGTAGAGCTTGATATTCCTCAAGGGCGACACCGTACACAAATGCCTACACAAAATCTATTGAAGTTGCAGGAATGTTTTACGAGAAAGTGTCAAAGCCAGCTACATGTTAAAACTGCTCCTTTTTATAGATTATCTGTTGCAAATATGCAATTAACAGATTTTGTATCTACAGCGGGGGACAGGGGGAATCGTAAAGAGCTCTCCCACAAACACATTTATAATTCTGAGGTTGCCAATGAAAAGAGGCGGCTTTGGAGTGATTTAAGAAAATCAAACATGATGCTGTAATGTGGGGATATTATTGAAAAGGAGGCAACAAACATATAGAAACTGGCCCAGAGCCCATACGTGGGCAGTCTTGTTGAATGATACGGAAACCATGCTGATGAAAATATGCAGCAAAAATGTGGGTGAAAGCTCTTTCAGTAGAATGGTGGATGAGTCATTTCTCGACCTTGTTTGCGCCCCAGATGCAAGTGACAATGTGTATGAGGATGGTGTTTCAGGGGCCAGCAACTCAAGGGCCCCAGGCCTGGATGGAATAACCAACATAACTGAGACGAAAGAATGAGCAGAATTCCTAATGGCGTAGTCAGGGAAGCAGAGTCTTTGGAAGCTCCGACAATGTGACTTTGAACTGTGAGAGGCGGGCAGTCCTCTTTTGCTGTCTGTGAATACAGAACAGCAACTACGCCACGGAGCGGGCCGCAGAGTCAGGGAAGCAGAGTCTTTGGAAGCTCCAACACCGTGACTTTGAACTGTGAGAGGCGGGCAGTCTTCTTTTTCTGTATGTGAATACAAAACAGCATCTATGCCGTGGAGCGGGCCGCGGAATCAGGGAAGCACAGTCTTTGGGTCTTCAGTCTCTGCGGGCTCCGTGGCTTGTCTGCTATGACTTCCCTTATTCAATTGTTTGGGTTGTAATCCCTCGTCCCCAACCCGCTCCCTCCTCCACCCCCCTTCATCGCCTGAAGCCAGAATTGGACCAGTGCTCGGCATCGTTGAGGACTCCATGGTTCCTTCCCGTGGTTGAACCAGCAAGGCGCCTCAGGGAGGCACCGGGAACAGAGAGGAAGAGAAAACAGACAGAGTTTTGAGCCGCGCCGTGTCAAATAGGAGTGGGGCCTAATCCATATAAGTAAGATTTCGGGGACTATTATTCAAGGGGGTGCGCCCAGATCGTGAGTGGGAGACTGCGGGAGGTAACCCTTTGATCACGCTTGCCGGAGTGAGAGCTGCGTGTTAAGCGTGTTAAACGCCACATCTACCGAATCACGAGATTGGAGGGTAGCAAAAGCAGTGGGAGCGTGTCCTCTGAATAACAGCGTTGGACTGCGGGAATTATTTGGAGGCAAGGGCGTAGGTTTATAGTCCCCCTCAACAAGAACAAGGTGTAACTATCGCCACAAAAAGAACAGTTCCGGTTGGGTACACAGGTTAGATTACATTACAAGGAACCAATACAATGGCCAAAGAGGAAGGGTTGAAATTAGCAGCTCGACCTGCTTGGGCCAGGCAGAATCCACCTCAGTCTACCTACTCCAACCTACTCCAACCTCCTGATTTTCAACGTGAGCTCAATGGCACTGGAGACCCCATGCACGGGAGATCCAAGAGCCACGCAAAATACCTCGTCTGTGTTAACGGTAGCCCTGGTGCATGGATACCCGGCTCAAGACACCATATCTAAGGAAAGTCAAACCGGCCATGCAAACATCGTAAATCAGTGGAGGCCCGGTCTGGAATACACAGTCACAACAAAAAACATTCAAAGGAAGATTAAAAAATACTTCAGCAAAAAGAGAGACAAGAGTTCGAATGACGCGGCAGACTTAAGAGAGGGGAGTTGGGGCTCTCCAATATCAAGATCAGAGGAAGAGAGTCCGAGGACTACAAGCTCAAGCCAGGTTGAAGCCAGGAAGTGGAGAGGACTAACGGGTCCAGAAACAGAGGAAGGGGAGTTACAAGCCCAAGGTAAGCTCTCTGAGGAAAACAGGGAAACGGAGCTGGAGAATCCAGCACTTGAAAGTGAGAAGGAGAACCAGAAAGTCCATCAGTCAGATGAATCCATTCTAAATGCATTAAGCTTTATGTTAAACTCTCTGGTGTCAGCGTTTGAATTGCTGAAAGGGGAGGTTCAAAGTCAAGCTGGAATTCTCCTTGAATTAACAGATGAAGTGGCCAAATGTGACTCCTCGCTGGTGGGGTTAAAGAACATGATCATTTCCTCCATAACCCCCACGATAAATGACATTTGAATCGTAGTAGCTAAGCAGGGTCTCGATATCTCCTCTATTCAGAGACTCTCTCTTCCAAATAGAAAGGAAGAAGCTTCGTTACAATCCCAAATTTCTAGACTTATTACAAACTATGCATTCCCGGCCTGGGCCACAAGAGCCAGTGGCGGTGGAACCGGCAGAAAGCTCAAAAACGTGTGATGACACCCCGCTTTCGGAATCCACCCTGGAAGAATTTATGAGACTGACACAGGTGGTGGAGGATCAAGTGGAGGAGTCTGGTGAAAAAAGGAGTGCAAGCAGGGAAGCCCATGATGAGGTTGGGGAAACCGGGGCCGTCGGGGGAAGCCCATGATGAGGTTGGGGAAACCGGGGCCGTCGGCGACCTCGACTGGACAGCTGCGAGCAACCGAAATTTCAAGAGGCAGAGAAGAATAAAAAGAAAGGAAGGTGGTAAAAACGGGCAGAAGAGCACCCAGAGTAACCCAAAAAAGAACAAGGAAAAAAAATCTAAAAAAAAAAAAAAAAATATTCAAAGTGCAGGGATACATAACTTTGTGAACAATATTATATATACACAGTAAAAAGGGGATTTGTATAACAAAGGAATAGCTAAGCCTGTGAGAGAGTCCGGGCCGCAAGCAAAAAATCCATCGAGGTCAATACAAACCCAGTCCCCTGCGAAGCAACATCAACAGGGAACAGGAGAAAGCCCCCCTGAGATTTTGCGTGTGAGCATAGGGATACAGACAGATCAACATCCCAAACCAGGTCAAAACTCCCAGAAGCAAAAAGAGGGAGACAAGAAAGACTCAAAAGTGAAACTTGCCCCAATCTTTATGCAAAAATTGGCGTCCAAGAGAAGATCCGTGGTTAAGAGCCCAGACACGTATGCAAGAGGAGCAAAAATGAAAATAGCGCCGATTTTTTGAGTAGCCTCCAAGAAAGCATCGAGTCTAGTTACTGCCAGCGAGTCAATTAACTACAATGATGTGGCAATTGAAAAGGGAGAGGGAAGTTTCAGAGCAAGAGATCAAGCGAAAGGAAAGTGGGACCGCTCACTTATGGGATAGCAAAGTTATACAAGGGGAGAAAAGAGAGGAAGTCAGAACCGGCTTTAAAGTATCCAGATTGTGGTTAAAATCGATACGTAAGAACAATCACTGCAAATCCCTTATCAGAAGCACAATTTTAGCGGAGTTCAAGAAAATCAAGAGCTTGCACTTATTTGCTTCTGGGGATATAGAATATGTCAAATTTCCGGATTGCAAAAATGGCCATAAGGTTGAGCTAGGACTGAGCTCGATTAAGGCATATGAAGCAATCATAAAAACTGCTAGGGCACTAGAAGAACAAGGCCTAAAAGTGGTTAAATATGGCACTGAACTTAGTCTGAATGGAGCAAACCTGCAGCAAGGATTCGTAAGCACAAGTTCCCAGAATGAAGAAACAAGCTCAATGGGACAGCGAAAGGAAGGCTCCGCAGTCATGGTAGAAACCTCCAAAGAAGAAAAGGTGTTGGCTGCCCTTCTGGAAATTCTGGCCCAAGTCTTAACAGCATAGGCCCGGCTGGGCTCAAGAAAACTTTAGTCAGACAACTCTTCATGGGGTGAGTTGGAACACATGGGGTTCCAGCACTTTTATAGCAAAAAAAGTCAAAGATTACTTTCTGGCTAAGATGGATATTCTGATCTTTCAAGAAACTTGGATGGTGAATGTGATAGATATAGAGGGCTTTACCATCCACTGTCTGCCAGCCAGCCAAAAAACACTGGGCAGACCAGCAGGCGGGCTCTTAATAGCATCCAAACACAGCTCAGTGAAAAGTGCCACCGTGATATTTAAGAATTAAATTGGCATTTTGGACAGTCTAATCCATCTTAATTTCGAAATCCACAACCCGTGTGTAGTGGTGACAGATGTGTACTGGAATCCCGCCTCTTCCACACTCTAAACATTCTTGGCCATCCTAGGTGGCCTAATGACAACCGTTAAGTCAGAAATGGCTAAGGCTAACATTATAGTAGCAGGGAATTTAACTCTGTATGTGTAGGACAGTTAAATGGGAAGGAGAGATCAAGGGAAAAAAAGTCTCAAGGAGAGGGCCAAAATGGGTATCATTTATGAGCTCATGGGACCTTGAAATGTTACATGGGAGCTTGGAGGGGGAGAATGGAGCCGCCACAACATGGAGCCAGGGAGACTCTTCTTCCACATTAAATTATATATTTGTCAGCCCAAGCCTCTTTTTCCGAACTTCTACATTGGAAATAAATCAGAAGGGGGGCAGTGATCACGCCAGGCTGGAGCTGACATTCCCAGATATTCAAGGTCATCTGCAGTTGCTACATAAACAAGAACTGGAGGGTTCTAGGGGACGAGTTAGGCTAGTCAAATATGGGCGAGGGGGTGAAAAATTAAATAAAGAACTAAAGAGAATATCAAACTCCTCCCTAATAGATCACTGCCAACCAGATAATTATATTAGTTTTATCTGGTCAACTGTGCCCCCCAAAATGCCATCCATTGGAACTAAGCAGCATCATCTGCATGAGCTTGACGAGGAATCAAAGTCCAAAAAAAGAGTAATGAGAAGTGAGTTACGAGGTCTGAAAAGACAGAATATGGCCCCTGAAATGTATAAAAAGGAAGCAAATGGTATTAGGAACAAATATAGACATTGGTCAAAAAATCACAGAATGGCGAGACTACAAAATGATGGGGAACAGATGCTAAAGCTCTTGGCTGAGACGAACACTAGAGGGTTCTGGTTGGTCATGGCCAACTAGATTGTCAATCAAATAGCTCCTTGTGTAATTTGGTTACAAAAAACAAATTTGAACATCTTTCAAAAATCTTTAAGAAGCCTAGCAAGGAACGGGAGATAGAGTGGTTGGACACCGAATGGTCCCTAGTGTTGGAGGAGTATGAAATCATGGAGATAATTAGGGGCTCTTCGTTTTCCAAGGATGCCAGCCCTAGTGGTTTGACGTATCAGGTTCTTAAGAACGAACCAGAGTTCTCGGCAGGGTTTCTGAGGAACCTATTTGGGGAGATTCTGTCTACGAAACATTTCCTCCCATCTTGGAAAACAGCGCTGAGTATACCACTTTTTTAAGGGGGGGGGTGACAGGACAGACCCCTCTAATTACCGTCCAATTGCCCTATTATATATTGAAAGCAAGATCTTTATGAGACTGGTAGTTAAGGAGCTTACACACTATGCAGATAACGTGGGGGCCCTCCCCCGCTTCCAAACATGGTTCAGATAGGGGCTTTCCACTGCATTAAATGGGTTAATCTTGAGCCTGATGAGTGAGCCTACTGCCTTTGCAGGGAAGGGGGAACTGCCTTTGTATGGGGCTTGGATTGATCTTTCTAAGGCCTTCGATCAGATCAGTAGAGGCAAGCTGTGAGCAAAACTCAGACTAAAGGGAGTTCCAGAACTGTGTTATGATGTTGCTGTTCATGGCATTTCCTCTTTGTGCATAGTAAAGCTGAATGACATGGAATGTTTATCACCTCCAGTTCTAGTGAGGTCACAGAAGCTGTGTTTGCTTACTTTGCTGTCAGCGTTCTAGGTTTGTCAGTTGAGAGTGCCTTTGTATGTGTAAGCAGCCACTGCTGTTGTTGGGGGTCTTTTCCCTACTTAACTTAATAAATATAGCATATGAAGACTTACCTGTGCCTGTCTATGCCTTCATAACAATGGCGACGAGGATGGGATGTTTCTGAAGACCCCCAGCAAAGTTCCAGGAAAGACTGCCGCTCCGCTATCCCCAGAGCGTTGTAGCGGCGGTCCAGAGGGAAGATTTATCCAGTGTTGTCCGCTCCGCTACCACGCAGCGTTGAGTGGCCACCCAGATCCAGCAGCCTGCTATCAAGTAGGTTTAGCGCCGCCTCGCGCAAGTCGCTACCAACCAGGCCCGATCCGTGCTGTTACGTTCGCAGTGTGCCGCCGTTCACGCTCAGCCCGAAGAGGCTGCGGCATTACCCATACGAGAACTGTCATCGCGCCCAGCCGACGTGTTGTGATCGCAATAATAGTGTCAGCATCTGCGCCGATGACGGTGTGACAGGAATCTCCTTTCGCAGCGCTCCTACAGACGTTTCCCTTGAACGCGGACGCAGAGCTCCTGCAGGGAAGAAGAAAAGCACAGAGAAGAGTGGCGACCGTAAAACCCTAAGCGGAAGGGCACCAGAAATCTCAGAAGAGGAAATGCCATGAACAGCAACATCATAACACATCTCCCTTTTTTCCAAAACTCCTTCACAAATCCTGCATTTCACAATTGAAGTGATTCCCGGGAAAGAGAATATTTTGGCGGACAGTTTGTCAAGGGTAAGGGTTCATTCTCAGGACAGGATTGAAGATGATAACATGGAGATGGTGTTTGTAAGCTCAGAAGGCATTGTATACAAGCAAGAGTGGTTGGATGAGATAAGAAAGGATAAGGTATTGAGTAAGGTGATTTCGTATGTCGTCTCTACTGTTTGGCCGAACAAATCGGCGTTATTAGAGGAAGAAAAACCTTTTTGGGAGGTGAAAGATGAACTGTCAGTGGCTGATGAGATATTGTTCAGATGGGAGAGGGCAGTAGCTCCAGTGGGCATTCGAGGAAGAATCATTGATTTGGCGCACAGTGGACATATTGGTATTGCAAAGACTAAAGGAGTACTGAGAACAGACTACTGGTGGCCGGGATTCGATAAGGAAGTTGAGGTCCGTTTGGATGAGTGTCGATTTTGCATGAGGAGCGGGAAGGGTTTAGAAGCCAAGAAGCAACCGTTAATTGATGTGGGTGTGCCCTCCCGTGTTTGGTGTGACGTAGCCATGGACATACTGGGACCTGTCGATTTGGGATATGGTCGGGGAAGATTTGTTGTCGTGGTAGTTGATCTATTTTCCAGGTTGGCGGATTTTAGAATCGTGAGAGAAATATCCGGAGAAAGTATGATTAAAGTATTACAAGAGATTTTTGCGAGTGAGGGTCTCCCATGGAGTGTTCTTACAGACAATGGCACGCAATTTACTGGGGGATGTTTTCCCAAGTATTTAGAAAGATGTGGTGTGAGCCATAAGAGGGCAGCTCTTTATCATCCTGAAACAAATGGAGTAGTTGAGAGACTGAATAGATGCGTAATGGAGAGCATTCGCATGGGGTAAGAGTGTGGATTTGACAAATTAGCTACTATTCAAAATAGGATGTGGGCGTTGCGCATGGCGCCTCATGCCACCACTGGTTTGTGCCCGTTCGAACTCATGAGAGGTCGCAAACCTTATTCCATGGCGTGTCCGCCATGGTTAGGCAGAAGCAGGGAATCTGATGTGGTCATTGATGAGGTGAGAAAATCCCTCAAGAAGAAGAAGAGTGAATGGGTCATGCGTGAAAATAGAAGGAGAGGAAGGAAGGAATTGCGTGTGGAGTGTGGTGACTGGGTGAGGATTAAGAAAGGGGTGGTGAGAAAGAAGGGTGACTTGTTATATTCTGACCCAGTCAGGGTCGTTGCTGTGTTGAAGGGTGCAGTGCGTGTGGCTGGTGGCCAAGTTTGGAACAAAAATAGGGTTGCCACTGTGAAAAGAGGTTGTGTGTGAAATGCAGGATTTGTGAAGGAGTTTTGGAAAAAAGGGAGATGTGTTATGATGTTGCTGTTCATGGCATTTCCTCTTTGTGCATAGTAAAGCTGAATGACATGGAATGTTTATCACCTCCAGTTCTAGTGAGGTCACAGAAGCTGTGTTTGCTTACTTTGCTGTCAGCGTTCTAGGTTTGTCAGTTGAGAGTGCCTTTGTATGTGTAAGCAGCCACTGCTGTTGTTGGGGGTCTTTTCCCTACTTAACTTAATAAATATAGCATATGAAGACTTACCTGTGCCTGTCTATGCCTTCATGACAGTAAGATTGGATGATAAGGGAAATTTGTCAAATGCAGTGAAAGTAGAGAGAGGAGTAAGGCAGGGGTGTTTGGGAGCGCCTTTATTCTTTAACCTCTTCCTGTCAGACATGGGGCTAGAACCGTCCACATTGGCCAGCCCAATCCTTAATGGAAATAAGATTTTTTGGCTGGCCTATGCCCACGACATTGTTCTGTTGGACAGAACGGCTATAGGTCTCCAAAGATTGCTGACCAAATTGGGTGATTATGCAGAGAAAAACCGGTTAGTAATTAACCCGTTAAAATCAAAGATACTCGTGTTCAAACACCTGAGAAAGAAAATCAGCTTTGACAACTGGTCCCTGAATGAGCAGATAACACCACAAGTAGATGAGCTAATATATCTTGGCTATAAGATTTACGCTAGCCTGAGAAATCAGGAGCCTGACATTCTCGCCAAGGCTTATGATCTGATTCCCCACATGAAAAAAATCAAAGTCAAGTATTGCAAATTTACCATTTTCCAATGATAAAATATTACGTTGCCAAAATAATACCGTTATTCTGTATGACCTAGAGGCCAAAACTTCACTTTGGAACTTAAACTCGGCCAAAGTAGAAGGTAGAATCTGGAAGGATTCCCTTAATCTTCCCCTGAGTATGCCAGGCTGGAACCTATGGTTTGAATTGGGCCTTATCTCACTAAAGTGCAGAGCAGAGAGATAATAATCCCCAAGACCAGATCGCTGTATGAAGATATCAGAGCTCACTTAAAAAGTTCAAACTCAAGTATTTTGCAAGGGCTGGAGACAAGGGTACAAAATATTCTGGATAGAACAGCTGTTGATCTTGAGACCCTGATCATCAACCCCCTCAAGGTAAAACATGATATAGAACGCCTGGACTGGATCTAAACCATATCTATGGTGAGAAGCTCCACGCCACGTAACGCATTTTTGACGGTGGAAAAAAATGTAGGGTACCGCCCCCACTACTTAGCAAAGTACCCTGACCCAAGAATAAGATCTAACTTTTTGCGGGTGATATTCTCCCCACCTGTGAAGTTTTGGCTATATGAAAACAAGAAGAGCACGCAATCAAATTATGTAAAATATGCACTAACCCAAGATCACAGTCACTCCGTCATATTCTAATGGAGTGCGAAGGTACTTGGGCTTTGAAGCAGCCAAGCTAAGAAGATTCACCCACAGGGAGGAGGGACTTGTATCAGAACATCTTTGGGAAAGAATGATTGCAGGCCAAGAAGTAAAGCTAACTGCAACAATGGTAGAAATACTGGAAAAACTGAACTTGCTAAATTAGAGACAAAGGGAAGCGTACATTGGCTTGGCAAGTTTATGTGGGGTTGTATGGCCGAATCATTACAGGGGAAAATAGAGCATGAGAGCATCCCCGATATGAGGATGGCAAAACGGATAGGTAAGTCATCACCCCCACAGTTTTAAAGACATCATTTCGGGCTGAGGAGATGGGGGTAAACCCCCACACCCCACAGTGACCTTAAGGAGTGGGGAGAATGGATTTTTTATTGAGGTTATCATGTGTAAGATGTTATTAAATCTTATGAATCCTTGTTTATTCTCTTCACGTCTGTGATTGTTTAATTGTTTTGTTTGATTGAGTATTGTAAAGGTTCTAATGAAATGCTTACTTTGAACCAGATACAATAAAAAAATCAAAAATAAAAATAAATTCCTAATGGGGTTGAGATCGTAAAAGTGAGATCTATACCAGCTTCATGGAAGACCTTGATCGTGGTCCCAATTTTCAAGAAGGACCCCATTCTTTTGATTCATTTATTTTTACATTTATTAAGCGCACAAAACCCTCGGCATCTAGGCGCTGTTTCAACCAAATACTTTTACATGACTGTCGGTGAGCATAACCATGGAGAAGAGTGGTTAGGAAGTCCTTAGGTGAATAGCCACATTTTCAGAGCCTTTCTGAAGATCCAGTAAGATTGTTGAGCTCTCAAGTGTGAAGGTAGGGTGTTCCATTGGAGAGCGGCAACTGAAGGAAAATCTCAAGCCTCCCCTTTTGCTCTCTTGGTTATTGAGATGACTGGTCTGTGTGCCTAGGCCTTCCTTGCTTGTCTAGAGAATAGAGCTTTGACAAGACTTCGAGACAGACAGGGCAGCGCTGTCTTAGAGAGACATTTATGGGTGATAGCAAGTGTTTTAAAGATGATCCTTTATGTGTTTGGCAGCCAATGTGCAATTCCCTTGCTTCCGAAACATGCTCTCTTTTTTGGATGTTGAGGGCTGCACTGATGGCATTGTTTTGCATGACTTATAGTTTGTGTAGATTGTGAGTGGATGTGCCTGCAAATAGGGCATTGCAGTAGTGAAGTCTTGCCCCTATGATGGCTCTGGCAATAGTGAGGTAATTAGCTGGGGGTAGGACGGGTCATGCAGCATTCATTAGTTTGTGGTATAGGCCACTGTGGTGGCGATAGCATTCACCTGGCGTGTCATAGAAAGTGAGGAGTCCAAGTAGACACCTGAGGTCTTTATTGAGGCAGAGACACTGATGTTAAGATCATCAATGCTGAAATTGGCGTAGAGAGGACTGAGATTTATTAGGGTTGAAGGGAAACCAACCAGCAGGATCTCAGTTTTTTCATCATTTAGACACAGACCATTCAAGGCCATCCAAGTTTGGATAGTAGAGTAAATTGTGTTCAGGGTGGGTTCCCTGATAGGGTTAGCAGGGACTGCATGTCATCACTGTAGTTTGTATAAGCAACACCAATTGAGTCCAGCCAGGAGGTTGAAAAGGGGTTTGGTGAATATGTTATAAGGCGTGGGGGAGACACATTAGCCTTGGGGGACTCCACATGTGATCAGCGAGGGGGGCCATCCGATTTCAGAGAAGACTCGTATGGACCTTTCATCTAAGAAGGAGGTAATCCAAGCTCTGGCTTGATCAGAGAAGTTGGCTGTCGAGGTAAGGTGACTGCAGAGGATTTTATGGTCCACCAAATCAAGGCAGCTGGGAGGTCTAGGAGTGGAAGGAGAGAGGGATTGCCTTCATCTTTGAGGATGTCCATCTGGTTTTCTAGGTCTAACAGGGCTGATTCTCTTCCGTGGCCTGGTCTAAAGCCAGATTGGCATAGACCTAAGATTTGATTGGATTCTAAGTAGTGCTGAATTTGTATACAGGCTGCTCTGTCAAGTATTTTTAGCAGGAATGACATTGTTGTAATGGGTCGTAGTTACTCAGCGAGGTCGGATCAAGTGAAGGGTTTTTTTGTAGTGGAAGGATCCATTCTTCTTTCAGTGAGGTGGGGAACCTACTGGAGACAAGAGGCGTTGATGAAGGTGGTGATAAATGGCTTATGGCTATCTGCGCAGTCTTTGAAGACTGACGCGGGGCAAATGTCCCCTTTGAATCTGGAAAATTGTTGGTTGTTTAGAATTTGTCGTGCTTCCATTTCAGTGACAGGGCGGAAATGGAAGGGTACTTGTGTCTGGGTGGTAGGTAGTGGTAGGTGAGGCAAAGGGGCTTTGAGGGAAGTTTGTTTTGCTAGGATTTTACCTTGCAGGGTAGTGATTGTCTTTAGCAATGCTTCCTGGATATTTACACACCAGGTGTTATCTTTGATAATGGCCAGTGGCGTTGGTGCTGGTCCTTCAAGCTCTCTAAGGAACATGAAGAGTTCCTTAGTGTTTTATTTAGCATTTAAGATTCTGTCGTTGTAGTAAGGGGCTTTGTCTTGGGTGATGGCAAGTTTGTAGGTTTCGGCTGCAGATTAGGGAGGCTAGGGAATAACTAAAAAACTTCTGCCCTATCGCTCTTCTTGACATAATAGGAAAGATATTTGCAACCTCGCTTTTGGCGAGACTGACAGATTGGGCCCCCACTGCTGGGGGATACGATTTCTTCTAGTCTGGATTTGTCAGGGGCATAGATACCAGCCTGAAGGCGCTCATTTTAAAAATCTTGAAGATGGGCTCAATTATGGGGAAAGGTAAAACATATATAGCATTTGTGGACCTTGAACAGGCCTTTCATTATGTAGACAGGAATCTTCTATGGTTTAAACTAGTGAATTGAGGGTGCCCACCAGACTTACAACAATCAATCTGGGCCTTTTCTACGGATACCTCTCTGAGGGGAAGGTTAGACAGTGGGGGATGACTGTCAAAACCTATAACTACGAAGAGAGGCCTAAAACAAGGGTGCCCACTAGTGCCAGAACTCTTTAATTTAGTCATATCAGATATTGCAGACGCCTTGAGGGAGTCTCAATCTTTCCTTCCAAGGCTGAATAAGAGACCTGTTGGCCATCTACTTTTTGCAGATGATTTAGTCCTTGTAGAACAGGTGGCACCACGTCTTGAGCATCAACTGAAAGCTTTGCAATTGTATGTGTGCCATAACCGATCGAAGATTAATTTGCCCAAGACAAACATTTTGATCACACACCGGGCTGTTGAAAAGAGTGTAACCGATGACTTGGACTATTAGAGGGGGGGAAATTGCCAGTGTTCAGTCATTCACCTTCTTAGATATGTTGATGAGCATCAATATGAATGACACATGTAGAATAGCACAATTGAGGGTCAAAACTAAAAAATCTGGCTGCTCAAGGCTATATTATAATGAAAAGGTACTGTCACTGGATCATACTAGAAGGTCTGTTTTAGAGAAGGATTTTGCACTTACTGCAAGGGTCTTAATGGACGCCATAAGGCATGAATTAGGCCTCTTATCACTATACGCTAGGGTGGCATGGAAGTCTATTTCTTTATATCGGAAATTCATTGCGAGCGCCACGGTAATTGCCTTTGAAAACTTAAAAGAGACGCTACTGACCCAAAGTGAACCGATACTGGAGGAATGGAGATCAGCATGCCAAAAAATACTGAGGACAACTGAGGATGCCTGGTGTAAAAATCCAGACCCAGTTCAAATCAAACTCTAGAGGAGAGTCTGGGAAGAAACCTTGAATAGGAGATCGCAGCGCAAGTCTAACCAACACACTTTGCCTGAGAATAGAGCATACAGCACTTTTCCAAAACACCTGGGATTGTTTCCATGTGGGTTTTACAGATCACAGTTCCTAAGTTTTTGTATGAACTTGTATCCGACAAAGCAGATTTACATTTTGGGTGGGAGTGGATTTAAGCTATAGATACTGCAAGATTGAAGGTTCTAATGAAACGTTGCACCATCTACTATTAACTTCTAGGGGGTTGACTGGAAAGAGAACACAGCATTTGGGTAAGATTCTTGACAATTTTAAAACACATATTTTGGATGAATGGTGGATTATGTTTTTTATGGAGGAAAATTTGAAAATGGTTAAAGCCTTGATTCAATGGGCCTCATTACACGGACGGCGGTAACCATGGCGCTATTAGCGCCATGGTTGCCGCCGGTATTTTACTGAGTCCGCCATGGTGAATGGCGGAATTACCGCCCTATTCCAAGGTGTGTGGGGGCGGAAATTCCCCATTCACCATGGCACTTCCCCATTCCCATTTTTGCCCCCATAGGGCTCAATGGGAATGGGGAAGGCAGTAATTACGGTACTTGATTCTTAGCAATACATGGTGCACTATGTTTTATGCTTTGCAAATTGATTCAAGGCTGTTATAAGGTTTTATAGCAATCTTTATAGTGATTATTATTATTGTTTCTGTGCAGGGAAAACAAATTGTTAATTTAACCATTGATTTTCTTTTTAATTTTCGTTTTGAATAGCGATTTATATGGGGAAAGGTTTATTATTAGGCCAAGCACCTTAACAATAAATAATAAATATGCAGGACTGTCTTATTAATGTATCTAAGTATTTAGAGAGGGCTTTAAGCTTTTTATCAAAAGCACAATCCACTGCCTCAAAAAGCAAAGAATCAAAAACCTCTCATAAATTCACTTCCCCAATCATTAGGTGGGTCATTGACTGTTCAACATTGTTATCGAGACAAAAAGCTGTAGGGGCTCCTTGGGGTGGACTGGTCCATTTAGCTATGAAGCATCGCTAATATGATGTCACGCCCACACAACAAGCCCTAAGCCCACCAGGGCTATAGTTTGATGTCCACAGTTTGTAACTCCCACCTAAATAGAGAATCCCAGCTCAGCTCCAACCTGGCCACCGCTCACCCATTTCAAGCAACACTTAGTGGAAACAAATTGTCTCTTCAAAGGTCCTGTGAGGAATTGCCATCTGGCAAGGGTGAACAGTCCTGGCTTTTTTTATTTTTACTACCTAAAATGATGCAGGTTATTTGCACTCCAAAGGGGTAATTTACTAACCATATCCCCCTTTGTCCCAACTCCATGCCAAAAACATAGTGCACCTATGCCCTGCTGCATCAGTAGCCTGATCTGCAGAACCCACTTTATGATGATCATAGGTACCCCCTGCTGGTGGCAGGATAATCTCTAAGAATACGCTATGCCCGAGTTTAGTCATAGTGCATAGCGATACTTATGATCGTGACCACCGCAAACCAATTGATATTGCACATGTGTCAGCTCCTGTGAGTCAGCTCTGCTGTGGAAGGGAATTTGTGTTATGGTCAGATGGGCCGATACTCCTAGCCGACAGCACAGAAACCCAGAGTATGCAGCCTCTCTTTGATTTCTGTGTGATGGCCAGTAACCTCCTTCCCCAGAGGCAGCCGCACAGCAGGCAGAGGTCCTGGGCCCAGGTATCAAAGGAGCACAACCATTCAGGAGGAGTAGCCTCACAGCAGGGTGCTTCATCTCTAAACGTATATTAATGTCAGTAGGAGGTATCAAGTAGGATAGGCAGTGGTGCTCTGGACAATAGAAGAAGCCTTCCACCATCTTGTTTCCCGCATGCTCTCTTTCCCTTTGCTGTCTCCTCCACATCCCCTGGAGCATAACACTTTGGGTGCAAGATCAAGAGGGCAAAGTTCACTCCTGCCAGGAGCAGGGTTTGGCCTCCTAAAGGAAGCTAGCTTCAGACCAATCACCTGAGGATGTATGCCCTTAAATGAAGGAGTCTTGCACTCCTTCAACAGAATACCTTCAGGTCCTCGAGGATCCTTTAAGGCCAAAGAGATGTTCTGGGGACTCTCACCTGGACTGCCTTTGATGCAGTTGCACTGTTCAAAGCACTCCACCAGAGTTGAAGAAGGAATTGTCCAAGACAGAACGAAGATCTGACACCTAACCACTCCAATGGACTATCAGATGTGATGAGTGCTGTGGGCCAGGATAATCTATCTTCTGTGCCAGATGATAAGGCCCTGAAGTGGAGTATCCTGTTTTCGATCCCTTTGCAAAGGTCTCACAGCAACCCGGAGGGCCAGACCAGCCGATGCTCACTGTCCATCCACACCAAACCAGCCCTTCCATGGTGCTGGTGTCTGCATTCCTCCAACCAGCTGAACGATTGCGCTGCATCTCCATCAGCCCGACATGGAATTGTGTCCTAGCAGAGCCTGTCAACTGTCAGGCCAAAAGTGTCTGCTCAATGCCGGAAACCGAACGGATTATCTGGAGGGTCAATCCTACTCGGAGGTTACCACATGGCTCTTGGGACAGCTCTGACCTGCAGCACTTGAACCACTGCTGTTCGACTGCACCGAGCACCCTCATTTGACCCTGCTCGACATCCTCTTGCTGACAGGTCCTCCGTGATCCAATATGTACTCCTGCGAGGCAGAACCCAATTTGTCACAGGTCCTTTCTTCAAAAGTGGAAGAGAGACCCCAAACACTTTGACCCTGCCACCATGTCCAGTGAGTGAAATTCAAGCCTTTCTCCTCCGGCTTAACCCACATCAAGCACATGACACTCCCTCGTCCTGCAGAAAGAAGTAAAACAGCCAACCACTAACATTGGAATCGAAAGGGTCATGTAAATAGAGAAGAATCTGTGTGTACCCCTCATAAGTAAGAAAAGAGGAGGAGCCAGAGAATGGGTCCATCTTCAATGTTCAAGCAACTCAAGTAGGGTCTGATTCACAGAAGCATTTTATAATGGTGCAATCACATAGGAAAACGCTCTGTGAATCAGGCCCTAATATTTGCTAAGGAGTTGGACCAGTGTGGACTGAGCTGGGGCAAATGGGGCTTGTAAATTGGAGTAACATAACATTTTCATTTCCTGCGTGAACTTTTTATTGCTGATTAATACATAGAAACGAGTTGTTTACTACTAGGAACTGTTGCATACAATAGAAATATATTTCACCCTTATGCTTAATTGCCTTAAATAATTGCGGGACAATTAATTGCACATAGAATGTAGGCCTCTGTCTTGACATCCTTGAAAAACGCCGAAAGAATTTCGCAGAATAATCTATATCTTTTCTGAATGTTCATCTCTGGATGCCTTTTTGTTTTTGTTTTTTGGCTGAAGTTCATATCTCAGCTGAACCGGGCTTGCACATGCCTTCATTTCTTAGGGTCATTTAGCTACCATGCCCCATGATAACGATAGCACTTTATTTTTTTGGTTTTGCGTGAATCAATTTACAGATTTAGCAGACAGGCTTTTTGGAGCGTACCCACATGCTATTCTCAGCAAATACATGCCAGACTGAGACCCAGCAGAGGGTCTAAGTGAAATTAGAATATGAATCATAGTCATTAGCATAAATCATAAACACTGGGAAATGATGCTGTATGCTGCTCGTCATTCTGAAATATAATGGTCTGCATAGCTACAACCATTTCATGTGCGGTAATTTGGGTTTTTGTCTATTTTAAAGAGATTTAAAAAAGCATCCCCATCGCACCTTCTTTCTATGGAAAAGTTGTGAAAACGTGCTGTGGACTTCTATTGAGCGAGCCTGTCCTTATTATAGACGGGGCCAGTACATTTGCAGGTGCATACTGAAAAGAGGTGTTCCCTCATTTGCAGGGTGGCTCACAGGAGTCACTGTCAAATAGTATTGCAGCGCCTGTAGCTACAATATCAGCTTAACCTCTTATTGCACATACAAACTCTAATGCATTTCATACTTGGGGACCCATATACTATCTTTTGTTATATTATGGTCCGGAGACTTCATTCCTTTAGCCCCAAAATATAGCTCTGTTCTAATATGTTATTTGTGACATTTCCACTGAAACTGTTTTGTGAATTATGCTTTGTATATTAGCTTAAAAGTGTCCATCCTTGCAAGGAAGCCAGGGGGTGGAGCATATTAAACATGCATCTAAGGAGGTGTTTCCAGCACAAAGCTCTATGAAAGCTGGTTGCAGATCCTCTATATTTTTGTTCCACACCAATCCTCTAAAACCCCTGCTTAGTCAGGAGATGCCATACAACTGTGCAGAGTTATTATAAATGAACTCCCTCCCAGGCAAGAGGTTTTGATATGGAGAATCCTTTGGCCAAGCGATAATAAGGCACTCACCTGCTCGCCACATGCTAATGCCTGGCAAACCCAAAATGATCGTGAGCAAACAGAAAACAGAACCACCTGTCAGCTGTGATCACACATGCGGTGGATAGACATAGGAGTCCATGGTAGCCCACCTGTGGAGTCTCTGTTGTTTGCCCACCAGCACCTGGAGGAGGGAAAATCTAGCAAAGTGGCAATTGGCTTACATTTGGGAAGCATTAGTCTTGTGTGAAATACAATGAGCCAGTGCTTAAGGCAAGGAGATGATGTGCAGGTCTGGTAAGGTTCCTATGACTGAAGTTGAAGGTCTGCAATCTGCCATGTGGGGCCCAAGACCTGTTACAGGATAGGCACAATTAAATTCTCCATAGCATCTAAGGTTGGGAGGAAATATTTGTAATCAGAGCCACCATATTTAGGAAAATGCTTGTCATCATAACCCCCTAAGTATTTGTATATTTTGAAAAAAACATGTCTTCCCTCTTGGGTCTACATCCTGCAGCCCCAATATACAGAAAGAAATGCAGAACCAAAGCAGCAAAATCTCCTATGAGAGAAAGTATCAAGTAATGTTATAGGGATAACAAAGGGAGCCAAAAAAGGATCAAAGGTGCAAAAGGCATTACAAAAAGTGATGAAGGGCAGTTGATACCAACTCCCTATGCACCAGTATGATTTGCACACTCAGCAAAATCAGCCGACTGGGAAAGGGTAATCAAATGGACATTATCAACAACAGTATCGGTGGATCACATGGAAAAAGCAAGAATTGGAGAGAGAATCATGAGCATAGATAAGATAAGGAAACTCTATGATCCTGCAGTCAAGCAAAGCAAGGAAGGAGGTGTTTGTAGAGGTTACAAGTACACAATTCACCTGACACCATTGGCTACAGAACAAATAATAGCTGCTCTCAATGACACACCATTGGAATTGATTACCATAACAAGAACACTAGCAGGGTGGGCAATAAAGGAAAGCTTCATACCAGGACATACAGAAAATAAAATCATCCATGATAGACTTCTCAAATTGGACCACATCACTCTGACCCTCATCAAACTGCACTGGCTCCTTGTGAGGAATTCTCCCATCCGCACAGCAAGAGTGCGCAAGCCTGGGCTTTTTGATCTTTCAATAATGAAAATGAATGGTGGGAGATCAGCTACTGAGAAATGTGCAAGGCCATTCCACACACATTTCACCTGCTTCCCGCACAAAACACATAGTCACGTGCACTGCAGGAAGATCTTCCCCTGTCATATTCTGCTGGAATGTGACAGCCCCAGATACATCAAAACATCTCAAGAAGGGGGAAAGGCACACCTTCCTCCAGCCATGGGCAGCCTAATTTAAATATCAAAGGCTCCATGGATCTGCATTCCTTTTGTCTAATCCTCTTGTTGTCAGTGCATACTAACGAGATAATTGAGGCAAGCCTGAAGGGGCTTCATTGCCAGATAGACAACAGGAACGGCAGGTCTAATGCCCCTTTGGTATGCAATGTGTCAACTTGGAGCTAGTTCCCACCTCTCTGTATGAAAGGAAGTGAATGGGCTGTCTGTGTCCAACAGTTACCACAGGTGCCCCTGCAGAACAGACCCCTTTCAGAGGGGAGAAGTATGTGATTTGGAGGTGATAAGAAGTCTGCTCTTGCCACTAGTTCAAGGGAAACCTGCCATTTAATCAAGAGTCACAGAGGTCTCTGTTAACCAGAGAGACACTTTGGCCTACAACAGACAGGAAGATGGGTGGGATTTAGGTGTGTGTTGTCAACCCTTGTTTGTCCTGTTGCAGATCAGTCTGGTCCTGACCTCATGCATAACAGAAGATTGTTGGTGGGAACCCAGGATTGGTTCATTAAAGTGGGCTTAGCCTGCTGAATCACCGGGGCCCATGTGGTTTTAAAAGAGGGCTGAACCCCCCACTTAGCAGATCACCCAACAACTTCAAAAGGAATAAGAAGAAGGACTAATTTGGACCCGGGCTGAAGGTACAGTCTACCTTACATCTTCTGCCAGTGAAGAAGGTCAGGAGTTCCAAGAGGGAAGCATGAGACCTCCGCTAAACATCTCCCAGGGAACAGAGGGAGATACTGGACTCAGAGGGCCCATCCAGCAGCTGCAGAACCGGTACCCAACCAGTACACAGCATGCCCTGCTAGATCCTGCCAGCAAGCTTCCTAGGTGGGAAGTGCCAGAGATTCTCTGGACAAAGGACAAGGCTGTTGCCTGAAATCACTCTCCTGAGCTTTGGGCTGTCCGCCTTGAAAGAACGATGCAAGCCCTATGAAGAAGCTATGAGGAGGGCCACACAAGCATCATCCAGCATCCATCTTTTAAGGACATTTTCGAGACAATCGAGTCCTTGAACTGCATCCAGCTGCTCGCTGACTATTGTCACACCACAGTCGCAAGAGCCATCTGAGCCACCTCCACCAGAATTCCAGATCCGCCAACCAGCACAGAGACAACGAGTCTTGGCCCAGAGTCACTGTGCTGGACAGCCTGCTAATGTCCGTCCAGTCCCGATTGCTGTACTGCCTGCCACCTGGTACCCGCAGCTGCCTTCTGCCACTAACTCTGTCTCAAGGGCTGCAAATTGCCCTGAACTGCTTCGACATTGTGGTTCTGCCCCACTGGACCTTTTCCGAAGGCTCCTAGAGACAGTTGCAACCTGTTGCCCCCTTGGTGCTGGAACCAAATAGCCTTGAACAGTAAGATTGATTACTTTACCAACTACCCTCCTGTCAGTATCCAGAGTGCATCCTTTTCCTTTCGTGAAACTGTCTGAACTCTGTGTTCCTTTACAGGGTGTGTCGTATTTGTAGTGCGCCATAAGGGTCTGTTGTAGTAATAATAAAGCAGACCCTTTATCACAGGGCAATAACTGTATTTTCGCTGTGTTGCAACTAACCAATGATCCACGACCTTGCGGAGATAAGCCTGCCGTTCCGTCCACGTTACCAAAATTGAACAAGCAAGTCTTACAATTCACTTTTTTTCCAATCTGTTTGGATCCCTTCTGATGTGCTAGAGGTGTTGTTTGATTGATTAGAAACCGACTGATATTCATCCCTTGACCACTGGTGCCCCGGAAGTTGATACGTCACACTCCTGATACAAGTCTGTATCATCTTTAAAATCCTGCTGAATCATCTACAAGCCGGTCACAATGAAATCCCCTACCTACCTCACTGAATAATTCAGCAACTCCAGTGGCTTACATTCCACCAGAAGTAAGGAACAGGGGTAATTTAAAGTATTTTCGTTTCATGAACGTGTCCTCTCACGGCGTCTCATTCACAGAAAGAAAATGTTGTCCAAGATGCCCACCGTGGATTGGGAAGGTGGGGCTCCGTATGGAGTCCCTATTCCATTTCCATTGCGGCCTCACAGAGTGGATTGGAAGGAGCAGAATCTGCTGTGGCGTGGCACTCGCAACTGCTGCCACAACAATGAGGTAAGTGGGGATGTGGATTTGAAATAAAGGGTGCAGAGGGTGCGGAGAAGATGGCAGGCGGGGGAAGCAGCCATCATGCAGCTTGGAATGCAGGCTAAATCAGCAGTTTTATCCCATGTTCTCCAGCATGGGGTCTGGCATGGATTCACATGCTCATGAATATTCCCCGTCATCAGTAAAGAAAAAATCATTTTCAGTTTCGTTTCTGAACTGTCTTTCTCCTAATAACCAATCACTGGTCTCTGGGTCATACTGCCCCCAGCCAATGACTGCCCTTTACCTAAGCCCCTCCTCTGGCAGCCATCTTCAGATTTTTACCACACGTTCAAGTGTTGGGAGTCCTCGTGCTATAGCTCTCGAGCTTTTACTGCGTTTTGTGATTTTTCAAAGAGTTTAATCTCATTTTTTCGGTCAATCGAGCCTCAACCTCCACCGTTACTACTTCTGATCAATGGGGACCCGTTTTGGAATTTTCTACGCCCCTCAAGGGCGAAGTTTTCATCGGGTTTCACTTCTTGGAGGATTCCGGAAGATCTTTGAGGCCTACCCCACGTGGACATGACCCAGGACAAAGGAAACACGACGCCCGGATCCAAGATGTTAAGGAGCTGCCCTGGATGCGGATTGCAGAATGTCTTCAAGGAGGATGAGCATTCCAGATGCCTCTACTGCCTTCATGAAGACAAAATGCACGCAGAGAAGAACTGTGCGTTTTGCAAGAACATGTTGGAACGGACTATGAAGGATCAGCGTATCCGCCTCACCAACTGGCTGGAAGGGAAGAGCCCAGCGGTAGGTGAGAAGAAGAAGTCTGAGCGGTCTTCTAAGACCTTTGAGGGCGCTCCGGTGACGGGGGCGCAACGAAAGGCAAAGCACTGCGACTCCGCGGGCTCCAGGAGCGCCGATCGGTCGGCTCCTCGGTTGCCAGGCATGGCGCACTTTCACAGACACCATCAACTACGAGCCAACGCTCTGGCTCATAGTTGATGGAGAAGTCCCGGTCAAACACCCAATGGAGACAGCCGAGGGGGAGTGAGGCAGTGACCCTCCCCCCAAGGTGAAGGCCTCAAGCGCGTCTAAAGTTGTGAAGGCTTTGATTCACCCGGCTAAGGCCTCTATCGAGTCGTGGCGGCCCTGGCAAAGCCTGTGGAGGCTACCCCAGTGGAGGCGACCTCAGGGCACAGAGTTTCCCTGCCACCGCAGAGGGAATCCTCTTTTCAACCCATGGATAAGACCCCAGTGAAAACCCCAGTGGAAAAAGAGGGGGGAGGGCCGGTGGCCATCACGGGCACAGATACAGCCTCTGAGGAGGAGCTGGCTGGAGTCGAGAAGATCCTGGACAAGAAGTTCGAGGAGGTCCAGTCCCACGGGATGGATCCTGATGAGGTGGACGAAGAAAGCGATGGTGGTGCCGATGAGGAGCCCACGGAAGCGGAGGATTCCACTCCCCAACCATCGCACCCATCGCAGCCGGTACCTGGGCCACAGGACAACTCAGGAGCAATCTTGATTGCGATCCAGGTCTTGTGTACGGAGATAAGGACAAGGTTGCCCTTACCGCCAAGGGATGATCCAGTGGAGCCTGGACCGTCGGGAAACCCTCCAAGCAAGCAGAGAATTCACCCCCCCGCCTTTCCAGCCTTCACAGCCTTCGCAGCCCTCATCTCCTTCCCCTGATCCGCGGGATGACACGGGAACAGAGGTGGCCACAACGGGGACGGATGATGACGGTGGTGACGACGGGATGGGCCTTCCATCACCACCTCCTCGGGCCTCCCCACCCGACGAAATTGGCTCCTTCCATGCCATGATCGCATCTGAGCTCTTCCAGCTCTGCCCCAAGGAATGGAAGAAGGAAGGTTTCCTCTATCAACGGCGTGAGGCCAAGAGGAAGACGGTCCTCTCGGTTCCATTACTTGACGTCATCTGTGACGAGGGGCTGTCGCTCCCTAAGACCCCGTCCACGACTCCTGCCAAGAGAGACCGGTACGAGAAGAAGTACTGGGTCCCGGATTCCACCCCCATGTGCCTTAGGGTGCAGCTGACCCCGGATTTGGTCGTCTCCACAGCGGCCAAGAAGAAAGCGGCGGGGCAACGGCCTCAACTTCGACCTCCCTGCCGGACAGCGAGGGGAAGAAACTGGACGCCATGCAATGGCGGGGCATCTCATCGGCAGTGATGATGATTAAAGCGGCCAACGCCCTTGCGATTGCGGCCCGTTAAGACAGGGAGCTGTGGTTTAAGATCGCTCCCCTGCTGGACTTCCTCCCAGACGACAAGAGGGCTGAGGCCCTGGAGATCCTACAGGAAGGTGAGGTGGCATCGGACCACACCATAACATAGCCACGGACATTGCTGACACCAGTTTTTGCCAGATGGGTGACAGTGTTTGCCTTCGCCGGCGTGGTTGGCTCAAAGCAACCGATATCCGCCAAGACGTGCAGACTAGAGTTCTGGACATGCCTTTCGACGGGAACAACCTGTTTGGCAAGACAGTGGATGAGTCACTGCAGGCCATAAAGGCCGACACGGAGACGGCTCGGGCCTTGGGAGTGTTGCAGCAATGACAGCCGCCCTTTCGGAACTCCGGAGGCAAGCAAGGTGCCTCCAAAGGATTCGGCGGCGGCTCCTCGATGTACCACCAGGCGGCCCACTCCTCATCGCAGGAGGCCTACAGAGGACGGGTCAAGTCAGGAGGATCTCGTCATCATTGCCAAGGAGGCCAAGGCGGCAAAGCCGCTGCCAAGCAGGACTGAACCGGCCTTAGTGTCGTGTCCCCACCCAAGTTTGTCAGCGTGTAGGAGTACATCTCCACTGACCGATGGGTGCTGGATGCCCTGGGCCGCAGGCACACCCTTGAGTTTCTAAAGAAGTGCCCCCGCATTCCACCCATGGCCAGGAAGGAAAACCACGTCCCTCAACTGCTGCTGGAAGTAAGGGTTTTGAGGAAGAAAGGAGCCATCGAGCTCGTCCCAAAGAGGCTCCGGGGCTCTGGAGTGTACTCACGATACTTCCTCGTAAGAAAGAAGACCAGCGGCTGGCGACCCATCCTGGACCTTCATCGTTTAAACAAGTACATCAAGTCCCAGAAGTTCTGGATGGTCACCCTCCAACACGTGCTGGGACAGCTGGAGGAAGGCGACTTCCTATCGTCGCTGGACTTGGAGGATGGCTACTTTCACATCCCCATTCTAAAAGGACATCGATAGTTCCTCAGATTCGTAGTCCAAGGGCGACACTACCAGTTCAAGGCCCTTCCCTTCGGATTGAAGTCGGCGCCCAAGGTATTCACCAAGTGCCTAGCACCAGTGGTGGCGCAGCTGCGCCTGCAGGGGATCCACATCTATCCCTACCTGGATGACTGGCTCATCCGAGCAAAGAGAAGAGAACTCGCCGTCGAGCACACAGCGAAGACCGTCCAGCTGCTCACGGATCTGGGATTTTCGATCAACTTTGCAAAATGCCACTTGGTACCGTCGCAAGTCGCCCTGTTCCTGGGAGCCAGGCTCGACACAGTGGTGTGATTGGCCTCTCCTTCGGAGGAAAGGATGAAGGCCATCCTGGGCAAGGTACAGTGGCCGTTGACCATGGACATAGCCAGGGTGAGGTCCATCAAGTGCCTTCTCGGCATGATGTCCTTGTGCATCTACCTTGTGCGCATGTGCAGTCTGCAGATGCATACACTGCAAGAGTTCCTCGATGCCGGTTGGATGCAGGCGGTGGCCAGCTTCGAAGACAGGGTCCCGATCAACGAGACCTTCCGCCAAGCGATCTGGTGGTTGGGCACCCGCGCGCATCTGGCGGCGGGTATGGACTTCCAGACCCCGGCACATCAGGAGACGGTGATGACTGACGCCTCCCTGGATGGATGGGGAGCACACACCAGAGATCTCCACGCAAGAGGACTTTGGCTCCCGGAGGAGAGTTCACTACACATCAATGTCCTGGAGCTCCAATCCGTGTTCTGGACCCTCAGGTCTTTCCTCCTGTCCCTCAAGGGCAAGGTGGTAAGGATTTTCACTGACAACACCACCTTGATGTTCTACATCCGGAAGCAGGGAGGCACCAGATCCCCAGCCCTATCCAAGGAAGCCCAGGATCTGTGGCACTGGGCCATCGCCCAAGGGATGTTTCTGGTACCCTTCCATCTGGCAGGAATAAAGAACACCATCACCGACTCACTCATCAGGGAGCTGCGCTCATGCCACGAGTGGGAACTGTGTCAGGATCAAGTGGATCTGCTATTCCAATGATGGGGCAATCCCCGGATCGACCTATTCACGACGGCGATGAACACCAAGTGCCAGAGGTTCGCCAGCAGGTTTCCCCAGCCGGGGAGCATGGCCGATGCCTTCTCATTCCCCTGGGACAGCCTGTTCCTGTATGCGTTCCCACCGTTGCCGTTGTTGCTGCGACTCATCAACCAACTCAGACGGTCCCGGTGCAGGATAATCCTCGTTGCACCAGCGTGGCCGAGAGAGCTCTGGTTCCCAGACCTTCTGGACATGTCAGCGTCCCCCCCAGTCAAACTGACGATGGATGCAGATCTCCTCCCCAGAAAAGGAGGCGCCATCCTCCACCACGACCCGGGGTCGCTGAACTTGCAAGTCTGGATCCTGCAGCACTAGAGTTTGGAGGGTACGATATCCGGGCAGACTGCAAGGAGGTGCTTGCAAAGGCCAGGGCGTCCTCAACTCTCAAGTGCTATGGACACAAATGGAAGAGGTTTTCTGTCTGGTGCCGGGCACAGAAGATTAACCCTCTGTGGATTACAGCCCCTCAAGTGCTGCTATACTTGCTATCGCTGGCCAAGGTGGGGCTGGCCCATGCCTCCATCAAGATGCATCTGGCGGCTATCTTCCGCTACACCCGAACTCCGGGGCGCTCATCCCTGTGGTCCCATCGCCTGGTGAAGGAGTTCATGAAGGGACTGTTCCGATCATTCCAGCCGGTGAAGGCTACGGCCCCGGCGTGGGAGCTCAACGTGGTGCTGACCAGGCTCATGGGGCTGCCATTCGAGCCTCTGCATTCGGCAGCGTTGAAGTTCCTGTCGCGGAAAACAGCGTTTCTTGTGACCATCACCTCCGCATGACGAGTGGGAGAGATCCAGGCCCTCTGCTGCAAGCCTCCATACCTGACTTTCCATGAGACGAGGGTGGTGCTGAGGACGCACCCCTCCTTCATGCCCAAGGTGCCATCAGACTTCTATCTCAACAAGCCCTTGGTGTTACCTGTTTCCTTCCCGTCGCCTTCAGCGCCGGCCGAGAGGACTTTGCACTCGCTGGATGTAGCTAGAGCTCTGAAGTTCTCCGTGGACCGCACAAAGAGGTTTTCGGAAGACATCACAGCTGTTTTTGAATTTTGGACCTGTGAACCAAGGGAAGGCCCACTCAAAGGCTTCCATTTCCAGATGGCTCTCCGGCTGCATCATGCACTGACACAGGTTGGTAAACTGACCATTGCCCAGCCGTCCGAGAGCCCATTAGACCAGAGCGATCGCTGCTACCACGGCATTCCTATCTGGTGTGCCCCGGCTGGACATCTGCATGGCTGCTATGTGGAGGTCGACGCACACCTTCATGAGATTCTACTGCGTCAACCGGGATTCCAGGGAGGAGTCCAGAGTCGGCCAGGCAGTGCTGTGCAACCTGTTCACCTGAAGGTGAGACTGGTGAAGGGGTAAGAGATGCTTAATTTTGTTAATGTTGAGCTTTGCCACCTCCCGTGGTTGTGCATGTGTGTACTGCTATGTATTCTTGTATGCATGCGCATGTGAATTCATGCCAGACCCCGTGCTGGAGAAGGAACAAGTTACTTACGTGTAACTGTTGTTACTTACCTGAGCAACATTCGGCAAACAGATTCTGCATCAATGACTTGGCACATTATATATCAAGAAGAAACAAGCATTCGCAATGTCAACAGTTTTGGCGTTTACCGTTGCTGTTTGCATGTTGCATTAATAATCACATGGATGTGAGGAGGAAAGTGCATAGTATTAAAGGAGGATGCATTGGGGGTGCAGAATGAGAAGTGGAATAGAGCAAGGTACGAAACAATTGCTAGAGGGTGCCAACCATGATGAGCAAGAGGAAATATGAGCAAGAATGGCTCTGGGTGAGAGTGTAAGAAATAAAGAGAGAGTGTGAGCGGTGAATGAGAGGGGATAGAGAGAGTGGTTAATTAAGCAATATGCCCCGAGCGGCGGGGGCATTTCCAACTCAGGTAATGCCCTGGGGCCCTCAGTAACGAAGTAACAAAGGCTCCGAGGCATTACCAGAGTCGGTAATACCCCTGCCGCGAGGGGCATATAGCTATTAGTACCCCAGCCCACAAGATCTGCATGACCGGGGCACTAAAAGCATTTTTTTGGTCCCAAAACACTGCAGAAAAAAAAGACAACCAAGAAAATGGCTGCCAGGGAAAGTGAAAACAGAGTCCGTTTTCCCTTTCCATGGCAGCCATCGGGAGCGGACGCGTTGGGATCAGAAATGTTCCCAGCGCGTCCGCTCCCCCCAAAAAAAAGGTAAGTGGGGCTGGAAGGGAGGGAGGGGGAAAAAACAGGAAGAAATCATACCTCCGCCCCTGGCAGGATGGCCCCGCTCCGAGTCTCCACACGGCTGGAGGCTGCCATTGTCCCCCACCAGGGACAAAGCAGGCTGAAGGTAAGTGGGGTGGGGCCGGAAAGGGAATACAAAAAAAAAAAAAAAACGAGTCCCCGGCGGGAAAGGCGGCTGGAATCCCAGCCGAGAATCGAGGGTAATGTCCCGGCGAGGGCCAATTAGAGGGCCAACTAGATTGCTTGTTTAATTCTGATTGCGACGGCGTCGTGTACTAATGTGGATGAAGGAATAGAGGCAGTAGAGTGAGGTTAGGTGTTGGGTGATTAAAAGGTATAGGGTGGGTGGAGCCAGCGAGAGGGGGTTTGGTGCATGGTGGTGGTAAAGAGAGAAGGCGTAGCCCAGCTCCCCTGCAAACACCAACTCCAGCATCACAGAAAGGGCTGCAGTGTACACAGGAATTGTGTGCACATTTTATCGTCATGCTGCATGGCACGTACAGCTGGAGGAAGCATGCTGCAGGCTTAGGTCAGAGCACTTTCTCAAATGCCAGCACATTAAATGAGCAGGCTCTTTCCTGAAAGATGAGTTGCCGTATAAAGCATCTGCCAGGGCAGCGCGCTTTCTGCCGTCTCGAAGCACAGGCTTTACAAGCTTAGAGCACCACTCTCAGAAGCCCAGCTTTGTTTCCTTCACTTTCCTGTCACATCCCCTCAAAACCATTCCAAGTGCTTGCAACTTAAGCCCAGCCCACATGACCCTCACAGGTTGCCAGCACAGCTTCAACTTGTTCACCGAGCACAAGACTTTAAAAGGGAAGTATCCAGGCCATTAAGGTTGCAGTGCTCGCCTCCCTTGTATGCTAATGAGGCTGTGACATCAGACAGTCTTCACAAGGAGTAGCCACTTCACACAGATCAATAACCCCTAAGGCTTTTTAGCAAAAACATAATCATATATAAATGGCCTTGCATGTGGATGTTGGGAAATATTGGCAACAAGCCACCAATGAAAACAAGATTTCTATGAGGACGCTACTTATTCTTACAGAACTCAGATCCTCTTGGTCGCCGACCAAAAAGTTAGCGTACTTTCCAGCACAGGTTACTGCTTTATGTTAAACATATGTTTCCAACAATGTCATAGCCATACAACAGCTAGGTTATGTGAGGTAAAATGCTTCCAAAATGTGTCATGTTAACCTTCCAACTCCAAGATGGCCTATGTGTTTTGCATGACTTGGATAGCTCCCCTCCCACCTCCGACAAGCTTCAGAAGAGGAAGTGAAAACAGATCACTCCACTGGCATTGAAAGTCACCCAGTCATGTGACATGTGACAGTACTGATTGGTAGAAAATACGTCACAAAAGCCACTATTGGATTACATCTGCATAGTACAACAGGAATGAACACTTTGTGAGTTGGAAATTGTATGGCACAGCATTTCCAGTTGGAATGACCACACAAAGACTACTTCTTGGAACCCTTTTCTTCTTGTAGCAATTGTTTTGGCTGATATCTGGTGGCTTGTGCCACCAAAAAGCACCAAAACCAAAAAAGACGGACATAACTGGCAACATATAAGCGATGACAATGCCATATGACAGCACTAAATAGCATACAAAAATAGAATTCCAAGATTTCTCAGTGCCAAAAAATAACCCTAAGCAGAAAATAATATGAACATGGTGTGAAGGCTGGAGGATTTCCAACATCCAAAGAAGAACATTAAGAAAAAAAGAAAGGCACACTAGTACTCCAAGACAAAACAGAGGAACAATTTACTGACCCCTCAGACATAGTAAAGGGATTCATGAATTGCTGAAAAGTTCTGCACGGTTCTATGAGGAAGGGTCACAGAGCATAAGAGGAAGCTATCTGAATGATAAAGACAGAGGCGGCTATAAGAGTTATAACTTACAATATATGATGCCCAAAACACTGACATGGGTACAAGGTAATAATATCCCTATATATATGGTTGCTGTATATAATGTCACCAGGAAAAGGTTGGGACTGGGTAATGAAGCTGCTTTTAAAATCTAAAGCTTCTCTCTCCTAGGCCTAGTCTATTAGAGTAACCTTTTCTGTCAGGCTTCCTGAATCTGGAAAAAAACTTCCATTGGAACTTTGAGGTAATGACAATTCCCTAGAGTACTACTGCACTGTCAAATTATGTCTCTAGCTCCATTATTATGCCCCATCTGAATACCCTCCCAGTCAGCACCAACATGTCCTAGGCGATAGGGTGCTTTGCAAATCCAATATCCATACCCAAAGCTGAAATCACCCTCCTAGGAAGAAAAACCTAATGATGTTCTACTCTGTAAAGAACTGAGATGGTGAATGAGGGAGATTGAGGGTGGAGACAGTGGTGAAGTCAGCATGCCCATAAAGCAGGAGATGCCTGTATATGCATTGGTGCCAAACAAAATAAAGCACTCCCTTGTCGAGCTGGCTTACCTCCGCTTACACATAAGGAAGGAAGCCCTTGAATGAGCAGTAAGCGTGTTGTGACATCACCCCAAATATATTGCTTTTAGTGTTGGTATGGCATCTGTTTTAATGCAATGTCAAGCTCAGGGCATGTCCAAGAGAGTGGTGGCATCGACACATTACACTTTGAGCAAAGGTGATGGGTGTGGCATGCTGATGGAGACAGCAAAACTCAGTAGAGTTTAATAGTCATACTATAGGTGTGCTGATAATCATCTGTGACTGGCTTCAAAGAATTCATGGAAGCAGAAGCCAAGGAGTAAACCCACTAAGAGTAGGAAGTAGGTGGTCCACAGCTGTGATTCATATGATATGTATAGTGGGGAGAAAGATACAGAGCCCCACACAGGCCTACAAGGTGTAGAACAAAAGAGATACTGCAACATAAGGAAGAGAACATTCTCAAGTGAGACACAAGGCCTGCATGGGTGGAGCAATGGGTAAGAGCA
Source organism: Ambystoma mexicanum (assembly GCF_040938575.1). NCBI lineage: Eukaryota > Metazoa > Chordata > Amphibia > Caudata > Ambystomatidae > Ambystoma > Ambystoma mexicanum. Next base: position 558,130,392 of record NC_090930.1, read on the forward strand.
TGGGTCAAAGTGTGCACAGGGAGGGGAAACTAGCATGAACCAAAAAGCCTGGTGGAAGCTGGCCAGGCAGAATGAAGCTACAATAATCATACCTGATTTAAAGATGAGAAACAGGAGAATTAACCCGGGTAGGGGTATGTGCCCTGACTTCTCAGTAGTTTTGCTCAGTGTCTGTGCAAATGCTGAGTGACTTGTATCCTGAGATACACCTTTAGCTGGGTGTGGAAGGTGATTCTGAAGTTATGCAAGAGACAGCAATACTGAGACAGTGAACAAGTAATTGGTAATGTATGCCTTTTCTGTCTTTAGAGTCTGATTTACTCTATATTACCTAAACTGGCTGTGGTGGAAATCAATGCCATGTGGAGATAACAAGTCCAACCTGAACTTTTTTCTCGCTCGCAAAAGGCTTGCATCTTTGTGAGCCTCTTTGATAGTGACCTTTGACTGTAACAGTGCATCACTGCCATTGTATGCGTTGCTGTTAACAGAAACATCTAAAAATTCAGAAAGTATGTTAATTTGTTACCATTCTATGAATGCTCTAATCTCACTTTTGTGATCAGGAAACCCAACTACTGCTTATGCTCACTCCTTGGCCTTCGTCTCTTCTTCTTCCTTTCTGTAGACAAAATCTTCATCTTCTTTACACACACTCTCTGTAACGTATTCAGATACAACCCTAGTTCTACTTAGCAACTCTATGCTGTTTGACCATCCATGCACAACCGCTCCCTTTGCATGTTCCTCTTACTAGTCTATAAAGCTATCAATGATCTTGCTTCCTCACTAACCATCTGACTGCATTTCTATCTACCCACCATCACATGCTCTCCCCTCCTCCGCACCTATCCTCACTTTCCTGTGCCCCCTCTACCTCCTACTGAGTCCAATCTTCTCCCTACTTTCTCCGCTCCTTTGAAAACCGCAGCCCATTACAATCTTTGTTTTTTTCCTTGGTAAATGTCAAAATTAGCTCACACACTTATAAACCGGCTCACCAATTGTTCTCATCTTTGTGCTATTGAACAGGCATCCTTCTGGGGAATGCCACCACCATTTGCAAATATACTATTGGAATTGACATCCCTTCACTTCAAATAAGTGCAAATACAAATGAAATCCAAAATTTGCCCGCTGCTTAAGACATATAGGAACTTTCTTTCAGACAATGTAGTTCAGCTTTAGAAAATGTCTGATCCGTGATTGCTAGGATTGCCATATATCCTTAAGGACCAGAACCCAAACTGATCCTCGTAGCAGGGCTGCGAAGTGAAACCTCTAATGCATGTTAGATTGTTAGTGACCACAACCCTAATGGTGCCCACTAAGATATTGTGATATTTTCAGAAGATTCTCACAGTAAATTTCACAACAAACAATCACTGTAAATCTTCATGGTAAATCTCCATGCAAAGATGTCGCGAATAACAAATAAGGTGGTTACATAAAACCCGTTTTCAAAATGTGTGCTTCAACAACAAATATCACACGCACACTCGTCCTGCTTCCTCATCACAAAGTGGCCACTTGCCGTTGGTGCAGGCCATGACCAGTGGTCTACGTACCTATAATGGGGAAAAATTCAATGGTGCTTAGCTCAGACAGATATCAATAATATTAAATACGACATTTGTGATGATATAACAATGACACATGTTATATGAAAAGAAAGAAAACGTTAGTACTACTGATGGTGTGAGATGTAGCATGTTGTGAATCAAATAGGTTTCAACAGATAACCCCCATTTTCACTATCTCTACTATCAGAGGATATATAGCTATATAATGATTAACAAAGAGATAGAAATCCAAACACAAATGAACAATTGTAGGTATCAGACTAGGAACGCAACTATCCTTCTAAAAGATGTACTGGTACTTTTATCTTGAAAAAATAGATAAAGTACAAACAGATTATCCAAAAATATATAATTTATTGCAAAACAAAGGACCCTAAACAAGCACAACAGTGGATTGCATTAGATACAATTGTATTACTCACTTTCCTTAAAAAATCACACTTTAAACAAATACATGGACACAAATATAGCAGCATATCACAACAACACAACACGAGTGTGTCACATAAAACATATATATATATATATTCAGTGAAAACAACTTTGTTAAAGGGACGTTATGGTTAAGTTGCGCTACTAAAAACCTATGAAATTCAGTGAAAAAACTTTGTTAAAGGGACGTTATGGTTCCAAGTAAAACCGAAAAACCCTTGAAATTCACCAGTTATGGTAAGCTAAGCAACCATAACTCGCACCACCACTGTGCACTGCTAAGACTAACACCCAGGACATCAAAGATGACATCACAAATGTCATTGATGACATCACTGATGACATCACATGTCTGGTTCACTATTTTTTCTTTTGCTGACATATCTAGGCCACATGGTTTTCTTCAGTAACAGTCAGAAACTAAGAATTTTATTTTATTTGTAGACATATCCTTCTAGTAGGTTCTTACAGTAATTCCCTTAGAGTACAGTCACATCATATGAAACATATACATATGGGAAAACACAAGCTTGAAAGACAGCAATCCTTTTTGTGCATAAAGATAATCACTAGACTTATGAGCACTTTCTGATAGTTCTGTTGTTTTATTTTATGGCTGTACTTTCCCTGTATATGGTCATATTTGTATACATTGTACTCACACTACTTTCCTTAGGGTCCAATCACATCAAGTGATACATATACATAGGGTAAATAGCAGCTTTGAAACAGAGCAATCATTTATTTGCATGAAACTAATCAGTTAAGTTATGAATTGTTTCTGCTACTACTTGTGCTTTTTTGCTAACTTCACTTTCCCTGTATATACCCATATTGGTATGTGTTCTTGTGTCTTTGTGTTTTGTCTATAGTAATGCAATTATGTAATACATGGGTTTTATTAGCTACTTATTACATATTTCACAGTACACAAAAATCTATTAAGAAAACAATTATCATTTCATTATTCAACATATTAACATTACGAATATCATACCTTCATCTTGTACGCTGCACACAATGTTATGTTTCTGTATGAGTAGCTTAGTATACTAGATAGAACCCCATAATAGGATGCTATTTATATCAATGCATCGTTCAATGCACTTATTAGGGTATATTTCTTGCAATGATTCTTGACACTTTTTTCGCAACATAATAAGAATCCCTTCTACACATATTTCATGAGAAGTACATACACATGTGATGTCATCAGTGATGTCATCAATGACATTTGTGATGTCATCTTTGATGTCCTGGGTGTTAGTCTTAGCAGTGCACGGTGGTGGCGCGAGTTATGGTTGCTTAGCTTACCATAACTGGCGAATTTCAAGGGTTTTTTGGTTTTACTTGGAACCATAACGTCCCTTTAACACAGTTTTTTCACTGAATTTCATAGGTTTTTAGTAGCGCAACTTAACCATAACGTCCCTTCAACAAAGTTTTTTCACTGAATTTCATAGTTTTTTAGTAGCACAACTTAACAATAATGACTTTGACTTTATATACATGTCATATGGAACTGACTAGATCTCTTCTTATGAACTTGATGTCCGCGAACTTATTTAATGTTCGCGGACATGTTCGGAGAACAGTACCACCACCTAAAAACTATGGGGGGGGTGTTGTATGTTTGATTGTTATATCATAATATAGGAACATTTAACAAATTCAAAAAGCAGCACACAAACACATTATATATAGTAATACATAAGAAATCTAACCCATATATGTAACACACTAACCAATTCATTTAAATACAATATGTTCTGAAATGGAATACACCACAAGAAGATAAATTGGCTTCCAACATAATTACCTCACAGACACAACAAAACTGAGAACAAGACCAGACCCACTGAATACATAGGACTTATCTTACCAGAAATAGTAAGTGTACTTCATTTTACTCATATATTTATAAACTTTCTGTATTAGATTAAAAAATATATCATCTTTTTTTTTTTTTCTCACAGAAATGTCTAGTACTCTGGAATGGCTAGAGGACAATTTCCCACATGAAGAAATGTCACAAGATAGTGAAACTAATGGTAAACACTTTATAATATAAACCATTTATTTATTATTTTTTTTATATACATTTAACATATATATATTATTTTTTTGTACAGAGCATACCAAAATAGAAAAAACTTCAGAAAACCCTGTTATGGATAACAGTCTTCACAATATAGAAGAAAAAATGGATGTATTGTTGGCTAATTTTAATAATTTAAAAACTTTTGTAGAAAATCATTTCAAACCAAAAACCTCGTACCATTGCCCCACATGTACTTGTCCCTCCTCACCATATCCCAGTCAATTATCCCCAAACCCTCTCCATAATCCAAAACGTTTTGATGAGACTTCCATCCTTTCTGTTGAAACCCCAAATTCTCCTATTTTTGTTTCTGTTTCTGCCTCACCTTCTCTGTCATAAATTATTAATATATGTTAAATAAAGTTTAATTTTTATATTGTATTGTGAATAGTTTCTGTTTTTTTTTTTTTTTTTAAAACAATAAAAGTGTCCGCGGACAGTGCGAGTGTTCTGAAATGTTCGTACATAAACGAAAATGGAGGTGTCCTGAAGAACACCACACCTGTTCGTACTGTTCGCTAGCAAGTTCAAACTGTTCTAAGAACGCTATTGGTGTCCTGAAATGTTCGTACGTAAACGAAAATGGAGGTGTCCTGAAGAACACTATACCTGTTCGTAGTGTTCGCTACCCAATTGAAACTGTTCTAAGAACACAATTGGTGTCCTGAAATGTTTGTACATAAACGAAATTAGACGTGTCCTGAAGAACACTATATCTGTCCGTACTGTTCGCTACCAAGTTTAAACTGTTCTAAGAACACATGCGGTGTCCTGAAATGTTCGTTTCACGTGTGACGCACTTTTAATTACTTCAGAACCCGAACAGTGTCCGTAGGACATCAATGCGCATGCACTAACCAATCTCTGTGCACTTGGTGTCCTGCGGACAGGCGCTTCCTTCGCGGACTAGTTCGCGAACGGATCATATGACCGCGCCCACGCTCATCGTTTGTCCTGAAATGCGGACACTGTTCGTGTCCCCAAACAATTTAAAAGTACATTTTCAGTTAATCCATAATATTTTTCAATAAAATCTCACCATGGCACAAGTCCCACATAGCAATCTTGAGTTTCTATATACCTTTTGAAACTTTCCGATCCTTTTTTTGTGTTCGATCTGTCCGCGGACAGTGCGCATGTCCGCGAACCGCGCACAAGCACCCCTATAAAAGACCACGCCCAAGAGCTTATTCCCATTGTGTTTCTGGCTATTCTTCAGAACACAGTGATTTTTGCTGCCACCTGCAGACTACACCATCATCGAGATGGCATCCTTGGCTGCTGAACTGCCACTTTGTGCTGCACCTGATTCAGCACCACCCCCACCCCCTCCACCACCACCACGTCCCCAAGGGCCTGAAGAGGGGAACAGGAGTGAGGATGCGGAGGAGGAAGAAGAGGATGATGAGAATGAGGTAGAGGAAAACCCTACTACCCGCACTAGGCGTGAGTCTTGGGTGTGGCGGTTATTTACCATTCATGATAATGTTCCTAAGGCTCGTGCGAACCGTGTTACCTGCAATGAGTGCAAAATGATACTCAGTCGCGGGAAGCACGGTAAGTACAGCTTTGGGACCACTACTATGAAGCGACACCTGAGGTCATTTCACTCTGGGGCTATTCGCAGGGTTGTACCTTGCGAAGAACGTAGCAGGTTGATTTCCTCTACTTCATCCTCTGTTTCTGATCCTGTCACCACAAGGACCACCTCTGTGGGACAGCGTCTTCCTCAAGCTGCCTCACAGGCCATACAGAATGCTGATGACCCTTACCTTTCGAGGGTCACAGTTGTATGTATGTACTGTGACACAGTACTCTGCAGGGGGGAGCGATTTCGGAGTGCTTTTGAGACTATCGTCTCAGAGCACGAGAAGACCTGCTCACTACCCAAATAAAACCCACTCTACATCTTCCTCTCTCAGCTCGCCCTTTCTTATCCCTGTGGTTGGTGTCCCCCCCTTTACCCTCCTTTACCCTCCTCTCCTAGTGTATCGTGTCTGAAAAACCAAAAAAAATACAAAATTACAAAAATCAAAAAAAAATAAGGCTCTTTTCAGAGCCGCCTTTCCCAGTTAAACAATAGAAGTGAAAATAAATGAAGCAGGGCTCTTTGTATTTTTTAGAAGTCCGCAGACAGTTCGCGAACATTAAAAAAATTGGGTTGCTACTCCATCACAAACATTGTAATTTTCTCTGGAAAGAAGTGGTGGCTCTGAAAAGAGCCTTTGGGTGGTGTTTGTAAGTCAAAAATTGTAAATGCTTAACATCTACTTCAAAATCGTTGTTGTAATTCCAAAAAAGGTTGCAATACATTTTGTACATTTCTCAGAAAAATCTGATTGCCAGCATATGTAAGATGGACTCCATCTCTGCGAAAAATGTATGTACTACAAAACATAATATTTTCATTGTGAAAAGAAGACATGCCAAAATCTCTTAGAAAGGCACAAACAGCCTTATTAACATTGCACCTTGCTTTTTCCATTTGTGGACCAAATGAAGAAGAACGAAGCCACATTTGTCTCTGCGCAATCCGTGAAAATATCACTTGAGAATTAGGAAACATGTCCATAACCTTCCTAAGTCCTTCTTTCATAGCAAATTGCAAAAAAATTCCAGTCACATGTCCTAAACTGTTCCCTCCACAATGAATTACAATTATGTCTGGATGTTGCTCTGTCTCCAAAGTAGCACAGAGAGGTAGCAAGTCCAACCACTTCATTCCACGTACTCCATGCCAGTGTACTTCCACATGTGGGAATCCAAGATCTACAGCTACTCCACAGCTTTCTGCATGCACCTTCAACCAATGTATCCACGAATCTCCTAAAATCCAAACAATCTGTTTTCTGAAACACACAGCCATAGCTATCTTTTGTTCTCTCAGCAAAAAGCGTATCTGAGAAAATCTCTCCTGGCACAACACACCCACCAAACTTTCCTGACCAATCCCTTTCAGTGCTTATTCTCATTTGCATGACTTCTGAACCCAAAAATCTCTGGATGTAACTCCCGATGTCCGCGAACTACCGCCATGCCCGCAGACATATCGTAACATGAACAGCCCTTCTACCATTTACACTACACTCTCTCTGCCATTCCCTCATTGGATGTACCTCAAAAATCACATGACCATGCACCAATCACATTCAAGACCTCTACATCTAACTGCATTATCATAGATCAGCACTGCAAATGTACTCTGAATCTCTCTGAGTACAAGTGTCATATCATTGGCAAGCAGCATCTACCAGAAATACTGTACAAGTCTTCAAGATTTCTACTTGCAGCTCCATGCATATCCATATGAATGAACACAAACTTCAGGTATGCATATTTTCTGTATAGTAGATGAACACATTTCCAAACAGACTTTTACCTTGTAAAATCTGTAAAATGAATTTACTGTACTTTTTTCAATTTCCTAAAATCAACTATCACTTATAAACCTTTATACTATTTACTTTCTTTATACACACACACTCAAATCATGTTAAACTAACATTTTTAAATGAAATATATAGACTACATATATTCAAACAAAATTGCATGCAAACACAATCTATGTTCAAACCTTTATAAAAATACTTATACAATTTCATATTTTTTGTTTTTATTTATTTATTTACTTAATTACTTTAATCTAGACATGACATTGAGGCGCTATTACCTAGAACAGTTTACTTACAGTAATAGTGGTATTCACTAATATATTATAAATTTCACAAGACATAGTAAAGATATTTTTTTTTGCTACAGTTAGTCATTCAATACAATTTGTTCATTAAGAACATATCATATGTACTGAACTGATGCAATGTATCTTATGTAAATAAATTAGTTTAATGGTTTTAAAGAAGGCACTGAGGATTTCAATTAAAAAAATCAATATCTAAATTAAAAACAGTGCTATATACAAACAAAGTTACTAATTTGAAGCTTTTACAATTGCAGTGAAGACAAGTTTCCTGAAAAGAAGCAGCCGAAATCGAAGAAGAAAGAAAAACTAAGAAGTTACCTGTTAATTTAAAAAAAAAGTAAGTAAAATATCACCATAATATTTGTATTATTAATCAAATATACTATAACGTTAATACGAGCTATTTCGGTTTCTAAAAATAGAGATTTTGTACCATTTTGTCCAAAAATGTCCATGTCTTAAACAGCGATTTACAGCCAGAATGGCCCACAAATTTCTATTTTTGGACACACAAATTACCCAACTGAACCACTACAATTTTCATATTATAGAACAAACAACTGTTTTAATTGTATACATTAGATTTACTATTTGTACTTTTCCACACCACTAGCTTACTTTTTTTTGTCATCTGAACCCCAGTTTAGTAACACATACATTCAAGAATACCTATCCCTACTAGTTTTAGTTCCCAATGCACAATCACACACCATTACATACATCTTTATCATCTTACTCAAACACTCATGCACACAGCACACATACATTCCAGAACACCCCAACCCATATCTTCTTTATTTTTTTCAACAGACCCTAAAGAATGCCTACCAAAAGTCAAGTCCGTAGATGCAACGCAAAAGTAGAGCAAATGAAAATAAAGGTGTCCAACATAAGCATCCATCTCTAGCAGAATTTGTAAAAAAAGTTGAAACAAAACAGCTAATACAATCATTTAGTGAAACACAAGAAGTTTCAAGTACAACAACTTTGCTTCCTCTATCAAAATGTAAAACAAACCAAAAAACAATTAACAGAAAATCAGGTATCAGTACAGATAAAACTACTTCTTCAAATTTTAATATAGTGCAAAGTAAGCATACCAAGAAAAGTATTTTAGCCAAAATATACCGTCACAAAGTCCTTCAAAATCTTATAAAAACAGGAGAGAAATCAGGTTCAAAGCTTAAAACCTATCGTAGGAAATTAATCTTAGAAGCATTGATGGACAGTGCAATTCTTCTCAAAAGAAATGTATTTATTTTACTGTTAAACAAAATGAAACCACTAACAAAACTAATAACTAAATTACAAAAAAGACTTCTCAATAAGCGAAATATCAACAGAAAGAACTTCTTAAGTATCAGCGGAGGTGAATGGAATCACACTACAAGCACAGAACCATATTTTAATGAAGAAGCGTACAAACAAAAGCAAACAAATACAATTGCCATACATAGCAGTGGTTGAGGTTATGAAAAAGTGAATAATACCATAATGGAACAAGAAGTACTTCTTACAAAAATATGCCCTGAAAACTTAGAATTACCCCTCCATTCAACTGAATCAGAACGTCTAGTGTACAAATGGCCATGCACGTCAATGTGTAACATTCCCAAACAATGTTTCAAATCTTTACGCCAATTCCTCAATAAATATGTAAAAAGCAAAGACAAAATCAAAATCAAAATTAAATTACTGCAAAATATAGATACCTGTCCAGTGCGCAAGTACACAGGACTACAAGGACATTCATTGGCCTGCATTACAGGACCTACTTGTAAAACCACTTTCCATGATATCAAAAGGATATCAACACATCATTCAACTATAAGAAATCTAGTCTATAAACTGCACTATGCTAAAAGTCCTGCTTTAGCACTAGCAAAGTTAAATAACATCCTTCTACATGGTACAGCAAAAGACCTACTTGAAGAAATTCACTATATCCAGAAAAAATATTTTGGAAGTGAAAGCCATTTACAGAATGAAATAGCTTTAAACCAATTAAGCAACAATTCTACACATGGCAACCTTTTGCTAAACACATACAAAAAAGAAATACTAAAATTTAAAAGTACATCAGCTGAAGTACCAAACCATGTATGTGTATGTTGCCGTAGAATTTTTTATAAAAGTAACACAAAAACTGTGGACCTATCATACAAAATAGAAGACAATGAAGATTCTAAATGGTTTGAATTAGCTCTCTACCTTGTAGCAGAAAACAAATATGAAATAACTGAGCCCTTAATACTTTGCAGTTATTGCACCACAAAACTTGACAACAACCAAACTCCTTCACGTTCTATCACAAATAATTTGGAATTATACCCAGTACCAAAACCTCTACAACAACTTAATTTATATGAGAGCATCATAATTCAAACAGTACACCCATTTCAAGCAATAATACGCTTTCAACCAAAAACAGCAAAATTACCTCCCTCTGAATTGGTAAAAGGCATTCGTGGAAAAGTAGTTTATTTACCATTAAATCTAAAAGAAAATGTGCATACTCTAGGAGTGCAACGTCCAATGAAGCAATCTTTAATTATATTAGTAAAGGGAGTACCTACAAAAGACAAAAAAATATGGCAACAGCTGGTAGATTTATTTAAAGTTAGACAAGCCTTCCAATATCTTAAAGAGAATAATGAATATTACAAAGAAATTAATATTGAAGAAAACTTGAAAGATACAACTGAAATAATTCAAGAAACACAAGAAGCTGGTCAATTTGAGCTACTAGATCCTGCTACAATATCAAATACTTTAGACCATTATACAATTCATCCTTTGCCCTGTAATGACACCGTACAAGATGTACTGGAAACTTGCCAAATGTGTCAAACAAAAGGGTCGCCAATCAGTATATGGGAAAAAAGTATAGAAGCACGTGCTTTTCCTCTACTCTTTCCTACTGGCAAAGGAGGAAGGTATGATGATAGACCTATTCAAATATCAGCTTCAGAATACTGCTCATTACGGATGTATTCTGAAGAACCCAGATTTAGACAAAATGTGGAATACATATTCCACCTACTCTTTGAAAGTGAACTAGCAACTTTATGTTACGGAGTTGCACACATATTAAAATCAGGATCACACTTTCAAAATATGACAGCTACACAATTATTAGAGAAAGTGCAACAAAAGGATGAGGTTTTACAATCAAATATTACAAATCTATTAGCAAATATGCGTGGTACTAAAGAGTACTGGTTTCGACGTCATGGAGATGTACGTTGTATGATCAGAAACCTTGGCCCACCCACTTGGTTTGTTACATTAAGTTGTGCAGAATGTGCATGGGAAGATTTACATGATTTCCTACGCATATCAAATAAAAACAAAACAAACATAGATATTCTAACACCTGGAGAACTTTGTTCTTTGGATCCTGTTAATGTTTCAAGATATTTTCACCATCACTTCATTGCTATGCTACATTTTATTTGTAATAAAACTGTTCCTCCCATTGGAGAAGTGCAACACTTCTTTTGGAGAAAAGAATACCAAGCCAGAGGAGCACCACATATCCACATGCTTTTATGGATTAAAGATGCTCCTAAATTTGGTCAAGACAGTGGTGCCACTGTTTTACAGTTTATTGAAAAATATGTCACTTGTGAAATTCCATCAGAAGCTACAAATAGTGATCTTCATGCACAAATTTTACAATTTCAAAGACACAAATGTGGAAAATATTGTCGTCGCAAATACAAAAACAAAGGCAAATACTACACCAAATGCCGATTTGGTTTCCCTAGACCAGTTACAAATACAGGTCAAGTAAACAACCTCATGTCTTCAGTTAGACATAGTGTTAAAGGTAAGTCACCTAAAAATACATATTATATAAAAAGAAAAGAAGAAGAAAAATATATCAATGATTATAATGCAATCATTGCCCACTTATGGAATGCAAACATAGATGTGCAGTACATTGCAGACAATTCTACTGCAGTTGCACGATATGTCACAGCATACTTAACTAAAGCAGAAAAGACAGAGCTCCAAGACCTCTGGAATGACCTGTCATCAGATAAAACAGTATCTCAGAAATTATACAGCTTGGGCATAAAAATGCTCACCCATAGAGAATGTGGATCTTATGAAGCAGCTGATTGTTTAACTGGTACTTCATTGTATGGTAAATCTGAAAATATAGTATGGCTAAGTCTTGGTCCAGCTAAATCTAGAAAAAGAGTTCTAAAATCATATGAAGATATAGAAACAATAGCCAAACATGATCCCAACAGCCAAGACATTTTAAAAAACAATTTATTGGACACATACTACCCAAACAGAAGTAATACTTTGGAAAACATGTGTCTATACCAAATAGCCCAAAACTACACATACAAATATAATATGAAACCTGATGAAAAAAAAGGTAAATATTGAGTGACAGACTGTGAAGGCAGCTTAGTTAAACTCACTAAACCAAATTTAATGAACCATATCAAATTGTCATTGAAGACTCCTCAACATAAAGACGTATATTACATGTCCCTGCTGCAACTCTTCAAACCATGGAGAAAAGAAGAACAATTAATAGATAACTATGACTCATATGAGGATGCTTTCAAAGCAAATGAAAGCACTATAACTGATGTAAACTTTACACAGTACAAAACAATGTTGCACAATGAACAGCAACATGAAGAAGAACTCCAAGCCCAACTAGATAAGGATACTCCTGACAGTAGTCAACCTTCTGTAACAGGAAGCCAAGAACCACTGGGAGAACCACTAATAACAAATGAGGCAGAATTAGCTATGATAGAAGTAGAAAACACCATGTGTCAGTATGAAGATAAGGAAGACTTAAATATACTACAATCAAAACTAAACAATGAGCAAAGTAGCATTTTTCAAGAAGTAACAAAACAAATTGCACATGGTGTAAAACATGAAAATAAAGAATGTTCCTGCCATAATTATAAACCTATACTACTGTACGTCAGTGGTGAAGCTGGTTCTGGCAAAACATTCCTAATCAAAATCATTAGTAAGTTCCTTCAACAATTGACAAACAACAAACTGTCAGCTGTTGTCACTGCCCCCACAGGTTTAGCTGCCTACAACATAGGTGGTGTTACATTACACCGATTACTACTATTACCAGTAGAACACCAGAACAAATTAGACTATTACAAACTTTCTGCAGAAGCTGCAATGGAATTACGCAGAGTATTGAAACAAATGAAAATGCTACTAATAGATGAAGTGAGCATGGTCTCCAACCTGATGTTAGCTTTGATTCACCTCAGATTACAAGAAGTACTCAAAACAGACTATGAAGAGCTCTTTGCAGGAAAACACATTATTGTTTTTGGAGATCTGCTTCAATTAACACCAGTAAAAGGTGAACCTATTTTTAAAACATTAGGGCACAAACTCTGCCGTAAAACTGTTGGCAGCATTGGAAATGTCAACCTTTGGCAACATTTCCAATACAGAGAATTAACAGAAAACATGCGCCAATCTGCAGATCTAACTTATGCCAACATTTTAAAAAGTTTGAGAGTTGGTATACTTTCTAAAGAAGCAGAAGCAACATTGAAAACCCGGCACATTAATGCACTTTATGGCGATAATGCATGTGCTACAGATGTTATGGAACAATTAGCCCACAAAAATGTCAATTGTATGGCCTTAATGCCAACTCTTGCAAGCTGTCTCAAATTCAATGAAATAATGTTAAGTAAAGAAATGCAACCAATAATGGAAATTAGCGCCACAGACAAACTAGATGTACATGGTATGACACTACCCATGTGTGACCAAGCCACAACAAGACTACATAATTTAGAAAAATCAATCTCAAACACAGCAGGCTTAGAAAAGATGTTAAAATTATCCTTAAATTGCAGAGTAATGCTTAAACGTAACCTTGACGTGGACCAAGGACTAGTTAATGGAGCACTGGGTACAGTTGTTGGCTTTCAAACATACCCACGTGACAACAAAATTCAGTTTGTCAATATACTCTTTGACAAACTTTCAGAAGTAAAACAGATAGGACGCTCAACAGCTAGATTCCTTCTCTTCAAAGATATGTATGTACGCAGAGAACAATTTTCTCTAACTCTTGCATACGCAGTCACGATTCATAAATCACAAGGTCTTACCCTAGACAAAGCAATGATAGATATTGGTAACACAGTCTTTAAAGAAGGCATGAGCTACGTAGCACTATCACGCTTACGTACACTTGACGGTCTATTTCTAATCAACTTTGATGCAAGTAAAGTAAACTCTGATATTCCTTGCATTTTAGAATATAATAGACTTCGCTCACTATACACTCCCCATCTAAACACTTACAGGCCGATTCATGGAATAATTAGCGCGGCGCAAGTGGGCAAAAACATGCGAATCGCAGTGGAATAGCGAAAATCGCAGTGCAATTGCGAAAATCGCACGAAAAGCAGCGCACGTCGATTCATGGAAGGCCGTGCGCGAGAAAACCAGCGGATGTGCGATAAAAAAGTGCGCGGCGCACTTTGGCGCACAGGCCATCTAACAGCGTGCGCCAGGTCACAGCGAAAATCGCACAGGCCACAGCGAAATTCGCACATAGCGCGGCGCACGCAACAAAAGTAGGCGTAACACGGGCGTAACACTCGGAATGGGGAACAACTTGCCAAAACGTGGGCGTCACGGGGGAAGTACAGGGCACAAGTGCGCGGAACGCCCACACGCTCGCCTAAAACACGTATTCATGGAATAGAATAGGGCAAAAAAGCGCACGCTCAAACCAGCGCACAGGCACAAACACGACCGCCACAAGAAAGCAGGCGGTAGCGTCTCTGCGGCTGTAAGAAATGTGCGCCAAAAGGTGCGCCAACAAATAGCACCTATATACTGCCATGATGAATGTCCCATACTGTGGCCCTCCAGGAAAAATGACGTGCAAAGGGGTACCCACAAACACGGACACCCGCTGAAAAAAAATACGTGTGCGTGTATACCGGGGTGCGCGGGAAGTCTAACACGCGATTTCAGCAGGGTACGTGCATCACAGGGGTTCGCGTGAAGTTCCTCACGCGATCGGGCCTGGGGGAGCATGCTACGTGTATTTCAGGGGTTCGCGTGAAGTTTCACACGCGATCGGGCCTGGGGGAGCGGGCTACGTGTATTACAGGGGTTCGCGTGAAGTTTCACACGCGATCGGGCCTGGGGGAGCGGGCTACGTGTATTACAGGGGTTCGCGTGAAGTTCCTCACGCGATCGGGCCTGGGGTAGCGGGCTACGTGTATTACAGGGGTTTGCGTGAAGTTCCTCACGTGATCGGGCCTGGGGGAGCGGGCTACGTGTATTTCAGGGGTTCGCGTGAAGTTTCACACGCGATCGGGCCTGGGGGAGCGGGCTACGTGTATTACAGGGGTTCGCGTGAAGTTCCTCACGCGATCGGGCCTGGGGTAGCGGGCTACGTGTATTACAGGGGTTCGCGTGAAGTTCCTCACGCGATCGGGCCTGGGGGAGCGGGCTACGTGTATTCCAGGGGTGCGCGTGAAGTTCCACACGCGAATAGCCTGGGCGCGTGTATTTCAGGGGTGCGCGGGAAGTTCCACACGCGAATAGCCTGGGGGCGCGTGTATTCCAGGGGTGCGCGGGAAGTTCCACACGCGAATAGCCTGGGCGCGTGTATTTCAGGGGTGCGCGGGAAGTTCCACACGCGAATAGCCTGGGCGCGTGTATTTCAGGGGTGCGCGGGAAGTTCCACACGCGAATAGCCTGGGCGCGTGTATTTCAGGGGTGCGCGGGAAGTTCCACGCGCGAATAGCCTGGGGGCGCGTGTATTCCAGGGGTGCGCGGGAAGTTCCACACGCGAATAGCCTGGGCGCGTGTATTTCAGGGGTACGCGGGAAGTTCCACACGCGAATAGCCTGGGCGCGTGTATTTCAGGGGTGCGCGGGAAGTTCCACACGCGAATAGCCTGGGCGCGTGTATTTCAGGGGTGCGCGGGAAGTTCCACACGCGAATAGCCTGGGCGCGTGTATTTCAGGGGTGCGCGGGAAGTTCCACACGCGAATAGCCGGGGCGCGTGTATTTCAGGGGTGCGCGGGAAGTTCCACATGTGATTTGACAGTGTGGGTCCTCCCAGGTGTACCCTGTACACCCTCCACGGCCCCTGCAGGCAGCCCACACCACAGGGGACTACCCTGCATCCCTGGTCATGTCCCGCAGGCAGCCCACCCACCATGGGCATGCCCCCCAGCAAAGGCACATGTCTCCTTGAACTAATGAACACCAACTCATGTCCCCTTGCACCCCCACCCCCCAGCACTGTGGGGCACCTGCCAGCAGGCCCCCACTCATGTCTCCCACCACTCCCACCCCCCAGCCACCAGGGGCACCCTCCACCAGGCCCCCACTCATGTCTCCCACCACCCCCACCCCCCAGCCACCAGGGTCACCCTCCACCAGGCCCCCACTCATGTCTCCCACCACCCCCACCCCCCAGCCACCAGGGGCACCCTCCACCAGGCCCCCACTCATGTCTCCCACCACCCCCACCCCCCGGCCACCAGGGGCACCCTCCACCAGGCCCCCACTCATGTCTCCCACCACCCCCACACCCCAGCAGTGCAGGGTCACCCTCCACCAGGCCCCCACTCATGTCTCCCAGCACCCCCACCACCCCAGTCACCAGGGGCAGCCTCCACCAGGCCCCCACCCATGTCTCCCACCACCCCCACCCCCAGCCACCAGGGTCACCCTCCACCAGGCCCCCACTCATGTCTCCCACCACCCCCAAACCCCAGCAGTGCAGGGTCACCCTCCACCAGGCCCCCACTCATGTCTCCCACCACCCCCACCCCCCAGCCACCGGGGTCACCCTCCACCAGGCCCCCACTCATGTCTCCCACCACCCCCAAACCCCAGCAGTGCAGGGTCACCCTCCACCAGGCCCCCACTCATGTCTCCCACCACCCCCACCCCCCAGCCACCAGGGTCACCCTCCACCAGGCCCCCACTCATGTCTCCCACCACCCCCAAACCCCAGCAGTGCAGGGTCACCCTCCACCAGGCCCCCACTCATGTCTCCCACCACCCCCACCCCCCAGCCACCAGGGGCACCCTCCACCAGGCCCCCACTCATGTCTCCCACCACCCCCACCCCCCAGCCACCAGGGTCACCCTCCACCAGGCCCCCACTCATGTCTCCCACCACCCCCAAACCCCAGCAGTGCAGGGTCACCCTCCACCAGGCCCCCACTCATGTCTCCCACCACCCCCACCCCCCAGCCACCAGGGGCAGCCTCCACCAGGCCCCCACCCATGTCTCCCACGACCCCCACCCCCCAGCACTGTGGGGCACCTGCCAGCAGGCCCCCACCCATGTCTCCCACCACCCCCACCCCCCAGCAGTGCAGGGGCAGCCTCCACCAGGCCCCCACTCATGTCTCCCACCACCCCCACCCCCCACCATCCAGGGGCACCCTCCACCAGGCCCCCACTCATGTCACCCACCACCCCCACCCCCCCAGTCACCAGGGGCACCCTCCACCAGGCCCCCACTCATGTCCCCCTGGCCCCAGGTCCTGACGATACACAATCATGGCAGTAATGGCCAGCATACCCAGCACAAACACCCAGGCAAGGATTGCATCCACCCACATAGTGAATGCAATCACATGACACAACCCCAATGCCAAGTATGCAAAAGAACACATGTCCATCACACACACATACACAATGGGTGCAAGTGAATGTCAAAACCCATATCATGACATGTAACAAACCAATGAGAAAATAACACAAGTGTAATAAAATATAAAAAATGTATTAAATACCAAAAATAAGTGAACTTTTCAAACATACAACGATGTGGTAAATAAATGGTCCATGTCCGAGAACAAAAGTGATAAACAAAAAAACAAAGGAATAAAAAATTAAAATGAATTTGTCCAAAGCAATATCATGTCATAGGAAATTAATGAAAAACCATTACGTCATGGTGAAAACAATAAGAAATTAAAAAAATGTATCTCCCAAAAAAACAAACTATATACAGGAATGTTCCAGGGTCCATGAGCCCAACACCAAAAATGAAACCTACCACTAACTAATGTAAAATATATGTACAAAAAAGTGGCCATTGTCCGAGCGGTCCAAAATAATAAAAATAAATAAAGGAAACCTAGCACTAACTAAATAACTATATACAAAGGCAGCGGGCAAGTCCTGCGGCTCACTTGGTGATGTTGCTGGCCAGGGCATCATCGAACTCCATGTCGATGTCCTGGAGGCGGGACTCTGTCCTGGCCCCGAGGTCTCGCAGGGACAACCCCATGTCCACCTTAAACTCCCTGCGAGCTTCCTCGAGGCACTCAGCCCGCCTCAATGCCCGACGCATGGAGAACTCCGCCCTGACCATGGCGAGCCGCTCCTCTTCCGCCCGCTGCCGCCCGCTGCCGCTCCGCACCTATCCGCTGGCCAAACTCCTCCCACACGGAACACACCACCATCCCAGGGTTGCCCTGCCCTCCGGCCGATGCCTGCCCCTCTGATCTTGATGGCCCCGAGCCATGATGCCTCCCACGTCGAGCCCGCTGCTGCCTCCGACGCCACTGCCTCTGCCAGCACGACGGCATCCAGGCTGATGGAAACCACCGACGCCGTCGTGCACGTGCCCTGCCCGATGATGCCGTCACATCTTCCATCTGCTGGGGTCCACTTGCTGTGTTGTCCACCCCTGCTGGACCTCCGACTCCCAACTGTGGCAGGGATGGGATCCCCACCGAGCTGGCTGCATTGGTCGGGGCAGGTCCACAGGGGGCCCTGGTGGCATCTGGGCCGGAAGACGGCAAGGAGAACGACCGGTGGATAGCCTGCACAGAGGAGGAGAGGGCCGTCAGATTGGCCAACACATGCAGGAAACCCCCGAACATGGCCGATCCCAATTGGGCCACGTCGGCACGGTGCACTTCGTGATGACGTGCGTGCTCCTCCCGGGAAGCACGCACGTCATCACGAATCACAGCCGTGCGCATCGCGACCCCAATCAGGACCTTCTCCACGCGGCCAGGGGTTACCACGTCCGCAGGTGGAGGGGAGTCAGGTGACATGGACATCCCCTCTACCTGCGGACGGGCCTGGGACGGGGCATCCCTACTGGTGCATGGTGGTGCACTCACAGGGTCAGGGACAGTGACATGCACAGGCCCCTTCACGGTGACCTGTGCTGCCTCCTGCCCCTGGCCCTGGACTGCACCACTTGCTCCCACCAGGCCCCATGTGTGCACCAGTGTCGGCCTCCTCCTCCTCTGTGCAAACCACCAACCTGGATGGCTCCTCACCGTCTCCCGCCGTAGCAGGCCCCTGTGGGGGCTCACCCACCCCTTCCGCTGCAGCCGTGGGGGCATCCCCGCCGCCTTGCTCCACAGCGCCGTCTCCGCCCTCTTCTTCACTAGCCGCTGCGTAGAGGGAGACAAAGGACACAAGAATCAGGCTACTGTACAATGGTCCCCTAGACAGGAAGCAATAGCAGATGAGCACCACTGTCAAAGTACACTTCCATCATGTCCCTCCACAACACATGGGTCAGTCCAGGCAAAACACACACAGTAACAGGCATGGTGCATGCCATGGACATTTCCATGCATGTCCAATGGACTCTAGAAACATTCAATGATATGTAACTCACATGCATCATGGCTCATGCATATCACATGCACACACTTCACCTCAGTCACATCCATCTGGCCCCAAACACACCGAACACAGGCGAAACAAGGGTAAGTTGGGTGCGTCACTGAATCTGTGCATTGTCACACACATGTGTCATGCATCCATGGCATGCACAAGTCACAGACACGCAGGTCAGGCACACAGACATGGCTACCCTATATGTACCTGGCATCAGCACCCATCCTTCACCCCCATCCATGTCCAGGTACAGAGACTGGCATGCTCTCATGTCCAAAATCTGCATAGGGCTCCCCATGCCGCATTTCAACACATGCAACAACCATGTGGGTCACACATCACTGGTCGCACATGCATTACCATGATGTCCCTGCACACATACATGCATACATGGCCCATGGCACACATACAGGCAAGTATCATAGAACCAGCACACCGCAACATGCCCTGTCTCACACAGTAATGCTTGGATACATACCGCTCAACTCCAGACGGGCCTCCCTCTCAAGGACCTGGGCGTGGAGCGCTGGGCGTACGCGTTCCAGGACCCTCTTCTGGATGGGACTCATGCGGCCCCGGCCCCCCTCCACGAGGCGCCGGGCCTTCACAAGGGTCCTGGACCTCAAGTCCTCCCAGCGCTTCTTGATCTTCTGGACGTTGCGGGTTGCCACCCCCTCCGCGTTGATGGCAATCACACAGTCGGCCCAGATCCTCTCCCGTCCTTCCTTGCTGGCGCGGGACGATCCAAAGAGGGCATCATACTGCCCCAGGACATGCTCCACCAGGACACCAACTTCGGTGGCAGTGAAGCTGGTGCCCCTCTGCCCCTCTGGCCTGGGGTTGCCACTGGTGCCAGATGTGGAAGTGCCCAACATGGCAACCCCAGAGGCAGGTGTGGGTGGGCAACTGGGTCCTGGGGCTGGGCTGTGGAGCGATGTAATCCCAGTTGGGAGTCTTCAGTTCCAGCAGGGGTGGACACAGCAACTGGACCCCTGCAGATGGCTGATGTGCAGGCACCAAATGGCAGGGCACGGTGGCAGCAGGCAGGCAGGCAGGCAGGCAGCAGCAGATAGCACGTGGGAGGCTGCTCGGGGCACTGGGGGGCAGTAACTCGGCCTTCTGGGCAGGAGCGTGGTGTTCCGTGTGTTTTCGGGTGGCCAGCTTGATACGGAGTGATTTGGCACGTGAAAATCCTGCACGTCAGCGTGAAATCCGAGGAAAGGCCCTTAGCGCGTAAGCGCGTCAGCACGCATACGCGATTCTATTGGACCAGAGTCCCTCAGCGCGTAAGCGCGTCTGACGTGACCCGCACGGGCGTTCCCCACTCAGCACGTGATGACGGAACACACGTGGAAATACTGCACGTCAGAGTGTCATCGCGTGATTGGCCTATGTACGTGTATTTCATTGCGTGTAATTGGACAAAAGTGCGCGTACACGCGATTGGCCTATGTACGTGTATTTAATGGGTGCGCGGCCACTTACACACGCAAGTACGTCAGCGAACCTGTATCCCGTGGTGCGTGTGAATTTCCACACGCTATTGGACTGGGAACTGGATTCCAGGGGTGCGCGGGTCACACGCTCGCCTAGAACACACGCAAAGCATAAAATTGCGGACTTTAACAATAACAAGCTCAGACGCCAGGATGAACATACCGTTCCTAGCAGCAGTGGCAGTGGGCTACCAAAGGAGGAGGAGGAGGATAGTCAGGGCCAGAATATTCACACCCAGAACCAGCCTTTTCGGGATGCCTGATGACCAGGTGTATGGGAGGTACAGGTTTCCACCACACATCATACTGGACCTGGTGAGTGAGTGGGAGGATGACCTCACATCACCCACCCTGTGCTCCCAAGCACTCAGCCCCCTGGAGAAGGTCCTCAATGTACTGCACTTCTTAGCCACTGGATCATTTCAGCGGACAAGTGCCATAGTGGGTGGGGTGTCACAGGCCACCCAGTCACGCTGCCTACACCAGGTCTTGAACATCATGACTGCACGCCCATCAGTCCGCAGGCACATATACCTGCCCAGAACACCTGCAGAAAGGCATGCTGCCGCCCTGGATTTTTACGCTGTGGCACGATTCCCCAAAGTGCTAGGTGCCATCGACTGCACCCATGTGGCTTTACGTCCCCCCAGGGCATCTGAGCACATCTATAGGAACCGCAAGCACTGGCATTCCATCAACGTGCAGGTAGCATGTAATGCCAAGGGAATCATCACCTCAGTATATGCCAACTATCCCGGCTCCACCCACGACAGCTTCATTTACCGAATGTCCACCCTAAGCCGGGACCTAGAAGCTGGGCGGCATGGCGATACATGGCTGCTTGGTGAGTATGTATGCCACTGCACATGCATGCATGTTGGATACTGAGCAAGGTCACAACCCCACCAATGATACCAATCACCACCTCCACAGGGGACAGTGCCTACCCTCTCAGCCCCCACATGATGACGCCAATTCGGAACCCCACCACGCCACTCCAGGTAAGATATAACACAGCCCACATTACAACCAGGGGCATAGTGGAGCGCACATTCGGAGTGCTAAAGTCACGCTTTCGCTCCCTTGACTGTTCTGGCGGGCAGCTGTTATACGCTCCCCCAGTAGTGTGCAGGATCATAGTGGCAGCATGTGTCCTGCACAACGTTGCAACACGCCGGGGCCTGGCCGTGGACATGGTGGTGGCCCCACATCCCCAACCACATGCACAGCCGCTGCGCATGGGAGGGGAAAGGGCACGGGGGGAGGCAGCCCGTACACAGCTAGTGGCTAATTACTTCACATAGAAATCACACCCCTGTGGAGTGCACACTGCCCTGGCACATTCCATCTGACAATCAATGATGACTCAACCTGACACTGATCCTGAATGTCTGGAGAATGAACCGGGAATACAATGTCAGCCTGAGATTGTTCACCTGGAAGTGTCACAATGTGTGCATCCCTACCCACACAGACACCACCAATGCAGTTTTGTGAAGTTACACATTGAAGCAGCTAAAATGAATACCCACTTGCAAAATGCAACAAGAGGACAGTGCCATGTCAGCCAACCCAACCCCAGCACCGCCACACGACACACCGTGCCATGTCATGCTAATTGCAGGTAAACAAAGTAATCCCCACAACATGACATCAGTCTCACTATGTACAGTGGCACTATTAGAAACCTGCAACACCTGAAATGCTCACAGCAATGCCGGACCAACAACATACTTGAGCACGTAGTACCATTAACATGACATCACAAATGTTACATATTAGTAGTCTCACCACCTGGAAATGCCTGCACTCCCACCACTACCAACTGTGCAGTGTTGTCGCCATGTAGAGTTGTAGGTGCACTGCTGCCAACATGGTCCCCATCTCCAGACTAGAGGTCCTTGTGTGGACATGAGGAAGGGACCTGCAAATTGGGAGGTAGACACAGAAGAAGAGTTACACATCAATGCAACATGCAGTGTACAACACAACAGCAATATGCACTATGAATGTATACACAGTATTGACTACAGACTGGCCACACAGCTCATGGGAGTCCAACGTCACTGTGTAATTCACTGTCACTTGGGCACACCCTTTGCAAGCCCATGGAAACGGGAAGCAGGAGGGGTGTGTGTGACTCAAACCCAAGCATCTGAACCAAATACATTACAAGCCTGCATGTGCCCAGCCACAATGCAGCGTATGCCCACAGGAACCACGGAAGCCAACAGATCGAAGCCAACAGATCGAAGCCAACAGATCGTCCCAAAAAAATTGGGAATAAAAGAAATAAAAATAAAAATAAAAATAAGAAACAATCAAAAATGGCCATTGATGGGCCCGGGGGGGTTGGGGAGGCCACCCAGGAGGTCCGAGGACAGGATGCACACCAGAACCCACCTGCGTGGATCCTGGGAAGATAAAACACCTCCATGGGCTCATGGCCCACACGGCTACCCTATTGTGGGAGTATCACTGCTGTCGCTATTATCACCCTGTGCAGCTGCATCCGGAGGTGGTTGCACTATGGGAGGCAGCCCACGCAAGGCCCTAGTCTGCTCCTCCATGGCTGCAAGCATGCGGGTGTGGTAGGTCTGGTTCTGGAGGATGAGTGTGCGGAGGTCCCCATGCAACAACTCACGGGATGCCCGGACCTCCGCCCTCGTTGCCTGCATCTCAGCTGAGAGCGTACGGGTGAGACGCTCCAGCTGCTGTTCTGTCCTTTGGTGTGTTGAAGCCTCAAGCTTAACAAGAGTCGTCCTGAGGTGAAGGAGCTCCTGCCTCAGGGCTTCCCTGTGGCCCTGGGACTCAATGGAGATGGCCTCCTGCAGAGTCGCCAGTGCCGCCCGCCTGTCCCTGTTGGACCCCAACATGTCCTCCCTGTGTGACTGGCAGATGGAGTCGGTTGCCTGCTCTAGTCGCTCCATCAGCCTTTCTGGGGGGACAATGGAAGTGGACACCCTATCCATGGCCTGAGCCATCATCTCGGATGATGCAGCCTGTTGGGTTGCCATACCGTAAATGGATTGCTCCCATGCGGTATTGCCGGGTGGCGTACGGCCACCACGTCGGCGGGCACCACACCTGTCTGGGGCAAGGCGAACTGCGCCTTGCTGTGCCGGCACTGCCTGAGGCTGCAGGACTGCATTCCCCCTCTGATCTGCTGGCCCAGGAACAGGATCAGATGTCGCGGAGTGTGACCCTGCATCCGTAACCACCGAAGGCGTAGCTGCCAACACTGACATCCCCATGGAGGGTTCTGACCCTGGTGCAGGTGGGTGAGACAGAACAGAATCCCTCCCTGGAACACTCACCTGCGACGGCACGTAGGTCTCATCCGAATCAACACCTGAGTACAGCTCGGGGGAGGTGCAGCCAGAGACACCCCTTGAGAGCACGACCTGCAGCACTTGTGGGTTCTCCCCCACCACCACACCACGTCCCTCACTGGTGGTTGGTCGGCCCTCGGACCCCTCCTGGGTCTGCACCATCTCCACAACCCCAGCAGTATCAGGTGCGTCTTCCCCTGCAAAGACATGAAAACAAAGAAATGGAAACAGGCATTAGCACCATGGCACACATTGAGGGCTGAGAAGCAAGAGAACCAGTACTTGATTGACACATGTCCCACATGACTAAAACCCTCCCATGCATGCACCCTCACTGCGTATGAAGTCCAGGCAAATGGCACACACTGATGACACCAAGATGGAAGATGAACACATTTTCTGCATGCTGCCTGGCAGTGGCATCACACATTGGCCTGTGATTGGCAGGTGAAACACACATGCCATCACACAGATGGCATGTACCATTGCTATTGAGTGAAGATGGAGAGGAGGGCAGCACCTATTCATTCAGTCCAGTTCCCGCATGTAATAGCTTTTCTATTTCTAACAGGTCAGATTTTTCACCTGGAGCTGCCAGTCTGAAATGGTCCAATTGCACAGGGACATGTGTGTACAAATGATATCCAGGTAACAAAGTCACTCCACTTTACCATACCCATGTCAGACATGTGACTAGTGGACAGCGACATGCCTAGTGAAAGTGGTGGAATGCAAACAAACTGACTGAATGAACAGCGAAGAAGAAGCAAATATGTTGTGGCAAGGTGACACTTCAAGGGCAACTGGCGTGCAGTTGGGCTAGATGTCTACTGTTGGCAGAAGAGATACTGCTATGGCCAAATGCAGCTGCGCAGGAAGGATTGCAGCTGCGCAGGAAGGATTGCATGAAGCACATGGCTGACCCATACGACTCAGGCGCACACACTCTCACCTGGCACCCGAACAGAAGCCCTCACACACACACCATGCACATGGATGACACACACATGCATGTGCACTCACCGGACAATGCCTCGTAATCAGCCAGATCTCCCACGCCTTGGATCTGTTCCTCCGTGACGTAGGTCCCAGCGACTGACTCATGTGGAGTGAGTTCCATGTCTACTACTGGAGACCCACCTCCAGTCACTAGAGTTGCGGCATGACTTGAGGCTAGCTTACTCTTTGCCCTGCGCTTTAGGTCATTCCAGCGCTTATAGCAATCATTGGCTGTGCGCCTCACAATTCCAAGGGCACTTACGATGTCCGCAACGGTCTGCCAGTGTGCCTGGCGTTGTGCAGGTGTGGTCTTGGATCCTGCAACAATGACCATCTCGTTGTCATGTCCGGACACATACTCGACAAGTGCATTCAGTTCGTCATCCGTGAAGCTGGGCTTCCTGGACGGGCCGGACTGTGTAGCCGTGTCTGGGGCATCAGCCTGTGCCGGACGAGCACTCTTCCTCTTCCGCTTGGAAGGTGGTGGTGATCCTGAGTGTCCTGCGCCGCTCTGGACACTAGGGGCAGGAGCCCTGGTGGACTCTGTATCAGGAGTGTGGGATTGCACACTCAGCATGGGAGTTGGTGCAGGCATTAGCTCTAGTGTGATGGTGTCAGGGGGAATGTCAGCAGCATGGACTAGGACCGACACTGTCCTGGATGGGTGTGTGGGGGCTGGGGTGGATGGAGCCGCAGCTGCCCCTGCAGCCTCTCCGCCCTGCCTACTTGGTGCAGCAGATGACCTTGCTGCCCCAGATCCACGTGGCATGATGGCATCAACGTGCACCAGCGCACGTGTCGTAGCCCTGCTGACCTGGAAGTCAGCCATGGAGTCAGCCAGGTCTGGTGCCACAATGGGCTGGTCCAACAAGGGCTGAGCATGGATGGTGTCAGCCACATCAGCCTCAATGGGAGGGGGGGGGGATTATGGGTGCCCGTGACTGGTCCTCCACACATGGGGGGACAGGCTCACCCTGCAAGTTACGACCACGTCCCCTACCGGATCCACCACGGCCACCACTTGTGGCTCTTCCACCTTTGCCACCCTTACGGAATCCTCGCCTCCCAGCCATGGCACTGATGTTAATGTGCGTATGGGAGTGGATGTAGACTATTGTCCTGGGCAATTGGGGGTCAAAGGGGTTGGGTACCAGATGGTAATTGTACCCTAGTGCTCTAGCAAGGCTGAATGTAACCCCTGGGGAAAGATGACGGGTCACGCAACGCACAGGAGGCCCAAAAAAGGGAGATGACGTGCACGCAACCCCTCCTAGACCACGTGTGCAGAAAGAAAAACCTGCACTACGCTGTGGCACCCAGAAACACAAGAATGAACGTATGCGTGTCACACGCAGCCTAGAATGACCTCTGAAGGGGTAGGCTACACACGGGGCTATCACAGATGTTAGATACGTGCGTGACTCACCGTCTGCCAGGTAAACGAGCGTGTAAAAGGAGCACGTTTGGTTGGCAACACCCCCGCCAAAAGAAGATTTGTCCGCTGTCTGAGGAGACAGGACAACAGTAGAAGGGAACACTGTTTGAGGGAACAGGCCCAGGTAAACCAGTAAAGGAGAATACAGAGAAAAAGCTGTCAGAGGTAACAGGGAATACGAACTAGAAACGCCGTGAAGTAAATCACGTGTGAAACGACAAGAAGTACAGAATTCACCCACTCGCTCTCCACGAAAAGCACGTACAAGGAAAACGTGTTCTACACGTACCTTTTATACAGGCCCACACGTCCAGCGTCACTTACGCGGCGTGTACACGCTAGGGCCATTTCCACCAATTACACGCTTTGTCACTTCTGCGTGTAGGGCCATTTCCACCAATCACACGCGATTACACTCTGACGTGCAGTCTTTCCACGTGTGCTCTGTCATCACGTGCTGTGTGGGAAACACCTGTGCGGGTCACGTCACAGACGCGCTTACGCGCTGAGGGCCTTTCCTCAGTTTTCACGCTGACGTGCAGGATTTTCACGTGCAAAATCACTCCGTACCAAGCTGGCCACGCGTACGCACACGTAATACCACGCTCCTGCCCGGAAGGCCGAACTACTGCCCCCCAGAGCCCGAGCACGCTCCCACCTGCTGCTGCCCGACTGCCTGCTGCCCCTGCACTGCTGGGGGGTGGGGGTGGTGGGAGACATGAGTGGGGGCCTGGTGGAGGGTGCCCCTGGTGGCTGGGGTGTGGGGGTGGTGGGAGACATGAGTGGGGGCCTGGTGGAGGCTGCCCCTGGTGGCTGGGGTATGGGGGTGCAGGGTGACATGAGTGGGGGCCTGGTGGAGGCTGCCCCTGGTGGCTTGGGGGTGGGGGTGATAGGGGACATGAGTGGGGGCCTGGTGGAGGCTGCCCCTGGTGGCTGGGGGGCGGGGGTGGTGGTAGACATGGGTGGGGGCCTGGTGGAGGCTGCCCCTGGTGGCTGGGGGGTGGGGGTGCAGGGGGACATGAGCAGGTGTGCAGGGTAGTCCCCTGTTTTGTGGGCTGCCTGCAGGGGCCGTGGAGGGTGTACAGGGAACACCTGTGAGGACCCACCCAGCCTAATCGCGTGTGTAACTTCCCACGCAGCCCTGTAATACACGTACCAAGCCAAATCGCGTGTGAGAATTCCCGCGCATACCTGAAATACACGTACCCTGCTGAAGTCGCGTGTAAAACTTCCCGCGCACCCCTGAAATGCATGCGACCAGGCTATTCGCGTGTGGAACTTCCCGCGCACCCCTGAAATACACGCGCCCAGGCTATTCACGAGTGGGACTTCCCGCGCACCCCTGAAATACACGTAGCACGCTGGGAGACATGAGTGGGGGCCTGGTGGAGGGTGCCCCTGCACTGCTGGGGGGTGGGGGTGCTGGGAGACATGGGTGGGGGCCTGGTGGAGGGTGCCCCTGGTGGCAGGGGGGTGGGGGTGATGGGGGACATGAGTGGGGGCCTGGTGGAGGGTGCCCCTGCACTGCTGGGGGGTGGGGGTGGTGGGAGACATGGATGGGGGCCTGGTGGAGGGTGCCCCTGGTGGCAGGGGGGTGGGGGTGATAGGGGACATGGGTGGGGGCCTGATGGAGGGTGCCCCTGCACTGCTGGGGGGTGGGGGTGATAGGGGACATGGTTGGGGGCCTGGTGGAGGCTGCCCCTGGTGGCTGGGGGGTGGGGGTGATAGGGGACATGAGTGGGGGCCTGGTGGAGGCTACCCCTGGTGGCTGGGGGTGGGGGTGATAGGGGACATGGGTGGGGGCCTGGTGGAGGCTTCCCCTGGTGGCTGGGGGGTGGGGGTGATAGGGGACATGAGTGGGGGCCTGGTGGAGGGTGCCCCTGCACTGCTGGGGGGTGGGGGTGGTGGGTGACATGAGTCGGGCATGAGTGGGGCCTGGTGGAGGGTGCCCCTGGTGGCTGGGGGGTGGGGGTGATAGGGGACATGAGTGGGGGCCTGGTGGAGGGTGCCCCTGCACTGCTGGGGGGTGGGGGTGGTGGGAGACATGAGTCGGGCATGAGTGGGGGCCTGGTGGAGGGAGCCCCTGGATGGTGGGGGGTGGGGGTGGTGGGTGACATGAGCAGGTGTGCAGGGTAGTCCCCTGTTTTGTGGGCTGCCTGCAGGGGCCGTGGAGGGTGTACAGGGAACACCTGTGAGGACCCACCCAGCCTAATCGCGTGTGTAACTTCCCACGACCCCTGTAATACACGTACCAAGCCAAATCACGTGTGAGAATTCCCGCGCATACCTGAAATACACGTACCCTGCTGAAGTCGCGTGTAAAACTTCCCGCGCACCCCTGAAATACACGCGCCCAGGCTATTCGCGAGTGGGACTTCCCGCACACCCCTGAAATACACGTAGCACGCTGGGAGACATGAGTGGGGGCCTGGTGGAGGGTGCCCCTGCACTGCTGGGGGGTGGGGGTGGGGTGGTAGACATGAGTGGGGGGCCTGGTGGAGGCTGCCCCTGGTGGCTGGGGGATGGGGGTGCAGGGAGACATGAGTGGGGGCCTGGTGGAGGCTGCCCCTGGTGGCTGGGGGGTGGGGGTGCAGGGGGACATGGGTGGGGGCCTGGTGGAGGCTGCCCCTGGTGGCTGGGGGGCGGGGGTGGTGGTAGACATGGGTGGGGGCCTGGTGGAGGCTGCCCCTGGTGGCTGGGGGGTGGGGGTGGTGGTAGACATGGGTGGGGGCCTGGTGGAGGGTGCCCCTGGTGGCTGGGGGGTGGGGTGCAGGGGGACATGAGCAGGTGTGCAGGGTAGTCCCCTGTTTTGTGTGCTGCCTGCAGGGGCCGTGGAGGGTGTACAGGGAACACCTGTGAGGACCCACCCAGCCTAATCGCTTGTGTAACTTCCCACGCACCCCTGTAATACACGTACCCAGCCAAATCGCGTGTGATAATTCCCGCGCACCCCTGTAATACACGTACCTGGCCAAATCGCGTGTGATAATTCCAGCGCACCCCTGTAATACACGTACCCAGCCAAATCGCGTGTAAAACTTCCCGTGTACCCCTGTAATACACCTACCCAGCCAAATCACGTGTGATAATTCCCACGTACCCCTGTAATACACGTGCCCTGGCTAATCGCGTGTAAAACTTCACGCGTACCCCTCTAATACACGTACCCTGGCCAATCGCGTGTTAAACTTCCCGCGTACCCCTGTAATACACGTACCCTGGCTAATCGCGTGTAAAACTTCCCGCGTACCCCTGTAATACACGTACCCTGGCTAATCGCGTGTAAAACTTCCCGCGTACCCCTGATATGAACGTTACCCGCTTTGCGTTCCTTGTTTGGCAGCCCTGTAAACTGGTCCAGGGTTAGCGCAGCCCTTTGCGATGATTTAGCGATTTTGATGGCTTTTCCTTGCGCGAGGGCGTTCTTGGGGGCGTTACTGGCACTGCTGCAGGGTCGCTGCGATACTCTGCGCCACGGCTGGTTTGGGAGCCTAAAATCCATGAATACGCTGTGCGCGGAAATCGGTTTTAGCGCACGTGCCTGGCGCAGACAATCGCACGCGGACACTCTGCGCCAGCCGCTTGCGACACTTTTCTGCGAAATTCTATGAATAACCCTGATATTCTGTTCCACAAAAACTAAAACGTTGTAAAAGAAAACTAAATCAAACAGAAATGCAACAGGACGTCACTGCAAATCCTCCAAAGAGAGTAAAAGAAACTAATACTTCATCAAGTACCACAAACAAAAAAGAATCAATTAGAGAAAGTAAACCAGGTACTTCTTTAAAGAAGGAAGACAAACTCCAAAAAAAGCAGTTAGATACAGAGCTACCTGGACCATTTAAATTCTCAAATATAGTTGGTGTAAATTGCTATGCAAATGTAGCAATGAATATTCTATTTCAATTACCACCAATTGTTGACAACATTTACTTACACAGTACAGACCCTTTGTGTTTGCAAATGTTAGTACTTCACAGGAATGCAGCAAACAATCCTGACAACACATATACAGGCCGATTCATGGAATAATTAGCGCGGCGCAAGTGGGCAAAAACGTGCGAATCGCAGTGGAATAGCGAAAATCGCAGTGCAAGTGCGAAAATCGCACGAAAAGCAGCGCACATCGATTCATGGAAGGCCGTGCACGAGAAAACCATCGGATGTGCGATAAAAAAGTGTGCGGCGCACGTTGGCGCACAGGCCATCTAACTGCGTGCGCCAGGTCACAGCGAAAATCGCACAGGCCACAGCAAAAATCGCACATAGCGCGGCGCACGCAACAAAAGTAGGCGGAACACGGGGCGTAACACTCGGAATGGGGAACAACTTGCCAAAATGTGGGCATCACGGGGGAAGTACAGGGTACAAGTGCGCGGAACGCCCACACGCTCGCCTACAACACGTATTCATGGAATAGAATAGGGCAAAAAAGCGCACGCTCAAACCAGCGCACAGGCACAAACACGACCGCCACAAGAAAGCAGGCGGTAGCGTCTCTGCGCCTGGAAGAAATGTGCGCCAAAAGGTGCACCAACAAATAGCACCTATATACAGCCATGATGAATGTCCTATACTGTGGCCCTCCAGGACAAATGACGTGCAAAGGGGTACCCACAAACACGGACACCCGCTGACAAAAAATACGTGTGCGTGTATACCGGGGTGCGCGGGAAGTCTCACACGCGATTTGGCAGGGTACGTGGATTTCAGGGGTGCGCGGGAAGTTCCACACGCGATTTGGCCGGGTACGTGCGCGGGAATTTCCACACGCGATTTGGCTGGGTACGTGGATCTCAGGGGTGTGCGGGAAGTCCCACACGCGATTTGGCAGGGTACGTGGATTTCAGGGGTGCGCGGGAAGTTGCACACGCGATTTGGCAGGGTACGTGCGCGGGAATTTCCACACGCGATTTGGCTGGGTACGTGGATCTCAGGGGTGCGCGGGAAGTCCCACACTCGATTTGGCAGGGTACGTGGATTTCAGGGGTGCGCAGGAAGTTGCCAACGCGATTTGGCCGGGTACGTGCGCGGGAATTTCCACAGCGATTTGGCTGGGAACGTGGATCTCAGGGGTGCGCGGGAAGTCTCACACGCGATTTGGAAGGGTACGTGGATTTCAGGGGTGCGCGGGAAGTTCCACACGCGATTTGGCCGGGTACGTGCGTGGGAATTTGCACACGCGACTTGGCTGGGTATGTGAATCTCAGGGGTGCGCGGGAGGTGCGCGGGAAGTCCCACACGCGATTTGGCTGGGTACGTGCGCGGAATTTCTTACACGCGATTTGGCTGGGTACGTGTATTTCAGGGGTACGCTGGAAATTCTACACGCGATTTGGCTGTGTGCTCCCAGGTATTCCCTGTACACCCTACACGGCCCCTGCAGGCAGCCGATACCACAGGGGACTACCCTGCACACCTGCTCATGTCACCCAGCACCCCCACCCCCCAGCAGTGTGGGGCACCCTCCACCAGGCCCCCACTCATGGCCCCTATCACCCGAACCCCCCAGCAGTGCAGGGGCAGCACCACCAGGCCCCCACTCATGTCCCCCTGCACCCCACCCCCCAGCATCCAGGGGCACCCTCCACCAGGCCCCACTCATGGCCCCTATCACCCCCACCCCCCAGCATCCAGGGGCACCCTCCACCAGGCCCCCACTCATGTCTCCCACCACCCCCACCCCCCAGCAGTGTGGGGCACCCTCCACCAGGCCCCCACCCATGTCTCCCACCACCCCCACCCCCCAGCCACCATGGGCAGCCCCCACCAGGCCCCCACTCATGTCTCCCACCCACCCCCACCCCCCAGCCACCATGGGCACCCTCCACCAGGCCTCCACTCATGTCTCCAACCCACCCCCACCCCCCAGCCACCATGGGCAGCCCCCACCAGGCCACCACTCATGTCTCCCACCCACCCCCACCCCCCAGCCACCATGGGCAGCCCCCACCAGGCCCCACTCACGTCTCCCACCACCCGCACCCCCCAGCAGTGTGGGGCACCCTCCACCAGGCCTCCACTCATGGCCCCTATCACCCCCACCCCCCAGCATCCAGGGCACCCTCCACCAGGCCCCCACTCATGTCTCCCACCACCTCCATCCCACAGCAGTGCAGAGGCACCCTCCACCAGGCCCCCACTCATGGCCCCTATCACCCCCACCCCCCAGCATCCAGGGGCACCCTCCACCAGGCCCCCACTCATGTCTCCCACCACCCCCACCCCCCAGCAGTGCAGGGGCACCCTCCACCAGGCCCCCACCCATGTCTCCCAGCACCCCCAGCCCCCAGCAGTGCAGGGGCAGCACCACCAGGCCCCCACTCATGTCTCCCACCACCCCCACCCCCCAGCAGTGTGAGGCACCCTCCCCCAGGCCCCCACCCATGTCTCCCACCACCCCCACCCCCCAGCAGTGCAGGGGCAGCCTCCACCAGGCCCCCACTCATGTCTCCCACCACCCCCATCCCCAAGCAGTGCAGGGGCTGCACCACCAGGCCCCCACTCATGTCTCCCACCACCCCATCCCCCAGAAACCATGGGCACCCTCCACCAGGCCTCCACTCATGTCTCCCACCCCACCCCCCAGCCACCATGGGCACCCTCCACCAGGCCTCCACTCATGTCTCCCACCCACCCCCACCCCCCAGCCACCATGGGCAGCCCCTACCAGGCCCCCACTCATGTCTCCCACCCACCCAACCCCCCAGCCACCATGGGCAGCCCCCACCAGGCCCCCACTCATGTCACCCACCACCCCCACCCCCCCAGCAGTGTGGGGCACCCTCCACCAGGCCCCCACCCATGTCTCCCACCACCCCCACCCCCCAGCAGTGTGGGGCACCCTCCACCAGGCCCCCACCCATGTCTCCCATCATCCCCACCCCCCAGCCACCATGGGCATCCCCCACCAGGCCCCCACTCATGTCTCCCACCCCCCCACCCCCCAGCAGTGTGGGGCACCCTCCAACAGGCCCCCACTCATGGCCCCTATCACCCCCACCCCCCAGCATCCAGGGGCACCCTCCACCAGGCCCCCACTCATGTCCAACTCATGTCTCCCACCACCCCCACCCCCCAGCAGTGTGGGGCACCCTCCACCAGGCCCACCTCATGTCTCCCACCACCCCCACCCCCCAGCAGTGTGTGGCACCCTCCACCAGGCCCCCACTCATGGCCCCTATCACCCCACCCCCCAGCATCCAGGGGCACCCTCCACCAGGCCCCCACTCATCTCTCTCACCACCTCCATCCCACAGCAGTGCAGGGCACCCTCCACCAGGCCCCCACTCATGGCCCCTATCACCCCCACCCCCCAGGATCCAGGGCACCCTCCACCAGGCCCCCACTCATGTCTCCCACCACCCCCACCCCCCAGCAGTACAGGTGCACCCTCCACCAGGCCCCCCTCCCACTTGTCTCCCAGCACCCCCACCCCCCAGCAGTACAGGGGCAGCACCACCAGGCCCCCACTCATGTCCCCCTGCACCCCCACCCCCCAGCATCCAGGGGCACCTCCACCAGGCCCCCACTCATGGCCCCTATCACCCCCACCCCCCAGCATCCAGGGGCACCCTCCACCAGGCCCCCACTCATGTCTCCCACCACCCCCACCCCCCAGCAGTGGGGGACACCCTCCACCAGGCCCCCACTCATGTCTCCCACCACCTCCATCCCACAGCAGTGCAGGGCACCTCCACCAGGCCCCCACTCATGTCTCCCACCACCCCCACCCCCCGGCAGTGCAGGGGCACCCTCCACCAGGCCCCCACCATGTCTCCCAGCACCCCCACCCCCCAGCAGTGCAGGGGCAGCACCACCAGGCCCCCACTCATGTCCCACCGCCACCCCCACCCCCCAGCATCCAGGGGCACCCTCACCAGGCCCCCACTCATGTCTCCCACCACCCCCCCCCCCCAGCAGTGTGGGGCACCCTCCACCAGGCCCCCACCCATGTCTCCCACCACCTCCACCCCCAGCCACCATGGGCATCCCCCACCAGGCCCCCACTCATGTCCTCCCACCACCCCCACCCCCCCAGCAGTGTGGGGCACCCTCCACCAGGCCCCCACTCATGGCCCTATCTCCCCACCCACCCACCAGCATCCAGGGGCACCCTCCACCAGGCCCCCACTCATGTCCAACTCATGTCTCCCCACCCCCCACCCCCCAGCAGTGTGGGGCACCCTCCACCAGGCCCCCACTCATGTCTCCCACCACCCCGACCCCCCAGCAGTGTGTGGCACCCTCCACCAGGCCCCCACTCATGGCCCCTATCACCCCCACCCCCCAGCATCCAGGGGCACCCTCCACCAGGCCCCCACTCATGGTCTCCCACCACCTCCATCCCACAGCAGTGCAGGGGCACCCTCCACCAGGCCCCACTCATGGCCCCTATCACCCCCACCCCCCAGCATCCAGGGGCACCCTCCACCAGGCCCCCACTCATGTCTCCCACCACCCCCACCCCCCAGCAGTGCAGGTGCACCCTCCACCCAGGCCCCCACCCATGTCTCCCAGCACCCCCACCCCCAGCAGTGCAGGGGCAGCACCACCAGGCCCCCACTCATGCCCCCCTGCACCCCCACCACCCCCAGCATCCCAGGGGCACCCTCCACCAGGCCCCCACTCATGGCCCCTATCACCCCACCCCCCAGCATCCAGGGGCACCCTCCACCAGGCCCCCACTCATGTCTCCCACCACCCCCACCCCCCAGCATCCAGGGGCACCCTCCACCAGGCCCCCACTCATGTCTCCCACCACCTCCATCCCACAGCAGTGCAGGGGCACCCTCCACCAGGCCCCCACTCATGGCCCCTATCACCCCCTCCCCCCAGCATCCAGGGGCACCCTCCACCAGGCCCCCACTCATGGCCCCTATCACCCCCACCCCCCAGCATCCAGGGGCACCCTCCACCAGGCCCCCACTCATGTCTCCCACCACCCCCACCCACCAGCAGTGTGGGGCACCCTCCACCAGGCCCCCACTCATGTCTCCCACCACCCCCACCCCCCAGCCACCATGGGCACCCTCCACCAGGTCCCCACTCATGTCTCCCACCACCCCCACCCCCCAGCAGTGCAGGGGCAGCCCCCACCAGGCCCCCACTCATGTCTCCCAGCACCCCCACCCCCCAGCCACCATGGGCAGCCCCACCAGGCCCCCACTCATGTCTCCCACCACCCCCACCCCCCAGCAGTGTGGGGCACCCTCCACCAGGCCCCCACTCATGGCCCCTATCACCCCCACCCCCCAGCATCCAGGGGCACCCTCCCACCAGGCCCCCACTCATGTCTCCCACCACCACCACTCCCCAGCAGTGTGGGGCACCCTCCACCAGGCCCCCACCCATGTCTCCCAGCACCCCCACCCCCCCAGCAGTGCAGGGGCACCCTCCACCAGGCCCCCACTCATGTCTCCCAGCACCCCCACCCTCCAGCCACCATGGGCAGCCCCCACCAGGCCCCCACTCATGTCTCCCACCACCCCCACCCCCCAGCAGTGTGGAGCACCCTCCACCAGGCCCCCACTCATGGCCCCTATCACCCCCACCCCCCAGCATCCAGGGGCACCCTCCACCAGGCCCCCACTCATGTCTCCCACCACCCCCACCCCCCAGCAGTGTGGGGCACCCTCCACCAGGTCCCCACCCATGTCTCCCACCACCCCCACCCCCCAGCAGTGCAGGGGCAGCCTCCACCAGGCCCCCACTCATGTCTCCCACCACCCCCATCCCCCAGCAGTGCAGGGGCAGCACCACCAGGCCCCCACTCATGTCTCCCACCACCCCCATCCCCCAGCCACCATGGGCACCCTCCACCAGGCCTCCACTCATGTCTCCCACCCACCCCCACCCCCCAGCCACCATGGGCACCCTCCACCAGGCCTCCACTCATGTCTCCCACCCACCCCCACCCCCCAGCCACCATGGGCAGCCCCCACCAGGCCCCCACTCATGTCTCCCACCACCCCCACCCCCCAGCAGTGTGGGGCACCCTCCACCAGGCCCCCACTCATGTCTCTCACCACCCCCATCTCCCAGCCACCATGGGCACCCTCCACCAGGCCCCCACTCATGTCTCCCAGCACCCCCATCCCCCAGCCACCATGGGCAGCCCCCACCAGGCCCCCACTCATGTCTCCCACCACCCCCACCCCCCAGCAGTGTGGGGCACCCTCCACCAGGCCCCACTCATGGCCTCTATCACCCCCACCCCCCAGCATCTAGGGGCACCCTCCACCAGGCCCCCACTCATGTCTCCCACCACCCCCACCCCCCAGCAGTGTGGGGCACCCTCCACCAGGCCCCCACCCATGTCTCCCACCACCCCCATCCCCCAGCAGTGCAGGGGCAGCACCACCAGGCCCCCACTCATGTCTCCCACCACCCCCACCCCCCAGCAGTGTGGGGCACCCTCCACCAGGCCCCCACCCATGTCTCCCACCACCCCCATCCCCCAGCAGTGCAGGGGCAGCACCACCAGGCCCCCACTCATGTCTCCCACCACCCCCATCCCCCAGCCACCATGGGCACCCTCCACCAGGCCTCCACTCATGTCTCCCACCCACCCCCACCCCCCAGCCACCATGGGCACCCTCCACCAGGCCTCCACTCATGTCTCCCACCCACCCCCACCCCCCAGCCACCATGGGCAGCCCCCACCAGGCCCCCACTCATGTCTCCCACCCACCCCCACCCCCCAGCCACCATGGGCAGCCCCCACCAGGCCCCCACTCATGTCTCCCACCCGCCACCACCCCCCAGCCACCATGGGCAGCCCCCACCAGGCCCCCACTCATGTCTCCCACCACCCCCACACCACAGCAGTGTGGGGCACCCTCCACCAGGCCCCCACTCATGGCCCCTATCACCCCCACCCCCCAGCATCCAGGGGCACCCTCCACCAGGCCCCCACTCATGTCTCCCACCACCCCCACCCCCCAGAAGTGCAGGGGCACCCTCCACCAGGCCCCCACCCATGTCTCCCAGCACCCCCACCCCCCAGCAGTGCAGGGGCAGCACCACCAGGCCCCCACTCATGTCCCCCTGCACCCCCATTCCCCAGCATCCAGGGGCACCCTCCACCAGGCCCCCACTCATGTCTCCCACCACCCCCACCCCCCAGCAGTGTGGGGCACCCACCACAAGGGCACCACCCATGTCTCCCACCACCCCCACTCCCCAGCCACCATGGGCATCCCCCACCAGGCCCCCACTCATGTCTCCCACCACCCCCACCCCCCCAGCAGTGTGGGGCACCCTCCACCAGGCCCCCACTCATGGCCCCTAACACCCCCACCCCCCAGCATCCAGGGGCACCCTCCACCAGGCCCCCACTCATGTCCAACTCATGTCTCCCACCACCCCCACCCCCCAGCAGTGTGGGGCACCCTCCACCAGGCCACCACTCATGTCTCCTACCACCCCCACACCCCAGCAGTGTGGGGCACCCTCCACCAGGCCCCCACTCATGGCCCCTATCACCCCCACCCCCCAGAATCCAGGGGCACCCTCCACCAGGCCCCCACTCATGGCCCCTATCACCCCCACCCCCCAGCATCCAGGGGCACCCTCCACCAGGCCCCCACTCATGTCTCCCACCACCCCCACCCCCCAGCAGTGCAGGGGCACCCTCCACCAGGCCCCCACCCATGTCTCCCAGCACCCCCACCCCCCAGCAGTGCAGGGGCAGCCTCCACCAGGCCCCCACTCATGTCTCCCACCCACCCCCACCCCCCAGCCACCATGGGCACCCTCCACCAGGCCCCCACTCATGTCTCCCAGCACCCCCACCCCCCATGGGCAACCCCCACCAGGCCCCCACTCATGTCTCCCACCACCCCCACCCCCCAGCAGTGTGGGGCACCCTCCACCAGGCCCCCACCCATGTCTCCCACCACCCCACCCCCCAGCAGTGCAGGGGCAGCCTCCACCAGGCCCCCACCCATGTCTCCCAGCACCCCCACACCCCAGCAGTGCAGGGGCAGCACCACCAGGCCCCCAATCATGTCCCCCTGCACCCCCACCACCCAGCATCCAGGTGCCCCCTCCACCAGGCCCCCACTCATGGCCCCTATCACCCCCACCCCCCAGCATCCAGGGGCACCCTCCACCAGGCCCCCACTCATGTCCAACTCATGTCTCCCACCACCCTCACCCCCCAGCAGTGTGGGGCACCCACCACCAGGCCCCCACCCATGTCTCCCACCACCCCCACCCCCCAGCCACCATGGGCACCCTCCACCAGGCCCCCACTCATGTCTCCCACCACCCCCACCCCCCAGCATCCAGGGGCACCCTCCACCAGGCCCCCACTCATGTCTCCCACCACCCCCACCCCCCAGCAGTGCAGGGGCACCCTCCACCAGGCCCCCACCCTTGTCTCCCAGCACCCCCACCCCCCAGCAGTGCAGGGGCAGCACCACCAGGCTCCCACTCATGTCCAACTCATGTCTCCCACCACCCCCAACCCCCAGCAGTGTGGGGCACCCTCCACCAGGCCCCCACTCATGTCCAACTCATGTCTCCCACCACCCCCACCCCCCAGCAGTGTGGGGCACCCTCCACCAGGCCCCCACTCATGTCCAACTCATGTCTCCCACCACCCCCACCCCCCAGCAGTGTGGGGCACCCTCCACCAGGCCCCCACTCATGTCTCCCACCACCCCCACCCCCCAGCAGTGTGGGGCACCCTCCACCAGGCCCCCACTCATGGCCCCTATCACCCCCACCCCCCAGCATCCAGGGGCACCCTCCACCAGGCCCCCACTCATGTCTCCCACCACCCCCACCCCCCAGCAGTGTGGGGCACCCTCCACCAGGCCCCCACCCATGTCTCCCACCACCCCCACCCCCCAGCCACCACGGGCAGCCTCCACCAGGTCCTCACAATCCCCAATCATGTGCGTTATGGTCAGCCTCCACATCCAAAAAGCCCTACCAAGTAACCCATTCACCCACATGGAAATGGAAATTACATGTTACACCCCCAATGTTCATAAAGCTAATGAACCCATGTCCGTCACACACAATGGTTGCAATTGAATGGGAAAACACCCAACATGGCATGCATGAAACCAATTAGATGATACCACACAGTGAAGTATGAAAACAAAATTGTATTACAAAAAAAAGAAAGATTGCAAAAGAAATGAAACAAACTACAATGGGAATGAAAAAAAGTTAAGCTGCATGTCCGTTTAAAAAAATAAAAACTCCAAATCCTAATCCAAAAAAATGTTGTCCAAAGTCAAATGAAAAATAAAATCAATCCAATCAAGAACTATGTACAAAACATCCAAGGGTCCATGAGCCCAACTGAACAAAGGAAACCTACAAAAAACCCTAACTAAAATGCAACTATATACAAAAAGTGGAGCAGTGTCCGTCGACTCCAAATCATAAGAACAAACAAAGGAAACCTAAAACTAAAGAACTATATACAAAGGCGGCGGGCAAGTCCAGCGGCTCACTCCGTGGTGTTCCGGGCCAGGGCATCATCGAACTCCTGTTCGATGTCCCGGAGGCGGTCCTGTTCCATGGCCCCAAGGGTCTGCAGGGACGACGCCGTGTCCTCCTCCAACCCCCTGCGGATTGCCTCGAGGCACTCGGCCCGCCTCAGGGCCCTCCGCATGGAGTTCTCCGCCCTGACCATTGTGAGCCGCGCCTCTTCCGCCCGCCGCCGCTCCGCACCTATGGCGTGGCCCAACCAATGCCACACGGAAGACACTCTCTGTCCTGGGTCCTCCTGCCCTCCGGCCGATGCCTGCCCCTCCGATGTCGAAGGCCCCGAGCCTTCATGGCTCCCACCATGTTGCTGCTGCTGCTCTGCCTCTGCCCGTGCACTGCCTCCTGCTGCCTGCACATCCTCCGCCGGCTGGGGTGCAGTCGTAGATGTGGCCACCCCTGCTGGACGTCCGACTCCCGACTGTGGCAGGGATGCCTCCTCCACCAGCCTGGCCGCACTGTCAGAGGCAGCTCCACAGGGCACCCAGGTGACTGATGGGTGGGAAGATGGCACAGAGGACGACTGGCGCGTAGGGGGTCCAGTTGAGGAGGGGGTCGGAGCAAGCCCCATCAGACAGAGGAATCCGGCCTGGGTGACCTGTCCCAGCAGGCTGACGTGGTCAACGAGCCATTCGAGATGACGTGCAGTCTCTCCATGAAAAGACTGCAGGTCACCTCGCATGGCCCGTTGACGCAACGCCACACCAGCAAGGACAGGCTCAACCCGGACCTGGATAGCCACGTCCGCAGGGAGAGGAAGGCCAGTTGACGTCAGCTCATCCCCTGCCTGAAAACAGGTCTGGACGTAGGCATCCCTGCTGGTGCAAGATGATGCAGGGACAGGATCGGGGACAGGATTGCACACAGGCACCTCCGCGGCGGCCTGTGCTGCCTCCTGTCCCTGGTCCTGCACTGCACCACTAGCACCAGTGGGATCCCCACCTCCAGACCCCGTCTCTGGTGCTTGCACGGCCTCCTCCTCCACCAAACCCCCCACCAACCTGGATGACTCCGTGCCATCTTCCCCTGTTGGGCCCTGTGGGGTCCCAGCTGCCCCTTCTGCTGCCGAACAGTCCAACTCCAACCTCCGCCTCTTGGACCTCACCCCGGCAGCTGCGGCCTGGGACGCGGCACCGGACTCCTCACTCCCCGACGAGATGACAACACGGGAGGGGAGCCGGGCCTTGCGTCTCCGGCTGGCGGTGGGATCCCCGCCGCTGTGCTCCACAGCACCTTCTCCGCCCTCTTCATCAGTTGACGCTGCAGACAGGGAGAAATAAAACACAGGCATCAGGGCACTGTACAATGGACACATACACACATGACAGTTGCACATGAGTGGCATTGGCAAACCTCAGACATGTCATCACAATCCCCAACACACGTCATTACAACTCGCACACATGAGCCATACCACAGCCATATCGCAACTGCCACCACCATCCCTACACATACAACAGCATGAGCAGCCAAAGGTGAGCCAGACATCACATGCAACACAGGAAGTGCACCACACATGTACACACACCACCACACTTGCATGCATGTGTACACCTCTGCCAAGTGTCGCACTGTTCAGACGGGCATCCATGTCACATCTGCCAATCAGGCTTCCACATACCGCTGTCACATGCATCCATGTTGCATCACTGTTGCACCCTTGTCAAATACACAAACATGCACATGTACACAGTGCTGATGCATGCAGCCGAAAACAACATACATGCGTGACATCACGGACATGTCTACTTACATACACATTCATCCAAACATGTGTGAACACACAACTGCATTTGGCATGCAAGCCTACACACACAAGCACCATCCATGTCTCACACATTACAGCCCTCGCATGTGTCAGCCCCACGGCCCTGTACACCCCCACCCATACTCGACCCCATACAAACAGATGTGCAACCTGCACACTACCGAATAATCACCACACGCACTGCTCACAATCAGGATGCATGTACACTCACCGCTCGACTCCAGACGGGTCTGCTTCTCTAGGACCTGGACGTGGAGCGCTGGGGATATGCGTTCCAGGACCCTCATCTTTTCTTCCGACAAGTGGCCCCGGTGCCCCTTGGCATCCGCTGCCTTCAAAAGGCGCCGGGCCTTGTTCAGGGTCCTGGACCTGAAGTCCTCCCAGCGCTTCCTGACATGTTGTAAGTCGCAGACTGCCACCCCCTCCGCGTTGATGGCAGTCACGATGTCAGTCCAGATCCGAGTCCGTCCTTCCTTGTCGGCGCGGGAACTTCCGAAGAGGGCATCATACTGCCCCAGGACTTGCTCCACCAGGACACCAACTTCGGTGGCACTGAAGCTGGTGCCCCTCTGCCTCTGTGGCCGGGGGTTGTCAGTGGTCACAGATGGTGTTTGTCCCGACATGACAACCCCAGAGGCAGGAGTGGGTGGGCAACTGGGTCCTGGGGCTGGGCTGTGGAGCGATGGAATCCCAGTCGGGAGTCTTCGGTTCCAGCAGGGGTGGTCACAGCAACAGCACCCCTGGCTGATGTGCAGGCAGCAAATGGCAGTGCACGTGGGCAGCAGGCAGTCAGGCAGCAGCAGATGGCAGGTGGGAGCGTGCTCGGGGCTCTGGGGGGCAGTAGTTCGGCCTTCTGGGCAGGAGCGTGGTCTTCCGTGTGCATACGCGTGGCCAGCTTGATACGGAGTGATTTGGCATGTGAAAAGTCTGCACGTCAGCGTGTAATTCGAGGAAAGGCCCTTAGCGCGTAAGCGCGTCTGCACGCATACGCATTTTCATTGGACAGAAGGCCCCTCAAGCGCAAGCGCCCCTGTGACGTGACACGTACAGACGCGCATGCGCATTTCAGCGCGCGTGAAAAACTGCACGTCCGCGTGTAATACGTGGAAAGGGCCCATGCGCGTAAGCGCGTGTGGAAACTGCACGTCCGCGTGTAATACGTGGAAAGGGCCCATGCGCGTAAGCGCGTGTGGAAACTGCACGTCCGCGTGTAATACGTGGAAAGGGCCCATGCGCGTCTGTACGTGTCATACATGTCACGCATGTATGTTGTTTTCGGCTGCATGCATCAGCACTGTGTACATGTGCATGTGTGTGTATTTGACAAGGGTGCAACAGTGATGCAACATGGATGCATGTGACAGCGGTATGTGGAAGCCTGATTGGCAGATGTGACATGGATGCCCGTCTGAACAGTGCGACACTTGGCAGAGGTGTACCCATGCATGCAAGTGTGGTGGTGTGTGTACATGTGTGGTGCACTTCCTGTGTTGCATGTGATGTCTGGCTCACCTTTGGCTGCTCATGCTGTTGTATGTGTAGGGATGGTGGTGGCAGTTGCGATATGGCTGTGGTATGGCTCATGTGTGCGAGTTGTAATGACATGTGTGTTGGGGATTGTGATGACATGTCTGAGGTTTGCCAATGCCACTCATGTGCAACTGTCATGTGTGTATGTGTCCATTGTACAGTGCCCTGATGCCTGTGTTTTGTTTCTCCCTGTCTGCAGCGTCAACTGATGAAGAGGGCGGAGAAGGTGCTGTGGAGCACAGCGGCGGGGATCCCACCGCCAGCCGG
This sequence comes from Ambystoma mexicanum, assembly GCF_040938575.1. Lineage (NCBI taxonomy): Eukaryota > Metazoa > Chordata > Amphibia > Caudata > Ambystomatidae > Ambystoma > Ambystoma mexicanum. Next base: position 558,174,211 of record NC_090930.1, read on the forward strand.
AGACGCAAGGCAAGGCTCCCCTCCCGTGTTGTCATCTCGTCGGGGAGTGAGGAGTCCGGTGCCGCGTCCCAGGCCGCAGCTGCCGGGGGGAGGTCCAAGAGGCAGAGGTTGGAGTTGGACTCCTCGGCAGCAGAAGGGGCAGCTGGGACCCCACAGGGCCCAACAGAGGAGGATGGCACGGAGTCATCCAGGTTGGTGGGGGGTTTGGTGGAGGAGGAGGCCGTGCAAGCACCAGAGACGGGGTCTGGAGGTGGGGATCCCACTGGTGCTAGTGGTGCAGTGCAGGACCAGGGACAGGAGGCAGCACAGGCCGCCGCGGAGGTGCCTGTGTGCAATCCTGTCCCCGATCCTGTCCCTGCATCATCTTGCACCAGCAGGGATGCCTACGTCCAGACCCGTTTTCAGGCAGGGGATGAGCTGACGTCAACTGGCCTTCCTCTGCTGCGGACGTGGCTATCCAGGTCCGGGTTGAGCCTGTCCTGGCTGGTGTGGCATTGCGTCAACGGGCCATGCGAGGTGACCTGCAGTCTTTTCATGGAGAGACTGCACGTCATCTCGAATGGCTCGTTGACCACGTCAGCCTGCTGGGACAGGTCACCCAGGCCGGATTCCTCCGTCTGATGGGGCTTGCTCCGACCCCCTCCTCAACTGGACCCCCTACGCGCCAGTCGTCCTCTGTGCCATCTTCCCACCCATCAGTCACCTGGGTGCCCTGTGGTGCTGCCTCTGACGGTGCGGCCAGGCTGGTGGAGGAGGCATCCCTGCCACAGTCGGGAGTCGGACGTCCAGCAGGGGTGGCCACATCTACGACTGCACCCCAGCCGGCGGAGGATGTGCAGGCAGCAGGAGGCAGTGCACGGGCAGAGGCAGAGCATCAGCAGCAACATGGTGGGAGCCATGAAGGCTCGGGGCCTTCGACATCGGAGGGGCAGGCATCGGCCGGAGGGAAGGAGGACCCAGGACAGAGAGTGTCTTCCGTGTGGCAGCGGTTGGGCCACGCCATAGGTGCGGAGCGGCGGCGGGCGGAAGAGGCGCCGCTCACAATGGTCAGGGCGGAGAACTCCATGCGGAGGGCCCTGAGGCTGGCCGAGTGCCTCGAGGCAATCCGCAGGGGGTTGGAGGAGGACACGGCGTCGTCCCTGCAGACCCTCGGGGCCATTGAACAGGTCCGCCTCCGGGACATCGAACAGGAGTTCGATGATGCCCTGGCCCGGAACACCACGGAATGAGCCGCTGGACTTGCCCGCCGCCTTTGTATATAGTTCTTTAGTTTTAGGTTTCCTTTGTTTGTTCTTATGATTTGGAGTCGACGGACACTGCTCCACTTTTTGTATATAGTTGCATTTTAGTTAGGGTTTTTTGTAGGTTTCCTTTGTTCAGTTGGGCTCATGGACCCTTGGATGTTTTGTACATAGTTCTTGATTGGATTGATTTTATTTTTCATTTGACTTTGGACAACATTTTTTTGGATTAGGATTTGGTGTTTTTATTTTTTTAAACGGACATGCAGCTTATCTTTTTTTCATTCCCATTGTAGTTTGTTTCATTTCTTTTGCAATCTTTCTTTTTTTTTTAATACAATTTTGTTTTCATACTTCACTGTGTGGTATCATCCCATTGGTTTCATGCATGTCATGTTGGGTGTTTTCCCATTCAATTGCAACCATTGTGTGTGACGGACATGGATTCATTAGCTTTATGAACATTGGGGGTGTAACATGTAATTTCCTTTTCCATGTGGGTGAATGGGTTACTTGGTAGGGCTTTTTGGCTGTGGAGGCTGACCATAACGCACATGATTGGGGATTGTGAGGACCTGGTGGAGGCTGCCCATGGTGGCTGGGGGGTGGGGGTGGTGGGAGACATGGGTGGGGGCCTGGTGGAGGGTGCCCCACACTGCTGGGGGGTGGGGGTGGTGGGAGACATGAGTGGGGGCCTGGTGGAGGGTGCCCCTGGATGCTGGGGGGTGGGGGTGATAGGGGCCATGAGTGGGGGCCTGGTGGAGGGTGCCCCACACTGCTGGGGGGTGGGGGTGGTGGGAGACATGAGTGGGGGCCTGGTGGAGGGTGCCCCACACTGCTGGGGGGTGGGGGTGGTGGGAGACATGAGTTGGACATGAGTGGGGGCCTGGTGGAGGGTGCCCCACACTGCTGGGGGGTGGGGGTGCTGGGAGACATGAGTGGGGGCCTGGTGGAGGCTGCCCCTGCACTGCTGGGGGTGGGGGTGGTGGGAGACATGAGTGGGGGCCTGGTGGGGGCTGCCCATGGTGGCTGGGGGGTTGGGGTGCTGGGAAACATGAGTGGGGGCCTGGTGGAGGGTGCCCCTGCACTGCTGGGGGGTGGGGGTGGTGGGAGACATGAGTGGGGGCCTGGTGGAGGGTGCCCATGGTGGCTGGGGGGTGGGGGTGGGTGGGAGACATGAGTGGGGGCCTGGTGGAGGCTGCCCCTGCACTGCTGGGGGGTGGGGGTGGGTGGGAGACATGAGTGGGGGCCTGGTGGAGGCTGCCCCTGCACTGCTGGGGGGTGAGGGTGCTGGGAGACATGGGTGGGGGCCTGGTGGAGGCTGCCCCTGCACTGCTGTGGGGTGGGGGTGGTGGGAGACATGAGTGGGGGCCTGGTGGAGGGTGCCCATGGTGGCTGGGGGGTGGGGGTGGGTGGGAGACATGAGTGGGGGCCTGGTGGGGGCTGCCCATGGTGGCTGGGGGGTGGGGGTGGTGGGAGACATGAGTGGGGGCCTGGTGGAGGGTGCCCATGGTGGCTGGGGGGTGGGGGTGGGTGGGAGACATGAGTGGGGGCCTGGTGGGGGCTGCCCATGGTGGCTGGGGGGTGGGGGTGGGTGGGAGACATGAGTGGGGGCCTGGTGGGGGCTGCCCATGGTGGCTGGGGGTGGGGGTGGTGGTAGACATGGGTGGGGGCCTGGTGGAGGGAGCCCCACACTGCTGGGGGGTGGGGGTGGTGGGAGACATGAGTGGGGGCCTGGTGGGGGCTGCCCATGGTGGCTGGGGGGTGGGGGTGGGTGTGAGACATGAGTGGGGGCCTGGTGGAGGCTGCCCATGGTGGCTGGGGGATGGGGGTGGTGGGAGACATGGGTGCGGGCCTGGTGGAGGGTGCCCCACACTGCTGGGGGGTGGGGGTGGTGGGAGACATGGGTGGGGACCTGGTGGAGGGTGCCCCTGCCCTGCTGGGGGGTGGGGGTGGTGGGAGACATGGGTGGGGGCCTGGTGGAGGGTGCCCCACACTGCTAGGGGGTGGGGGTGGTGGGAGACATGGGTGGGGGCCTGGTGGAGGCTGCCCCTGCACTGCTGGGGGGTGGGGGTGGTGGGAGACATGGGTGGGGGCCTGGTGGAGGGTGCCCCACACTGCTCGGGGGGGTGGTGGGAGACATGAGTGGGGGCCTGGTGGAGGGTGCCCCTGGATGCTGGGGGGTGGGGGTGATAGGGGCCATGAGTGGGGGCCTGGTGGAGGGTGCCCCACACTGCTGGGGGGTGGGGGTGGTGGGAGACATGAGTGGGGGCCTGGTGGAGGGTGCCCCACACTGCTGGGGGGTGGGGGTGGTGGGAGACATGAGTTGGACATGAGTGGGGGCCTGGTGGAGGGTGCCCCACACTGCTGGGGGGTGGGGGTGCTGGGAGACATGAGTGGGGGCCTGGTGGGGGCTGCCCATGGTGGCTGGGGGGTGGGGGTGGTGGGAGACATGGGTGGGGGCCTGGTGGAGGGTGCCCCACACTGCTGGGGGTGGGGGTGGTGGGAGACATGAGTGGGGGCCTGGTGGGGGCTGCCCATGGTGGCTGGGGGGTGGGGGTGGGTGGGAGACATGAGTGGGGGCCTGGTGGAGGCTGCCCATGGTGGCTGGGGGGTGGGGGTGGTGGGAGACATGGGTGGGGGCGTGGTGGAGGGTGCCCCACACTGCTGGGGGGTGGGGGTGGTGGGAGACATGAGTGGGGGCCTGGTGGGGGCTGCCCATGGTGTCTGGGGGGTGGGGGTGGGTGGGAGACATGAGTGGGGGCCTGGTGGAGGCTGCCCATGGTGGCTGGGGGGTGGGGGTGGTGGGAGACATGGGTGGGGGCCTGGTGGAGGGTGCCCCACACTGCTGGGGGGTGTAGGTGGTGGGAGACATGGGTGGGGGCCTGGTGGAGGGTGCCCCTGCACTGCTGGGGGGTGGGGGTGGTGGGAGACATGGGTGGGGGCCTGGTGGAGGGTGCCCCACATTGCTGGGGGTTGGGGGTGGTGGGAGACATGGGTGGGGGCCTGGTGGAGGCTGCCCCTGCACTGCTGGGGGGTGGGGGTGGTGGGAGACATGGGTGGGGGCCTGGTGGAGGGTGCCCCACACTGCTGGGGGGTGGGGGTGGTGGGAGACATGAGTGGGGGCCTGGTGGAGGGTGCCCCTGGATGCTGGGGGGTGGGGGTGATAGGGGCCATGAGTGGGGGCCTGGTGGAGGGTGCCCCACACTGCTGGGGGGTGCGGGTGGTGGGAGACATGAGTGGGGGCCTGGTGGAGGGTGCCCCACACTGCTGGGGGGTGGGGGTGGTGGGAGACATGAGTTGGACATGAATGGGGGCCTGGTGGAGGGTGCCCCACACTGCTGGGGGGTGGGGGTGCTGGGAGACATGAGTGGGGGCCTGGTGGAGGGTGCCCATGGTGGCTGGGGGGTGGGGGTGGGTGGGAGACATGAGTGGGGGCCTGGTGGAGGCAGCCCCTGCACTGCTGGGGGGTGGGGGTGGTGGGAGACATGAGTGGGGGCCTGGTGGAGGGTGCCCCTGGATGCTGGGGGGTGGGGGTGATAGGGGCCATGAGTGGGGGCCTGGTGGAGGGTGCCCCACACTGCTGGGGGGTGGGGGTGGTGGGAGACATGAGTGGGGGCCTGGTGGAGGGTGCCCATGGTGGCCGGGGGGTGGGGGTGGTGGGAGACATGGGTGGGGGCCTGGTGGAGGGTGCCCCACACTGCTGGGGGGTGGGGGTGGTGGGAGACATGAGTGGGGGCTGGTGGAGGGTGCCCCACACTGCTGGGGGGTGGGGGTGGTGGGAGACATGAGTGGGGGCCTGGTGGAGGGTGCCCCACACTGCTGGGGGTGGGGGTGCTGGGAGACATGAGTGGGGGCCTGGTGGAGGCTGCCCCTGCACTGCTGGGGGGTGGGGGTGGTGGGAGACATGAGTGGGGGCCTGGTGGGGGCTGCCCATGGTGGCTGGGGGGTGGGGGTGCTGGGAGACATGAGTGGGGGCCTGGTGGAGGCTGCCCCTGCACTGCTGGGGGGTGGGGGTGGTGGGAGACATGAGTGGGGGACTGGTGGAGGGTGCCCATGGTGGCTGGGGGGTGGGGGTGGGTGGGAGACATGAGTGGGGGCCTGGTGGAGGCTGCCCCTGCACTGCTGGGGGGTGGGGGTGGGTGGGAGACATGAGTGGGGGCCTGGTGGAGGCTTCCCCTGCACTGCTGGGGCATGGGGGTGCAGGGGGACATGAGTGGGGGCCTGGTGGTGCTGCCCCTGCACTGCTGGGGGGTTCGGGTGATAGGGGCCATGAGTGGGGGCCTGGTGGAGGGTGCCCCACACTGCTGGGGGGGTGGGGGTGGTGGGAGACATGAGTTGGACATGAGTGGGGGCCTGGTGGAGGGTGCCCCACACTGCTGGGGGGTAGGGGTGCTGGGAGACATGGGTGGGGGCCTGGTGGAGGCTGCCCCTGCACTGCTGGGGGGTGGGGGTGTTGGGAGACATGGGTGGGGGCCTGGTGGAGGGTGCCCCACACTGCTTGGGGGTGGGGGTGGTGGGAGACATGAGTTGGACATGAGTGGGGGCCTGGTGGAGGGTGCCCCACACTGCTGGGGGGTGGGGGTGCTGGGAGACATGAGTGGGGGCCTGGTGGAGGGTGCCCCTGGATGCTGGGGGGTGGGGGTGATAGGGGCCATGAGTGGGGGCCTGGTGGAGGGTGCCCCACACTGCTGGGGGGTGGGGGTGGTGGGAGACATGAGTTGGACATGAGTGGGGGCCTGGTGGAGGGTGCCCCACACTGCTGGGGGGTGGGGGTGCTGGGAGACATGAGTGGGGGCCTGGTGGAGGCTGCCCCTGCACTGCTGGGGGGTGGGGGTGGTGGGAGACATGGGTGGGGGCCTGGTGGAGGGTGCCCCACACTGCTGGGGGGTGGGGGTGGTGGGAGACATGAGTGGGGGCCTAGTGGAGGGTGCCCCTGGATGCTGGGGGGTGGGGGTGATAGGGGCCATGAGTGGGGGCCTTGTGGAGGGTGCCCCACACTGCTGGGGGGTGGGGGTGGTGGGAGACATGAGTTGGACATGAGTGGGGGCCTGGTGGAGGGTGCCCCACACTGCTGGGGGGTGGGGGTGGTGGGAAACATGGGTGGGGGCCTGGTGGAGGGTGCCCATGGTGGCTGGGGGGTGGGGGTGGGTGGGAGACATGAGTGGGGGCCTGGTGGAGGCTGCCCCTGCACTGCTGGGGGGTGGGGGTGGGTGGGAGACATGAGTGGGGGCCTGGTGGAGGCTTCCCCTGCACTGCTGGGGCATGGGGGTGCAGGGGGACATGAGTGGGGGCCTGGTGGTGCTGCCCCTGCACTGCTGGGGGGTTCGGGTGATAGGGGCCATGAGTGGGGGCCTGGTGGAGGGTGCCCCACACTGCTGGGGGGGTGGGGGTGGTGGGAGACATGAGTTGGACATGAGTGGGGGCCTGGTGGAGGGTGCCCCACACTGCTGGGGGGTAGGGGTGCTGGGAGACATGGGTGGGGGCCTGGTGGAGGCTGCCCCTGCACTGCTGGGGGGTGGGGGTGTTGGGAGACATGGGTGGGGGCCTGGTGGAGGGTGCCCCACACTGCTTGGGGGTGGGGGTGGTGGGAGACATGAGTTGGACATGAGTGGGGGCCTGGTGGAGGGTGCCCCACACTGCTGGGGGGTGGGGGTGCTGGGAGACATGAGTGGGGGCCTGGTGGAGGGTGCCCCTGGATGCTGGGGGGTGGGGGTGATAGGGGCCATGAGTGGGGGCCTGGTGGAGGGTGCCCCACACTGCTGGGGGGTGGGGGTGGTGGGAGACATGAGTTGGACATGAGTGGGGGCCTGGTGGAGGGTGCCCCACACTGCTGGGGGGTGGGGGTGCTGGGAGACATGAGTGGGGGCCTGGTGGAGGCTGCCCCTGCACTGCTGGGGGGTGGGGGTGGTGGGAGACATGGGTGGGGGCCTGGTGGAGGGTGCCCCACACTGCTGGGGGGTGGGGGTGGTGGGAGACATGAGTGGGGGCCTAGTGGAGGGTGCCCCTGGATGCTGGGGGGTGGGGGTGATAGGGGCCATGAGTGGGGGCCTTGTGGAGGGTGCCCCACACTGCTGGGGGGTGGGGGTGGTGGGAGACATGAGTTGGACATGAGTGGGGGCCTGGTGGAGGGTGCCCCACACTGCTGGGGGGTGGGGGTGGTGGGAAACATGGGTGGGGGCCTGGTGGAGGGTGCCCCTGCACTGCTGGGGGGTGGGGGTGGTGGGAGACATGGGTGGGGGCCTGGTGGAGGGTGCCCCACACTGCTGGGGGGTGGGGGTGGTGGGAGACATGGGTGGGGGCCTGGTGGAGGCTGCCCCTGCACTGCTGGGGGGTGGGGGTGGTGGGAGACATGGGTGGGGGCCTGGTGGAGGGTGCCCCACACTGCTGGGGGGTGGGGGTGGTGGGAGACATGAGTGGGGGCCTGGTGGAGGGTGCCCCTGGATGCTGGGGGGTGGGGGTGATAGGGGCCATGAGTGGGGGCCTGGTGGAGGGTGCCCCACACTGCTGGGGGGTGGGGGTGGTGGGAGACATGAGTGGGGGCCTGGTGGAGGGTGCCCCACACTGCTGGGTGGTGGGGGTGGTGGGAGACATGAGTTGGACATGAGTGGGGGCCTGGTGGAGGGTGCCCCACACTGCTGGAAGGTGGGGGTGCTGGGAGACATGAGTGGGGGCCTGGTGGGGGCTGCCCATGGTGGCTGGGGGGTGAGGGTGGTGGGAGACATGGGTGGGGGCCTGGTGGAGGGTGCCCCACACTGCTGGGGGGTGGGGGTGGTGGGAGACATGAGTGGGGGCCTGGTGGGGGCTGCCCATGGTTGCTGGGGGGTGGGGGTGGGTGGGAGACATGAGTGGGGGCCTGGTGGAGGCTGCCCATGGTGGCTGGGGGGTGGGGGTGGTGGGAGACATGGGTGGGGGCCTGGTGGAGGGTGCCCCACACTGCTGGGGGGTGTGGGTGGTGGGAGACATGGGTGGGGGCCTGGTGGAGGGTGCCCCTGCACTGCTGGGGGGTAGGGGTGGTGGGAGACATGGGTGGGGACCTGGTGGAGGGTGCCCCACATTGCTGGGGGTGGGAGTGGTGGGAGACATGGGTGGGGGCCTGGTGGAGGCTGCCCCTGCACTGCTGGGGGGTGGGGGTGGTGGGAGACATGGGTGGGGGCCTGGTGGAGGGTGCCCCACACTGCTGGGGGTGGGGGTGGTGGGAGACATGAGTGGGGGCCTGGTGGAGGGTGCCCCTGGATGCTGGGGGGTGGGGGTGATAGGGGCCATGAGTGGGGGCCTGGTGGAGGGTGCCCCACACTGCTGGGGGGTGGGGGTGGTGGGAGACATGAGTGGGGGCCTGGTGGAGGGTGCCCCACACTGCTGGGGGGTGGGGGTGGTGGGAGACATGAGTTGGACATGAGTGGGGGCCTGGTGGAGGGTGCCCCACACTGCTGGGGGGTGGGGGTGCTGGGAGACATGAGTGGGGGCCTGGTGGAGGGTGCCCATGGTGGCTGGGGGGTGGGGGTGGGTGGGAGACATGAGTGGGGGCCTGGTGGAGGCTGCCCCTGCACTGCCGGGGGGTGGGGGTGGTGGGAGACATGAGTGGGGGCCTGGTGGAGGGTGCCCCTGGATGCTGGGGGGTGGGGGTGATAGGGGCCATGAGTGGGGGCCTGGTGGAGGGTGCCCCACACTGCTGGGGGGTGGGGTGGTGTGAGACATGAGTGGGGGCCTGGTGGAGGGTGCCCATGGTGGCCGGGGGGTGGGGGTGATGGGAGACATGGGTGGGGGCCTGGTGGAGGGTGCCCCACACTGGGGGGTGGTGGGGGTGGTGGAGACATGAGTGGGGGCCTGGTGGAGGGTGCCCCACACTGCTGGGGGGGTGGGGGTGGTGGGAGACATGAGTTGGACATGAGTGGGGGCCTGGTGGAGGGTGCCCCTGCACTGCTGGGGGGTGGGGGTGATAGGGGCCATGAGTGGGGGCCTGGTGGAGAGTGCCCCACACTGCTGGGGGGTGGGGGTGGTGGGAGACATGAGTGGGGGCCTGGTGGAGGGTGCCCCACACTGCTGGGGGTGGGGGTGGTGGGAGACATGAGTTGGACATGAGTGGGTGCCTAGTGGAGGGTGCCCCACACTGCTGGGGGGTGGGGGTGCTGGGAGACATGAGTTGGGGCCTGGTGGAGGCTGCCCCTGCACTGCTGGGGGGTGGGGGTAGTGGGAGACATGAGTGGGGGCCTGGTGGGGGCTGCCCATGGTGGCTGGGGGGTGGGGGTGCTGGGAGACATGAGTGGGGGCCTGGTGGAGGCTGCCCCTGCACTGCTGGGGGGTGGGGGTGGTGGGAGACATGAGTGGGGGCCTGGTGGAGGGTGCCCATGGTGGCTGGGGGGTGGGGGTGGGTGGGAGACATGAGTGGGGGCCTGGTGGAGGCTGCCCCTGCACTGCTGGGGGGTGGGGGTGGGTGGGAGACATGAGTGGGGGCCTGGTGGAGGCTGCCCCTGCACTGCTGGGGGGTGGGGGTGCAGGGGGACATGAGTGGGGGCCTGGTGGTGCTGCCCCTGCACTGCTGGGGGGTTCGGGTGATAGGGGCCATGAGTGGGGGCCTGGTGGAGGGTGCCCCACACTGCTGGGGGGGTGGGGGTGGTGGGAGACATGAGTTGGACATGAGTGGGGGCCTGGTGGAGGGTGCCCCTGCACTGCTGGGGGGTGGGGGTGGGTGGGAGACATGAGTGGGGGCCTGGTGGAGGCTGCCCCTGCACTGCTGGGGGGTAGGGGTGCTGGGAGACATGGGTGGGGGCCTGGTGGAGGCTGCCCCTGCACTGCTGGGGGGTGGGGGTGGTGGGAGACATGGGTGGGGGCCTGGTGAAGGGTGCCCCACACTGCTGGGGGTGGGGGTGGTGGGAGACATGAGTGGGGGCCTGGTGGAGGGTGCCCCTGGATGCCTGGGGGGTGGGGGTGATAGGGGCCATGAGTGGGGGCCTGGTGGAGGGTGCCCCACACTGCTGGGGGGTGGGGGTGGTGGGAGACATGAGTGGGGGCCTGGTGGAGGGTGCCCCACACTGCTGGGGGGTGGGGGTGGTGGGAGACATGAGTTGGACATGAGTGGGGGCCTGGTGGAGGGTGCCCCACACTGCTGGGGGGTGGGGGTGCTGGGAGACATGAGTGGGGGCCTGGTGGAGGCTGCCCCTGCACTGCTGGGGGGTGGGGGTGGTGGGAGACATGAGTGGGGGCCTGGTGGGGGCTGCCCATGGTGGCTGGGGGGTGGGGGTGCTGGGAGACATGGGTGGGGGCCTGGTGGAGGGTGCCCCTGCACTGCTGGGGGGTGGGGGTGGTGGGAGACATGAGTGGGGGCCTGGTGGAGGGTGCCCATGGTGGCTGGGGGGTGGGGGTGGGTGGGAGACATGAGTGGGGGCCTGGTGGAGGCTGCCCCTGCACTGCTGGGGGGTGGGGGTGGGTGGGAGACATGAGTGGGGGCCTGGTGGAGGCTGCCCCTGCACTGCTGGGGGGTGGGGGTGCAGTGGGACATGAGTGGGGGCCTGGTGGTGCTGCCCCTGCACTGCTGGGGGGTTCGGGTGATAGGGGCCATGAGTGGGGGCCTGGTGGAGGGTGCCCCACACTGCTGGGGGGTGGGGGTGGTGGGAGACATGAGTGGGGGCCTGGTGGAGGGTGCCCATGGTGGCCGGGGGGTGGGGGTGGTGGGAGACATGGGTGGGGGCCTGGTGGAGGGTGCCCCACACTGCTGGGGGGTGGGGGTGGTGGGAGACATGAGTGGGGGCCTGGTGGAGGGTGCCCCACACTGCTGGGGGGTGGGGGTGGTGGGAGACATGAGTTGGACATGAGTGGGGGCCTGGTGGAGGGTGCCCCACACTGCTGGGGGGTGGGGGTGCTGGGAGACATGAGTGGGGGCCTGGTGGAGGGTGCCCATGGTGGCTGGGGGGTGGGGGTGGGTGGGAGACATGAGTGGGGGCCTGGTGGAGGCTGCCCCTGCACTGCCGGGGGGTGGGGGGTGGTGGGAGACATGAGTGGGGGCCTGGTGGAGGGTGCCCCTGGATGCTGGGGGGTGGGGGTGATAGGGGCCATGAGTGGGGGCCTGGTGGAGGGTGCCCCACACTGCTGGGGGGTGGGGTGGTGTGAGACATGAGTGGGGGCCTGGTGGAGGGTGCCCATGGTGGCCGGGGGGTGGGGGTGATGGGAGACATGGGTGGGGGCCTGGTGGAGGGTGCCCCACACTGGGGGGTGGTGGGGGTGGTGGAGACATGAGTGGGGGCCTGGTGGAGGGTGCCCCACACTGCTGGGGGGGTGGGGGTGGTGGGAGACATGAGTTGGACATGAGTGGGGGCCTGGTGGAGGGTGCCCCTGCACTGCTGGGGGGTGGGGGTGATAGGGGCCATGAGTGGGGGCCTGGTGGAGAGTGCCCCACACTGCTGGGGGGTGGGGGTGGTGGGAGACATGAGTGGGGGCCTGGTGGAGGGTGCCCCACACTGCTGGGGGTGGGGGTGGTGGGAGACATGAGTTGGACATGAGTGGGTGCCTAGTGGAGGGTGCCCCACACTGCTGGGGGGTGGGGGTGCTGGGAGACATGAGTTGGGGCCTGGTGGAGGCTGCCCCTGCACTGCTGGGGGGTGGGGGTAGTGGGAGACATGAGTGGGGGCCTGGTGGGGGCTGCCCATGGTGGCTGGGGGGTGGGGGTGCTGGGAGACATGAGTGGGGGCCTGGTGGAGGCTGCCCCTGCACTGCTGGGGGGTGGGGGTGGTGGGAGACATGAGTGGGGGCCTGGTGGAGGGTGCCCATGGTGGCTGGGGGGTGGGGGTGGGTGGGAGACATGAGTGGGGGCCTGGTGGAGGCTGCCCCTGCACTGCTGGGGGGTGGGGGTGGGTGGGAGACATGAGTGGGGGCCTGGTGGAGGCTGCCCCTGCACTGCTGGGGGGTGGGGGTGCAGGGGGACATGAGTGGGGGCCTGGTGGTGCTGCCCCTGCACTGCTGGGGGGTTCGGGTGATAGGGGCCATGAGTGGGGGCCTGGTGGAGGGTGCCCCACACTGCTGGGGGGGTGGGGGTGGTGGGAGACATGAGTTGGACATGAGTGGGGGCCTGGTGGAGGGTGCCCCTGCACTGCTGGGGGGTGGGGGTGGGTGGGAGACATGAGTGGGGGCCTGGTGGAGGCTGCCCCTGCACTGCTGGGGGGTAGGGGTGCTGGGAGACATGGGTGGGGGCCTGGTGGAGGCTGCCCCTGCACTGCTGGGGGGTGGGGGTGGTGGGAGACATGGGTGGGGGCCTGGTGAAGGGTGCCCCACACTGCTGGGGGTGGGGGTGGTGGGAGACATGAGTGGGGGCCTGGTGGAGGGTGCCCCTGGATGCCTGGGGGGTGGGGGTGATAGGGGCCATGAGTGGGGGCCTGGTGGAGGGTGCCCCACACTGCTGGGGGGTGGGGGTGGTGGGAGACATGAGTGGGGGCCTGGTGGAGGGTGCCCCACACTGCTGGGGGGTGGGGGTGGTGGGAGACATGAGTTGGACATGAGTGGGGGCCTGGTGGAGGGTGCCCCACACTGCTGGGGGGTGGGGGTGCTGGGAGACATGAGTGGGGGCCTGGTGGAGGCTGCCCCTGCACTGCTGGGGGGTGGGGGTGGTGGGAGACATGAGTGGGGGCCTGGTGGGGGCTGCCCATGGTGGCTGGGGGGTGGGGGTGCTGGGAGACATGGGTGGGGGCCTGGTGGAGGGTGCCCCTGCACTGCTGGGGGGTGGGGGTGGTGGGAGACATGAGTGGGGGCCTGGTGGAGGGTGCCCATGGTGGCTGGGGGGTGGGGGTGGGTGGGAGACATGAGTGGGGGCCTGGTGGAGGCTGCCCCTGCACTGCTGGGGGGTGGGGGTGGGTGGGAGACATGAGTGGGGGCCTGGTGGAGGCTGCCCCTGCACTGCTGGGGGGTGGGGGTGCAGTGGGACATGAGTGGGGGCCTGGTGGTGCTGCCCCTGCACTGCTGGGGGGTTCGGGTGATAGGGGCCATGAGTGGGGGCCTGGTGGAGGGTGCCCCACACTGCTGGGGGGTGGGGGTGGTGGGAGACATGAGTGGGGGCCTGGTGGAGGGTGCTCCTGGATGCTGGGGGGTGGGGGTGATAGGGGCCATGAGTGGGGGCCTGGTGGAGGGTGCCCCACACTGCTGGGGGGTGGGGGTGGTGGGAGACATGAGTGGGGGCCTGGTGGAGGGTGCCCCACACTGCTGGGGGGTGGGGGTGGTGGGAGACATGAGTTGGACATGAGTGGGGGCCTGATGGAGGGTGCCCCACACTGCTGGGGGGGTGGGGGTGGTGGGAGACATGAGTTGGACATGAGTGGGGGCCTGGTGGAGGGTGCCCCACACTGCTGGGGGGGTGGGGGTGGTGGGAGACATGGGTGGGGGCCTGGTGTGGGATGCCCATGGTGGCTGGGGGTGGTGGGAGACATGGGTGGGGGCCTGGTGGAGGGTGCCCCACACTGCTGGGGGGTGGGGGTGGTGGGAGACATGAGTGGGGGCCTGGTGGAGGGTGCCCATGGTGGCTGGGGGGTGGGTGGGAGACATGAGTGGGGGCCTGGTGGAGGGTGCCCATGGTGGCTGGGGGATGGGGGTGATGGGAGACATGAGGGGGGACCTGGTGGGGGCTGCCCATGGTGGCGTGGGGGTGGGTGGGAGACATGAGTGGGGGCCTGGTGGGGGCTGGCCATGGTGGCTGGGGGGTGGGGGTGCTGGGAGACATGGGTGGGGGCCTGGTGGAGGGTGCCCCTGCACTGCTGGGGGGTGGGGGTGGTGGGAGACATGAGTTGGACATGAGTGGGGGCCTGGTGGTGCTGCCCCTGCACTGCTGGGGAGTGGGGGTGGTGGGAGACATGAGTTGGACATGAGTGGGGGCCTGGTGGAGGGTGCCCCACACTGCTGGGGGGTTGGGGGTGGTGGGAGACATGAGTGGGGGCCTGGTGGGGGATGCCCATGGTGGCTGGGGGGTGGGGGTGGTGGTAGACATGGGTGGGGGCCTGGTGGAGGCTGCCCCTGCACTGCTGGGGGGTGGGGGTAGTGGGAGACATGCATTGTTGATCAGTAGTGGAAGGTGACATGTGGGTTGGCTGGGGGGCATGCCCATGGTGGATGGGCTGCCTGCGGGACATGAGCAGGGGTGCAGGGTAGTCCCCCGTGGTGTGGGCTGCCTGAAGGGGCCGTGGAGGTTGTCGAGCGTACACCTGGGAGGACCTACACGGCCAATTCACGTGTAGTACTCCCCAGAACCCCTGAAATTCACATACCCTGCTGAAATCGCGTGTGGAACTTCCCGCGCACCCCTGAAATACACGTACCCTGTTGAAATCGCGGGTGGAACTTCCCGCGCACCCATGGAATACACGTGCCCTGCTCGCACTGGGCCAATCGCGTGTGGAACTTCCCGCGCACCCCTGAAATACACGTACCCTGCTGAAATCGCGTGTGGAACTTCCCGCGCACCCCTGGAATACACGTACCCTGCTGAAATCGCGTGTGGAACTTCCCGCGCACCCATGGAATACACGTACCCTGCTCGCACTGGGCCAATCGCGTGTGGGACTTCCCGCGCACCCCTGAAATACACGTACCCTGATGAAATCGCGTGTGGAACTTCCCGCGCACCCAAGAAATACACGTACCCTGCTTGCACGGGGCCAATCGCGTATGGAACTTCCCGCGCACCCCTGAAATACACGTACCCTGCTCGCACTGGGCCAATCGCGTGTGGAACTTCCCGCGCACCACTGAAATACACGTACCCTGATGAAATCGCATGTGGAACTTCCCGCGCACCCCTGTAATACACGTAGCCTGCTTGCACGGGGCCAATCGCGTGTGGAACTTCCCGCGCACCCCTGAAATACACGTACCCTGCTCGCACGGGGCCAATCGCGTGTGGGACTTCCCGCGCACCCCTGAAATACACGTACCCTGATGGAATCGCGTGTGGAACTTCACACTCACCCCTGAAATACACGTACCCTGCTGAAATCGCGTGTGGAACTTCCCGCGCACCCATGGAATACACGTACCCTGCTCGCACTGGGCCAATCGCGTGTGGAACTTCCCGCGCACCCCTGAAATACACGTACCCTGCTGAAATCGCGTGTGGAACTTCCCACGCACCCATGGAATACACGTACCCTGCTCGCACTGGGCCAATCGCGTGTTGAACTTCCCGCGCACCCCTGAAATACACGTACCCTGCTGAAATCACGTGTGGAACTTCCCGTGCACCCCTGTAATACACGTACCCTGCTGATTTTGGTGTGGAACTTCCCGCGCACCCCTAATGCACACGTACACAGGACAATCCCGTGTGGAACTTCCCGCGAACCACTGAAATACACGTTCCCCGCTTGGCGTTTGCTGTTTGCCAGCCCGGTGAACTGGTCCAGGGTTAGCGCAGCCCTTTGTGATTATTTGGGGATTTTGAAGGCTTTTCCTTGCGCTAGGGCGTTCTTGGGGGCGTAACTGGCGCTGCTGCAGGGTCGCTGTGCCACGCTGCGCCACGGCTGGTTCTGGATGCGAAAATCCATGAATGCGCTGTGCGCGGAAATCGATTTTAGCGCACGCGGCTGGCGCAGACAATCGCACGCGGACACTCTGCGCCAGCCGCTTGCGACACTTTTCTGCGAAATTCTATGAATTACCCTCATAGTGTTTTTGGAATAAGACGACAATTGGACTACTGTGCTGGAATGGTGAAATTCACTATAAACTCACAAGAATTTTTAATGTACTGACTACAAGTACTGGAAAACAAAAACATACCTATAAAGGAAATCTTCCAGATTTCATACATGTGGAAACATTCATGCACTCTGTGCAACAATGTGACACAAGAAGAAATTCCCAATGAACGCTTCATATATATATCAATACCAAATTGTGAATCCATTCCATTTCAGCAACTTGTACAAAATGCAAACCATGGTAGATTATGCTCTACCTGCAATTCAGATAATCGCTCCACGTTAGTAATACAAACACATAGTAAATACATAATACTTATGCTTCTACGTTACAATGCAGATGGTACCAAAAACAACTGCAAGCTGACTGGATTCACACATAGTCAAATATCACTTGGTAAGAAAACCTTCACAACAATATGTATAATCTACCACGCAGGAGCCACAACCAATTCAGGGCACTAGACGGCATATATAAAAAAGAAATGTGGATGGTTTGAATGTAATGATAGTACCATTACTCTAAAGCAGAGATTACCAGCAAATCTTACAAATGCTTATTTGATGTTCTTAAAACCAAAATTTGATAAATAAACTGTATTTAAACCTTTAAGTAAATTTGTGTTAAAAAAATATAAACTGTTACAATACTCCAAAAGCTATCTAACTGCTCAAAGATTCTACAACAACTAATCAGATAAATGAATACCACTAAATTAGACCAAAAAATACACAGTTAGAATACGCCAATTGGTATCTAACTGTCCCAAAATTATAAATTTGTGTTAAAATAATATAAACTGTTAGAATACTCCAAAAGCTATCTAACAGCTCCAAGATTCTACAACAACTAATCAGATAAATGAATACCACTAAATTAGGCCAAAAAATACACAGTTAGAATACGCCAATTGGTATCTAACTGTCCCAAAAATTTAACAAAATCCAAATAGATAACTCAAAACCACTAAAATATATTAAAAAAATAGACAGTTAGAATACGCCAAAAGGTATCTAACTGCTCCAAAATTTTATAATATCAAAACAAATGAAGAATCTGTAACTGCTCCACAAAAAATACAACAAAGCAAAGTATAAAGCATTAGCCAGAAACAACAAGTGAACACTGAAAACAAACAAACAAATAAACTGTAGCATAACAGAAAAAAGGTTTTTTTTAAATCCAACATGGATTTTTTTTTCTCCCACAGACCCAATGATTTTAGCAACAAATACAGAAACTGATCAAATTGCACAGTACTCTGATTTGTACTCTACTAAATATGAGGGTAGAAAAAAAATAAAAATATATTGCTTATACAATGTAATAAGTCATTACAAAATACTAATACTAACATGCTATTTTCTTTTATCACAGAAATGAAGAAGAAAAACATGGACTCCCATTACTAGACCAAACAGTAAGTATACAATAATAAGGACAACCATAGCAGCATATCACATCCATAGTATCTAATACCTTTGTTCCTTATACATTTGTTTTTCACCCAAAGTTATAAGCAAATATGAATGTGATATGCTGCGGTGGTTGTTGCCAGGGCATACAGTCTTGGGTGCATGGCCAAATGGCCATGCACCCAAGACTCTATGCCCTGGCAACAACCACCGCAGCATATCACATCCATAGAGTCAAACATTTCAACTGTGATCTATGGGAAACTTTTAATGTCCGCGAACAATGTGAGTGTTCTTAGAACACTTTGAACTTGCCAGCGAACAATACGGACACCGTTTTCAGGACACCCCCTACGAACATTTCAGAACAACGCGATAGTTCTTAGAACACTTTCAACTTAACAACGAACAATACGGACAGCGTCCTAAGGACACCCCCTACGAACATTCCAGGACACCGGGAGTGTTCTCAAAAACGTCTTCAGAACACCCCCATTTTGTTTATTTGCGAACATTTCAGGACAACGCGGGTGTTCTTAGAACACATTCAACTTGACAGAGAACAATACGGACAGCGTCCTTAGGACACCCCCTACGAACACTCCCCGGACACCGCGAGTGTTCTTAGAAGCGTCTTCAGAACACCACCATCTTGTGTATTTGCGAACATTTCAGGACACCGCGAGTGTTCTTAGGACACATTCAACTTGACAGAGAACAATACAGACAGCGTCCTCAGGACACCCCCTACGAACATTCCAGGACACCGGGAGTGTTCTTAGAAGCTTCTTCAGAACACCACCATCTTGTTTATTTGCGAACATTTCAGGACACCGCGAGTGTTCTTAGGACACATTCAACTTGACGGAGAATAATACGGACAGCGTCCTCAGGACAACCCCTACGAACACTCCCCGGACACCGCGAGTGTTCTTAGAAGCGTCTTCAGAACACCCCCATTTTGTTTATTTGCGAACATTTCAGGACACCGCGGGTGTTCTTAGAACACATTCAACTTGACAGAGAACATTACGGACAGCGTCCTCAGGACACCCCCTACGAACACTTCCCGGACACCGCGAGTGTTCTTAGAAGCGTCTTCAGAACACCCCCATTTTGTTTATTTGCGAACATTTCAGGACACCGTGGGTGTTCTTAGAACACATTCAACTTGACAGAGAACAATACGGACAGCGTCCTCAGGACACCCCCTACGAACATTCCAGGACACCGAGAGTGTTCTTAGAAGCGTCTTCAGAACACCACCATCTTGTTTATTTGCGAACATTTCAGGACACCACGAGTGTTCTTAGGACACATTCAACTTGACAGAGAACATTACGGACAGCGTCCTCAGGACACCCCCTACGAACACTCCCCGGACACCGCGAGTGTTCTTAGAAGCGTCTTCAGAACACCCCCATTTTGTTTATTTGCGAACATTTCAGGACACCGTGGGTGTTCTTAGAACACATTCAACTTGACAGAGAACAATACGGACAGCGTCCTCAGGACACCCCCTACGAACATTTCAGGACACCGGGAGTGTTCTTAGAAGCGTCTTCAGAACACCACCATCTTGTTTATTTGCGAACATTTCAGGACACCGCGAGTGTTCTTAGGACACATTAAACTTGACAGAGAACAATACGGACAGCGTCCTCAGGACACCCCCTACGAACACTCCCCGGACACCGCGAGTGTTCTTAGAAGCGTCTTCAGAACACCCCCATTTTGTTTATTTGCGAACATTTCAGGACACAGCAAGTGTTCTTAGGACACATTCAACTTGACAGAGAACAATACGGACTGCGTCCTCAGGACACCCCCTACGAACACTCCCCGGACACCGCGAGTGTTCTTAGAAGCGTCTTCAGAACACCCTCATTTTGTTTATTTGCGAACATTTCAGGACACCGCGGGTGTTCTTAGAACACATTCAACTTGACAGAGAACAATACGGACAGCGTCCTCAGGACACCCCCTACGAACATTTCAGGACACCGGGAGTGTTCTCAAAAACGTCTTCAGAACACCACCATTTTGTTTATTTGCAAACATTTCAGGACACCGCGGGTGTTCTTAGAACACATTCAACTTGACAGAGAACAATACGGACAGCGTCCTCAGGACACCCCCTACGAACACTGTCTGGACACCGCGAGTGTTCTTAGAACAGTTTCACTTTGCTTGCGAACAAAACGGACACATGTTGAGTCCTTAGAACACCCCCCAGTCAGTTTATTTAGAACATTTCAGAACACCTGTGATGTCCGCAAACAAATCGAACACAAAAAGAACGTCTAACACATAAAAAACACAACTTTCATCCTATCTCATACACTCCCACCCTCCCCAAACACTACTACACACCAACACACTCTACAAAATACACATTTTGAACAAAGTTTCACCGCGCTGTCCGCAGACGTCTGCGAATCCAAGATGGCGGGCGCTACCGAAAAATCTGACGTGCTTCACGCTCCACGCCGTCCAATCAGCGAACACGTTGCATGTCCGCGAACATCGCGCAAGAAGATTGGCCAATCAGGACACTGTCCGCGGAGCGAACAGGGAAGTGTGTCCGCGAACCGAACACAGATATCACTAATTTTATTTTACCTACTTTTTGGTCATTTTAAAAAAAACTACTGGACGGATTTTCACCAAATTTGCAAAAGCACGCTTTCGGGACCAAGCCGCTGCTCCTGGTCCAAATTTGGTGGAAATCCGTCCAGCGGTTTGGGCTGTAGGCACGAGCAAAAATTTTTTTCCCATTCAGTCTATGGGAAAAAGAAAAGTTTTGGGACCCCCCCTATAGCTTTGCCCCCCCTGGACGAATCCTCACCAACTTGCAATAAAATTCAGAGTGACCCAAATACTTTTTTTGCAAAGTTTGGTGAGGATCCGTCCAGGGAGAGCGAAGTTATAAGCCACCCAAAAAGTGCTCTTCCTATGGAAACAGCAACTTAACCATAACTACATGGCCACTACCGTGGCCATGTAATGTAATCTGTTTATACTTTATCTATTTTTTCAAGATAAAAGTACTGGTACATATTTTCGAAAGGTAGTTGCGTTCCTAGTCTGATACCTACAATTGTTCATTTGTGTTTGGATTTCTATCTCTTTGTTAATCATTATATGTGAGATGTAGCATAACAACATCCTTTAAATTAAGTGTAATAACATCAGTTACTCCATACTGAAGTTAAGGCAGTTCAATGCAACAGACATTTTGCAATTCAATGAAAGAAACATTAGTTGAAGTGACCTTAAAGTGATGGTTTAATATGAGAAAAACCTTGAAATTCAGCAAGTGGTGGTGCTGTGCCACCCAAACTTGGAGTCCCCAAGCCCTGACAACAGCACGTATGACACAACGTGCTCTATCATCAATGTTATCACTGTAATCTAGAGCACAATGAGGACAGCCACAGTCTTTTTCCACATTTCCACGCAAAGTGATTATAATTAATTCAAATATTTTCAATCATCAGCTGTTGATGGCTATTGTGAGTCACTTTAAATAAGAAGAGGTATAGCCAGATGTCCGTTGCACCGAATGATGCCCAATAAGGTCAAAACCTCTCTGAATATGCTTGTATTCTCATACAGACTGGACCTGACTCAGCAGTTCCGGTTCAGCTGCTCCTATTGTTGACTTAATCAGCTTGATTTGCATATTGATGACCCATTCTGCAGTGGCGCAGTAAAACTACACAATGGTGCAATGGTCGCTGCAGAGAGAAGCTCCACCTTTTGTGATTAATTTCAATCTTTCCACACATCGCTTTTTGGAATCTGAAATCCTCCGAAATCTATAACTGGGAAATGTCAGGTGCTGGGATTTCATTCTCAAACCTGCCCCTTCTGCCAAACAGATATTGAAACGTTGCATTACTTTTTATTCTTTTTTCGTGCTTACACTACAATCCGTAAAAGAACTTTGATCCTAGTTTTAAAATCGAAGGGGGTTCATCAATTAAAGCTGTCACGATTACATTGCCTATGGCTGCAAGATGAATGTATAACGTAGGTATTTAATAATTTTATTCCACAGGCGTGAAATTTAGGAAGCTGCACATCTGTGCCCTTGAGGAGAATATCTCAACCTCATGAGTATGTTGTTAATATATGATTGTATGTGTTTTTAACTTGAACTTTTATCCTTACTAATGCTTATTGTGAAGGAAGTTAATTTACTCCTTTAAATCGATGAAACCTCAGGATGTATTTTCAGTGACTTTTTAGACATATAGGGGCTGATTCACGGAATTTCGCGCAGAAATCATGCAAGGCCTGAGCGCTGAGAATTCCGAAGAATATGTGCCTCCCACTTATTCATGTATTGTTTGCACAAAGCAACCGTATTCGCAAGTTGCGATCGGAATGCTCCCGACACGCCCACATGAAAAGCAGGAAACTGCCAGATCAGCTACCTTTGCGTGCTCCCCGGGCGCAAATATACGCACCCTTCAAACAGTGCATGGGGTCCCCCGTAAGCAGGCCTGTGAATGGGTGACCCTGCGCAGGGTCCACTGTTACTGGATCTGGCGCCCCAACAACCTGCATATGTAAATTCGTAACTCACCAATAACTCGGGAAATGTGCCAGCAAACCCATGTAAAACGTTCCTGCACCCTGATACACAGCTTAAGCGCACCCCTACGTTACATTGGAACCACGATTGAGTACACGCACCCTGAAATCTGACATGCAATTCCACCTGCATGCTGGAAATTCTACGCAGGCATTTCCCAGCCGCGACATTGTACGATCGGTTCCATGAATATGTCTCATCGCTCACAATAGTGGGCGTGCGAAGCACTGCCTGCATGCTGTGCCTCGGAACTCCCACTTCTTCACAAGTTATTCCCCATTTCTGGTGTTCCACCCCATTCCCAGCCCTCTGCGCAGGCCATGCCCACCTTCTGCTCAGAGTCTCACGCAAGGCCCTTGAAGGCTCACACAGACGTGCCAAGCCAGCGCAAAATCCACACAAGTCCAGGAAAAGTGCTGCACATTCGATTCCATGAATCAACAGAGTTGCACACACAGATTGGGGGCAAGTAGCCTATTTTCTGCACTTTTTTATTCCATGAAATGGCCCCTTAATGTATAATGTCTGTTTTATGTGCTTTTTCTTGATTTGCATGTATTTTATATTTGTTCTTTAATATTCAAATAAGCAAATTGTGATCTGATCTGAATCTCGAGTCCTTGAAGGCGATGGAATTTCTCAAATTTAATTTGAGACCTCTGTACCCTATCTGGCCCTGCCTTCAATTGTGATGTAATCTTTTTGGCCATATGAGATAACTGTCTCTTTTAGTATATGTGTATTCTACTTTCCCAAGTATGATGTGTTAGGGAGAAGCTAATTTCCCTTACCTTTTGTGACCCCCCAGCAACTTTGCTGGATTTCTAGGATTTGAACTTTTACCTGGGAAGAGTGTGAGCCTTTTTTCCCACTCTTCCATGTATTTTGTGTGTGTTTTACTTTTGTCTTCTTTGGTTATCTTTTATTTTTTATTTTTTTTATTTTGGTTGATTCAAAATATTAAACCTTTCAAAACATATAAAAGTCAGATCATGATTACTTGAATATTTAACAACTTGTTCCAAATATATCATACTTTTCTTTACATATACATATTCTTGATGGCAAAGTAAATGAAATATATCAACAAGTCAAAATTCGTAACATTAAGAATATTAAAAAAAACAATCAAATATATAACATTAAAATACAGTTATAATAAATGAAAGGAACATGATTTGTTAGACAGATTTAAATAGTGCATTAAGATACTGTACAATTGCGATACGGACTGTGAGTGTCTTGTTGGTAAAAAGCCAGTACCACGCTTGTATTTGATTCATGGGGGGTAAAACATAGTGACTCTTGAAAAATACTTCTTTCTCAAATCTGTTTGATCCGGACATTCAATTAGACAGTGCTGTAATGTTTCTTTCTGATCTATTAATTTGCACCATCTAAAATAGTTTTGTTCACTGGTTATCGGTTTTCTTTTTGCTAATACATCACGTGTATGCCAAAGGTTAAATCTGAATCGTAGGTATTCACTGCGCATTTGTGGTGAGGGCCATCTATAAAGATAGTCAGCCATCATTCCCAGTTTCTTATGGCCGAATAGTATTATGTCGAAATCTTTTAACTGTGAACATTGGCTGATAGTATTAATCCAGTCCATCTGGTACAGTTTTATTTTGGCTCTGTCGGGATTATGTAATAGTGTTTCCAGCGGAATGTTGGCATCTGCGAGGATGTCTAAAGTATGTTCTAACCATTTGCTTGGAAATTAGTCCTTAGATGTCATTAAATACCGGGCCAACATACCAACTACATTTTCTGCTGTTAAATTGGTTAAGCATTTTCTTAACAAGGCACATCTTTTCCATTGAACTTGAGAAAATAATGAAGATAAGCCAAGTTCAAATCGTATCATTGCACGAGGTGTACAATTGCAAAGGCATAAAGTCTTTCTCCAAAATTTCGCCTCGATCACATCCCAAAAGACTCGTTGTTGAGGTAATGTCGTCTCCTCTCCATACGTTAATATGGGAACTACTTTTTGTCTATAAAACATTATTATGTGGTCATAGGTGAATTTTGAAAATTTGTACGATAGAAGTTTTGCCTGATTAATTAGAGGTTGCAGCTTTTGCTGAGGTTCTACAATACCATTATCCATCCTCATTGAATTAGTAATTGTAACTCCTAGGTATTTATGGGGTATGGCTTTTTCAAGTTCTTCAGAGCCCAAATGCCAATGTAAAGATTTGACTGCTGTCTTAAGGTTACAAGCTTGTACCAAAACTAGTTTTTGAAATATTTATAATCATGTTGTTCACAGAGGCAAAATTATTCAACTGATCTAGCATATTTTGCAACCCACTCGGCGTTTGAGCTATCAAAATTAAATCATCGGCATATAGTAAGTAGTTGATGGAATGTAAACCCAATTTTGGAGCATCACAGATGATATTTTGAAAGGCGCATCTGATATCCAATATGAATAGATTAAAAAGCCTTGATGCCAAGATGCATCCTTGTTTTAGTCCTCTTTGGGTACAAATATACGCCGATAATAGCCCATCCAATGTTAGCCTCACCTGCATTAAGG
Organism: Ambystoma mexicanum; assembly: GCF_040938575.1. NCBI lineage: Eukaryota > Metazoa > Chordata > Amphibia > Caudata > Ambystomatidae > Ambystoma > Ambystoma mexicanum. The sequence continues at coordinate 558,198,691 of NC_090930.1, forward strand.
TGTTGGTGTGTAATAGCATAATTAGGGCTAATAGCGAAGGGGGGGCAATTATATTTGGTTAGTTTCTGGTATAGTAGTGATCTATCGATCGAATCGAAAGCCACTCAGAAATCTACAAAGGCCATAAATAGATTTTGGCCACGTTTTACATATTTTGTTTTGATGAGATGTAGAATCATAATGTTCGGGATCGTGCCCACTCCTGTAACAAAACCGGCATGTAAGGGGTCATGTAGGTTTGAATTTGAGTTCCAGCTCTTGAGCTCGTTTAACAAAAGCCGGGCAAAAATCTTGCCCGGAGCATCCAAAAGAGCTATAGGCCGGTAACTGCTTGGCACATGACGATCTCCCTTTTTATATATCGGCACAGTTACCGAATGCCTCCAAGATTGTGGGATAGTTTGATGTTTATTTACTAAGGTGAATATATTATACAGAATTTGGGCCCACAGAAGTGGATTTTGTTTAAGCAAGTAATTAGAAAGGCCATCGGGGCCACAGGCTCTAAAACGACTAATAGATTTAATACACAGTTGAATATCTAGGAGATCAAACTTCAAATAAAACTTGCAGGACAGGGCGTATCATCAAGGCTTACCTTGTTTGCTGGATTAGCATATAAGTTAGTGAAATACATGATCCGGTTACTTTCAGTAACGCTGTTCACTTGGGCAAGCATCTGGGATCCTGTATGCGTGCCATTTATGATAGACCATATTCTCGAAGAATTTTTAGTTTTGATGAGGTTCAACATGTGTGAGCCATCTTTTAGATATAGGGAAGCCCGTCTTGCTCTTAACCAGTTTTTATATCTGGTTTTGATGTTTGCTAGGGCTGCACTTTTTAAGCTTGCTTGGAGATGGCAGATCAATCTTTTTTCAGCTCTAAATTGTGACTTCCTCGCCTTTAACTCACCATCATACCGATGCAACTGTTTACTTGTATCTATAGTTTCCTTCGAAAAAGAGGGGCATCTTTGTGTAAAATATTGCATCTGTAATGAGAGAGTTTTCTGTGGAATAGAGATGGTGAGCTAAAAACTTATTATAGTTTTGCAAGTGTTGTTCTGTACATCATAGTCTATTGCCTCTAGAATTAACAGACAAATTGGTAAGGGCTGATGTTTTCTCCACAATTCTTGGACCTGTTCCAATTCGCCATTTAGCAGTAAGTATTTCATGATCACTATAATGCGAGTTCACAATCTGAAACGCATCCACTGCAGGAAACATGGAGGCACTTACATAGATGTAATCAATCCACGCGACGGAGACACCCTGACGCCAAGTTGGATGAGCAGGCATGTCGGACTCACATGATTCATTAAGCATCACCAGGTTGTGGGAAGTTGTACATTTGTCCCAAATGTTTCGTCTTGAATTAGATTGCTGTGCAGTTTTGCCTAGGCAGTTGAGATTGAGATCACCTCCAATAATTACATGTTTAATTGAGCTATCTAATGAAATTGCGAGCATAAGCTCGTAGAGATTCTCAATAAACCGTGCGTCCGAGATGCCCGCTGGGTTCCAGTACACATTGACAAAAGCATATACATTCAATAAAGTGCTGACCATTACCATTTGCATAAAGCCATTCATCGTAGGCCATTGACACGCTATAATTCCTGCTTGTGTTTTGATGGCAATAAGAAGACCTGATGAAGGACGCCCATTGAATAATTTTAAAGCAGCATAAAGGAAAACATCATAGCCATCTATTAAAGGGGGATTCATAAGCCACGTTTCTTGAAGCATTATGTAGTCATATTTCATAAGATCACAGAAACTCACTGATAGATGCTTATAGCCTCTCGTATTCCAACTAACCATGAGCTCCAATCACCCGCAACTGCTTGTATTGGCTATCTTTGGGTTTGTGAACAAGAGCATACCACAGCTATCGACTGTGATTTGGGATCATTTTTGCGCATGAAATTGGAATTTTTACCACCGGGGAGCTCTTTTCTTAGATTCTTTTGGAGATTTTGAACATCAACAACACCTAATTCAAAACCCAGATTATACAGAGATTCTTTCACTTGCCATATGGTTTTTTGCACTACTCTAGAATTAATCCAAAGTTTTATGCTCAGGATTACTTTGTTTCTAGGAAAGTCAACATGTATGATGTCAGATGACCTAATGTCTTCAAGCTGCGGTATATCTGAAAAGATTGCCAATGCCGCGCGTCGATTCAATACATATTGTGGTAATGGTGACGGTCGACACGTTAGGGTCAGCGCATAAGCAGCTGGAATCTGGCTTACCAACGGAAACAGATCATCTTTAGAATCACACACCTTTATCTCTTCACTTTCCCCTCCACTCTTTGCTTGAATTGGATTAAAAAATGTTGTCAATGTTGATTGAAGTAATTGTATGATTTGAGTCGAGTCAATTGTAAGAGGCTCACCCACTCCCGGATCACTGTTGAGTTTTGGTTCTTATTAACTTCAGAAAAGGTCAGACTTACTTAGTGTTAACACAGTGCAACTCAATGACATTATGATGTAACCAGATTCTAACTGGAATGTATTGCTGTGCTTATTCTGATTAGAATGCTTGTCTAAGTTTTCTTTTGTATGTAAAGGAGTTGGAGCCTGCCTCTTGAGGAGGGCGCCTGCTGTGTATTACTCTCCATGATACTTACAATAAATCTTCAATCAAGTGTGCGTTTGGTCGTGACTTAACAATCACTTTCATTATTAGGAGAATTAGAGGCTTGTTTATTCACTTTGTATGTTTCCATTCTAACAGGTGAGGCTAACGACTCTTTCAAACTCTTTCTTTTAGGTTGTATGTGATTAGGTGTAGCTTGTGACGTAGCACTGTCTACATTAGGGTTACTTCCTATTTTCAGCACTTGAGCTTCTGTGGAAACCGAAGGTGTTCTTTTTGATGGTAAATACGCCGACATATAGGCGTCCACCGTTTTTCGGATTTCAGACCGCTGTAATGCTGCGGGAACTTTAACCTTTGGGAGCAAGTTTGATTGGGGTGCTTGACGTGCTTGTTGGACTGTGATCACATTTAGCAAATCATCAAGTGGAGCATATGGTGTTACTTCTACATTCTCTATACTGTTGGAAGCAAAAGTCACCTTTTTTGTCAAATCAAATTTTTGATATTTTTTGGTTATCACTTTAGATGTGAGAATGGAGTTGTTTGTCACTTTTGGGATAGAAATTGCTTTAATGAACTGCTTAGTTTTTGCTCCACTGATTTTCGTTTGGGATTTCTGATTTTTGGGTAGTTTTAATTCTTTCGTTATCATTGGAGGGATTGTTTTATCTTTATTAAAAATTGTATAAGCAGTTTTTTTATTTTTTGTAGGAGCAAATAGGGATTGTTGTATACTTCCTAATGATTGGGAATCAGACATTTGTGAATCCACCCCAACAACCACCGGCAAAATTACACAGTCGTTATCCACCTCCATGGGTTTTGAACTGACTTCTGTAATGAGGTAGTGAATCATCGGCAGTGTTGGTTGCATTGTGGAATCAGGTGTTGGGACACTGCTCATCTGAGAATATGCTGATACCATTGACACAGGAATGTTTTGGTTAGAATTTAGTATCTGTTGTGGCAAAGAATTGTGTAGAAAAGCAGTCGTTTCACGTTGCCACTGTAGTATTTGTTCTATCTGCGCATGTTGAATACACATTTTTCCTTCTAACGTTTCAAAAAGTTTAGTCATAGTTTGCAAGGCTAGATTCATAGTTGTAAACGTGATTTCAAGCACTTTAGTGATAAAATCAGAGGGAATCACTCTAGAAGGTTCAGGGGAATCACGTATTTTTCGTGGAGTTGGGACAGAGTACGAAGCTATGGAACTGACTGATGTGTGACTAGAGTCTACAAATAGGACCGGGGACTTTGATAATGAATGAGGGGACACCTCATTGCGTGAACTTGGGGTTTGAACATTCAAGAAAATTCACATTAAATTCACTTACACCTGGCACGGCCTCCACTGCAGTACCTGCAAGAAAAGGTGCATTAGAAATTGAGCCCAAAAGTGTGTTATCCGATGGCGCAAGATGTGATAAAAAAGACCACTGATTTTGTTGCATCACCAGGAGGGCAATGGATTTCACATGCTTTTTCCTGTAATATTGGCGGCATGATGGCAACTACACTCTCCTCTGCGAGACTTGTTTGTGGGGCCGAGATAATGTCCCCCTCCAAATCCAAGTCTTTGCAGTACTTCCGAATGTCCGCCATTACCGCTTGTTTCAATATGTTTTTTTTTTCCATTTGGTGTTGGGAGATGTTTAGCTGGAGTCGAGCTCATTAAAGCCGTCGGTAGCTTCATACTTTTAATGATGGATGAGCCCGAATTTAGAGGATTGGCTAAGGTATGGGCTGACACGGGCATGCCCGACTTCAAGGAATGAAGTCTGCGCTGCATGTTAAACAGCTGTGCTCTAGCGTTCAGCACTGTTAAATGGCAGTCTGGCGCCCCGCTAATCAGCACCCCGTTACACCAAGCGGGACCGCCCGAGAGCTCCCTCGCCCTCGCTCACTCTGCAAAGAGGCGAAGAGGCACTCAGCAGGCACTCCGCTTGTGGGTATTGCAGTCCTTCTTTTCAGAAAAGCGCAAAAGTTGACAAGAAAGAAGCAGTCCAGTAATCCAAATGTCTTCACAAACGTCCGCGGCAAAGCGGAACTTTCCGGGACTTCTCAAGACAAACTATTATAATAACAAGAAAATGGGAATGACAGAGCAAATCACCCTTTTCACATATACCAATAGTAGCTTATGGGTGCCACACTCACTAAGTTATTAGTGGGACGTATCAGACCACAGCCACTAATTCACAGTGGATTATTTGTTAAAAGTTTCCAAAAGGCTGACAATTTGGTGCTTGCACGGCTCAAAGAGCTAAACACCACAGTCACCGCTCACCAGATGCAAAGGAAAGAAGATGGTGCCAAATAACAGATATTAATATGTCAGGTCAGCGGCTCAAAGAGCAGAGCTCCGCAGTCACCGCTCCAATAGGCAGGGCAATCTTCAATTAGCTCACACCAACACTTCAGAGATAAAACCCCAGCCGTTGCTACTGAGTCACAGCAGAGGTTTAGAACGCGTTCCAAACTGCAGTTCCTGTTCCAGTCTAGCAGGATAGCATTTCAAATGAATGTCTTGAGTCTTGAATAAAGCGACGGCAAAATGCCATCATGCTGTTTAAGTTTTTTCAACTTAGCCATATCGAGACGTGTGTTTGTTATTTACAGATTGGCAGGCAGAAAGGACAGAGTGCAGTAGTCGGATAGTTCAGGGTAATTAATCAATATAACTCGCGAGAGAGGCTCTTGTGATAATAAATAAAAAATAAATCTCTCCTGTTTACAAGTAGGTAAAGTGACCTGCCGTAAGAACTCGCAATACCCAGCACTTTGTAGAAATATAACCAGGCAATCACAACCGCACTGACAGCGGTATATTCAGCGGGCTACCAGCGGGCTCAAAGCAGGCACACGGCTTTGGTTATGGAGTTTTAAAACAACTCCAGTGGTATCATCTTTTTCTATGTATCACACAACACCTTCAGTGTAGTGGCACAGGGTTGTCTTTCAGACTCCCCAAAGATTTAAATGCCTTCTCTGGGACTGACTACTGTCTCCCAGAGTCTGTAAAGTTAAATTGGCTTTACTAGTCTTTTTAAATTTACTGACCCAGCACACACTATCTTCCTATAGGGTGCTGGAGGGGGTGCTTAGCTTCCCCTGCGTCAAAACACTCATTTAACAGTAACATTTTACCCTTTCCTACTTCAAATGGCTGGTGGCAGTGGTTTAGATCAACTACCTTGATTTTTCCCGACCGCTAACAACGGTAGCTAAAAATCGGGTCAGCCATGTTTTTCAATATGGCGCCCAAGACCTAACTGGAAACAGACTCTGGCCATATTTTTTCGCCATTTCTTTTAGGAAAGGTCCTTCTTGTGTTTGTCTCTGCGCGCCAAACCAGGTTTGGTCCTTTTGTTCGTTGGCCTTTGGCGGGCTTCAGTGCTGAAGCCCTCATCTGATGCCAGGGTGTCTGCGGTGGACAGGATGTGAGGTAGGTGCCCGAAAACGCCCTGTGCTTACTCTCCTAGGAGACCTGAATGCACTCTGGCGTGATTGGCTGACTGGCTGTCTGGCAAGGACAGCCACCCTGCTGTGTGAGTGACAGCCAGGCTGGAATGAATGGGGGAAAACTGTTTAAAAGCAGGTCTCTGGGACTTGGAAAGCAGAGTCGACCACTGGAACGAAAGAACCGAAGAGGAGAGGAAGGAAAAAGACTGCTGCAACTCCTGGATGACCGATGAAGCCCTGATGCAGGTCCAAATTGCCTGAAACTCTGACGACAGAGAAGCCCTTCAAGGTTAACTTCTTCCCTTGAGTTTGGTGGGCACTCACACCTTAAACCAACGTCTTGCTAGAGCTTTTGGCCTCTTCCCTGGGCAGTGCAGTAACCTCCTGACGTCCTCCTTCTTGTCCTCATGACTGAAGCTCAGGAACAGCGAGATCTGCTCAAACTGCCAGGAACAACTGCCTCAGTTACAGCTTTCTTCATTGACAAGGTACGGTGCAAACACGGTCCGGAAATCTTTTCAGCCATCGAAAAAGTGCGTGAAACTTTCCTCAACTACAAAGGCTTGTCCTTCACTAAACATTCGTCAAACATTTCGCCTAGCCAAATCCTTTAAAAATCCGTGGCAAAGACTTAACCATTATATACCAGAACTGTGCTATCCTATACAAAAGACTCTGAACCATTGACTTTGGCCCAGGCCTGTTGAGAAGAATTGCTGGTTGTATTTAACTGAAACCCTTTGCCCTGTCTATGAATGTATTTGGGCTGTCTATTCTTATAACCTTGTTGTTTCCCTCCTTTATTAAGTATCTGAAGTGCCATTTTGCTCTCACTTCATTTTGGAGTTAAACTTGTTCATCTACTTACCGGTCGGATTTTTGTGGTGTATTAGTGTGTGATATTGAGCTGCTTATGCTAGAGTGATGTTTTCTAAATGACTGAGTAAATAAATGTATATTCTTTTACCAAGAAACCTTGAGTAAGTGTTTACTTGAATCACTCTATTAGTTGGTCCTTTGTGTAACTTGTTCTACTGCTCACTTAAACTCTTGAGATAAGTCTGGCTGCTCAGCCATCGCTACCACTTTACTGTGTAGTACATGTTTGTACCAAAGGTGAAATTGTGCTTACACTTGTAGTCCTAATTGCCTGTAGTGTTCCCCAAGTGTACCGCAGGTGATTCAGCCTACCCAGATATTATGCTACATTAGCACCCTGATTGGGGAGCCAGCCGGGCTTAAACCACTGGTGCAAGCCTGCGTTCCATGGCACCTGATGGCCGGCTCTGCCCGCAGTCATCTTGCCCACCCCTCCTCTGTCCCCTTTTTTTTTAACCCTCCCACCTCCCTACATACCTTTTTTGGGTGGTGGCGGTGCCGTCGCTGCATCTGCTACTTTCCCATGCCTTCCGCAGGCTGGCATGGAAAGGGAAGAGAGGTTCCGTACAGAGCCCCACCTTCCCTTTCCATTGCAGCCATCTTGGTAAAGGATTTTCCTTTGAACAACAGGAAGCCGTGTGCGTCCCGTTGAATGAAGGAAAATCCTTTTTTAGAACCCCAGTTTGCCGCTTTTGTAGCCCGGGGTGCTAATGGCCTTAAGCTGCCGTTTCAAGTGCTGGAACGTGGGTAACGGCCCAGAGCCCTCGTTAATGGCCTTCACTGCGCTTGGACCGTTAACTTGGGCTGTCGGCCATTACCCTCGTTCCAGCCCCTGGAATGGGGGCCTAATGCCACATTGAATGGTGTAGTAGTAGCTTTATAATATGTCATGCACCTGAATTATGATTTTAAGAGACCAATAATGTGCTTGTACACTATTATGCAACACTGGATTAGCCAGTTTAACTGATGTCCACAGCATCAGTTATCTACCAGATTTGACTTGAAAAGTCATTCATGACTTTCTTTCATCCTCTTTTTCAATATAATTGGTTAATTGGGCCTCCAAAGTATAGGCATAAGTCATGATCAGGCTGAATCCTTTTGAGGTGTGTCACTCGCAGTAAAACTACCTCCCAGTCTAAAAGAAGGGAACCTACTGACTTCCAATGGCCACTTGAATTAGAAAGTACAACATATTTTTTTTTTTATTAATTTTTTTTATTTAAAGTGTGTTATGTATGACTAGCAGCCTTTTCGGACTGGCATATCCACAAAAATACATTTGTACACATCTACATTAGTTTTGTCATAGAATAATAACATTCATCATATACAAGTGATTCATACAATTAACACCATGGATAAACTCATTGTTAAAATCAATCTTAAAAGCTACCATCATTATTAGTCATCATGTATTTACAGATTTCTTCCCAAACATATATTGTCAATATGTTTAATACTGAAGAGTCGGCTCCAAACAAACTGCTCCGGAATGCATCAGAGGCGGGCTCCTTAAACTTCTCATATGCGCGATCATATGTTGCTTCTAACTTTTCACAATGTGTATGCACGTGTCTTGCTGTCTCTATGGATTTCCCACAGAGTCTGCATAGCCTATTGTGCCATGGAATACCTCTCCATGCCACAGTGATTTCCAGTACCTTGATTGTCTGTAGTCTGATCGATAGCAAGAAGCCTAATCATTGCCGGCTATCGTTATTTTGTTAGATAGGTTTTTGGGGCTACTTATGTGAAAAGATTGTCTAACATATTCATGAAACTTGTTTAAAGCTCCAAGGTGTGTCAAGGCTATATCTATGTCGTGGATCCTTGCTTTTGCTAGTATCTTTGCCAAGTTAAAATCTAGCCATGTCTCTAGGGTCTGAGTAATTCCGATCTTGGTCATGTAGCTTGTCACTCTGGTATCTAGTTCGCTATACCGTTTAAATGTTACATATCTACAAGCACGTTGGGCTGTAAGCGACAGTAAACTATCAGGGCCTGCCATTTCATATTAAATTTTGGCCCATAGGTTAAAAGACGCAACTGACCATATCGTACCTAGTGATGGTAGACCCAATTTTAGCCTGATTGCCTGAACCGACATGCCTGGTGGTAAATTTAACATGGAACAAAGAATCTTTTCCTCAAGTTTGCCAACAACTTCCTCCCACTTTCAAGGGAAGACCTCCAAAGCATACATGATCGTAGACACAATTGAGACTTTATATGCTAATATTTTTGGTTCGAGACATCTCCCCCTTTGGGCATCAATCGTCTTCCTTAAAACTAACCATTTCCTCCAGGCTTTCTGAGTTACCTCTTCTAAAAGGGCTGCTGCTGAAAATGTTTCCCTTATAGTAATTCCAAGATAACAGTAACTGTTGGTGGTTCCCACTCTCTCTCCTCCTAACCACCAATGCTTATCTTTGTTGACAGCGCCTGTTTTACTGAATACCATAATTGTTGTTTCACTAATATTGGGTTTCAAGGCCAATTCTGCAGAAAAAGAGGACAAAGCCTGGAGAGATCGTTGTAGGCCTATTTTGGTCCTATCCAGAATCACCACATCATCTGCATAGGACAGGCATACCAGGCCCTTGTTTCCATATTGGGGAGGGGTATTGAGTACCTCTCCCAACCCTTTTGTAAGCAGGGAGAGGTACATTTAAAAAAACAACGGTGCCAATGCATACCCTTGTTTTAAACATTTCCATGTAGGGATGGAGTCAGATAATATCCCAACCTGTGATAGCCTCATTTTAACTACTGTATCCCCATACAGGGCTTTTATAAAATGCAGCAGCGGGGGATCTATTTTCCATTCCTCTAAAATTGACCATAGCCTCCCTCTGTCCACGCTTCAAACGCAGACAAGTAGTCCACGAAACATGCAAATAAAGCCATCCCTGGTTTAGTTTCAAGGTCAGAAATCAATGTCAACAGGGTCCAGAGAGGATGAGTTGTTGACCACCCCTTTCTGAACCCTGTTTGATAATAAGTAAGTATTCCTTTTTTGGCTACCCATTCCGTGAGTAGTTCCAGTAAGGTGTTTACGAATACTTTCCCGCTACAGTCCAGCATAGCCAGGAGGGTTTAGTTTTTCGGGCTTTCTCTCAGGCCTTTTTTAAAAATAGGAATTAGTATGGCACTTTTCCAGGACTCTGGTATTATCCCGGTTTGGCAGACCTGCAAATACAGTTGCTTTAATGTACTTACCCAAAACTCCGGATCACCTTTCAGGGTCTAGTTAGTGAGGCCGTCAGGGCGGGTTGCACTAGATGATTTTAATTATTTAATTTTGGCTACCATATCTACTGTTTTAAGGTGTTCTCCCACCATGCTGTTTGTCATCGAGCAAATGGTCTGACTTAAATTTTGAGGGCCCTAAAATGTCCTTTTGATGTATTCTATCCATTTCATTTCCATTACTGAAACGATTTCCTTCTGACCTGTATGAGAGCCTTGCTCCTTACCCAGCCAATGCCAAAAAACGTTTGCATCATTTGTTCTTATTAGTTTATTCAGGTACTTCCACCCCTGATCTTCACAGGACACCCTATGGTTATGAAGCCATGATGTATATGGATGAGATCAGTTCTTTAAGTTCTGGCGCTGACCTCTCATGCTTTTTTCAATTTATTAATTGCAGAGTTTAGCTCTTTCTTTTTCTTGGCAATAAGCGGGTCAAACCGACAGTACATTTTTGTTCCCCACTTTCTTAGAGGGTGCAGTTTCAGTAGTTACTCTACCGAGCACTTCCGCCATAATATCTTGCACCTTAATCCGTCCATAACTACCAGCTGATTTTTTAAAAGCGCATTGTATTTAGCCATCATTTTAGGGGTCCAGCGTAAGCGGTATCCACCAGAATTGACCTCAAGTTTGTCCTTTAATTAGACTTTTGGCCTCAAGTCGATTTCACATAGGTCAGTAATCAACATTACATGGTCACTGACTTTTATAACAGTTATCTCTAATGTCAAGTCGTGTTTGTCCACAAAGATGAAGTTGATTCTAGATAATATTTTACCATTGGACTAGGTGGTGTCTTTAACCCATTAACCGGGTGGATTGGTACCAGGTCAAATTCAGCCATCGTTCTCATCCACGCCATAGCTCTTTGTCTCCCTCTTGGGTCCGGGTTCACCTTCCCGCCCAGCGTCCCCTGCTGTATTTGTCGACCGTCTACGTTAAAATCCCCTGTTATAACTATCCCCCCCTTTTGTGTGTTGCTCGCCATGCCCTAAGTGTTCTTGTCAAGACCTCTCTGATAACCTATTTTTACCTGCAGACTTAAAGCACAGACCACTTATCTTAATGTTGAGAATAATTGGTGTACTAAAAATATTGGAACCCATCCCCAGACACTTGGATAGAATTCAGTGGATAATATAATTTTGAACCACAGCCGTCTAGCAATCACACCTATCTGGGACTCTGTCAAGCATCATACTTCTGTCTGACCTGGACCCTCCATGTCCCAGATTCACCTACAAACTCCCACTGACACACCCAGGTCACTCTGGCCAACTTCACGGTTCAATCATAGCAACTGCATTTAGAAAGTGTTGCAGACTGCAATACCGATCAATGCCTTTGACAAAAGGATACTCCTTCTGACATATTCAACACTTTTCACTACACTTTTGAAAGGTCCTTCATTAGTCCCTGTCAAAATCCACTTGAAATGCCTGGCCAAATCAGCTGGTCAAGCTATATGTACAACAAAATGAAGCAAGTCTCAAACTACACTAATAATGCCTCACCCATCACAGAAGACAGTTTTGTTTCCCAAAACCCTCAGTGCTAGCTGTAACTGTCTTGTACGCATTCTGCGATCTACACTACCATTCCCTAACTGCCTTAATCATGAAATATTCAACACTGTTGCTTGATGGATAGAACATTTAGAACCAATTACAACCGCAGGAATTGCTTTGGGAATCCCTACAAACCATCATTCATTTTTCAGCATGCTGTGCATCGCAGAACAGGAAAACACATGTGAAAATGAGCCTAGAAAGCGATGGCCTTTCTCAAATTTAATTTGATACCACTGTACCCTACCTGGCCCTGCCTTCAATTGTGATGTAATCTTTTTGGCCATATGAGATAACTATCTCTTTTGGAATATGTGTATTCTACTTTCCCAAGTATGTTATTATGCTACATTAGCACCCTGGCGGGGAAGCCAGCCGGGCTTAAACTACTGGTGCAAGCCCATCATCCATGCCACCTGATGGCCGGCTCCCCCGGCAGCCATCTCCCCCACCCTTTGTCCCCTTATGTAAATTAGCACCCCAGTTTACTGCTTTGGTAGCCTGGGTAGCTGATGGCCTTAAGCCCCCGTTCCAAGTGCTGGAAAGGGGGTAACAGCCCAGAGCCCTCGTTAATGGCCCTCGCTGCGCTCAAACTGTTGACTTGGGCTGCCAGGCTGTTACCCCCCGTTCCAGCCCTTGGAATGGAAGCTTAATGCCACATTGAATGGTGTAGTGGTAGCTATGTAATATGCCATGCACCTGAATTAGGATTTTAAGAGGCCACTAGTGTGCTTGTTAACTAATATGGTGGCACTGGATTAGCCCGTTTAACTGATGTCCACAGTATCAGTTATCTACCAGATCTGAATTGCAAAGTCATTTCTGACTTTCTTCCATCCAATTTTTCACTATAATTGGTTAATTGGGCCTCCAAAGAATAGGCATAAGGCATGATCAGGCTGAATCCTTTTTGGATGTTACACTCTCAGTAAAACTGCCTCCCAGTCTAAAAGAAGGAAACCTACTGACTTCCGCTGGCCACTTGAAATAGTCAGTACACCATATTTTTACCTACAGACCTAAATACCACTTATCTTAATATTGAGAATGATTGATGTACTCAGAAGTATTGGAACCCGTCCCCAGACACTTGTATAGAATTCAGTGGATCGTATAATTTTGTACCAGAGCCCTCCAGCAATCACACATATCTGTGACTCTGTCAAGCATCATACTTCTGTCTGACCTGGACCCTCCATGTCCCAGATTCATCTACAATCTCCGACTGACACACCCAGGTCACTCTGGCCAACTTCATGGTTCTATCATAGCAACTGCATTTAGAAACTGGTGCAGACCTATTACAATACCAATCAATGCCTTTGACAAAAGGATACTCCTTCTGACATATTCAACACTTTTCACTACACTTTTGAAAGGTCCTTCATTAGTCTCTGTCAAAACCCACTTGAAATGCCTGGCCAAATCAGCCTGTCAAACTATATGTACACCAAAATTAAGCAAGTGTCAAACTACACTAATAATGCCTCCCCCATCACAGAACGCAGTTTTGTTTTGCTCATCTGGTAACTGGCAATGATCTTAGCCAAAACCCTCAGCGCTAGCTGTAACTGCCTGTGTATGCATTCTGTGATCTACACTACCATTCCCTAACTGCCTTAATCATTAAATATTTAACACTGTTGCTTGATGGATAGAAGATTTAGAACCAATCGTAACCGCAGGAATTGCTTTGGGAATTCCTACAAACCATCATTCATTTTTCAGCATGCTGTGCATCACAGAATAGGAAAACACATGTGCAAATGAGCTTCAGTACAGCCCTCAAAGAGGAAACGGTGGTGCAGAAATACTCTGCATCTTCCATTATGCACTGGATCACAAGGTTTCAGTCTCATTGAGTGCCATCAGTGAATTGTGCCTTCGGATGCAGCACAGTAAGCTTAAACCCATGTCTGAGGATAACAGTCACAAGAAGAGTGACACATGCAACTTTGAAACGTGGTGGATGGAAAGTTTTGATTTAATCATAATCATGTACAAGGTAGTCTTGAAGCAAGCAACATATGCACAATTCTCAACAGTTAAAGAGGAAAATAATATAATGTTCAGACAATCACAATTCCCAGAATGACATGAATGTATCTACCTATAGAGCTCTATAGAGCTCAGAAATAAACACTAGTACTGCAACATTGCACAATGTTCACCAACTAATAGAGACAGCAATCTATCACATTCTCATGGAGGGTATCAAAGTCTATAGACAGAGAAAAATACAGAAACATGTGCCAGAGATGGCCATAAGCAGAGTCTGAGAGTGTCCTGGAGGTTTTCACATTGATGAGTCTGTTTTCCCATGATCAGTTATTTTGTGGCTTTAGACATTCAGCACTGCTACAGGGTTTGTCCAAAAAAGAAATAACTAAACCCCCTTTGCTCTGTGTGCTCCTCTCAACAGATGTTTGATGACATTTTTAGTTTGAGAAACTCTGCTTTTTCTATTTCCTCAAGATATATGCACTAATTCACTGCCTTCCAGTAAACAGGAAAGTCGTTTTCACGTTAGTAAAGAGCCTGTTTCTAATAGAATCCTACTTAAACATGTCCTACTGCCACCATCAGCTAATGCCAGCAAATGCCTCGATTCATTTGCTGATCAGTTCTTGAAAATGCAAGGTGCAAGTCTGTAAGATAAAATGCACAGGGGGCCTCTGACTAAGGCAGGACACATCTCCAAATTCTCGTCCTTATTACGGGTGTGAATGTGCACAGACCTTAAGCATCTCTTCCCATTGATTTTTGAAGGAACAGACTAAACCATAGACTCTTAATGGCTCTGCAAGCTTTGTGTTTGGAAGCGAATGTCAAGCCGTGTTTAGTGCTTAAAAGAGAAATATATACAAACATACGTCAATAACGTTGTCTTGGAAAGTCCTGTCAACTAGTGCAAGGGACATCAACTAAAATTTCATGCCTATGTAAGACGTGTTGATATACATAGCTTTTACTGACAATTGGGTCGATCTAGCCAAAGAAGATTTAAAACTCTTTGGCCCATAACTGTCATAATTATAGGAAACCCTGATTAGCCTGGTTAGTGCCGGATTGTATCCATCAATGTGGCCAATCAGCTGTCTGCTTGAAAAGTGAAACAACACTACTTGAAACAGACAAGGTTAACACATGTAAACATCACGAAAGATTCCTTTGACAAGATAGAATTTATTTCCATTCTTAAATTCTGTCAGGCAGGTTAGCATTGCTGACACCATTCTTTCACAATGAAGATATTTTGCTTAAGTTTGAGAACAACTCATCATATTTGGATGAAGATGCCTGGCTCCAGTTGGTCTTATTCAGAATGGCATGGGTGGCGTTCATGATCATGAGGAGGGTGTTGTTATGAGAACCGCCTCTATGTTGGAGGTCTTGAGGACGAAGAGTGTGCGAATGCACATAAGGTGGAGACATAGTGGAAACACTTGCAGTTGGCAGTAAAACATCAAGCGGATGTGTACTTTCCAGATATCAAAACTCAAATTTCAATGCAATTATAATACAAGCTGTTTGTGATCAGTATCCATTTGGTCCTCAGGGACCATGACCCTCGAAGGGATCATCAATTCCCTTCTCCTCCCCTTCGTCATAGGGCAGAAGAAAAGGAATCCTCTTCACATGTGTCGCGTGCATCCAGTGTCCATTCCGGTCACTCATACTGCGGTTTGCATAGCCAAAAGGATCTGGTATGCCCCTCTCAAAATTCTTCACCAGGACCAACTGACCAATTTAGAGTCGATGACCGGGACCCACATGTTTTACAGGGAGGGCTGCTGCTTGTACCTGTTGGTGAATCAAATTTTTTGAGTCAACTGATCACAATAGTCAGACAAAATCGGGTACTCAATTTCTTTCAACTGCTTAGGCCTTGGTGCATTCCATACATTGGCTGGTCTCCCCCATGACAATCTCATAGGGGGAGAGCCATGTCTTGGATTGTGTGGTTGTCCACATTGATAGTAAGGCTATTGGCAAAGCGTCTGGCCATTTCAGATTGCTGTGCGCACACACCTTGGCAATTTTGTTCTTTAGTATTCTGTTCTGGCATTCCACAAGGCCAGCACTCTGAGCACGTCTGGCAGAGTGGAACCTTTTATCAATCTGTAATCCCGCAGATACTTGCAGGATGACAGCAGCGATAAAATGTGGACCATTATCAGACGAAATTACTCTCGGCAATCCAAACCTAGGAAAATATTCCTTAAACATGTTCTTTGCCATTGACATTGCTTTGGCATCTTTCAGTGGGAAAGCCTCAACCCATTTGCTAAAGGCACAGATCACAACTAGGACATATTTATAGTTTTGGCAATGTTCCATCTCAATGAAATCAAAATGGATCACCTCAAAAGGCATGGAGGGGGGGACCAATACTGCCCTTCGGTGTCAGTGTTCCCTTCCCAATGTTATTTTGCAAACATATCATGCAACTCTGGACCAAACGTTCAGCAGTTTTCTGGAAATTAGTGTTATACCAGACGAGATATAACTGTTGGCAAATCTTTTTGGCACATATGTGTGTTGGGCCATGAGCCATGGTAACCACATGTTGATCTCGGGTAATTTGCTCAGGGGCAATGCACTCGCCTTGGAAGCAAGACGACACGGAGCAGCACAGGTTCGATCCCCGGGTCCGTGCTTAGAAACCTCTGGGTATTAAGCGCGTTATAAATAACCTATCGTATCACAGCATTGACATAGGCATTGGGTAGCATCCATTTTTGCTTCTCATTATCCACCCAACAACCCTCATCCAGAGCCGCTGGACTCTCAGCCCACTGTTTAATTTATTCTGGGGTAGCTTCACCATGAATTTCTTTTATACAGCTAATCCCCTCATCCATCATACAAGTGTCAGTAACCCATCTTGTTGGATCGACCACGTACATCTTTGAGAGCAAATCAATAGCAGTCTGTTTGGCTATTCTGTCAGCAAAAGCGTTCCCTTTTCCTACGTCGTCTGTCACTTTCTGGTGTGCGGCACACTTAAGCGCAAGTGCTGACAGCAACCAGACTATCAGAGTACCATGTTGAATTTTTGTTCCATGTAAAAGCAAGAATCCTCTCTCAGCCCATAGTCGACCAAAATTATGAACCACCCCAAATGTGTACTATCTGTATATATATTTACACTAAGCCCTTCCAAAATTTCACAAGCTCTGGTTAGCGCAATAATCTCTGTGGCCTGCACAGAATTATGCAGAATTCGTTTGGTCTCCACACTAGTATTTAATATGGTGATTGCATAAGCAGTGGTGGAAGTACCATCTGGGTGTTTAAAACAGGTTCCATCACAGGATACCTCCCCTTGTGGATTCTTTAAGGGTGTATCAATTAAATCAATTCTGCCCTTAGTTTCTTGTTCTGTAATAAAGAGACAATCATGGATATTTCTTCACTGCAATCCTTCTCTTGTGGAGAAGGCAATAATTCAGCTGGATTCAATGAACAACATCTCTTAATTTGGATATGTGGTGCAACTAGAATCAGCTCGTATCTTATCGGCTGATGTGAGATGTTGCACCTGAGTTCTGTTTAATAGAACGTCTATGGAGTGGGGTACAATCATGGTTAAAGAATGACCTAAAACCATACCCTCACTTTGTTTTATGGATACAGTAGCAGTAGCTACAGCTCTCAAACATCTTGGCAAAGTGCATGCAACAGGGTCTAACATGGAGGAAAAATAGCCGCACAGACTATTCTTGCCCCCATGTTTCTGTGTCAGAACAGCCAAAGCACATGCATCATGTTCATTCACATACAAAACAAAGCCTTTCTCGTAATTTGGTGTGCCCAAAACTGGTGCTGAACACAGCGCAGCTTTAAGCAGATCAAAAGTGTTTTAGAAATCCATGTTCCACGATAAAGGCAAAGAAATGCCCTTCTTTGTCAGTGCCAACATAGGTTTTAGCAACAAAGAAAAATTTGAGATCCACTGTCTACAATATGGCCATGCCTATTAAAGCTCTGACTTCTTTCTGTGTATTTGGAACAGAGATATCAGAGAAGCTGTTATTTCAAAGCTCTACTATAGATGCTTGGACTCTCAGTGTACCCTTGCAGCACACAAGTGAATGTGAACGAGCGTCCCCATAGGGTGAACGTGAACAAATACCTGCTATCAACATGCACAGGGATACTAAAGAAAGCGTTTTTCAAATCCACGGCACTAAAATGTGTAGCCATGGCTGGAATCATAGTCAGAATTGTGGTAACATCAGGCACAATTGGAAACTGTGGAGCAACAACCTTATTGATTGCGTGCAAATCAATAATAAAATGAAAAGGAATCCCATTATCCCCTTTCTTGTAAACTGGTAAAATCGGACTATTACACACACTCCCTGCAATTTCCTCAATTACACCTCAGTGTACGAAGTCAGAAATAATACTCTTCAAAGCCTGTTCACCTTCAACCAAAATCTTATACAGTGTAATACGCTGCAATTTGTCTCCTGGTTTCAACACGATTTTAACAGGTTCAATTTGTAAAATTCCAACATCATTGTCATTAACTGCCCATAAACATGTCGGAACCCTATTCTATTCAATTGGTAAAGGCATAGACAAAAATTGTGGGAGAGAGGTTTGTTGGGGCGAAATCGTTAAGTACACTCCATCTGGAGAACAGTAGATCACAGCATTCAATTCCTTTAATAAATTCAATCCCCACAATTTGTCATCAATAGAAATGAACAAGAATCAGTGAATGGTCCCAGTGAAATTGGTACCGGCCGAGAGACCGGACTTTCCTCTGGCGTACCAGAGAACCCTACAGAAATGTTTGTTCTTCCCTGACAGTGGAATATCTGGAACCTGTGAATGATCAGTAGAACATTTCTGTGCTCCTGTATCTATCAAAAAGAGATGCTCCCTATTCCCCACCTTCATTTCAACGTAGGGCCCTTTCTGATCGACGGGAAGAGGTATTGGTTCCAGACCCTGCTTCAGGCTGTCCTAACGGAACAGTATATCGTCAGATCTAAAATCCTCAGAAAAATAAACATTCGAAGAATTATCAAAAATATTCCCACTAGTAACACTCTGTTGCTGACTATCTTGTGATTGTGTCTGTTGATTCCGTGCAAACTGATTTCTACCAGGACCTCCTATCCCAGGACGGCCTCTGGATCGTCTACCCATAGCACCATACATGCTATTTGATCTCTGCTGAAGGATCGGGCATTGTGCTCACCAATGACCCTCCTGTCTACAATATGCACACTGGTTCATGTATACAGACCCAGTTGTGTGCCACCATGTGGTGTAAATTGGCCCCTGAACTGTGTATTCCCACCTCTGGCTCCTCTAGCTATTTGCTGCAATAACACTCTAGTTTTCAGGTCTCCCTTCTTCTTTTTCACCTTCTCCTTCTCTGTATTAACCCTATTTTCATAGTACTGAGCCATTTGTAACTCTTCAGATTGCGATTTCGCTTGCCATGCACTCTCAGAAGTCATGATATGTGATTGGATTTCAGGCAATAATCCACGGCTCTCTACTTAAGTCTTGACCACTAAAATCTGAGAATATTTGCTCAAATCTATTAAAATACCCTGTTGCACCTTCTGACTTCAATTGCATGCAAGCTGTAAGCTTATCCAATATGATTCTTTTTTCAGGAATCAGAGTTTTCAATTTAGTCACTATTCTATCTGGAAACATCGGTATCACCTGTGGCGGTTTCTCAACGGCATTCCTTTCCCCATCTACTTGTACTAAAGCATCCCATGTATCGCCCAACTCTGCCTGCTCCTCTACAGTTCTAATCTGCTTCCACAAATGAGCAGGAAGGATCACTACAAACAACAAATCTATATCACCCAGCATGAAAACGAACGAATGCAAGACAGTTTCAACTTCTTTATAAACTCCTTTTGGATTCTTCCTAATATCTGGAATTGATTGTCTAATGGTATTCACCTCCTGTCTAGAATATGGAATACAGACAAACTATGAGACATAATGTGCTTCAATGGTAGTGGCAGGTGTTCCTGCTGCAGCATTCGCTGGAATCTCTACTTTTGGAACACATGTGGGAGGAACCACCCTCATCGGAAATTGTAAAGTAGGCAAATCTGAAAGTCTATTAAGCAACAAGGCTAAATCAAGTGACAAAGTAGTCAAAGCAGTATCGGTCGAAAATGCTCTTTTATAAATAACCTGCAGGACAACATTCCTTTCTCTTCATAAATTCATCTTGTAGATACTCTAACATCACCTGTAACAATTTCCTTTGCATTACCGGAGCATACTGACTAAACGTGTCATGCACTTCAATGGGAGAAATTGAAACATCCGAAATCCATCTAAGAGCGTCTCCTGTGCAAATGCACATTTTTTCACTCATTGGTTTCAATGGAGGAAGAAATTGCTTCTGTACATATGAAGCTTGTCGTTCATTACCATCCATTTCATCTTCCTGTAATCGATCTAGCTCCCTTTTAAACTCAAATACCTTCTCTACATGCTCATATACTTTCTCTGCAGTGTCCCTTGAGTGGGCAAGGATATTCAAATCCCTCAACCCCTGTGAGACATTCATGTCCATTAAATCACTCCATATAGCAACTAAAAACGTTCCCATCAGTTCTATCAAAATATTCTGTTCAGGAATACCCCCTTGATCAGAAACCGCAACTAAAACAGCCGATTCATCACCCTCTTTAATGTACTTTTTAGCCCGTGTATACAATTCTCTCTTTCTACCTTTAGATACTGTGCCATGAGTCACTATTCTTGGATCAGCTCCCGCCCCTTCTACCACTACAGGTGGAGCAGAACTACCTGGCAAAGAGTCAATAGATAGAAGAGGCAATACAGCTGGTGGTGCTAACCGAGCTATGGGGACAGCAACTGTCTGCAAGGGTGCAGGTGCAGGAGGGGGAACAACAATGAGAAGAGGAGGAACAACAACAGGAGGAGGCACATAAGGAGGTGGTGCAGTTGAAACAGTTCTATGTTCATTTAATAATTTATTAAGTAACTCATCTGATGTATGAAAATCCTGAGAGGGATATATCTTTTGCATATCTAGTTGAAAAGCCCTACCCATACCTCTAATGGATTCTGACTGTACATGCTGATCATGCAACAATGCTCTCTCAGCATTCGTCATCTGACTATCTGCATGCTTTTCTGTACTTCTGAGTTGCTGTATAGCTTCCTTCCTCCAATCTCTAACTGCATTAAATGCTGCAGCACTAGCCTTTTTTCTCAGCAATACAGATGGCAAATGCTCTAGGCAGGCAATTTCAAAACTACTATGGACTGGCCACTGAAGTTCAGAAACATGTCTGGTCTGTCTGTGCCAAATTTCATTAAATACAATAGTTCCTAGGCCATACTTACAATACATTAAATGAGCCGGCGACTCATCGGGTGGCGCCGGTTGGCCTTGTTTCAAAGATTGTCTCTCTCTGCGGAATAATACCCTGAAACAGAATGACAATTTCCCAGGCATAGTTAAATTGCGATCTTACCTGGCTACGTTTGTTTCTGCAGAGACAACACTTGCAACAAATATCAGGACATTTAAGAATCGGGGTACTACTCACCTGATTTCAAATCAAAAAGGTCTGATCGGATTTCAAATTGTCGTGTTGATGTTTTCACAAAACAGGCCTCGATACAGGGACCCTCGTTGTGATGTCCTACTAAACGCTGCTCACCGTCCAGGGATTGGGCGTGCAGTACTGCGGAGTAATCGCATCTCACTTTGCAGGGGCCCCCATCACTCTGCAATCCCGGTCCAGCAGCCTCATCTTTGTCTAGCAATGTGAGATCAATCTTGAGGGTACCAGGCGGGGTACCATCTGAAAGATTAAAGAATATCGAGGCTTAATACCACATAAAAGAAATCCGCCAGTCACGAGTACTAAGGTACAAGTACACTTTATTTAACAGAACAGCTGTCTGGCTCTCAACAACCTGCAATGTGTGCAAGCAGACACTGTGAGATAAGAGAGTGCTAGACATTTCAAAAACATGAGTACTTATACATTTTTCTCAAAATCCCGGACACATCGTCCAGCCCCTCTTCGTTTAACACATTTACCTAGGGTACATAGCCTTTCCACAATACTAATACATGTTAAAACATCATTGAATAGCTGGTTGTTTTCTGTTACACTTCATATGTTATTCATACATTGAACACAAAGGTAACAGTCCTCATTTCATTTACTTATATTTGTCTACCATTTGTTCTTAAGTTTAAAGTCAGCTTAGTTTCAAGGAGCGAAAACAAAGATTTCTGCAAAAGCACATGTTCAGCTATTCATCATTCTGTTTCGCTATTTGAAGGGGGAAGACATTGTTGGTACAGATGGCATCTAAATTACTGATTAGCCCAGCTCTTGTTTAGCTCCAAGGTTTCCTTAATGCAAGACAAACAATCCACTTTAGCAGCTTCAGCATACTTATCTACGTTGACACAGTACACATTTTGTTTTGTTCTGCTGGAGCCAAAAACACTATTTCTAACATGGGACAGAAAGAAGGAGTTAATCAAAATGGCGGATAACTTAAAATGGCGGCGTAGTTGGCCTGTTTTCAGGTTCATTCAAATGTGATTTACAGTGCGATGCAAATGTGCTTAGGCCAATGTTTTCTATCAGGCGGTATTCATGCAAAATATACTTTTACACACAGGCATCTGACATCAGGTGGCCAGTGGAATTCTGGGCTACCTAGAGTTTATATATATGGCTCTGCTTTACACCACCTTAATTCTAATATTGCTAGCCAGTCCAGGGGCCCAGTCTGCAGAACTAAAAAAACAACGTTTCTGGCCATGGCCAATTTTTCGGCACATAGATCGCCCTCACCCCTGTGTCCCATGTTACAAGGATGTAGATGTATGTGAGTCATAGGCGAACATAACATTATTTTGGGCACATACTCTTGCCAAGGACAACACAAAATGAAAGTCATTGTTGAGCTCTGATCATCCATACACAGACCAGCTTGGAGCCATATAGTATTGTCCAGGTCAGCTTTATTTTAAATATTTACGCTTGTACAGGAACCAGTTTCTCATCACATCATACGTACAGTACCATTACTGGTAGTCACGGTGGACATCACAGGTACATGGACAGGTAGGTACAAGGACATAGGGGACAGAGAGACCCATGGGCCATCCTTACCCACCCAGCTCAGGTCCCCAACTGACATTCATGGAACACTCACTCACAGACCCACTCAACAGTCTAATGAGCTGGTTATCATTCATACATCAACATTCTAATAACATGCCCGCATGGCCAGAGACAATACAAGACTTACAACACAACATCTCCCTTCCATACCGAAGCACACATCACAACATTCCCTTCCATACTGAAGCACACACCCCACATTCATGATCACAGCCAACAAGCTTCCTTCCGGATCTGCGACATCCAGAAACAGAGCCTGCCACATTTTGGCACTAACACCCACAGGTAACCATCAAAACACCAATCACACCTCCACGGTGGGGAACAGAAAGGGGGGGCTGTGGATTTTCCCACACAGGACCCGGGTTCTGCACACAGCAACGCAGCAGAGCCAAACCGAACCTAACCATAAGAGTCCACAAAATCACCTGCTGGGAGAGTGCTGTTGCCCATGTCAGGAACAACAACATGGAAGGGGTAATTCATCCACCAACCTCCACTCTCAGAATCATGGCACAATCATCTACAATCGGCTCCCACTTATCTATCAACCATAAATATTCAAATCAAACTTCCAATCAGAACTACAACATACAGCAATCACTCATCACCACAAGCAAGACTCTAGCAGCTCTGAATCACAACACGCATTCATGCTCAATCACACCTGAGGGATAGTGGATGCGGCAGCATAACACACATGCAAGTAACCTCTCACAACACATTAGTAATATCCATACTCACCCGGGCCACGTACATCCATATTAACCACATGCATGCATCAAACATACCAGAGGCACTGCCACATTCACACACACAAAACAATTTAAACAAATAAGGTGCTCCTGGTAGCACTAAATTTAACAAAATTCACTTAAAACCATTTCACTTCCTTTTCCTCTTCTTAACAACATAAGAAACTATATGGAAAATACATGGCCAACATTTTTACAATCTAATTAGACATTTCGATGTTTGTGCACTCTAAATAACTCCATACTCTATACCCAGCTGGGGCTCTGCTCAGTCTTCATTTATACTCCTATGGACGCTTCACTCCTACAGTCCACACCTCATAACTTTGCATTGGTGCATTACACAATTCCTAAATCATGCACTTCCTTTTACATTTACTATACCCATTGCAACCCTTCTTGGTTGATGCAAACTTCACTTTTACATCTACATCAATTATCTGAACCCTTCTTGGCTGATGCCATTTATACTCATCTTTACGCAACTCAACCCTTTTAGTTGCTACAACAATTCAATCCTTCTTAGTTGAATTCATTTTCCCCTTTAAAAATAATGGGTTTCAACCCACTAAGTGTACATTTTCCCTTGAGTGCAGAACTTTGCTGTCTAGCATATGTAATTACCTTAATCTACCCTGGTACCTAACCAAGCACCATCAGCACATGTGGTATGGTTAGCAAATATCACATCATATTTTTTAAGAAAATTCTGGGCCACATCACTTAACACATGTCACAAGCCAACGGCCCACAACAACACCTCAGGGTATCAGTATAATTTCCCATTTCCTAGTACCACTACCCATTTACTCATTGGGTATCACCATTATCCTGGAACTTTGACAATTAATTAAATTCACAACCAACATTTTTTTCCCATCATCACTCAAAAATGCCCACATTTGTATTCTGGTTTATATAATCTCCAAACTTCATAATTTGAAATAGCGCTCATATACTACCACCATAAATCAACGTTCTTGAACGTGCATAAAAACATTTTGTTTCCCTTTTTATCCTGGTGTCATTTCACTAAAATGGTGCTGCACTTACATAATGTTCCTCAATCTGGATGTGCTGGCTTGATCGGGGCCAACACACATTAAATATATTCAAACAACATGCAGCAACACAAATCATCTTCGTAGTGAGGAAACATCACTATATATCCTGCAAACAAAATCATCACTGAGGTTCCACAGTTTATACTATAATGCATCAAATAGCAATGCAATCGTTGTGTGCATTGCGCATAATTTCTCACGTTTATTAATTTTTTTAAAGTGTCCAAAACTCAAGTCATTGGCCCTCATTACGACCCTGGCGGAAAGCGACTGACCGGAGCGCCACAGCGTAAATAGCGTTTCCGCCATTGCACGAAGGAGCAAAGTGCGGCCCATTCCGACCCATCGGGCACGAGCACCACGGCATGGCGGAAGTGCAAAGTCCGCGATGGCGGAAATGACCCCAAAACGGCCCACACCGCCGCCGTACGGCGCCCTAGGTGCAATACCGCCACCCCTCTTAGCGGTCACCGCAGTGTGCGCCTACCGGAAAGTACGGTGCCCGGAAATATACGGAAACGGAAGTTAAAACATGGGCCCGGAACGGGAAACATCCCGGCGTACACCTATAAATACACTAAAACCACACAACCACTAAAATCACTACCCTGAAACACACCCCAACCCGTCAACCACCCTAGCGAAACCAAGAAAAATGGGAAAAGTAGCGAAGAAAGCGTGCGACCGCAAGCGGCAGGTCCACTTCTCCCGTGAGGAACTCACCGTGCTAACAGAGACCCTCCAGGAGAATGCTGCCGTCGTCTTCTGCACGCAAATGACCAGGACGGCACTTGCAAACAAGAAGGCCATATGGGCTCTGGTGGCACAGCGGGTAAGTGCGGTGGGGACCGCACCCCGCACCCCACAGCAATGCCGCAAGCGATGGGACGACCTGCGGATACGCGTCCGCAGCATACTCTCTGCCAACCGCAACATTGCCACAGCCACCGGGGGAGGTCCTGAATCACCCATCAAGTTGACCCCCTGGGAAGAAATCTGTGCCTCCACCATCGGAATGGAGAGCATAGAGGGAGTCGGAGGGATGGAGAAAGGAGTGCAGACATCCGAAGATTCAGGTAGGTGGGCCAGATAAAACAATGCCAAATCCACACAGTCCATCCATGTGAAGTACCATGCGTCCACATAGTGCAACAGAAACACATGTCCAGGAGAACGTCCACACACATCGGCCTGCAAGCGCACGTTAAAACCCACAATAAATACATAAATAATTAAAAACCCCTAATACATGCACTACACGTGCAGCAGGCACACCCTAACTGCAGGCTGCCAGACAACTGCACCCTCACTCCACACACAAATCAAAGCACCTCCAAGGCCCCGACCCAAATCACCCTCAGGTACCACCCCAATGCATGTGATACAATGCCATTCCAATTCCCAAAGACCCATCAATAACCCTCGCCCTCCTTTACTCCACCACAGGGTCCGATCCAAACGACGAGCTACAGGACACCCCTACCAGCACACCTGCAAAGAGGGCCAAGACCAACGGCCAGAGACCCTCCACCTCAGCTGCACGCATCAAGACACGGCAGCAGCACAAATCAGGTGGCAGCACAGAGGAGGGAACATCAACAGGCACCCCAGCAGCCAGCATGCCCACAACACCACCACCACAGGTCCCCCCAATGGATGCCACAGAAGGCACTGCCTCTGGTGGCAGCAGCACCATAGGTGACACCCCATTGATGGCAGCATGCTCGGACACAGAAAACGGGGATGCCGAAGTCAGATCCATCCATGACCTGTCCCAATCCCCCTGTCTGTTCCATCCCGTACAACATGAGGATACCACGCAGGGGCACCCACCAGACGACGACTGGCCATCCCCCACAAGCCCTGTGGCAAGGCAACATGAGGACAACAGCCCCTCTGTGACACCCCCGCAAATGGCCATGGCCCAGCAGAGGCAACAGTCCCTCGACCAGTTGATCGAACAACAGCAGCAACTGGCCACACTCCTCAAGGACCATGCCGATGAATGTGGGGGCACTAAGGCAGACATAGAAACATCAACTGAGACACTTAGGGCAGAAATGGAGAGAGGTACAGAGACGCTAAGGGCACAAATTGAGAGAAGCACCGAGAGCCTGAGGGGGGAAATGCATGCGACGTCCAAAGACGTATGTGCCGAACTTGCCGCAGTGCGCCGTGTGCTCACTGAGCTCTCGCAAACCCTTAGGGACATGCATGGACGTGAGCAGGCAGACACATCATCCGTTGCAAGTTCCGTCCAGGGCAGCCCCCAACGTAGATCTGGAAGGAACCTGCGCTCCACAGGCAGGGGTGCCCCTGATACCCGCAGAGGGAGCATGCAATAGCGACAGCCCACTGACAATGAGCATCTTTGGACACTGGTGTTCGGGGGGGAGGTAGGAGGGTGGAGGGGGTGTTTTGGGCTCACTTGGGTGGCGGGTCGATAGGGTGTTCAACATGATATCACATATGCCATAAAAAGTGCACGATCAACCAATGAGAAGTGTGGACATTGATCTTTGTGTACTAGGCCATCATAGGCGTACAGTCCATATTGTGCATGTCCCAGACACACGCAGTGCCACGAGTCCCGTGTCCATGTATCAGCCACCAGGCGTGAGTGCTAGAAGCATACATCAATGAGATGCTGACGAATGTCACGGGCCTCCGGTGCCTCGCAGACTCCATGAGGTGCTGCCACATCCCCACCCTCATCATGACCATCATCAGGTGCTTGCAGTTCTGCGTCAGGGGGCATGGGCACATTTCTACGTACGCACATGTTGTGGAGCATGACACATGCCATCACCATCTTTGCAACCTTC
Source organism: Ambystoma mexicanum (assembly GCF_040938575.1). Classification (NCBI taxonomy): domain Eukaryota; kingdom Metazoa; phylum Chordata; class Amphibia; order Caudata; family Ambystomatidae; genus Ambystoma; species Ambystoma mexicanum. The sequence goes on from NC_090930.1 coordinate 558,226,315, forward strand.
TCATGGCGGTACAGGAGTGCCCCGCCAGACCTGCTGAGGCAGCGGAAACGGGTCTTCAGTAGGCCGAATGCCTGTTCAATGACTACACGGGTACGTGAGTGGGCATGGTTGTAGTCCTCCTCATGCTGGTCCCGTGGGTTCCGGACTGGTGTGAGGAGCCATCTCTTCAGTGGATATCCAGCATCACCTGTATGTGGACGAGAAACGTATGATGTGGAATGCCATTGATACGTACGCACACCCCCCCCCCCTTCCTGGCAGGTCAATGCCAATTCACATACCCCACATCATCATGCATGTAATGAGACTCACCGAGTAGCCAGGATCTGTTCCCTGCGTGTCGCTCCATGTAGCGTGGTATTGTAGAGTTCCTCAAGACCATCGAATCATGGGTTGATCCAGGGAATCGGGCACAACAATGTGTAATGATCCTGTTGGAGTCACACACCATCTGTACATTCAGGGAATGAAATTGTTTTCGGTTGCGGTACTGGGCCTCCATGGCATGTGGGACTACCAATTCAACATGGGTGCAGTCGATGGCACCAATGCAACCCGGTATGCCGGCAAGTGCATGGAATCCCACTTTTGTGTTGGTTATTTCCTGCTCCGAGCGTGGTAGAGAGATGTAGTCGTCTGCGTGCTTCAGGAGGGCATCGAGCACTTGCAATAGTGTCCGTGAGAACAGTGGCTGAGAAATGCCATGCAACTGTCCGACTGTGTGCTGGTAGGTGCCTGTGGCCAGGAAGTGGAGTACAGACACCACCTTCAGTAGGGGTGGGATGGCGGTTGGGCTATCTATCATGCTGACAAGGTCAGCCTGTGTCATGTCCACAATGGCGGTTATGGTGTCCCGGTCCAGACGGTAGAGGGTGTGGATCTGCTCATCAGTGAGGTTGAACGGATGTGCTCGGAGGCGTGGGATTGCGGGCTGCCTGCGTGGTGGTAGTGGCTGTGCTGGCAGCCCTTGCTGGCCCTGCCTTGGCCTCCTCCTCCTCCTGCGTCTCCTCCGTGCGGCTGGTTGTAGTTGGTGTTCGTCTTCTTCTTGGAGTCGGAGCGCTTGCAGTGCTATCAGGTCCCCCAGGGCCAACATCGCGAGTCCTGCCGGTAGCATTTCGGTGTGGTTGTGGGAGGAGACTGGCTGTGCAATTTATGTGTTTTCAGGCAGTATGGCCTCCACCTGTGGTGATTGATTCCACCTGTGCAAACTGCTCTCCCCTTTGGCCGAGCACGTCCCGCGCACAACGCTGCAATTCGGGGAATTGTATCTTGCTATTGCAATCATGTATTTGTACCCGATGGCCGTGTAAGATTGGTTGATATGTTCATTCTGCTGTGGTCCCATTGTTTCACATACTATCTGTGCAGTCGCGAACTGACTTGTGAGGGGTCAGTGGAACGTAGTACTCGAGTAACGGTGGACCCTCATGCATCACTGCACCGAGGTTCAACGACGGGCGGGGCGTCCCATTCGTGGGTGAAGGCAGTTGCCATTTTCACACACAGCCGCACTCGATGGAATAATTAGTGATTTCAAACGGCCACAGATGCCTTTTCGACGTGATGTTGCAAATGAGGAATTCGAGGGGCGGCGCTTTCGGTTTCCAGCTAGCGGCGAGGAGATGCCCACAGGTCTGACTGCAAATGTAACGTTCTATTGTTCTATGTCCTTGAGACAGGGCCCATGGCGAGGGAGCAATGATTGATATGAATAGTTTGGGATGCGCAATAGCTACGTGGGCGATGAGGCCGTCCGTTCCCAAAAACATGTTACTTCACAACACTGGAATTACGGGCTGGGGCACTGTGGATTTAGCAGGCTGCATAACGCACGGACTCAATGGATGTTTCTAATGTTATGTGAGTAATTATTCAGGCATTTTGATCCCGGGATGAGGGAATGATGGATGGATGCATGGGCAGGTGATTTGATACAGAGTTTGCCATGTACAGGGCTTCTTGGGATCTATCCGCCTCCCCTACGCTATGTGATGCAGGGCTGCCATTGTGGGACCATCGTCCATCTGGCCTTGTTGAGCCCTCCCTGTCTCGAGGCGCCCTCAGACACTTGTGTCCATGCACGTTAACATTCCCATCTGATGGAATCTGTTTTGACAGACGCATGCACAGGTACACTCGTTTGTGATGGTGTTTGCACCTCGATATAGATGGTTATGAGTCGCAAGTGGTTTTGGGGTGGTGATGATCCTTTTGGTTGGGCTAGCATGCATATAGCTGTGGATTTCGTGTGATCATTGAAGTGAGTAGTTGGAATGTAGTTCTGATGGCCATTCTGTTCTTTTTCTTTTCTTTTGGTTGACAGGTATCTCCTCCCCTTTTGCCACTGCCATCTGTATGCCACTCCTGCAGATGGATTTTACTCCCGACACCTGCTGCTTCGTGTTAATCAGTGGAGCAGCATTATGATCTTATGGGACGATCGCCAATGGGCCACATGCCCTTACGCAGTACTGGTGGCTCGGAGCAACATTTCGGCCTTTCAGCTGGACTAGTGCCTCCCCATTGGGACGGCCCTGCGGTTCTGTGCGCTTCCATGTTGCCTTTTCGTACGTGATTGTGGCTCTGTGTACCATGGGGGAACAGGGCGACACACAGGTAGTGGCTGGTCATTTCTTGCGGAAGCAGCCCACAATGGTGATTGGTGTTTTGGAGTTCATGGCCTGATGGCTGTATGGGCTTGGTGATTTTGATGTGCATAAAATTTCTATTCGGATTTGGCCCGTGTAGCGTTTTTCTTTGCAAGTGATGTGGCATATGCCAATTTGGGGGGCGATGTATTGTGAGGAGATCTGCATCGGGTTCCGGCTTCGGGGTTTAGTTGCGTGGTACTGTACTGGCCGCGTTTGCCTACGAAGCCCAGTGAGGTCAGGGATGGGGGCTGCCAATATGACAGTTTGAATGTTGTCATGCTCAGGGGCGGGGGATTGGGTTTTGTGTAACAGATGCCGGTCAGCCAGGTGGACTGGTGGAATGATGTGATTTTCGGAATATTGCTGGTCACAGGTGCCTGTGTTTGCGTGCGTTTCTTGGTGGGGGACTGTGGTCATGTCCATTGGGATGGCTTCTGTATTCGTGCCATCTGTGCCCTGCAGCTCCCATTGGCCCCTGTTGTGTTTCTTTTGTTCGTTGGCATGCATGGGTGACTTGTACATTTCAATGGTTGCATTGTGGCTTCATTGCACCTACGGGGAGTTGTACTTTGTGGGCAGGGAGCGGTGTACAGGCACTCAGTGGGGCCGTTTACGGTTGATTCGCGATGCCGTACTTCTCGCCATGGCGGAATGGTACATTACGCCATGCCTGATGGCGTTAGGTACATGTCCGCTAGGGTCGGAATTGGCGTACCGTTGCACCATGGTGGTGTTTGCGGTTTGGCATGGCGCGCGCGCGCGTGCTTGGTGCAGTTAGCGTTGGCGTTCACTACGGTGTCGCTAATGGCTTCGTACTTTGCGGTGACGGGTCATAGTCGCACCGAGCGCTATTCGATGGCGGTATTGCATTTCCGCCATCGTTTTTCGATTTCCGCCAGGGTCGTAATGAGGGCCATTGTATTTCCAGCTCCGTAATGGCTGATTTCATTTGCCCACTAGTTCACCTATTGATTCAAAAGCATTGCACATACTTGTTAACAATACAAAACCCAAGTCATTGGGCCTCATTCCGAGTTGGGCGCAAAGGGATACCGGGCACCGTTAAGGACATCGGTGCCAGTAAAACCTTTGCGCCCTACTACGAGGTCCCTTTGCGGCCCCGTCCTTAACGCCTGCTTTTACCAGGCGTTATGGACGGGATCCGCAAAGGGACTTCAAAGCAAATAATGGTACCGTAATTTACGGTACCGTTATTAGCACCCTCCCCATTCCCATTGAGCCCTATGGGCTCAAATGGGAATGGGGATTGCCATTTTCAATGGGGACTTACCGGTCCCGCAAAGGTCGGACTGGACCGGTAAGTCCCCATTGAACGAGGGCGGACACGGTACCGGTAATGGTGCTAGCCATGGCGCTAATAGCGCCATGACTAGCACCAACCTCGGAAAGAGGCCCATTGTATTTCCAGCTCTGTAATGGCTGGTATTCATTTGCTCATTAGTTCACCTATTGATTCAAAAGCAGTGCACGTACTTGTTGAACACAGTTTTCATCTACCATGTACAGAGCGCAAACTTCTCTATCCTTGCTCTGCTTGATAATAAAATCCAATGTCCTGGGTAAAATACACATATATTGTTTACTTCTATTTTTCATCACTGAGAGCACTGAGATATCTTGATGTGCCAATGCCAAAACATTATGGGTCCGCCCAATGTACAGACCTTTCACGCCCTTGCGGGAGTTACGTCCTTGCAGCGGTTGGGTGCTTTCTTCTGATGATCGAATGCATTACAAAACTACATTCCGCTTCCCACCTCGCATTCACCACTTGCAATCTCCATACTCTCGTGTCCTACAGCTGACATCATCATATTCAAATTCAGCTCCACGAGGAACGGAACTCCTAACGTTTAATAAGGTACACTGCCCAATTCATATCACCCGCTGTGTTAACCACCCCGCTCGAACACACGTGGGTTTTCACTTTCCAGCAACATCTCCATTTAATTTCACAGACATTACAGCACACGCTGTCGTATAAATATTTTCCTTCCTTTCTTATAACATGGGTGCACACTCTGCACGCACATGTCCTACAGGGTAGGGGCCATGCATTACATCTTTATTTTGATGATTGTCACGTAAACTGTCCACTAACAAGCAGGCGGAGATAGCCTTTATGCTTTGTTGGGGATGTCTGGGGACTTCCTTATTGATGGGGGCCTCACTCCTAGAGGCTATGTCCTTATTTATACTTATTCTGGGCAAGGATGGATTTATTGAAAGACACGGGGAACAGTGGGTCATGCTGCAGCTGCTTCCCCCTCCCACAGATCTCCTTACTTTTATTTCTAGTTGCTGTAGTTTCATTTCTGTTGCAGCTTTTCTCTGTTCTGTGCTTTATTCTCTTTTTTCCTTCAGATATGAGTTCTTTCAGCTTTATTTCAGCTTCCTAATGGCCAATTGTTATGTATTGGTGTCGAGCTCTGATATTCTATACACAGACCAGCTGTGGAGCCATATAGTATTGTCCAGGTCAGCTTTATTGTACTTATTTACACTTGTACAGGAACCAGTTTCTCTTCATATGTACAGTACCATTACTGGTAGTCACGGTGGACATCACAGGTACATGGACAGGTAAGTACAAGAACATAGAGGACAGAGCGACCCACCGGCCATCCTTACACACCCAGCTCAGGCCCCCAACTGACATTCATTGAACACTCACTCAAAGACCCACTCAGCATTCTCCCGAGCTGCTTATCATTCATACATCAACATTCTAATAGCATGCACTCCTGGCCAGTGACAATACAAGACTTACATCACAACAGTCATAGTTGTCCATTCCCTGGTGTAAGCAGGTGAAAAATCCCTGGAAGAAATGATTGAATTGGCCAATTTTACTAACATGTGTAATGTAGACGTTGGTTGTTATCTGCATTTAAAGGTATACTTGATGAACGTTCGTGCCATAGAGTGTGGAACAAAGAATTGATGAAACCATTTTAACAGGAGTCATGTGAGCTTAACTTCAACGTATGTGGTAGAGTATTTGACGTGGGGCAAATATTGACACCCACAATGCCTAATTACCATGTGCGATAAAACTGTTTATCGCAGAGAGCAGTGACAGAATAGTAGAGCAATAGTCGCCCAGAGAAAAAGGAAAACTGTTTATTATGCCACGCTCCCCTGGAAGATATTTTGCACTTCCTTCGGTTATACACCACATATGCCCATGCTAGAAATACTATGTTACTACTCAGTTTGAGGGTCGCTGAGTTCAATCAATGTTGACCTGCTCTATGTTTTTTCTTACGGGCAGAACATCCAGTTATGTTGCCTCATCCAGGTTTTAAATGCATGGAAAATAAATGCTGGGTGAGTATCTTGATGTTTTCGAGGCTTGATTATATAATGGCTTTAACTATGCTTATAATTTTGAATTGCATTGATTTAATGTTTTGCAACAGGTTTTGTGATATAGTGTTGTATTTGATTGAACATTGTTATTCCAAAATAAACTTGAACTTGAATTTGAAAGGTACAGTCCACCTTGGCATTTGCATCTCTCCCTACCACAAGTGTGCAATTTTTCATAGGAATGAATGGAAGGATTCTCCTGAGTAAAAACAGGATTTATCTACTTGACCGATTTGGGGTATAATCAAAATTGTATTATTAGAGGTTATCCCTAGACAGTTGACTTTCTCGTTTACAGCAGTTGCTTCCCAAACAGGGCACATGATAGGTAAGCGAGATGACTTCCACTGAAACCACAAGGGCTAATTCTATTTATTTTTATTTTATTGTTTAAAGTGTGAACCTAGCTCGAGAACAGCAACACATTACACAGGGTGTGGGTAGCCAGCGTTTGTGCTGGAATCTTTTATCAGAAGCGCAGTACTGTGAGTTGGGGTCTCTCCATCTGCCTCATGATCCATTGAGATTAGTCCTTGGTCAGATGCTGTTGAACAATCAGCATTTTGAGAGATTTTCGAAATTGGTGGATTTTGAGGGCATTTCGAACTGATACCGAGAATGAGTTCCAGATGGTTGGTGTGTGACTAGAGAAGGATTGTTGGTGAGTCCTCTCTTTGTGGATGAATTGGGATTCAAGTCAGTTGGCTGATTTTCTGCATGGCAAGCTTGTGTCACCAGATAGGTTGAGCTTAGCTGCCAGGAATGCAAGTATGCTACTGGTGACTGCTTTGAGATGATGCATGCAGTCTCGAAGAGTGTCCTGGTCCGGAGAGGAAGCCAATGTGGTTCGCGTAGGATGGGTGTGATGCCGACACGTTTTCATGCACCTGTAAAAAGATGTGCTGCATTATAGTGGAATGTTTTACGGAGAGCAAAGTGAGCAACTGGGAGCCCTGTCAGGATGGCATTGCCCCATCTATGCGCAAGACCACAAAGACCTGCGCTATGGTCTGAAAATCCTGGGTCGGGATGAGGAGTTTGATATTGCGAAAGATGGAGATTTGGAGACTGTCCATTTGGGCCTTCGTGGATACATGTTTCTAAAAGGACAGGCTGCCTTCAATAGTGAAACCCAAGGATTTTGCTGAATACAAGAGTTGCAAATCCACTCCTTCTAACCGCATATCATAGAGCCATTATTGGACAAAATGCTGTTTAGCAGGGGCAGATGTGATTGAATTCAGTCTTGTATGGATGCCATGGCTTTTTGCTCAATTAACTATACATTGGTGTCATGCTAAGGTACATGATCTATAGGAATACAACAAGAAGTGCTCCATGAGTCCAAGTTCAACCCATTCGCCTCACACTCTACCAACAGATGAGAGTTATGAGAGCAAAATGATGTGGTCCAATTTACCATAGGCTGAAAAGGGGTCACATATGATTCATATGGCCTCCTGGTCAATGTGGATCCCGAACAATATTCTCTGTAATTTTATTCCTGGAAGTGTCCATTAGTCTTTGGGCTAAAACTCTGTCTGTATATAGTGCTGATTGCCATTTGCATCAAGGGGCTTCTGTAGTTAGGAACAGACCCATTTTTCAAGGATTTTTCCAAGGATAGACAGACCTCCAATTGGGTGAAATCTATGTGGGTCAGAAAGGGTCTAATGCAGTGATTTCAAAAGCAGTGTTAGTCTAGAGATTTTGAGTTTGTCTGGTATTGTCCCTTGCAAGTGACAAAGAGATCAGATGATGAATTATCTAATAAAAGCAGACAGAATTTGTAAAAGTTGCAGTCAATTATTAAGGTAGCAATGGGTTTACAGTTGTTTGTGAATGCTTCATTATATGCAAGAGTGGGTAACTAAACAGCGGTGAACTGTGTTGAATCTGTGGTAATCGTCCCAAATAATCTGGCCTGGGACCCTTCTCATATTGCCAGGAAAAGGCAGACGCTATCTCATTCTGTCCCTGGGGGTGGTGCTCTGCGGGAGGATCACATGGGAGGGGACTCAGGTCAGGAAGAATGGGAGTACCCCCTGAATAATTTCCGTAATGACTACACAGTATTAATGCCTTATTGTCATATTGAAGATTTCCATGTTAATTCAACTAAGAACTTTATGGACTTCCAGTCCCATAATCCTCTTAGTACTGAGACGAGCAAAAGAGGTACATAGTTACCAGACTGTAGTATGCGGTCTAGTGGTTGTAATAACCCACACCTGAGCAGGACCTCTGAATATTTAAATGGCCTTCAGGAGCGAGTTGAGAGGGAGCAGCAGTAGCAGCAGGAGCATCAGAAGCAGTGTGAAGCAGAGGTCAGCGTTGCCACTGCAGCTATAGCGGGACGCTGTGAAGAGACTTTTGGCTGAAATTGTGGTGCCCAAGAGATGCAGAGGACACACAGTTGAGGGCAGTGCTGAGACCGTCTGCCTTGAGGGCGTGACTTGCACTATGTGTCCTGTGTCTCGCTCCGGTAAGCAAATTGCCTCGGAGCGCGTGTGAAGCCAGAAGAGCTCCATTGACAGACAATGTGACCAGCTGGAAGCCAACCAAATCTGTCAGATGCGTGGCAAGACCAGATGAGCAGTGCAGCAGAGGAAGCGGTCCGGAGGAGATGCCAGCAGCAACCAGTGAGTTGTCTAATAAATGAAACACCGGGGCATTCCAAAACTGACTGCTTTGTAAGCAACTTAATTTTGAATACCGAACCATTACATTTAAACAGACTGAATGTAATGATTCGAAAGAAGAGCACAAACAGAAGCAGATCGTAACCCGCATTGTCCAAGCCAAAAAGGGATAATTTATAACAAAGTGAATATGACTAATGTCTCGGGAGGATAGCTCAGTGGCAATGGGCTTGCCTTGCAAGCAAGAAGACACGGAGCAACACAGGTTCGATCCCCAGGTCCGTGCTTAGAAACCTCTGGGTATTAAGTGTGTTATAAATAACCTATGAAATCATAATATGAAAGAAGAGGCCCTGTTCATGCATGAATTCATGCAAATTAATTTAGTAATTTTTCTCATTCAAACAGGTATTCCAACATCCATTAATTTCTCCTTTCACTTTTGCATACATACAACAGACACTCCCTCATTCACAGACACACACGTACAGATACAAACACTTGTAGGCATGCATACATATATACATAAATATACATTTATTTAAAAAAAAAACACATTTCCATCACCTGATGCCCTGGTCACAATGATATGATATATTAAGTTTTTCAAGTCACGGCGAGGCAAGGGATGAGTACAAGGAAGGACAAAACAACAATCTTCCTGGGCCAGTGACATTGAGAATGTGCAAGTGCAGGGGAGAGGCAAAGGGGAAAGTGCAAGGGCCAGGAGAGGAGTGGGAAGTGCTGAACATGTGATCAAAACAACAATGGGTTGTCGGCCAACAAGCAGCAAGTGCAAGAATTAAGCAAAGACAACGGGTGCCTAATAAGTGCAGGTAAGAGCACTGTATGGTTGCAGATACAGACCCAAGTGCAAAGGGTTGCCAGGAGGCAGTGAGGGTATGCAGCAGGGTGGGTAGGGATGTGGGCCTGAATTCAGAGGGTAGCCAGGTGCCCAGTGCAGAAAACAGACAGATCAGCAGGGGAGAGGGAGAGAGAAGGCAGAAGCAAAGAGAAAGATCTTGGGGTGCTTCCAGAACCAAAGATGGCTCTCCTCAAGTGTCAGAGCGGCAGGGAGGCTGTTCCAGAGGGCGGCCCCAGCCAAAGGAAGAGGTCTACCAGCAACTTGTTGCTTGGATAAGCGACTGACCCTGAGGCAGTTGGAGGTGGAGGAGTGAAGAGCTTGAGTAGGAAGGTATTTTTCCAAAGGGATATTTGAAGGCCCCAGATTTAGAAAGAGGCTGTTGCAGTAGTGTGGCCTAGAGAGAGACAGAGCTCTGGAGATGGTAGTTTCTGGGAGAAGGAGAGGAAACAAAGAATACCCCTGAGGAGATGCAGTTGGTAGTTTGCCTTCTTAGAGACGTCAGAGATGTATGGAGAAAAGGAAAGTGTGGAGTCGAAGATGACCCCGAGGTTCTTATCCTCAAAGGTGGGAGCAGGAAGAGACCAGCCAGAGAGTGACAGAAAAGGAAGGTGCATGCGTGCTGATGAGGAGGAGCTCGATCTTACTGGCATTAAGGCAAAGTTTGTAGGCGGCATACTACTCCTGGATTGCGGACAGATAGTCAGAGATAAGAGAGGGAGAAGAGGTGGCAGAAGGGAGCCTGTAAATGAGCTAAGTGTCATCCACATAGCACTGAAAGTTGGAGCAGAGACCAGCAATGCAGTGGACGAGGGGTGCCAGGTATTGGTTGAAAAGCCAGGGAGAAAGGTTAAACCCCTGAGGAACACCACAAATGGCGAGTGAGATAGAAGAAAGGAAGGACCCAAGTTGGACCTGGGACGTTCAGTTGGAGAGTGGGGCGGGTGTGAGCAGTCGCCAGTAGCCCTGATTGCCGCCCAGACTGCAGGTTAACCCCTGCATGGTCCCATGTGCCTCCAGTGAGTTCTGAAATTTGATTGATTTATTTTATTTTTGTCCACGCTCCGAGCGCGTTGTACTCCCCCCTCCCCCTGCAGCCACTTCCTGGTCTTCCACTCCCTCCCGCCTCCCTGCCCGCCCACACCCCCTCCCCTCACCTTCCTCTCCTCCTACTGGGTGCCCTCTGCCTTAAAACCGACCCTCCTTGGCAGCCCCCCTGCCCAGCAGCCCCCTCGGCTAAGGGCCCCTTAGGCAAAAGGCAGCTCCTACGGTTGCGGCTCCTGTTGTGTCTGCAGGTGTCCGCAGGGGATGCCAGGTGCCAGTAATCACCATTGTTAGCTCCACCTGTTCTCCCGGCCCACCCTTCCTACACCCGTGTCACTTAATATGCATTGTACCAATATTAATTGTTGTTTCTTGCACTGTGGTGAACTAGGGCTTTTCTTCCCCTCTCAGGATTCTCAAACTTAGGTGGCCTCTCCACCGGTTACCAAATATGCATTTAATGTTGTTTCTTGCACTGTGGTGAACTAGGCCTTTTCTTCCCCTCTCAGGATTCTCAAACTTTGGTGAACTCGGGCTTTTCTTCCCCTCTCAGGATTCTCAAACTTAGGTGGCCTCTCCACCGGTAACCAAATATGCCTTTAATGTTGTTTCTTGCACTGTGGTGAACTAGGCCTTTTCTTCCCCTCTCAGGATTCTCAAACTTAGGTGGCCTCTCCACCGGTTACCAAATACGCATTTAATGTTGTTTCTCGCACTGTGGTGAACTAGGCCTTTTCTTCCCCTCTCAGGTGGCCTCTCCACCGGTTACCAAATACGCATTTAATGTTGTTTCTTGCACTGTGGTGAACTAGGCCTTTTCCTCCCCTCTCGGGATTTTCATACTTAGGTGGCTTCTCCCTGGTTCCATATTGAGCACTGTGAGATCTTTAAGCCTGAGAGTCTGTCCTACTGCACAACTTGATTGCTGCTCACTATCCTGTCCGTTTGCTATCGTCTGTCTTCCCCCCTCCCTCCCTTCCCCCCTCCTCTCCCACCTATTCTACTGTGCTCTCTATCTCCCCTATCTTCTCTAACTGCTTCTCCATTGACTATCCTGCTATCCTCACTAAATCTGGTAGGAAAAAGTATAAAAAGGACATCCTGGTCTCCAACCCAGGCCTCCCTATCGTTGACACCTACACCAGTGCCTCCTCCAAGGAAACTCTCACCGACATCCTCTTTGTCGTGCCTTCACCCGACCTATGGACCCTTCATATGGTCTCTGTGCTTGCTCCTTTCTCCTCTTCCCCCATTAATGGTGGCACCCATTGGGATGTCCTCTTGGCCTCCTTCCACTCCTCTAAGGCCATCATTAATTTCTACTCTAATGGGACCGTCTTGGTCCAAGGCCCTCAGGCCAACCTTCACCTTTTTTATAGTGCTTCCCACACCTCATCAACTTCCTTTCTTTTCCTGCTGTCCCCCCTCCTCTGTCCTCAGCTGCCTTGCCTTCCCCCTTGCTCTCTGCCCCCTCTTGTGCTCCTTCTACACCCCCGCAGGGCGTACCTCTGATCTGTACCCCTCCCCAGAAGTCCTTCAAGGATGGCAACCATCTCCACATTGCCACTCTTAACTCTCGCTCTGCTGTCAAACATTCCTCTGATATCTGCCGCCTTCTTGCGGAACTGGACCTCGATGTCCTCGGTCTCACTGAGACATGGTTCACGGCCAACTCTGTCACCAGCTTTGACATACTCCTACCTGATGGCTACAAGATCCTCTCCGTGCCCAGGCCCAACTGTGCTGGTGGGGGTGTTGCCCTTATCTTCCCTGAGTGGATTCCTGCCTCTCTCACTCCTACGCAGACCTACTCCTCTTTTGAATGCCTTGTTTGTCGACTCACTCTCTCTCCTAGCCATTCCCTTACTGTGGGTACTATCTATCGGCCACCTAGTCAGATTTCTTCCTTCCTCTCCGAGTGGGCAGACCTTGCCTCCTCACTATTGGCCTCAGCCACTCAACTCCTCTTTCTTGGAGACTTCAACATCCACCTGGATGCCTCCTGTCCCCCCTCCAGACACTTTCGCGACCTCTGCGACTCTCTCTCACTCTCCATTCTCCCGTCTGGCTTGACTCATTCTGCAGGGCACACTCTCGATGCTCTGATCTCCTCTGACCTTCCCCTCTCTGTCCCTCTCTTCACTCCTCTCTCCTGGAGTGATCACTTTCTCCTATCCTCCCACCTCTCCCTCCCTACCCCTCAAGCCAAGCCACCTTCATCACTGCCACCCTCCTTCTCGGTCATCCGACCCATGAAGCGCGTGTCAGTTGAGGCTTTCGCCGCCACCTTCTCATCCACCCTCCTCCTTTGGCTGACTCTCACACTGACACAGCCCTTTCCACTCTCCACTCTCCTATATCTGATACTCTTGATATCCTTGCCCCTGTCATGAGAATCCACCTGAAGCCCAAAGCCAAGTGTAACTCCTGGTATGACTCAGATCTCGTCACCCTAAAACGCAAGTGCAGGGTGGCCGAGAGGAAATGGCGTGCTTCATGTTCATCCTCTGACAAACTGGCTGCCGCCTGCTGCAAAGGCAATACCGCCTCTCCGTTCTCACCAAGAAGAGAGCCCATATCCAAGTCCGCATCTCTGCAGCATCTAACAACTTGGCTGAACTCTTTAAAATCTGCAAGGACTGGCCAATCCTGCCGCAGTCTCTACCTCTCCTGTCCCCTTCCAGGCCCTCTGCACGGCACTGGCTTCTCACTTCATTTCAAAAACTCAGACATCCTGTCCTCACTCTCCTCCTATCACCTCCCTCCCTCTCTTCCCGGCTCTTCCTCTGGCCCTTCTGCAGCCACCCCTCCTCCCTCCTTCTCTGCCTGTCCCCATTTCTCTGCTGACAAGGTTTCCAGACAAGTCCGATCTATGAACGTCTCGTCGAAACAGGTTCACCCCTGCTCCTCCAAAACTATCAAGGACCACATCGACTCCCTCGCTCCTGCCCTGGCTCCTGCCCTGAAAGACTTCTGCAATCACTCCTTTGCCACTGGAGTCTTCCCATCCCCCCTTAAGCACTCCCTTGTGCACCCTCTTCTTAAGAAATCCTCTTCCGACCCCTCCTGCCTGGCTAACTATCGCCCAATATCCATCACTCCCTTCCTGGGAAAGCTCCTGGAGAAACTGGCCATCTCCCAATCTCCTTCACTCCCTTCCTGGGCAAGCTCCTGGAGAAACTGGCCATCTCCCAGCTTAATCTCCATGCTGAATCTGTGTGTTGTCTTCATGACCATCAGTCTGGCTTCAGAGCTGCCAGAAGCACAGAAACTGCTGTCCTGAACATCCGTGAAGATCTGCTCTCCAACCTTGACTCTAACACTCTGTGTGTTCTAATCTTGCTTGATCTCTCTTCTGCCTTTGATACTGTCAACCATGACATCCTGCTCAACTGTCTCCGTGATAACCTGGGTATCACTGGTCAGGCTCTGGCGTGGCTGACTTCTTTCCTCTCCAATCGACCCTCCCAGGTCCAACTTGGGTCATTCCTCTGTGACATCTTTTTCTCTACCTGTGGTGTCCCCCAGAGATCTAACCTCTCTCCCTGGCTGTCCAACCAATATCTGGCACTCCTTGGGGCATCGCCGCTCTCTGCCCCAGCTTTCAGTGCTATGAGGATGATACCCATCTCATTTTCAGGCTACCTTCGGCCTCCTCCTCTCCTTCCCTCATCTCTGACTGTCTGTCTGCTATCCAGGAGTGGTGTGCCGCCAATGACCTCTGCCTTAATGCCAATAAGACTGAGATTCTACTCATCGGCACACCCACTCCTTCCTTCCCTGCAACTCTCTGGCTGGCCTCTCTTGGCCCTCTTCCTGCTCCTACCTGCAAGGCAAAAAACCTCGGGGTCATCTTCGACTCCACACTCTCCTTCTCTCCTCACATTTATGATGTCTCAAAGAAGTCACACTAACAGCTGCGCCTCCTCAGAGGTATTCTTCCTTTCCTCTCCTTCCCCTTGAAGCTCACTGTCTCCAGAGGCCTGGTTCTCTCTAAGCTGGAGTACTGTAACAGCCTCTATCTAAATCTGCCTGCCTCTACTCTGCAACTCATCCAGAACAGGACTGCGAGACTTGTCCCTGGCCTCAAGCCCAAGGACCGTATCTCTCCAGGACTAAAATCTCTGCACTGGCTCCAAGTGGCTGCGAGGATTAAGTTCAAAACCCTCTGCATTGTCCAAAAGGCCTTCTGGGGCCAGGGGCCGAAATACCTTCAACTCTCTCATCCTAAATATCTTCCTTCTCAAGCTCTTCGCTCATCCGCCTCCAACTCCTTCATGGTCAGACGCTTCTCCAAGCAACGAGTTGGGGGTAGATCTCTCTCCGCGGCAGGGGCCTCCCTTTGGAATAGCCTTCCTGCCTCCCTAAAACTTGAGGAGAACCATCTCCGGTTCCGGAAGCACCTCAAACCTTCCTCTTTGCTTCTGCTTTCTCTCCCCCTCTCCCCTGCTAAATTCCTGATTGAAACTGCACTGAATCTGCACTGGGCCACTCCCACTGATCTCAGTCCCTGGCCCAACCACTTGCCCCCTGCACTGCCTCCCTGGCAACCCCTGCACTGCGGGACTATCTCTGTATCCCTACAGCCCCCCTCCCAGCACTTGTCTGCACTTACCTTGCACTTGCCACCAGATGGCCCTTTATTATTTATCTTATTATTCTACTACCCCTGTACGGCACTTTCCCCTCTCCCATGCCCCTTGCACTTTCCCTTCCCCTCTTCCCATGCACTTGCGTGATCTGAATGACTCCTGGCCTAGTAAGATGATTGTCTGTCTTCCCTTTGTCCCCCCTCCCTGCCACATCACGCCTTGAAACACTTGTGTATAGGCGCGTCATAAATGCCATATCATATCATATCATAAAGAGGTCAGCCAGGCTAGGGCCTGATCAGTGATACCTACAGAGTTGCTTTAGCAGGATGGCATGGTGGACCTGTATTTAGAGAGGCTCTCAGGTTCCGGGGCAGCATTTCCAGTTTGAGGAGTACCTGGACTTTCTGATCCTTAGGTATCTGCATGCCCTTTATATAAAATTTCAGTTGGGAACTCTGCCACTGTAAAATTGGATGGTGGTGTGGCAGCAGAGACCCTCTGATTTGTGTCCTGTGTGCTTGTTGTATAAAGAAAATCCAGCATACTTTCTTCTTTTGGGCACATTTTGTCATAATTTGAATTTTGAATTGATTTATATCATGCACCGGACGCATTAAATCATAATTGGTCGCTGGTGTATCAGTTTACCGTTGATATTTGCCGTTGTCCACTTTAATAATTTAAGATTGGCTTGCACTACCTCAAGTCTAAAGATTCTAACCTAACAGATGAGTCTTCAAGGCCCTGCGGAATGCCGGGTGGGTTTCAATCCCACGGATTCCTCTAGGTAATTTGTTCCACACTCTTGGACCGTAAACTCCAAATCTACAGTCCCCTTTACACACATATCTAGTGTGTGGTATCTGAAGCAGATTCTGATCCGCTGAACGCAGCTGCCGAGTTGAAACATGAATCTTGATTTTGTCTGATAAATATCTTGGCGCTGTTTTATTAACATCCGACAAAGAGTTTCAAACTCAATTCTCTCCTTTAATGACAACCAGTGCAAAGCTCTCCTTAAGTTAGTGATTGGGACTGATTATTTTACCCTGTTTGCCAGCCTAACTGCTGCATTTTGAGCCACTTGCAGTCTTTGCAGCTGACAGGCTGGTATACCTGCCAACAATGCATTTTCGTAATCCAGTCTTGAGTTGACCAGTGTGCCAATAACCACCTCTCTGTCCTAATTCGAAATGAATGGTAGGATATTTCTCAATAGAGGAAGGGAGTGGAACGCTGCGTGCACCATCACGCAAACCTGAGCTCCACATCCCATGTCATCCTCCCAGACACAGCCGAAATGTTTAATTTTCTAAGCAAAATCCAGCTGTGTCTCCAGGAAGCATGGTGACTGTAGCTCCTTCCTATGTTGCAGTTGGTGTTTTGAGGCGAATAAAGCCACCTCAGTTTTACTAGCATTCAGCAATAACTGATTAGCACACATCTCCAATGAATTATGTATCTTCATGGACACCTGAGTGCTATCAATGTACGAATGAAAGTGTATACAGAGCTTCCCCAGTGTGTCCATGAGCAATTTGACATGTAAATTGAAGAGCAGTGGGGAAAGTGAGGATCCCTGCTGAACTCCACATTTTTGTATCACTGAGTCTCTTCTGGTGTGAAAGGATTCAAACCATTGAAGAGCTTGCTCCACCATCCCACCCACTTCCCTCAGGCATTTCAGTAGGATCCCATGGTCTACCGTAACAAAAGCGGCGGACAGGTCTAACATGACCAACAAGGACATGTCCCCCTGATCCGCCGTTTCCAACAGGTCATTCCAAACCATCAACAACGCCGTCTCCGTCCCAAAACCTGGTCGGAATCTGGATTGTAATGGATCTAGCAAACTCTCTCGATCCACATGTTCCTGCAGCTGGGCTATCACAATTTCTCCAAGATTTTAGGTGGCCATTACAGTCCTGCTACTGGTCTATAGTTCTGAAAATTCTTGGGGGCGAAGTTAGCTTTTTTAACAGCGGGGTAACAACAGATTTTTCAGAATCTGTGGTACTACACCTGATGTGAGGGATTTGTTAACAAACTTTGCAATAAATGGAGTAATATCTGAGCCTACTTGCTTAGCTACTGAGGATGGAATGGCAAAGAGTACATCATTAGTTGCCTTCAAAGCAGAGAGCACGGAACACACCCTCTCCTCAGATACTTCGGTGAAGGCAAATAACTACTGGGCCACCCCAGTATCTACACTGGGGACTCCATCCCTCTCTACGTTGGTCTGAATCTCTGTGCATTCTGAGCTGATCACCTCTGTTATCTCCGGATCCTATTGAAGATCTAGCGGTTTAATTTCCATGATTTTTTCTTGTATCTGCTCAATTTTTTTTATAAAGTAGTTATTAAAAGCATCCGCCTGTGCTTGTGATGATTCTGGTGCTGCGGACGATCACGGCATATAATTCCTGTAACCTCTTGATAACTTTACCAATTTTCCCAATTGTAAATTTGGATTTGGCTTAAAAATCGCCAAAGCTCCTGTCCGGTTTTCTCAAAACTTTGCTGACATCGGCCGCAATATATAATCTTAGGGATGCTCTGATTTTCTGTAAATCAAGTATCAACAGAGCCACAGTTCTTGCAGTGTCCTCATATATATACACAGGGCATGGGTGGCGGGAAAACTGCCCCACTGCATCTAGGGCATGATACAGTGATTTACATTTCTGATGATCATATTTAAGGGGCTGCAATTCAATTGGTCCTTGTTATTTTGTTTTATTTTGCTTTGCTTCTTGAAGACCCACTTAAGTTATCCATGTTATGTTGTTTCCGTTCATGAGTTGTTGTTTTTTTTATGGTTGAATGTGTATTTATTTAGTGTCAGTTATAACATTAAAGTCCCTTTTATGTGATAATAATGTGACTTGCTTTTAACATTAATGAGGTTATTAAATGTAGGGACGCAATCAATTTATGTTTGTTGATGAAGCGTGCCCATTTTTATGTCGATATGCTTGTGTCCTAATCATATTTTAAATGCTATTTTGCTCTTTAAAGATGATGCAATTGCACTGTTTGTACTGCCTGATGGCCCTTGCTATTGTTTTATATGTATTATGAGTACGCAATTATGGCCATGCCGAAATAAAGTGAAAATTGATGGATTGATTGATTAGGAGGAAACAGGAATCAGAGAGAGCTTTTCTGCCTCCTTGTTCTTGAGGGCAAGGCTAAGTAAGCAAAATGGCTGCAGCTTGCACAGTCCTGCACATGGGAGAATTTAAACTGTCAAAGGGAAACCATGTTTTCCTTTGACAGTTAAACCAGTCCAGAAGTTCTTGGGAGCAATTTCCCTGGGCTGGCTTTGACTCCTCCATATAGGAGAATGGGTGTGTTGACGCCCTGTCACCTATTATGGAGGAGAGGCCCTCGAAACATGATGTTGAGTGGGCTGATCCTGCTGTCCCAATGGTGGATAATCTTGGGGAATATTCTGAGTTTAGATCAGTTATAAAAGTTGAGGTATCAGGCATAATTGCCCATCTTAAGCCCACCTGCTGCAAAGGCGATGAGTGTCCTGAGGTTGTGGTGAAGGCTTGTGCACCATCACTCATTCCTATTATTGTGAAATTCATCAAAGAATCCTTCATTGAGAGTCATGTGCCTGAAGGCATTAAGCAGGCTTGGGTTTCTCTTTTACTAAAGAAGCCTACCTTGGATCCCAAAAATCCTACCAACTGCAGGCCAATTACAAATGGTCCTTCTTTGTTAAAGATTCTCGACCATGTACACTAATATCTAACTGCTAACAATATTCTGGGCCATCGACAATCACAATTCCAGCACACGGCATGGAAACAGCACTACTGGACTTAAAGACCAATATTCTGCAGGCCACGGAGAATGGTAAGATTGTGCTACTCATGCACCGCGATCTTTCTGCAGCTTTTGATTTAGTGGATCACACAATACTTGACATCAGATTACTACACTATGCACGTTGTTTAGCCTCCACAGCCAATTGGGTTCCTGACCAATCACACAGACAGGGTGTTCAACAGTGAAGCCTCTGCAGATTAGTTCAAGGTACCGTTCAGGGTTCCACAGGGGTCATGTCTATCACCCACTGTGTATAATGTTTTCACTAAACCACTGTTCGAGTTGCCAGATGTAAAAGGAATCATTTACAACAACTACGCTGACGATACTCAGTGCTAAATTTCACTTTCAAGAAACAACGATATGGATACTGAAAATATTAACAAGGATTATTCACCCATCCATCAGTGAATGATGGATAATTGTTTGGCTCTGAAGGATACAAAAAACATATTAATGATAGCAGGTACAGCGGGTCCCCTAAGAAAGTTTGGTACGGACTATGAGGTCTTTGTGATATCAGAAATTACAATTGCAAGCTTGCCTAAAGTAAAAAAGTGAGGGGTCTTTTTTTATCAGGAGATGAGTCTAAAGGTGCATGTTAACAACTTATTTGCTTCCTTCTCTTAATATATGAAGTATCTAGCATGGGACCTGAAGGCATGGGTCCCCAGCCAGCACGATCCTCCCCGCAATGAGAGACAATGACGGACTCTCCCAAGTCGGGAATAAAGCCAAGACAGAGTGCGGGTGAGCTTAAATGGGAGTTTATCAATCAGAATAGGGCATGCAAAGAACTCTGCAAACTCCGAGAGCGCTCTGTCTGACAATAGCAAAGACAGGCGTATTTATTTACAAAAAACGTCATCAGTACCTACATACTATAAGGGGCACAAGTTCAATGGGGTTGGGTGGCGATGACTAGCTATAGGTGCTGCTGCGATGTGGTTGGCCTTGGCTGGAGGACGTCACTTGTCAGCCTCGTGGGTTGGGCTGGGCCTGGCAGGTCAGCTGAGTTCATCCGGGCGGTGTTGTTGTGCCATTGTGGCCAGTGTCAGAGATGAATGTCTTTTCCTGACTTATTTGCCCTATGCCATGCACACCACAGTCATTCAGTCATTGCAATGTTATATTCTTTAGTAAATCTATCAATAGGTTATTCTACAGGTTAATGCAACACAGGAGGAATGCACCTTGTGAGGGGTTTGATGGTGATTTATCCATGCATGGTTACCAGTGTCCTGTTTGACCGGTACCATAGGTCGTGGGGCTAAGTCTCTGGGCATGGGACGGGCGGTACATGTCTTTCTGTCTCGTTAGAAGTTATTATGAATGGGCTGTTGTGTGTTACCACAGTATTGGGTGTCTTCGTTGCACTGGGTCATAAGTCTGAGGTGTTCTGGGGGGTTGTGGGGTTTACGAGGGTGCGCCTTGGATTTGTGTATTCGAGCGGAGGTTTACTGCTGGGCTGTAAATAATGCAGGTGGCAGGCCGTGGCCTTGGGCGCTGTAACGGGGACTACAAATCTTTGAAGCGGCTCCAGCCTAGTTGGGGGAGGTGGAGCAGCGTGGCGCAGGCCTTAGCTCTCTTATTTGGCAGACTTTGCAGGGTGGGGGGGGGAGAATGGCCTTGCACATATTCACAAAGGTATTTTTCTCGTGCGTTGCCGACTTTTGATGAGAACATCATAAACATTTGAACATTCTTATAATACTCATGTGGATCACTTGAAAAAATACATTTCAACTCACTACATGTCTCTCGAATATAGCCAGTCCAAGCACCTTACTAGTACATCATATTTTAACAACTACAGCATTTAGTAATATGCATATATATTTGCATTACTTGAGGTAGTAGTGTGGTTGGTGGAGCATAGAGAACGAGACCCGCCATTGTACGCGGCGGTAATGGCATATAAGGGCTGTAGATATATACACATGACTGGCGCATTTGCCCGCGTCTCTTCACCCGAGCCTTATGTACAGTTGCATTCGTCCTCCCCTGCACTCTAGCAGCATTAGTTCAGTTATGGCGCGGGACCGCGGGGTGTACGGTTTTCAATGATACATATAGAGAATAATCCCCCGGAATGCTTTTTATCATTTGCACACCCCTGCAGGGGTGTGAGTCCTTCATTGCTGGTGTCATGTGAACATGCGTTTCTTACAATAATGACACAACTGTACAGGTTTCTTTAGTAGAAGTAGTTTTATGGAAAGGATACAGGTATTACAAATAGTTTTTGACATTCGTATTTGGGTATTTTTCTGCTTTCATCGGATGACCATTCTACAGTTCTCCCCATCACCCAGGCCTCGCTGACCGGGTCATGCTGGGAGCAGTGATACACTGTGGACGGTGAAATGTTACAGTGTTAGTATCTTATGCTAGCTCATGTCCGTTTTGTTCGTGGGAACGGGCTCACAGCGGATCCGCCAGGGTGCTGCGGCGACAGGGATAATTGAAACTCTCCGAGGGTGGGGGCCGCGCTACAGTGCGCTGAGCTCACACCATCTTTGATAGACAAAATGGTTTCTGGGCCTAGCTAAATTCAATACGTGTGGGCAATGTCTTCAGCAGGTGAACCCTCCACCACCTGGGCCCGGGTGGTCTGAGGGAACGCCCAATGAGCCATGGCCCTCACCTGGGGAGGGGATGTAGGCAAGGAGGGTCTTTTGGACCACTCCTCCCCTACATTTCCCCCCTTTCGTTACTTAAGTAACAAATTATTTAACTCATTCAATCTCCTACACTCTTCTTCGTCCATAATTGCCTCATCCCATGCTGGTGTGCCTTTTATCGGCATCCAGGCTCTGCACACCCCCCTTAAGCTCTCACCCCTCCTAGCATATTCATCTGGGGTACAGGTTAGGTATATACATCCGCTCTCTCCTTCCAAGTCTACCCACACCTCCTGATACCATTCTAGTATGCGGGGCTCTCTGATGGTGGTGTGCCATAATTTGTCTACGATATCCTTGTCATGATACCTGGGCACTAGCTGATACCTGGGTGTATCATCAGTTCCGGTTTGTACCTGCACTTCCTGCATAGTTTGCATTGTCCCACGGGTGTTGCCCATTGTCACCATCATCATTGCACCATTAGGTACTGCGTTAGCACAACATCGAAGACCCACCTGGCACATGCAAAAAATTAAAAGGAGGAACACCACAGCTGGCATCAAAAATTTCACAGTCGTTCCAAGCCATGAGGGGACCCAGGAGTAGATGTTGTCGAACCACGTACTGTCTTCTGCTCCACCCTCCATTTTCATTTTTTCTCCTAGGTTGTGTACTGCTTCAACCACATGGAACAGGGAGCCGTTTTCTGCGTCTTCGGAAGGTACGAAAGTGCAGCAGGCACTTCCAATTTTTCAGCAAACACCTCCATCCATCGCCGTCAACAGGTCCAAGACATACCTGTTTTGCATTGTCATCAGCCGTAAAGCCCTTAGTTCCACTTTTATTACGTTGAACCCTTCTTCAGTGTCATTTGCCAGCTGAATCAATTCCCAGCGTGTTATCTGGAGCCATTTTGCGTTTGCCCTTGCTTGGACACTTGAGATGAGGGAGGCAAAGAATGTTTCTGCTGAGCTGAATAATCGATATCTGTCTGGGATCTGAGCCAACAGTTCTGATGATGCCTTTGATATGTAGTTTGATGCTCGTTTGTTACGGGTCAGCACCTCTTCCTTGCTCCCGGAAGACAGGACATACATCCGTGACTCCGCAGTCGGCTGGGCTGCACTCTGTTGTATGCGTTCCTGTGTCTTTTTGCTCCCATCGATGTGGCTTTCTGGTATTACCATTAGGGCTGAGTGCAGAGTGGCCATTGAGCAGCTGCCACTCCATGACGGGGGAAGGTGCAGGTATGCTTGGTTGCCGCATACCCAGTACGTGTCCATCAGGGCCGCTGTCCCTTTTCTCAGATCTGGGATGGTGAGGGTCTTGTTACAGTTCTTGTTTGTCCCCATGGAGGTTTTCCACTCTCCTTTAAAACATAGTTCATAGTCTATTTCGTTCTGCAGTTTGAAGGGTTTTTCAATGGCGGTTACCCAAGTTAGTTTTGAAATGTGTTCCTTCCATACTGGTGTGCATGTTTCTTCTATCCATTGCAACTTCTCTGGTGCCACACCTCTCAGTGCTTCAGCTTTACACATTACTTCTTCATCCTTCCACTTGTTGTCCGAAAAAAGTGTCCCTTGTATTACAAAAAATGGTTCCTCCAGACATACCACCCCTGCCGTCTTCGGGTAGCAAGTTTTCTCGTTCTGCAGCATTCTAAAAGTGACTCCATGTGCCTGGAAGGTGTTCTTAATCCTGCATAACGTAAGATGAAGGAGACATTGGGCATCTATAATTGGCAACTCTTTGGGTAGCAATACTTTGGGTGTACCTGAATCATGGGGAATGAGGGAGCAGACATAGCAGCTCTCGTTTGTTGTTTGTTTAGCTGTTGCACTCATATCCGCATACCATTTATTCGTCTGGTGGGGGTGTCATGGGTCTTCCATTCTATCTAATCCTAACCCATAGTACTCATCATACTTCCTCCTTTCAGCTCCCCTTTTTCTTCTGTTATTTCTTTTCCTAATGTACTTCCCGGCTTCAAGGGTGACAGACACAGTAGACCCCCCTTTCTCCTTCCCGCCCCCCTTCACCCAATCATCATATAATATTTCATGTGTTGCTTTCATTCTTCCATTTTCTTCCATTCTATTATTTGACAATGTGTCTGTAGCTATGGGGGCAGGTTGGCTGGTAGGGGTGTTATACAACCAGGATATGGCTGAAGGGTTTCGGTTGTTCAGACTGTGAGCATTGTAATTAGATAACTTTGACGGGGACACTGTATTATTTTGCATTTCACCCTGTAGCTCTTCGTTTTTTATCATGACAGCATTGGATGGTGTTGTATAATAACCCCATACAAGTTTCGTCCCGTCCCATACCAAGAAGTCACCTTCCTTAGTATTTACACTTGTGGTTGCATTACTTACAGTAGTGCTGTTAGTCCCTCCCCCCTCGTTTATCTCGATAGAGATGAACGCTATTAACCAGTATGTAACCAGGCCAAACATTAGTGTAAAAAACAATGTAATACACACTGATAGTCCACATTCATACGAATATCTGCATTTCTCAATTAACCACTCTCTAACTCTAGTAAATGTATCCGTTGCAGGCTGCCCGTTAGATGCCATGGTAGTTCCTGTTCGAGATATAAAAGTGCATTAAGTGCATGAATGTAAACATTTTGTGGGCACTACCAGTGCCAGTTATATATTGACGGGGAATGGAAGCGGGTAGGGTTGCAGGGAAGCGTATTCACAGACAAGGGTGTAAACATGTCATAATTTGATCACTTCGTTAATTACATATAAGTCCACAAGATAACAAGAAAAAAACGTTTTTTTTTTTTTTTTTTTTTCCCAGTAACATCTTAAAAGGAATGCAAGTATACTTATCAGTCATTTTCCCATTCAGGTGCGTTACTGTCACACATACACAAGTTCATATTCAGACATTCTGCTCAGCTGCACTGTTTGCTGTTGTCTGTGCCTCCTCATCTACCTCCTCTTGCACATTACTGTATGCTTTTCGTACATCTGTCAAGTGTACCCAGTATTTTAGGCCCTTTACTTTTACTGCCGTGGGCGTGCAGAACACTACCTCGTATGGGCCATGGAACCGTGGTGCATTCCATCGACGCACAAAACTCCTGACATAAATTAATTCGCCCGGCATCAGCTGTAGCTGTTGCTCAGGCTCCGTGACAGACCCTGTTATGTTTCCCTCCTCTCTCGTGAAGGGTGGAGAGAGCTGCTTTGATATTGCGCGTGCTGCCCTTGTCAATTTCTTCAAATAGTCTGTGAACTCTTCTCCCAATATAGCGGCGCTTCTGTGTGCATCTGAGTGTTCGCGCAGTGGAGAGTGTGCTGTGCTCATTCGTCTCCCAGTCACGATCTTGTGCGGGGACAAATGGTGGTCTTTGCTTGGCTGATTTCTCAGCTCAAATAGCGCAAGGGGCAGACAGTAAATCCAATTCTTTTTCAATGAAAAGCATAGTTTTGATAACCTGCCTTTTAACAGTCCGTTCATCTTTTCCACTACGCCATTACTTTGGGGATGATAAATCAAACACAATTTATGTTTTATTCCCAATAATGTAGTAACTTCCTTGAAAAGCTCATTTACAAAGTGAGTGCCATTATCTGAGCGAATAACGTCACAAATTCCCCAGCGCGGGAACACTTCCCTCACTAGGAACTTTGCAGCGCTTTTGGCATCAGGTCGTGCACATGGTCCTGCTTCTACCCACCTTGAGAATGGGCATACAACCACGATCATGTACCGTGCTCCATTACACCTTTCCCCCATGTCCACGTAATCAATATGTAGCTCTCTGAATGGGCCAATGGGTTTTGGAATTGTTCCCCGGAGCGTGCGTAATGTCATTCCTGAATTGTATATTTGACATGTTGTGCAGTCCATCGCTAATCGAGATACGTGCTCCTGGAGACAGGGCACGAACCATTCTTCCTGTATTTCTGCTGCGATGTGCTGTTTGGTATTGTGTGCAGGGAAGTGTAGTTGTTGAAACGCAATTTCCAATAACTTGATTGGCATTACCACTTTCCCTGAGTTATTTTGCCGCCACAGTAAGTCTGTCGCTGACTTGCTGCACCCTTGTTTTGTCCACATCAATTTTTCGTCTGCACTAGCTCCTTCCTGTAATTCTAGTATTTGTGATATAGGCATCATGTTGTACCCTTCTGGGAGCTCTTCGTTTGTCTTGTGCTGCAGCATGTACTCACCTGCTTCATATTTCTGAAAATAGGAAGCCTCCTTGGCGGCAGCGTCCGCTGCCGCGTTTCCCAAAGACACAACGTCTGTGTTGGATGTATGTGCTTGGCACTTCACTATTGCTATCGCAGTTGGGTTTTGTAGGGCCTCAATTAACTCTTTCAACAATTCTGCATGCTGTACTGGTGTTCCGTCTGCCCGTCGAAATCCCCTCCGCCCCCATCTCGCTAGACCTCCATGTACTGTTGTCATCATGTAAGCTGAGTCTGTATATATTGTCACTGCGCAACCCTTTGCTGCATGTAGTGCTTCTATGAGCGCAATCAGTTCTGCTGCTTGTGCGGAGTAATGTGATGGGAGGCGGTACTGTACTAGTGTTTCATACTCACCGTCTTCTAACCTCACCACTGCCATACCAACATGTTTTTCTCCCGTGTCCACATCAATCGATGCAGACCCATCCACGAAGTACATTTCCCCCTCGCTCAGAGCATTCTCACACACCACTGTGTCCTCCCCTCATTCTCCTGTGTAAGTTGCACAATCGTGGTCCTGCATGTCCTCTAGTGTGCATGCTTCTGTAATGAATGTTGCGGGGTTCACTGTCTTGCATCTCACCACATGGATATTGGCGCTAGACAATATGATCTCATAGGCGGTTGCCCGCTGTGTCGTCAGTGTGCTTTTTGACCTCTCAAGTATTGCAAATAGTGAATGTTCCACAAACAATGTCACAGGGCATCCCATTACTATTGTGGCACTTTTCTCAATCGCGAACGCGGCTGCAGCGAGTGATTGCTTGCACGCGAAATGGCCTTGCATCACGGCATCTAAAGTACCACTATAGTAAGCCAAAGGCTTGTGTCCTAGGGACGTCTTTTGTGTCAGAACAGCTGTCATGAGTGTTCCCTTGCAGTGTGAGAATAGGTAAAATTCGCGCCCATAATCAGGATTTGCTAGCACTGGAGCGCTTGAAATTAACTCTTTTAATGATTTGAATGACGCGCTCATTTCTTCTGACCATTCTATTTGTTTATTTTCCCGTTGTGCTTCTTTGAGTGCTTGTAGTAGGGGTCTCGTGTATGCTGCATAATCTAATATCCATGCTCGGCAATAGTTGCACATTCCCAAGAATTTCTGCATGTCTTTCACTGTTGTGGGTTCTCCTACTGATTTTATCGCTTCTACCCTGTCGGGGATTATTCTTTTTCCATCTTTTGATATCAGCTGTCCCAAGTATAAGACCTCTGTCAGGCAGTACTGTAGCTTTTCCTTGTCTACCTTGTACCCCTTATTAGCCAATAGAGTCAGGAGCGTTGTTGAATCCTTTCTACATGTTTCTTCGTCTTGTGCACACACTAGTAAATCTTCTACGTACTGAATGATCGTACTTTCAACTGATAGGTTTCCCAAGTCTTCATGCAATATGCGGTTGAATATGCTTGGGCTCTCACAGTATCCCTGCGGTAATCTGCAGTGTTCATATCTCTTTCCCCCCAGTGTGAATGCTGTCAGGTATCTACTCTCTTCAGCCAGGGGGATTGAGAAAAATGCGTTTTTCAAGTCGACTACTGTGAAGCATGATGCCGTTTTTGGGATGCTGCATAATATTGAAGCAGGGTTCGGGACCAAAGGGAACTCTTTCTGAATTACATCATTTAGGGGACGTAAATCCTGTATCATTCTCCAAGACCCTCCTTTCGCTTTTTTGATTGGATAAATACATGTGTTACATGGGGAGTTTGAAGGCACTATTATCCCTTGTGCTAGTAGTGCATCTATTGTCTCTTTTATCCCTTGCTCAGCTTCACGGGACAATGGATACTGTTTCACTCGGGGTAGAATTGCTCCTTGCTTTAGTCTTATTATTACAGGTTGTACTCCATGCAACAGGCCTACATCATGGGGGCCTGTTGTCCACAAATCATTTGGTACAAGTCTCATGTCATCATCAAAGAATGACGGCGGTGCTCCTACCACTGCCATCAGTTGAGCGGGGATTTCCCTAGCTTGAATCAAAATGTCACAGGGCATCGCTATTTCCATTACAATTTCACCATCCCCCTCTGCATCTGAAAAGAGATCCTCATCTGTTAAGTCTCTTAGTGTGATGTTGGCATTCGTGCACAGTACTGTACGCCACTCGCATCCTTCCATATCTATTCCAATCACCGCAATCCTTTTCGCTGATACCTGTACAGCGTGCAAGTCTAATGATACCACTGACCCTGGTGCTGTGTCGGGGCACACTATGGGGCGGAAGAGGAATTCTGCTGGAATCCTCCAATCCATTTTCCTCAGCTCTGGAACTATGAGGGCCAATGTCTTTAGCCCTTCAATAAACATTTCCTCGTTTTTCGGCAAACCTCGTACTTCTGGTGTGGTCGTGTGGGCTTGTACTACCAACATTGCACGCAATGGGCATATTCCGGGTGTTGAACACACTATACTTCTCTCAGTGAATGATATGGTCATGTTGAGTTTACTTAGGAGGTCCCTCCCTAGTAAATTTATTGGTGAGTGTTCATAATACAGTAAGGGTGTCTTTACAGTCTTACCCCCCACTGTTACGTCCAATGCTTCTGTGTAAGGAACTTCAATTACAGCCCCAGAGAACCCCTGCGTCTCTAACTTCCGGTTAGATAACGGGAACCGGCCCTCCCTGATACATGATTTCTCCGCTCCCGAATCCACCATGAATATGAACTGCTTGTCTCCTATCTGCGCCCCTACCAATGGTTCCTCTGCTGCATCGTAGGTGGTAGATAGAACTGGACACGCAAGTGTTCTCTGTGGGCTGTCCTATGCAGGGTGTCTCATCGCCCCCCCTTCATTAAAGATACTTCCTGAAACTACTGACACGCCGTTGTAAGGTGCTGGTGCGGGGGCCCCGTTTGCTGCTGTCGCAAAAGGGTTGCCTGGCGTGTACTGCAAGTTGTCATTGTTTTGTGGGTGGTTCTGTGTTCTATACTGGTGCCCCTGTTGTTGCTCATTATTACCTTGGCCTGGGTTTCTCGGTTGTTGTTGTCCCATTGGAAGACCATATGGGCTCCCCGGGTGGGGATGGCCATACTGTTCTACCTCTTGGAACCCGTTGTTGGGTCTGGCTCTGCACTCCCTAGAGTAATGCCCCCATCTTCCGCAGTTCCAGCAACTCCCTTGTGCACCTCTAGGGCCCTGCCATCCATTTCCTCCCATTCCCCCGTACCCCGGTCCACCTCCTCTTCGGCCCCTGTACCCACCTCGTTCCCCTCGAGGGGTCCACTCTTGCCACTGCGGACCTCCGCCTTGCTCCTGCTCGTTCCACTGCCGCTGTCCTGCTCCAGCCCAATTAGTTGCTATCCTTCCTTGTATTGCTATCAGCCCCTCCTCCTCCTCATCTCCCTCCCTGCTGTGGGGGAGTGCGGCTACAGCAGCTGCGACCATTAACCAACTTTGTCTGCACTAGTTTTGCTTCGTCTGCCAATCTCTTCTGCGCCACCTCCTTCTCCCTTTCCTTTATTCTCTTACAATGGTGTACTATTATGCTCTGGATCTCAGGCCACCCCTTTGCTTCAATACCTGCTATCTTGTCGAGCGCCTTTTGCACTTCCTTCGGGAGCCCTCTTTTTATAATGAAGTAAAATAAAGATGTCGATTGATACCAGGGCGTGCCCGTTTCTGTTCTCCACATCTCTTGGACCCGAAAAATGTAATCCATAGCCTCCTCTCCGTCATTCATTGTACACTGCATTACTGACTGTAAGTCTGGCGTATCTGGAAACGTTTCTGGCAAGGCATCCCACACCCTTGCACGCACTGTGTTAAAGGAGGCCCCGTCATGGCGGTCGCAGTCTAATGTTACTCCCGGGAAACCGGCCTTGACCCATACTCTATTAGCCTGATCCCCCACTGCTGACACAAGCAAGCTCTTCACATCTCCTATTGCTAGGGGTACCCCGGCAGTGTGTTTCTCAAAGGCGTATATCCACTTACTTGCCCCTCCCGATAACGGGGCAATAGCTTTAATAAATTGGCTTTATCCATCTGAGCACATGGGATATAATTCGGCCTCCCTCCTCCCCTATGTATCAATGGGAGCTGTAGCCTTCCTTTTGTCGTCGCATCTACACCCGTTTTGGCTGCTGATGTTCCCAGTGATGCCATTTTTCCCACCCTGTTCCTTAATCGCCCCGTCCACTCATCATCCAGTGTTCTCATTGAACATGTACCATCCACCCCTTCACTTCCCCCTCCCATTGCCATGCTCAGCCTGTCGCTTTCTTCTAAATCGTCCCTTATATCACATAGTAGTTCCTCTCTGTCCCCTATAGGCCTTTCTTCATTATCAATACCTCCCTCTCGTGTCCCTACTTCGATTATTCGTGTCGGTTCTTCCTCAATTCTGAACAGTATCTCACCTTTTTTCCACCCGTCTTCAAGTGTTCTATTCTCACTCGGCGCTCTAGACGTGCGCCCTGATCTTGCTGCATTAAGTGCTGTTTGTTCACATATTTCTTTTATCCTTGCGAGCTCATCTTTCGCTATTGAGAGTCTTGATTGTAAATCATCTGTTAGCTTTTCTATGTCCACCCTTTGTGTACATGCCTGGGCTCGCTCCCTTGTACTTTCATATTGCGGGGGTGCCGTTGGCCGGTGGGGTGTAGTAGTTGTCAGGGGAGGGACATAAGTGGGGTCACTGTACCCTTCTGCGGGCACAGGCTTGTTTAATATCGGGTACAAGCTTATTACCTCTACTTGTGGCTCTACATTTGACGATTCTTTACCATCTTTCTGTATAATCAGTGGATTGTCAGTGGTGGATGGTAGGTCAGGATTTAATGCTGGTGCTTTAGGCGGTGGTATCTCTTCAAATAACCTCCAGAGATCTAATATTTCCCTCCTATTGTGCAACTGCTTCCCCTTGTATTTCAAACAAATGCATGTGGCCACCATATCCAGAACACTTTTATCAAATGACCCTCCCTCGGGCCATATCTGGGGTAACCCCTCTCCCTTCAGCTCTGCTATCCATTGGTCATGATATTTCTTAATTCGCGCCGCGTACCCTGGTAGGTTCTTACAGATATGTGATAAGGGTGTTTCGGCCCCCATCTTTGTGTTTTCCTAGTACTTGTGTGTCTCTGTGTGTCCACAATTACAATGTAAACCTATTACCAATATGGGTTTTGTCTTCTACTTCACATTCGATAATGGGCTCCTTTGTGCTTTTCCCCCTGCCTGCGCAATGCAAAACTGGCTGTACACAGTCTCTATGCTATTCTCTTTGGGGGGGCGGCACATACAAGAGCAAACCATCAGTGATTTTGACAATATTAACCCGGAAATCAAAAAGGTACACACTCACTTCACCTTGTCATTTTTGTCTTCAAGAAGCTTTATCCGGCCACACTTACCATGACCATTCAATTACTATACATTTATAACCATTTTACACACCCACAGCACCAAATTGTCTTCTGACGCATACGAGGTGCACACACCTCTCTGTAACACTCTATTCACAATTGAAGCTGCCCTCCCTTTCCTCCCTAGCCGGCTGTCTCTGTCCGTCTTATTCAGATATATGGATGCGCATATATATATATTGGTCTGCTCTTCCCTCCTCTAGTAGGACTCTCTCTCTTTTACTTCCTCCCTAACGTTTTGTACTGATCTCACTTTTATTTTCCCCCCAACCCTAAAGAAAAGAATAGAAAGAAGAAATAGCAGTCACTAATATATTCTCCGTGTCCCCCTTTGCCAGACACTTTTATCTTATTATTCACTTCTTCATATATTCCCAGTACTAGTCAAGATAGCACTATGCGGCGCCACCTTCCACCCCCTTTCGGAGCTAGGTTCCCGTCACTTTTATCTCTTATTCACCTCTAAATCCTAATGGCCATATGCAAAGACAAAGCAAAGAAAGTTTAGGATGATCCTTAGTAGATCTGCGTACCCCCCTTTTCTACCCCTCGTCGTTCTCTGTCCTAAATTTCTTCTTCCACTTCCTTTACGATCGCTCGCACTCAATACTCACGTGCCCGTCTTGAACCGATAGTCTCCGAAACTGGGTCCGTCCAGGCAGTGTTGCCGTCCGCTCAACAGTCAGCCCCGGCTCCGGCGAGCGGTACTCAAAGGGGATTTTTCAACCGGGATCCCGTACCCTCTCTCTATTGAGTGCGCACTTCTTAGTGTACCGGTCGCCGTTGGCGGGCAGCCTCCCGGAGCTGGCGCACCGTGCGTATCCCTTTTCGACCGGAGATTCTCGTGCCAAAAGGGGACGGTAATGTTAGGTCGGGAAAAAATAATAATAATAATAATCACGCTTTCGGGGTCACCACTGAAGGCATGCGTCCCCAGCCAGCACGATCCTCCCCGCAATGAGAGACAATGACGGACTCTCCCAAGTCGGGAATAAAGCCAAGACAGAGTGCGGGTGAGCTTAAATGGGAGTTTATCAATCAGAATAGGGCATGCAAAGAACTCTGCAAACTCCGAGAGCGCTCTGTCTGACAATAGCAAAGACAGGCGTATTTATTTACAAAAAACGTCATCAGTACCTACATACTATAAGGGGCACAAGTTCAATGGGATTGGGTGGCGATGACTAGCTATAGGTGCTGCTGCGATGTGGTTGGCCTTGGCTGGAGGACGTCACTTGTCAGCCTCGTGGGTTGGGCTGGGCCTGGCAGGTCAGCTGAGTTCATCCGGGCGGTGTTGTTGTGCCATTGTGGCCAGTGTCAGAGATGAATGTCTTTTCCTGACTTATTTGCCCTATGCCATGCACACCGCAGTCATTCAGTCGTTGCAATGTTATCTTCTTTAGTAAATCTATCAATAGGTTATTCTACAGGTTAATGCAACACAGGAGGAATGCACCTTGTGAGGGGTTTGATGGTGATTTATCCGTGCATGGTTACCAGGGTCCTGTTTGACCGGTACCATAGGTCGTGGGGCTAAGTCTCTGGGCATGGGACGGGCGGTACATGTCTTTCTGTCTCGTTAGAAGTTATTATGAATGGGCTGTTGTGTGTTACCACAGTATTGGGTGTCTTCGTTGCACCGGGTCATAAGTCTGAGGTGTTCCGGGGGGTTGTGGGGTTTACGAGGGGGCGCCTTGGATTTGTGTATTCGAGCGGAGGTTTACTGCTGGGCTGTAAATAATGCAGGTGGCAGGCCGTGGCCTTGGGCGCTGTAACGGGGACTACAAATCTTTGAAGCGGCTCCAGCCTAGTTGGGGGAGGTGGAGCACCGTGGCGCAGGCCTTAGCTCTCTTATTTGGCAGACTTTGCAGGGTGGGGGGGGGAATGGCCTTGCACATATTCACAAAGGTATTTTTCTCGTGCGTTGCCGACTTTTGATGAGAACATCATAAACATTTGAACATTCTTATAATACTCATGTGGATCACTTGAAAACATACATTTCAACTCCCTACATGTCTCTCGAATGTAGCCAGTCCAAGCACCTTACTAGTACATTATATTTTAACAACTACAGCATTTAGTAATATGCATATATATTTGCATTACGTGAGGTAGTAGTGTGGTTGGTGGAGCATAGAGAACGAGACCCGCCATTGTACGCGGCGGTAATGGCATATAAGGGCTGTAGATATATACACATGACTGGCGCATTTGCCCGCTCTCTTCACCCGAGCCTTATGTACAGTTGCATTCGTCCTCCCCTGCACTCTAGCAGCATTAGTTCAGTTATGGCGCGGGACCGCGGGGTGTACGGTTTTCAATGATACATATAGAGAATAATCCCCCGGAATGCTTTTTATCATTTGCACACCCCTGCAGGGGTGTGAGTCCTTCATTGCTGGTGTTATGTGAACATGCGTTTCTTACAATAATTACACAACTGTACAGGTTTCTTTAGTAGAAGTAGTTTTATGGAAAGGATACACGTATTACAAATAGTTTTTGACATTCGTATTTGGGTATTTTTCTGCTTTCATCGGATGACCATTCTACAGTTCTCCCCATCACCCAGGCCTCGCTGACCGGGTCATGCTGGGAGCAGTGATACACTGTGGACGGTGAAATGTTACAGTGTTAGTATCTTATGCTAGCTCATGTCCGTTTTGTTCGTGGGAACGGGCTCACAGCGGATCCGCCAGGGTGCTGCGGCGACAGGGATAATTGAAACTCTCCGAGGGTGGGGGCCGCGCTACAGTGCGCTGAGCTCACACCATCTTTGATAGACAAAATGGTTTCTGGGCCTAGCTAAATTCAATACGTGTGGGCAATGTCTTCAGCAGGTGAACCCTCCACTCCCTGGGCCCGGGTGGTCTGAGGGAACGCCCAATGAGTCATGGCCCTCACCTGGGTAGGGGATGTAGGCAAGGAGGGTCTTTTGGACCACTCCTCCCCTACCGACCCCACAAACAGGAACCAGGCAGGAGACAGTGAGTATCAAACAGGAAAGATACTTTATTCTTCAGTTCCAGATGAAGGCTTAGATGGGAGCACAGGGAGTATACATCTTCTCAGCTCACAGTCCCATGCTGTAGTCCTATCCAACAGTCCCTCTCAGAACTCCCTCACACTACACATTCCATCAGGCATTCCATGTG
Organism: Ambystoma mexicanum; assembly: GCF_040938575.1. Taxonomy (NCBI): domain Eukaryota; kingdom Metazoa; phylum Chordata; class Amphibia; order Caudata; family Ambystomatidae; genus Ambystoma; species Ambystoma mexicanum. Next base: position 558,260,723 of record NC_090930.1, read on the forward strand.
CAGCACCCAGCAGGCAACATGCATGATACTACACACCTCTTCCCTAAAGGAAACAAGACCAACCTACCACTCAACCAATCCAACCGATCAGAACCAGACCAAAGGCCAACCATGCACAACAGGTTGACACACACTCCAAAATGAACAACACTCCCATTTGACCTGGCCTGCCACACCACTACCTACCCACAAGAGGGTACTCCGTTGCACAAGGCAACACACTAACCTACACTTTCAACCATCCATACCCAACATAACCTCCTTTTGACCTGACCTGCCACACCAGGTTCTCAGGTCAGCCACCCCTGAGCACAACCCAGACCCACAACTCAGAGCACCAACACAACACACCGACATCCTGTCATATCATCCCTAACTACTAACTGTCCTGAGAATCCACTCATCAAATAACCACCAGAACAAGATCAACACTTCATCAAACCACCACAACCACAAGAACCCAACCAACACCACAATACCAACACTTCATCAAACCACCACAACCACTAGAACCCAACCAACACCACGTGTATCTCCCCCAAGAAACAGATAACAGAAGAAAAACATAGCAAAGCCACTCACAACACAGAGCACACTAAAACACAGACACCACTTTAAGGAGGCAGCAGCATCAGAATCCACACAAGCACAGGGGACCAAACCTATGCATGCGGGCAATCCCACATGTCACCTAAACACAAGATGGTCAAACTCATGGTCAGGCAACTATCACAATAGGAAAATATAAGAATAAACAACTATGAGCTAGCTTAACTCCACAACCTATGTCTCCCACTCATGCCAGCACCACCGCTAATACATGACAAAACTACATGCACAAAGTACTATGTTGTACTACCGAAACAACATACAACCAACTGGCAGAAAAACGTCATGACTCTTCACACTAGAATGCAACCAAAGTCAACAACTGCATAACTGTGCAAAACGTCCTGCACAACAGTGCTAGGACTCTCTACAATAACACAAAAAAACACTGTACTCCCAACCTTCACAACAGTGCTAGGGTGCCCTACAACTCCACCTACACTCCAGTCAAACTCCCCTATGACAACATATTCCAAAAACCTTCTTGCACCGCGCTCCCCCTTCCCTGCACTTGTGCGATCTCAGTGTCACTTGGCCTAATAAGATCGTTGTCTCTGTCCTCCCTCTGTTCCCCCTTCCTTGCCTTGTCACGCCTTGAAACACTTGTGTTTAGGCGCTTTAAAAATGCCATATTATATCATAATATCTAATCATACCCAGAGCACAAAACTCCAACCTATCCCGGGTTACAAATTCGACCTAATAAGTGGTTTGCTAGACCACTCACTAAGCAAGTGGATATTGTGCAAGTATAACTTCCAAATCCTGCTACGACACCTATCCAGGTGTAAAGAGTATCAACAAAACTTCACCACAACATCCACTACAACAACATCACAACATCCACTACAACCACACCCAAACGTCACTACAACATGCACAACCAACGATCCTGACTACAGCTACCACGTGACAACTCAGTCCCAAAAACATGCAGACATGTATGTGTATTTGCAAATGCAACATGACACTGGAAAGAAATATTAATCAGGCACCTCACCCCAAGTGTTACGCAGATAAAATCCCTTAATCCTCACTGTAAACACATGTTAAGGTTGAAAGAACATACATTTTGACAATGTCCCCAAAACCATTGGTGTACAGACTACACCCCAAACATACCTACATGGTGTACTGCACACCACACAATGTCCTTACATGGTGTACTGTAACAACCGAAAAGTTTGCAAGGATTGCAAATCTCGTACTAACTCCTAATAATGTGCTAATATTTCTGTACATTTCTTCAACTACTTTTCACATTATTTTGATCTCTTCGTAATGTCCCTTTCATTTACACAAACACTACTTCATCCTTGCATTACCACTTTCATCCACCCTGCAATTTAGGGGCTCCATTTAATAAGATTATCACGTTGTGAAACTTCAAAACATTATCACGTTGCAAAATCTGAAGTTTCTCCACTTCCACTGCACAGAGAAGACCTCCACCCCCCAGCAAAACCAACAACCATGAAAGTGTCACTTTAAGAACCGCAGCAACATGAATATAACGTTTATAAAGCCCTGCCTAATCACCATAGTCTCCTTTCTCCAAGCCGAAAAAAACTTTCTTTAGACGCCAGACCCTCCCAAATCACACTGGGCCACAGGGAAAGTGGATACTCTGCGCTGGTGCACCCAAAATAAAAACACATCAAGTCCCTCCAGCGCTCCGGCAAAAGCGTTGTCGCCCAGAGGTGGACACATGAAAGTACCTTAACGCTGAAGTCCTCCACGCCTGCGCCACTGCCCTAACACAATAAGGCAGCTCTCACTCCGACAGTTCCATGAGTACCGGTGCCTATCTGTTCCATTGCCCAATGAGATCCATTCTGGCAGCACTTGAAATCTCGTTCCTCTATCCGCAGGTCTGAAAACATAAACAATTGACAGGTAAAACCCCTGCACCTCCATGCTTCCTCACTGGACAAATATTCCTTTCTTCTGTATACATCATCACGTTGCAGAACATTGGTAGGGCCCTTCCTCTAATGTCCTGCTTCACTCCGACAATCGATCACAGGGACAATGGCTCCCAGCTCCATGCTTGCGTTCCAGCCTAATGGCTAAAATGAAACGCAGAGGCACCACTTGACGTGCGCCTTTGAAGGCCTGCTTGGGATCCAGATGAGAGCCCGAAAACAGCTCTGGAACAACATCCACCTTGTTGCGTCATTGCTGCCAGATAACAGGGATTGGACTGCACATCCCACAATTCACCTGCCACTCTGAGCGCAATGGCGCCCAATATTACTGCGACTTCATCAGCCTTACAGGGGTCACAGCCAAGGTCTCCACTTCCCAGGCTGCTCTTGAATTTGCACTTGTGTCCAACCAGGTCTTCTGTCTAGCACGTTCTCCAATGCCTGGCCGACTTCTGTAACCTCTGCCTCCATCTTCCAACCTCCAACAGCAACCCCTGACTCAGTCTTCCAACATCTGGACAGGCGCTGCTCATCCAGCTGCGCTTCAGTTCTTCAGATCCCCATCTGTTATATGCAGGAGCTTTGCTGTCTCCATCAAAGCACCTCCTGGTTGCTTGAACAGTCCTCCTCTCATCATGGCTCCACTTCAACCAGAGTCCGCCTTTTACTATCCTCATCGCCAAATTGAAGTATCAGGCATGGGACTGAGAAACCAGGCAGGAGAGAGTGAGTATCAAACAGGAAAGATACTTGACTCTTCAGTTCCAGATAAAGGCTTTGAAGGGAGCACAGGGAGTATACATCTTCTCAGCTCACAGTCCCATACTGAAGTCCTCTCCAACAGTCCCTCTCAGAACTCCCACACACTCACACTCCACATTCCATCAGGCATTCCATGTGCAGCAGCTAGCAGGCAACATGCAGGATACCACACTATATTAAGTTGTTAAGTCAACTGCGACCCTCCTGACCAAGAAGAGCTGTGCCATCATTGCCAGAGCTTTCATTGGAGCCAAGCTGGACTATTGTGAAATCTTGCTTCAGGGAATTAGAAAAGGAGAATTATCTAAACTGAAAGTCACTCAAAACAATGCGGTTCGTGCAGTTGAAGGCATTGGAAAAAGAGAACATATCTCTGAAGCCAGAAGAGCACGCCGTTGGTGACCGCACTCCATTGGTGACCGGTGGAAGCAAGGATGTCATTCCTTCTTCTCTCAATGACACGTGTGCTTTCCAATTTGCAGCACCAAAACTCTGGAATGATTTACCTCCAGACTTGAGGGGTTGTGTTCATTGGACCCCTTTAAGTGTGCCTTGAAGACTCATTTATTTTCTTGCGCTGTTCCTCAGTTCTTTCCTAACCTTTGCTGATTACCCTTTAGAATACTTGATTGTTTGTCTTTGTTTTGTTAGTGCTCTGATGCCTCTGGACTTGCCGTCTTTGGTGCGTTATAAATAATTTTAAAAGAAATGTGAACTATACATTTTCAGCATGGAGCATTAAGAAAATGAGGCCCATTAGCAATGCACACTTTCTGAAACTGAGTTACTAGCATCATTTTGTGTTACAAAAATAAAAAAAAATCCTGGAATTGTCTACTTAAACAAATGGCGTTCTGTCAGAGGGTGCAGTAAAAGAGCACCAGCGGAAAGAATACATATAAAAAAATCCCACTTTCTGATTTAGTATTTCATTTCGATAAAAAAGCATCCTTCCTAACTGAGATCTGTCTGTAATTACCAGATGTTTACACTTTTTACCAATGTGTCGTTAACATGGCACATTATAAGTCATATCCCACCACAGTAAAAGTTTAATTGCAAAGGGTAAACTTTGGTGCAGAATAAATGTCATTGCACACAACTACACATGGTACAGACACCTTGGTTGTGGCTTTACAGAGTTAAGGTCAACGAGGTTGCACCTTTCTATGTTTTACTGAAACAATACTCTAAGATGTAGAGGTTCATGCCGGAGGGAACAGTATAGTTACACTTTTGATGTTGGTGATTCTTTCTTAAATTGCCTGGGTCCAGTAGGGCAGTTGGTTTGAGGACATCTGCCTATCGTTATGGGCACAGTGCTTAGTGTTTAAGTATTTATTATTGTGTTATTTTATGTGGACAGATAAAGTATCTTAGTAATTGAAAGAATATGTCTTAGTTAAGGATGTGCGCACTTCAATTCACAAGGACAAACTGGCCATATGCTTCCTTGTGGACAGGGCTTTTCCTTGTAGCTGTCACGCAGGCTTAGAGGAAATTGCTCCAATAAACTATGATGATCTAATTGCAAGCTGCTTCAGGAGGTCACAAAAACTGACCCATCATTTCTAGAAAAAAAGGCCTTCAAGATTTAGCTGACTTTTCAAATGTCCGAAAATGATTGTATGATGTTCTGTTTCAAAAGGTGGGATCAGCTGGTAACTGTTTATAAACGCTAGTTGTACATTTTACTAACCAGTTCAAACATGTCAGTTATAAGGATTACTATTAGTGTAAACATTCAGCAATTGCCTGGTATACCGGTTATGATTGCTATGTATAACTTGCACACTACTTCAAAATGCAGTATCATGGGTCTGTTGAGCCTGTGGCAGTGATCTGTAAGGTATTTCAAGTTCCAACATTGTGGGTCTATTGAGCCTGCGGCAAAGATCTGTATAGTACTTCAACTTCCGACACTGTCATTCGGTTGACCTTGTGGTAGAGATCTGTACAGTACAACAAATTCCAACATCATGGGTCTGTTTAGCCTATGCAGAGATATGTAAAGTATATCCAGTTCTAACATTCTGTGTCTATTGACCCTGTGGCAGAGATCTGTGCAGTACTTTAACTTCCAACAATGTGGGTCTATTGACCCTGTGGCAGAGATCTGTACAATATTTAAAGTTTGAACATTGTGTATTGGGCCTGTGGCAGTTATCTATACAGTATTTCAAGTTCCAACATTCTGTGTCTATTGATCCTGCGGCAGAGATCTGTACTGTGGCGTTAAGCCACATTTCCAAGTGCTGGAGGTAACAACCCAGCAGCGGAAGTTAGCGGCCTAAGCGAAGCAAGGGCCGTTAACGAGGGTTCTGGGCCAATACCCTCCGTTGCAGCAATTGGAACGGGGGTTTAAGACCATTAGTACCCTGGGGTATGAAAGCGGTGCCCCGGGGTGCTAAAAAACAAGATTTTCCTTTGTTCAACAGGAAACGTGCGGCAGCCCGATGTATGATGGAAAATCCTTTACAAAGATGGCCGCCATGAAAAGGGAAGATGGGGCCCCGCACAGAGCCCCTCTTCCCATTCCATGGCAGCATGCGGTAAGCAAGGGGAAGGAGTGGATGTGCCGCTGCCGAAATAAGTTAAGTAGGGGAGTGGGAGAATACAAAATAAAAAAATGGACACAGGGTGGAGGGGAGATTGCGGCGGGGGCAGCCGGCCTTCAGGCTGCATTGAACGTGGTCTTTCACCAGTGGTTGAAGCCCGCGATCCTTGTCTCCTGATTGGCTGGCACCTTCACCAGGGTGCTAATGTATTTTAAGTTCCAACATTGTCTATTGAGCCTGCGGCAGAGATCTGTACAGTATTTTAAGTTCCAACATTGTAGGTCTATTGGCCTTGTGGCAAGGAACTGTACAGTACATCAACTTTCACCACCCTGAAGAGATCAGTACTGTATTTTACGTTCCAATACTCTGTCTCTATTAAGCCTAAGGTGGTGATCTGTGCATCATTTCAAGTTCCAGCATTATGGGTCTATTTAGCCAGTGTCAGAGATATGAACAAAACCATTAGTTTGCAGTTGCAATCTAGCAGTGGAAATGTATTCTTGCAATCTGTTAACTTGGATGAAGTGGGTTAAATGCATTTGGTAAATAAAAGCATAATTTAGTAACCTTCACAAAATTAAACCTGGGAAGGAATGCTTTCAATCCTGCAAAAGTGAAAAAAAATTAACCATTAGGTTGGATATGTGAGGGCTCAGAAAGGTGAGGTTCACAACTTCTGCAAGATTTTTCAACAGATACAATTTTATTAAATCTAAATGTTGGATGAATGCCTCACTATCCCTACCCTGATGAGGATTTCACTGCCTAAACTAAACTAACGGAAAACACTCTACAACAACGTTTCTGTCCCTCACATTAATATCCACAATAAATCAATAAGTATAAATCACACCACAAGAAATGCCTCTTCCAATAACCTGGGTGAACCCCTCTTCCCCAGATTTAAAGCAGGCCTTTCTTTAAATTTTCAGAAAGGATAAGGACATCTTCGGTCATTACAAATTGTTCCACTTCAGTTCTTTTCTAATCCAACTTGGCAACACAATGTTCCAACTTGGATTCCAAAGATGTTTCACAATTGTTTAACAAAGGTTCCCACTTTCCCCTTGCATTCAAGGTCTGGAGACAGCTTTGTGTCATCAACAATGTGTATTTCAAAACTACATTAGTACAGATCTTCATTAGCTTCAAAACAAATGTCTTTGTCAGGATATCGTGACATCACTTTGTCACAAGGTTTACCCCACCACAGTACTCTATGAGTTTTCACCCAGTTTACTCTCATGGCAGGTTTACTACTTCTACGCCACTCTGCTCCCGTAGGATTCTGCCAGAACAGAACCAATGGTTACCAATATTCTTGGCCTGGTATGCTCTCCTGACAGCCAAGATAAACCACTGCAGTTGTCTGTTCTGGTATAATCTCCTGCCTGAACAGAGCCAATTGGCACAAAGTTCCAAGACCTGGTATCCTCCATTGCTAAACACACAATTAGGTTTAGGATTTTCTTCCGGGACACAAGAATCACACGGGTTCTACTTATTACACCTAAGTGTTTGCCATACGCAAGGAAGGCAATGCTTCTTTCCTCCTGAACCTCTTTTATCAGAAGTGCAGCCCTCCTTCCAATCTTGTTCTTCATTTTAACCAAATGCTGGTAATAACTCTTCCTCTTCTTTACACTTCTTTGCCTTTGGCAATGTGGGTTTATGACTTTCTCTACACCTGGGTACTTTTCTTCACACACACTGTTAAGTTCAGTTATCTTCTTTTGGTTTAGGCAACCCTGGTTGTTTCTCAATTGCATTAATATATGTCCCTTTTGGCTCGGGCAATGGTGGTTTGGAATCTCTTCTTGAGATATTGCCCCTTTTAACGGTTGGTGGCTTTTCTCACCCACTATATAGCAATCCCGTCCTTCAGCTGGGTTCCTTGCAGTCTCTATTTGACACCTGCTTGTGATAACATCATCTTGGTAATTGTCAAAATCAATAATTGGTTTTACTACACATGTAAGCTGATCAGATCGGCCAAACCCTTCCTTTCAACCAGTAGTTGCGTCACATTGGCAAGAGCACTTGTGCTGTCCAAACTGGATTACTGCAATGCCCTGTACCTTGGGTCCAACAAATACATCACCAAGAAAATTCAATTACTTCAATATAACGCCCTGAGAGCAGCGCTAGGAATGACTAAAAGAGAACATATCTCAACAGCAAGGAGACAGGCGAACTGGCTCTCCACCACAGACAAAATTAGACTAAAAACTTCCTCACTTACATTCAAATGTTTGAACAATGCAGCACCTCGATACCTGACAGACAGGTTCAACAAAAGACACACTCTCCGACCCACTAGAGCAGCCTACACTGTCTGACAGTCCCCTCTTTCAAACGAATGACAATTGGTGGCAATAGCTTCCCTTTTAAAGCCGCCCAACTTTGGAACGCCCTCCCACCTACACTCAGGGCGGAGCAAACTTACCATCATTTTAGACTAAATATCATCAACTGATTTAAAGCCAATGATCTTTAACTTAGACTTGGTACCTCATCTACACCTCCCTCTCCTCAGAAACCAACCAACTTTAATGTGCAATCTCACCTACATCTTAAATAACCTGTATTTTATCTGCACTTGATATCTCTCGCTCTGTATCTCCTCTATGACCACCTTTGTAACCCACATTGTACCTTTGTATTGTATGTAACTTATGTGATGCACGCTTATCTTTGTACCTAACCTATATCCATGCATACTGTGTACATTACCTCTAACTCTCTCTGATTCATCTTGCACCTTACCTGTAACTATGCATATGCTGTATCTTATCTGTATACATGTAAGCTTAATATGTCCTTGTTCTTGCGCCCTGATACCTCCGGGTCTGGAGCGCGTTACAAATAAAACAAACAAACAAATAAACATTAGTTTGTTATTCAATTGAGAGTCTGGATTCAGACAACGGTTAACTACTGAGTGCTCCGGGGGTCACAACAGAACAGTGAACTCACCGGTGGCGTGGCGTGCGTGTCTGTGTACCTCGCTGCTCCCAGCTTGTCTACTTCACTACTCTGGTGGGGTCTTACAACCTCTCCTGCATGGTTTCCTGCAACTCACAGGCCTCGTGGCTCCCCCATCGATCTGGTGCTTGCCTGCCACCATCGAACTCTGCACTCTGAGGAAAACTGCACATGGGTACAGTTTCCGCTGCACAACCTCCCCAGCATTCTTGTGCTCGCCTTCCACCGCTGAACATTTCATTTTGGAGAAAGTTACAAACAGGTGCACTTTCTGCTGTGCAACCTCTGGAGCTAAGGTCTTCCCAGCATCCCGGTACACGCCTGCCACTGCTGAATGCCTCGCTTTGTTACAGTTTATTAGGTGGTTACACTCAACTCAGGTAGTTCCTTTCCCCCCAAGCAAGGCGCTATTTTTTTCAGATTCGCTTTGGTGAGGCCTCCACCCCAACAAATACCGTGCGTATCCAATGGACTAGGAACCAGGCCGGTGTATAGTAAGACTATGGGCCTCATTACACAGATGGCGGTAAGGGTTTACCGGTACCGGTATTTTCCCGGTACCGGTAAATCCTTACCGCCTTACTACGAGGTCCCTTCGCGGGTTGGGGAATTTAACGCCTGCTTTTTGCAGGCGTTAAAAACCAACCCGCAAAGGGACCAAGGTCCTAATTACGGTACCGCAATTTGCGGTACCGTAATTAGCGCCTTCCCCATTCCCATAGAGCCCTATGGGGCAAAAATGGGAATGGGGAAGGGCAATGGTGGAAGGGGGAATTACTGCCCCACCAACCTTGGAATAGGGCGGTAATTCCCCTTTCCACCAAGGCGGTGCCGGTATGTTACCGGCATGAACCATGGCGCTAATAGCGCCATGGTTCACCGCCATCCGTGTAATGAGGCCCAATGTATTTAAAGTTTAACTAAATGGACTAGCAGCTGAGATCAGCCACCAATACTGCGGTAACACCCAATATCACAACAATAACTCTGTTATTCAAACAACAAAGGTACAATTCTGAAGCATGTAGTCCCCTTTACAACACATTTAATTTCAATGTAGCCAATGAAAACATTCACAATACAATTGAAAATAGTTTTGCAACACACATTCAAAGGACATGCAATGCTTTGGGATTCTGGTTTCGGGAGGCAAGGGCATCAATGGGAAAATTCGTTTTTAGTCTTTCTTTTGAAAGGAACAGTTGGGAAAAAGAACTCAAAGGGAAATTGTTTTTCAACACACAAGAAAATTAAAAGCAATGCCTGAAAATTCTGGTCAGAGAAAATGAGAACAGAGGGGAAATTTCATTTTGCAACACCCATACAGATGACATGCAATGCTTTATAGTTCTGATTTATAATGAATGGGGATGAATGGGAAATTTCATTTTGCACCCTCCACACTGACTTGAAAGGCTGTGTTTTATGGATTACATCTTTTGGGATTCACGACCCCGCCCTCTTTTGTAAATGAGTCAAGGGTTTCAGAAAACAGTCAACCTAGTTGATATGGGCTATACCGGCTCTAACACACGAGGCATGACCTTTGTTAGCATCAAACTCTAACAAAACTCATCCCGTGATTTTCCATATGGGAATTAACTGATTTACTTTAATCAAATGTGCTAAGGATCTACACATTGTCTCCCCCTTCCCACAATTTAATGAAAAGGATCAATGCGGGCTGCTCCCAACACAATGCAATTTCAACAGAGAGGGTTTTTTAATGGAAAAATAATTTGAATGAGATTTAATACATTGTGCAAAGGGCCTACCCAGTTTTAACATCCCTGCCTTTACCCACTAATGGAAAGGGATGGAGGCAGGTGGCTCCCCACGCAATGGATGGCATTGGGATACCTACTTACATGGGAGCTTTGCCCTTTCCTCAGGAAGCCAGCCAGATAATAGGACCCTCTTTTGGTAGTCAGCTCACAACCGGCCTCTTCCACAGCAGGGTCCCTCCAGATAGGCCTCTCCCAGATAGGATCCCAGGTTTTAGGCAAGGTTTACCCTGATGGCCTTGGTAGTTCTCCTCTGCTAGTTGTTCCTTGCAAGCGCAGCAGCAGGCAATCTCCCGGAATAAAACTGATGCAAACATACCCTCGTATAGCACGGATGACACTACAACCTTGTCATAATTCCTATGGTCAGGATTGGCTAGCTCGCTCCCTTCACCTCCTCCCAACACACCCCCTGCCTGCTGATAGGACCAGGAATTCAGAGGAGTGTATGATGTAGGCGAGGGAGGAGAAAAGATACATCATTTCAAACTGACAGTGAGTTTTACATTTTGAGTTCTGAAAAAACATATTGGGCCTCATTACACGGATGGCGGTAAGGGATTACCGCTACCGGTATGGGTACCGGTACCGGTAATCCCTTACCGCCTTTCTACGAGGTCCCTTTGTGGGTCCCTACCCTAACGGCTGGTTTTACCAGCCATTAAGTACAGGACCCGCAAAGGGACTCTGAAGGTAATTAAGGTACCGCAATTTGCGGTACTGTAATTACCACCTTCCCCATTCCCATTGAGCCCTATGGGGGCAAGAATGGGAATGGGGAAGTGCCATGGTGAATGGAGAATTACCACCCCCGCACACCTTGGAATGGGGCGGTAATTCACGTTTGTCACGGTTTTCTGCTGTGCCAAAATAGCTACAAATTGGACTGTTTCCAATTTAAATCTTACCCTCATGATCTATCATTTTGACAACTTTCCCATTTCTCAGGAGTATGAAAATGGCAGAATCATACCTTTTCCCTTAACTGAGTTTGTATACATCACACAAATTTAATTTGTATAGTGTCCCACTGGGATTTTCATCCCCTTTAATTTGAATCCAGGGTGGGATCGATAGGACACACGAGCCCTGTCTTCCAGCACAGTGGCAACCATCTCTACACAGTTTTTTCTGTCTATGAATGAACGGGACACTGCAAGGCATCCTGTTCATTCAGAGAAAAGACACTGATATCAGCACCCCAGGTTACCAGATTGGCAACACTGGGTGCTATGGTGTTAGTAACATGTTCCACCTGCTATAGCAGGGGGTAACATCCTGGTGCCCACGTTAAAAGCCCTCGCTTCGGTCAGGCCTTTAGCTCTGGCTGCTGGGCCATTACCGCTGGTATAGCCGGTGAACGAGTTATTAAGGTCATATTATTTCCATCAACTACGGGAAATCGCCCAGGTGTGTTTCTTTTTATTTCCAGGTCGTAAGTGAAAGGATTTTGAAAACAGTGTAAAGATGATAGTCAGACTCAATTTCATTCAACTAAATGTCCCTTAAAAAGTGCTGTTAGTGATTTCTACCTGGGCTTGTGGCCCCAGAAGTTGCATAACTGAATTACTGACATCCAGAAATAGCCACCCTCAGAACACATCATATTTGCTGTGCATCTTCTTTTTGATATCCGAGCAACACTAAGGCCCCAGGACCACCTCTCAGGTAAGCTGATTACAGCTGATAAATGCGCATGTAGCATGCTGAAAAATGCATGAGTTTCCTTTAATAGCTACTTTTTTGGGTGCATGAATGATTTTGTTTTACAATTGTCAGTTGGTACCCCTTACATTAGTAGCACAAAAGCTTTGGATAAAGTATATTATTACATGAAGTTACTGCTAAGCCCAAAAACATGCTTTAGCACAATGTTTTTTTAAATGAGCAGCCATGTGGTACAAGTACATTTGCATATCGTTCTCTCAGTCTTTTCTGGTGGCAGTGCCCTAGCATCCTCAACATAGAATGCTGGACAGATATAAACATAAATCAGCCTGTCACCAAAGGTTTTGCTGTGGTATGCACTGGATGTGCGTTAAAATAACGTAGGATGAAAAGATCGAATTACAAAATGCTGCGGCCCACTGTGCCGCATTTTGCAATTTGATCTTGACTTTTTTTTGGTTTTTATATGTACCCGGCATTCACTTTCATGTATGCAGGGGACACCCCACAGCCCCTGCACAGCTACCTCGCTATTTTCGGATTCATGATTTTATACATATGGCTAATGCGGGAACAGCATGTGTACGGTCTTCTGGACACAACCTTTTGGGTCGAAACTGTATGCACTGGGTGATCAGATAAAAACAGCTGTTGCTGGGAACATTTTCCTCTTCTGAACAGCTGGCATTTAATGTCAATCACACCCAGGAAACCAGTTGTACTTCCTCAAGTGAGACTTTCACACCCAGACTGCTGGAAGAGACTGGTTCCTAAATATGGGGTTGAACCATAAACAGACTAGCAAGGCCTGCTCTACTGAGGGTGATTAGGCAATAGATGGCAAATACACGGCGTGACCATTTCGAGCCTTTGGGCCAGACATGGCTGAAGCTAAAGCAGCCTGGGAGGTTTGACAAAAAAAATTATGTTCCACCATAAAGACGTTGGTTTATAATTTGTCCTGCCCTGAAGTGGCTCCTGGGGGCTCAGGTGATACCAAGGGACACTGAGATTTCCCTAGAAAGCCGCCTCAGTGTTGTTCTAGTAGATGGTTTGGAAATGCACAAATCCCACACTAACATATACCCTTCCATGGAGAAAGACATCATACAAAGGAGTCAGGTAGGCCCTTGCCTGTCCAACCCTGAGGAACATACGGGACACCAGCTAAAAGAGCCTGAATCACGAATCTCCAACGTACCCTTTGACCAAAACACTTAAGTACACAGAGCGGAAACAATGTACTCGAAGGCAATGTCGCCTCAAGTTTGTGTGCCACTTTGTGGCAAGAGAATGATAATGTGTGAAGTTTTTTTTGGTCAAATGTTTATCTGAGTGATGCAGTTATCCAATGATGGGTGTCATTTTACTGTCAAACCAAAGTAGAGTTTCAGCAAGAGATACAAGCAATGTTTTAGTATTCATATTCTTTGTACGTTTTTATAAAGCAGGACCAATGCCTCTCTGGTGCCCCTTGGAAGTGCTATGTGTCTGGTATTGGCAATAGAAGTTGTCCAATTAAGTGACAGGAAGCGGGTGACTGACAGGAGAGACATTGTGACATTGCTCAGCACCCACTATGTGCTAGAATACAACCATACGTGCAGATTCTGCAATTATATAGGATGTAAATGTCTATAATGCTGGTTGATATTAAAACATACAAATAAAGGATCAGAGGTAGACCATTATTTATACATTTTCTGGTTCGCCATTTTTGGGAAGAAATGCCTTTTCCTCCCAATAATTCTGGTGAGAATTACAGCACACTACTGCTCTTTATTCTTACAATAAATAATTCACCAATTTATGGTTGATGAAGATCACCCAAACCATTAAAGCAAACAGAACCAATTGCAAAATCAAATAGAAAAGGATTGCAACACGTAGAAGTGGGCAGGCATTCCTGAGGAGGAGCTCCTCCCTCCTATTTTTAAGAGGCAGAACACCAGCCTTTCCTAAGTAAATGTGCCAGGCCTACAGGCACCTTGGTGGTTCTGGCACCCTATAAAATAAAGTAGATACAAAGGCGTGTTGTGCCTCTTGGGTGATGTTAGGATTCTGCCATCTTGACATCATATGCCAACTTGCCATGTGCAGCTGAAATGCCTCAATAATGCCATCAGATGAATGGAATACCCTGGTCTCCCTCTGTACAAGGTATAGCAGTGCAGGTGCTGCCATCATAGGCCTCGGAAATGCTGCCCAGGCAGTTAATGCATCATATAAGCATTAAGAGGCCATGCAAATATATGACGGGACTTCATAACAAGTAGAGTCTTTAGAGATAAGGTGCCTATCCGCTTCGCCTCTGCCACATTTCTGATGCTGGAAGCCAAATGCAAACCTTGTGATCTTTTAATTTTGATGTTCACCCCAATACGCCATTTCTGACTTTGCTGTATGCCAGAGTGTATACACTCACACACTGTAAACATGCTTTCACTTCGGGGTGGTGGCGCATTGATATTCCCACAGCTTGCAACCCAGGCTTGACAGCCTCTCTAGGGGTAGAAGCTTTTTCTAGCTTTTTATTTCTGTTTTCATGATAATGTCTTGAGTTTTTGTTCACATGATGTTTGTAAAAGGAGTAAAGGAGCAGTGCTTCTGGTTTCACATTAGTCTTTGATTTAATTTCATATCTGCTATACAAAGTTCACGAGACAAGGTTTAACAGTGTTGGGCTAAACATGGATGCAGAAAATGAAAGCATGTCTGTGGATTCCATAGGCACTACTGCACGCTGGAGGTACATGTTGGAACTGTTCTCTGGGCAGGAGGATGGGTCCTGTCTCCAGAACAGTATGAGGGTGTGGATTGGATACATACATAAGGTAATTCTATTTGCTCCAACATTATTCCCTGAGGCATTGCTGTGCTCGGCAGTGATAGATTGTCCCAATGGAGACAATCATCACAGCTGGGTGGACTTGCGACCATGTTTTCCCATTGCTTTAATGAGGACCACAGAGGTAAGCACTGGCAACACTTGGCAAACGTAGTGATTGTAGTGGGTGCCCTTTACGTCTTTGCATCAAAAAGCAGCATTGAAATGTTCATTTCTCAAAAATGAAGAATTTCTGACTTTATGCATTGACAAAAAAAAGAAAAGGGGGACTGCCTGAGGCAGAACAGCCACATATGCAATGTACTTTATATGGAATAGGCGGTTTCATAAATGACGGGCTACATTGGAAATAGGCTGTTTACATCCTTTCTTTTGCTTACTTTTTTGTTTCTTTACTTTCAACATCTCTCCCTATTTCTTTAAGTATTTTACCACTCTCTCACAATTTCTCTCGCTCCTTTGTGCTATCTTGTATTTCTAGGTCTTGCGCTTTACTGTATTCTGCACTCATGTATTCATATGTTTGTCTTAATTACCCTAAAATCTCCCATTACATTTTGTTAGGCCACCCCTGCCCTCCTTTATACTGGATGTCTCCGTTAGGAGTATCTTGAGACCACAATCCCCACCCTCTGCCCCCAACCTAGGACTGTATCATCTGGGCCGGTGTAAAGATATTTGCCACCGTAGGCAAACATTAATCTTACCAACCCCATGTGTCATGACTACATCACCCCCTATGTCAGATGTGTGTTCAATTGGTCATGCAAGCCCTGCCCACCACAGTGATGAGCTGCCATTCTGCCATCATGTTTTTGGTCTTTGTTTCATAGCAAGATGAAATTAAAAATGACTTTAAAACACAAGATATAGCATACAGGTAGAATGAAAAGCAACAACCAAATCCGGTAAGCTTAGGAAAACACACACCTGGCAGATTAGGAAAAAGCTATGATATCAGGTATAATTAGAAAGAATGACAATCAGGGATCCATCCCCAATCCAGGCCCTCCCACCGCTCTCTCTCTCTCTCTCTCTCTCTCTCTCTCTCTCTCTCTCTCTCTCTCACACACACACACACACACAACACAACACACATTGTGTGCCACTTTAATGACACAAAGCAAGCATCTATTTAAAAAGGTTGTCAGAGGGAGGCTATCACTTCCTTCCAGCAACCCCGCTGGCTCTCTGTAAGCACCTCTGCTTTTCATGCAATATCTCTGCCCTGCTTCGAGTCTTCACTAAAGTGAGTGGCAGAAACTGCTGCTCGAATCGTCAAATGTAAGATGGTGTGGGTGGCTGCCATAGCTTTGATGCGGTCACTTCCAGTTCAGGGTAGTGGTAGGCACTGTGCACCCTCCTTCCAGGCATCAGCGATGTCAAAAAGTATTATTTTCTTAACTGCACAAACAATGCCGACGGTTGGGAATTCCTTTGGTGTCTCAGATATCTGGGGCAATAGGAGTGGGTGTGCTTGCATAATGGGTTGGTATGAGTGCTGGACACAAAAACAAGGTGGCGTCTCTGCCTCCCGGCGTTGTAACCAGGAGTAGAGAAGTGGTAAAAGCTCTGCTCTCACCAAATGTCCTAAAGAGGTGTTTTAACCAATTTTACTACCAAATGTTTTTTTTTTAAATCTACCATTTCCCATGGACTTCCACTGATTCTATTCAGTTTTTTGTTTAAAGTCATGGGTTGTGTTTAGTGATTGCGAGCCAAATTGATATGAAAAGTCATTTAGAACGTGCCTGTACACAAGTGTTCCTAGGTGCAACAAGACACGGGAGGGAAGAAAGAGGGAGGACAAGACAAAGAATCTTACTACGCCTTGTGTCATTTAGATCATGTGAGTGCGAGAACGAGAACACTTTGCGTAGTGCAAGGCGAACAAGGGACGCTAGGGTTACAGTTACAGCCCCTTAGTACATGGTAGGCCCATAGGCAGTGCAAGGGTGACTGATCAAGAAAGAGCCGGGAACCCAGTGAGACTCTGAGGGTAGCCAAGCAACCAGTCAGTACAGCAGACAGATAGCTCAGGTAGTTCAGCAAGGGAGGGAAAGAGAGAAAGCAGAGGAGAAGAGGTAAGTGTTGGGCTGTTTCTGGCATTCAGGTGGTCTGGCTCAAGTTTTAGAGGGGCAGGGAGGCAATTCCAGAGGGAGATACCTGCAGAGGAGAGAGATCTACTCCCTTCTCTCTGCCTGGAGAAGCATCTACCCCTTAGAGAGTTGGAGGTAGCTGAGCAAAGGCTTGAGAAGGAAGATATTTTGGAGGGGGGCGTTGAATGTAGTGTGGGCCCCAGCCCCAGAAAGCCTTGTGGACAATGCAAAGAGTCTTAAATGTGATTCTTGCAGCCACCATGAGCCAGTGGAGAGATGTCAAGACTAGAGAGATACTGTCCCTGTGCTTGAGGCCGAGAATAAATCTTGCAGTCTTGTTCTGGATTAGTTGCAGAGGGTGAAGAATAGAGCAAGTCTGATTGAGAAAGAGGCTGTTGCAGTAGTCCAGCCTAGAGAGAACCAGGGCTCTGCAGACACAGAGATTTTGGGGGAAAGTGAGAAAGGGACGAGTCCCTTTAAGGAGGTGCAGCTGGTAGAGGGACTTCTTGGCGATGCCTGAGATGTGAGGAGAGAAAGACAGAGTGGAGTCGAAGGTGACACCAAGTATTTTTGCTTTGTAGGAAGGCAAAGGAAGAGGGCCCAAGGCGGGCAACCAGAGTGAGAGAGCGAAATCAGGGGCAGGTTTCCCAATGAGAAGGATCTACATTTTACTGCCATTAAGGCAGGGGTATTTGAGGCGCATCAATCTTGAATTGCTGATAGACAGTCAGGAATGAGTGACAGAGGAGGCTGAGGGGAGCCTGAAGGAAAGCTGAGTGTCATCCGAATAAAACCGAAAGTTAGAGGAGAAGGTAGAGATCAGGTGGGCCAAAGGGGCCAAGTAGAGGTTGAAAAACCAGGGTGAGAGGATAGAGCCCTGGGGAACAACACAGGTAGAGAGAGAGGTGGCAGAGAGAAAGGGGCCAAGTTGGACCTGGGAGGGGCGATCCAAGAGGAAGGAGGTGAGACACTCCGGGACCTGATTCGTGATGCACAGGTTCTAACATATTCGATTGATCAGGACGGCGTGGCTGACTCTGTTCAAAGCAGGGGAAAGATCAAGGAGGATGAGGACACAAGAAATGCTGGAATCAAGGTTAGAGAGCAGACCTTTATGAGTGTTCAGGAGAGCAGTTTCCATGTCTCCGGCAGCTCTGAAGCCAAACTGATGGTCATAGAGACAACCAACAGATTCAGTGTGGAGAGTAAGCTGGCAGTTGGCCAGCTTTTCCAAGAGCTTGTCCAAGAAAGGGGTGATGGAGATTGGCTGATAGTTTGCCGGGTAGGTTGGATTGGCAGATGGCTTCTTGAGGAGGGAGTGACAAGGGAGTGCTTAAGGGGAGAGGGGAAAGTTCCAGTGGCGAAAGAGTGATTACAGAAATCGGCCATGGCTGGAGCGGGGGTGTCAATATGGCCCTTGATGGTTCTGGAGGAGCAGGGGAGAACCTGTTTGGGCGACCCGGCACTTGCATTTCAGGATGACAAGGTCGGAATCATAACAAGAGCTGCACTTGGCGGTGGGCTTCACACAGATCCTCATGACTGGGGCAAGGATTTCCAGGGCGTTGGAAATAGAAATGTGCAGATTAGAAAGGGCTGTGTCAGGATGTGAGTCAGCCTCAGGAGTAGGAGGAGCAGAGAAAGTAGAGGTAAAGGCATCCATTGACACATGCTTCATGGGCAGAATGACCGAGAAGGTAGGTGGCAATGCTTGGGGGAGGGGGTGCTTTGCCTGATGGATAGAGAGTTTCAGATGAGTAAAAGTAGAAAGTGGTCAATCCAAGAGAGAAGAGTGGTGAGAGGGTTAGAGAGGGGGACGTCTGAGGTGATGAGAACATCCAAAGTATGTCTGCCAGAGTGTGTCGGACCAGAGGGCTGAATGGAAAGAGAGTGTTGTAGAGGTTGTGGAAAAACCCAGAGGAAGGATTAGAAGCATCAAGGTAGATGTTGAGATCTGAGGAGGAGAAGTTGAGAAGTAGAGGCAAGGAGAGAAGAGGAGAGGTCAGTCCATTCTGAGAGGAAGAGGGTGACCAAGCCAGGTGGCCTGTAGATGGTGAGTGTCAAAACCTGTACAGAACTGGGTGTATACCATGTATCAGTGAGAGCAAGGACATCTAGGTTGAGTTCTTGGAGGAGGTGACAGATGTCAGGTGTCAGAGGATTGTTTGACAGCAGAACGAGAGTTGAGAGTAGCGACGTGGAGCAGGTTGCCACATTTGAAATACTTCCATGGAGGGTTACAGGCTTGAGGTACAACCTGCGAGGCGGGTCAGAGGAGGAAGATGAGGGTTCCAGAGAGGTGGCGTAAGGAGTAGAAGGAGAAGGGAGGAAGTTGATAAGATGCAGGAAATGCCTATAAACAAAGGAGACAATTGGGCTGAGGGCCCTGAAACGAGATGCTGTCATTCAGATAGACATACATAATGGTATTGGAGGAGTGGAAGGGGGCCAAGAGGACCTCCCACCTAGTGCCACTGTTAATGGGAGTGAAGGAGAAAGGAGACAGAACAGGTCTCGAACACCCAGGACATCCTTTCCCCAGGTCTTCGCTGGTCATCGACGTGCATAGTCATCTAGGCAAATCTATCCCTCACTAAACAGATGACTCCTGCCGTGTTACGCCTTATGTTTATTCTCCTTGAGGATCATGGGCTATTCATCAAGATGCTCGGTGACCCTGGCTGCTCAGCGAGCGGTCCGGTTGGCATATATTAATGAGCTGACAAAACTGGATGCATCGGTCATTCCACACCTTCCGACCCCTTGTTGTGATGTTGGGACAACCTCTCGAGCCGTCAATATGGCCACTGAATTATGTGTGCCTCAAGTTCCTCTATCAATGACGGTGCTACAGACCCCTGCTCTTCCACCTGTACTATCACATACACCTCTGGTACAACGGCTTGGCTCCCCCCCAGCGAGTTTCGTAAGAAAGGAGACAGTCTCCATAGCACCCACATCATCTATTTCCAACCTACACGCAGGGAAACAGACCTCCCACCCACTGAGCCAAAAACAAACCCTTTTGTCAACCCCTATGACATCAGGAGGACAGGAACTAATGTTAAAAACAGTTCTTCTAAACAAGCACATGCAAGACATTCCTCAATGAAAAATGGATTACAGACACTAGTGGTCAATGATAGACCTTGCTGTTCCCACATGGTTCTCAATTCCCTGAGGGAACAGAGAGCTAGGATATGGTGGGGGCTTAGCAATTATTGCAAGGACTACTTTAGTTCTTTTTTTCTTCTCCTTGCTCTTGCTAAGGCTGCAAGATTATTCTTGCAAAAATGACTCTCTCGAACCATTCATGTATCAACTTCATGCTTATCTTTCGGCCACCAAGCAACATGCCTGATTTTAATTACAAAGTCATTCAAATCTTGAATAATCTTTCTGGTCCTAACCGCATGACTCTCCTCTTAGGGGACTTTAACTGTTGACTGGGTAATAACTTAGACAAGGAAGGCATTGCTTTAGAAGCTCTGCTCTGAATAACATTAACCATCACGTTCAAAATAAAGACCCAACAATAGCGAATAACAACATCTTGGACTGGATTGTGACCAAAAACCTTAACATCAATATTGAACAGACCAGGCCACGTGTGTGGTCGAATCATTTCATAATCTGTCCATTTAATCTTCCAATGAAACCTAAAAACCTCACTAAGATTATCTGTAGCTGTAATTTCAAAAAGGTACTATTGCACGACTATCAAACTTGCCTCGATTCCATCATGACCAATACCCCTAGTAGCACCTCAGCTAGTGACCTGGTGGATGTTTTTACTAGGAATTGTCTAACTATGTTAGACAAATCTGCCCCCATCAAATCAAAGTTGGTGAGAGAGAACCCAGTGCACCAGAAATGGTTTACCTCACAACTCACAGCTTTGAAAAAGCTAAAACACAATCTAGAATCTCGCATGCTGAGGCATCCTACTGAGGAAAACAAAACTGCTTGGAAAGTGGCAGATAAAATATATAGGCTTCAAATAGAGAAAACTTAAAAAGATTTCTTTAACTCCCAGATAGACCAATCAGTTAACCACACGGGTAAACTCTTTGAAATTCTTAAATCATTGGAAAAACCCAAGTCTGCACAGGTTCAGTTTCAACCAACCAGGACTGCATGAGAGTTCAGGGGGCTTTTGAAACTAAAGTCCATAATGGCAGAAAAAAGAAAAAAAAACCTGCAAAATCAGACCATAAAATACAGTCTGGAGCAAGTACCTCTTCAGCGAATCTCTGCACAGGTGAAGTTCAGCCTATCTCCTATTTCCACCACAGAGGTGATAAAAATGCATCATCTATGCGCCCTACTTCTTGCGTTGAAAATCTCTTTCCACCCAAGATTATTTTATACAACAAAGATCTTTTTGCCCCTTTTTGGACTAGGTTTGTAAATTCCTCTTTTAGGGACAGTCAGGTGCCTGCCTCCATCAAAACAGTTACTGTTACTCCTCTTTTGAAAAAACCTAGTCTTGACCCTTGGAACCCAGCAATCTTAGGCCAATCACTAATTGTAATTTCATCCTGAAAGGTCTTGATAAGTATGCCACGCTGCAGCTGCAAAATGTTGTCGAAACCAATTCCATCCTGCATGATAGACAATCTGGCTTTTGACCATCCTTCAGTATCAAGACTGCTCTTGGTGACTTGCAGACCCATTTGTTGGGAATGATAAATGAGGGGAAAACAGGTCTGCTGATGCTGATTGACTTGTCGGCAGTATTCGACTTAGTGGATCATGATCTCCTTCTCGGCCCTCTCAGTATTTTGGGGCAATGCTCAGAGGATGCCATTGGATGGTTTAGCTCCTTTCTTACCACCTGGGAGTCAAGAGTCAAATAGGGCCAGGCCTGCTTACTCAGTGAGCCCATTTTATGTGGAGTACCGCAGGGGGCCTGTCCCTCGCCGCTCTTGTTTAACTTGTACATTAGATCTCTTTGTTTGCTCCTGGAACACCTGGGTGTGGTATTTACAAATTATGCAGACGACACCCAGGTGGTCATTAAGCTAACAGGGGACTATGTTAAAGACCTGGCCGCCCTGACCAGAGTGTATAATCAAATAAAATCTTGGATGTCTGCAAGATACAAATCTTTTGAGTTAGGCTTCAACACCATCAATGTCCAAAAAACTGGTCAAAACCTTGGGTGTGCAGATTGAATCTTCTCTCAATGCTGATGCTAACGTTAGCCAGCTAACCCACACCTGTAATTACCATCTGCTCTTGCTTAGGACTGTGCGCCCCTTTATCTCAGAATAAAACTGTGCCACTGTTGCTCAGGCAACTATTTTGTCCAGACTGGACTATTGCAACTCCTTACTGAATGGAGCATCCTCGAGCAACCTGAAGAAAATTTCAGCTACTACAGAATGATGTTGTACGTATTACCTAAAAGATCCCAAGAAGATTCAGTATCACAGAGCACAGAAAGGCTCTGCACTGGCTCCAAGTTAACAAGCGTATCTTCTTTAAAAGTCTTAACATCGCTCACTGGTGCATCTTTGGAATTGCCGCCAAATATTTAAAAGCTTATGTTCCCTTGCCCACTCCAAGTAGAACGCTGCGCTCTTCATCTCAGTCTCAACTTCATTGTCCAAATTTCAAGTGCACAAGGGGCATGGGAAGTTCCTACCCAGGTAGAGCAGCTAAATCTTGCAACACTCTGCCCCCTGTTCGTTAGTAGGAAGTAAACGTTGGAATGTTC
The DNA here is from genome assembly GCF_040938575.1 of Ambystoma mexicanum. Lineage (NCBI taxonomy): Eukaryota > Metazoa > Chordata > Amphibia > Caudata > Ambystomatidae > Ambystoma > Ambystoma mexicanum. Next base: position 558,283,689 of record NC_090930.1, read on the forward strand.
AGGAAATCATTGAAAACCTTTCTGTTCAACTAGTTTCCAACCTGATTGATTCCCTGAATGATTACTTTTGATTGTCCTGTTTTTGATGGTTGTCTTTTGTGTGTAGTTTTTGCGCCCCAATGCCTGCAGGCTATTGGCACGGTACAAACAAATAAATAAATAACATAGACCATTAAAAGGTTCCATAGGTCTGGGAAGGGAACGACAAAGAAGATGTCAGTCAGAGTCTGTCTTGAGGAAGCACTGGTGTAGGTATCAGCATTAGGGAGGACTGGGTTGGAGACCAGGATGTCCCTCTTGAACTTCTTCCTTCCAGCCATGGCTCTGCACTGGCTCCAAGTTAACAAGCATATCCTCCTAAAAGTCTTAACATCGCTCACTGGTGCATCTTTGGAATTGCCACCAAATATTTAAAAGCTTATGTTCCCTTGCCCACTCCAAGTAGAACGCTGCGCTCTTCATCTCAGTCTCAACTTCATTGTCCAAATTTCAAGTGCACAAGGGGCATGGGAAGTTCCCACCCAGGTAGAGCAGCTAAATCTTGCAACACTCTGCCCCCTGTTCGTTAGTAGGAAGTAAACCTTGGAATGTTTAGGAAATCATTGAAAACCTTTCTGTTCAACTAGTTTCTAACCTGATTGATTCCCTGAATGATTACTTTTGATTGTCCTGTTTTTGATGGTTGTCATTTGTGTGTAGTTGTTGCGCCCCGATGCCTGCAGGCTATTGGCGCGGTACAAATAAATAAATAAATAACATAGACCATATAAAGGTTCCATAGGTCTGGGAAGGGAACGACAAAGAAGATGTCAGTCAAAGTCTGTCTTGAGGAAGCACTAGTGTAGGTATCAGCATTAGGGAGGACTGGGTTGGAGACCAGGATGTCCCTCTTGAACTTCTTCCTTCCAGCCAGAGTGAGAGGGATAGGGTAAGAGATAGAGTACCAGTTAGAGAAGATGGGAAAGACAGAGAGCACCATATGGGGTGAAAAGGAGGTAGGTGAAGGAGAAGGGGGTGAAAGAAGAGAGAGAGATCACAGCCCTGTGGCACACAACTCAGAATGCGCAGGGGGAGGAGGGAAGAGAGGGGCCAGGGTCATAACAAAGGAAAACATAGGAGGGGAAGAAGTAACTGACAATATTGAACGGCACTTCTTCCTGGGTGGAGGGTCTAGGAGGGAGCCTAGAGAGAACCAGCAACAATGCTACAGTTAATGGAATGCAAAAACACCCAGATGCGACTTTCCCGGAAGGGGAAAAAGGCACATTTTTGAGCACAACACAGTACAGCACATTGTTTACATAATCCTTAAAAGGCACTTGCAGAAACGGCACACAGTTTATTGACACACAGCCCAGAAATACAACACATGAGCAGAAGTCAAACTACCCTGGCATACAGGAACAATACAATAGGGGTTACAGCAGAGCTAGTGATCATCACACAAAAAACAGGCATATGCCAGTGCGATGCATGGAAAGCTTACACTAAACAGGCACATCTTACATATAATCACACCCAAGGTACTGCAAGGATTCTCCCTATGTCCTCTCCTCCCCTCCTCCCCTCCTCTTCACCCTTTAAGTTGCATCCCTAAGACAGACTCTTAGCAACTATAATATCAACTTTCACCAATACAAAGACGACATGCAATATGCTTCCAAATCTCCTCCCACTAACAGCTCTGTAAGCACCCCCCACTTTGCACACCATATATCTGCCCCCGCCCTTCCTCCAGCCTTCCCTGTAATGAATGCCAGAAACTGTTGCTTGAATTAACACATGTAAGACGGTGTGGGTGGCTGCCAGAGTCTCTTCCCCATCATCACTTGGATGACCAACCACTTCCTCAAACTCAGCCCATCCATAACACAATACCTCCTCAACTGCCCTCTGCCTCACCCACAAACCTGATTCCACCCCGTGGATCAATGAACTCCCCACAGACAATCAACACATATCCCCATCAACACCAGTCAAGTGCTTAGGCGTCCTCATTAATCTCCACCTATCCTTCAGAAAATGCACAGCTGTTGTCACTAAGCCATGCAAACTACAGTTACACCTACTATGCAAGATATGAAGCAGCCTTCCGTCTGACAACTTTCATACTACAGTCCAGGCACAAGTTCCACAAGCTGGACTATGAAAATAGTATTGTCGCAATCATCAACAACAATATTCTTGCCCCCTGCCATCCAAACAGAAAGCAGCCACATGACTCATTCTACACCCACCGAAATACTTACACATTCCCTCAGCTCACTCACAGCTAAACTAGCTATGAATAACCCAGATAATTGCTTTCAAAGGACTCTGTATTGTATACAATGGCATCCATCTCAAAACCCCATCTAACAAACTGAAACTTGTCACCCAAAAAACCACCAGACAAGCCAAGCACAATATACTACACATTTCACTCTGCAAGCTAACCTGAACACAAAGACAAGCCTCACCCAATGGGCACCCAGTGCCTGGAACACTCCCACTCAACATCCGTGCCACAAACACCATCACCAACTTCTGCAAATGCCTCAAAATGGAACTCTTTCCCTGCAACTAACCAGCCAGAACACCTCTTCTGCTATCCTTGGCCTATCCTAATCTTCCTATCCTGTCCTGACAACATTATTACTTCTTTTTCACCTTCCTTCATGTGCATGTTATAAGGCAGTTTATCACCATCTGGATAGGGCCAGCAGTGTACACATGTTTAAATACAATAGTAAATAGAATACATAGGCATCAACCGAGCAAGCTACTAGCACACTCCGAAAAGGTACAGCATTGGAAGTGGGTTTTTGGTAGGAACCTCATTCACGTAGGCACTGGAATACTGGTAATACTGGTAATACTGGAATACTGGTAACACCAAGGTTCTGAGCAGATGAAGATGTATTAGGAAAGGTAGGACAATAAATAGAAGGGGGAGATAGAGGGGGAGGGACAGTATCGGCAGGAATTAAAAGAACCTCAGTCTTTGAGGGTTTTTGATGGAGGTAGAGGTCTGCCATCCAGGACTGGCTAGTGAGAAGACAGGAAGTAAGAGTAGAGTGAATAGTAGGGGGAGAAGAAGAGAAAGGGAGAGAGAGCTATGTGGCTTCCCCATTAAAGTGCTGATAAAGACTGCATGATTAATTAATAGAAGAGGAATCATGTAAAGATAGAATAGGAGCCTAGGACTGAACCCTGGGAGACATTGAATTGGAGAGGTAAAACAGATGATGTTTGGCCAGCCCATGAAACAGAATATGTATGATTGGTGAGATAGAAGTGGAACCAGCCAAAGGCAGAATTCCGAAAGCCGACAGTGTCAAAAGCTGCAGACAGGCCAAAATGAACCAGAAGAGAGGATTGCTTAGAATAGCAAGCTTAAAGAAGAGAGTCCCAGACAGAACAAATCAGATTTAATAGAGTAAAAACAGTGAAAGCTAGATCATTTTTATCTGTAATGTAAAGCAGTTTTAGGGGAGGGATGGTGCAGGGTGTAGGGATCTGGCTGTACTGCATGAGATCTTTCATTGCAGTCTTTCAACTACTGTAAACAGGGGTATTAATTACTCTGTCTGACAACTAACTGATGTTTAACCTTATAAATGTCATTATGCCTAAGTATTGATGCAACTGTGTGTGATGTGTGGGAGCTATTTGTATACCTTAGTTTTGCTTGCTGGAAAGTGTGTGTTCAGTCCCATAGCCCCCGGGTGATCACCTTGTACAGAGACTGCCTAGTTTACTCCTGATGTTTAGTAATTTCAAGTGACATGATTTCTTTTTTATGTCCTGCACTTCTGATGTTCTGCACCCGTGCCTGTAGTCAGACAACAAGATATAACTCATAGCATTTGGTTGTTGGTATGTTTTTAATTTACATATATTGCCTCATCATGAATTTCATATTAAATAAATGGAAAAATAAGCAAGTATGTGAATACATTAATGAGTGCACATTCATCAGATATTTTGTTGTTCCCAGGTGAGTAGCAGATGCTAGATTCATTTTGTTTGTTGGCAAAATATGAATGGGACTAAGACTTCCCTGACTAATTGTGCTGCTCTGGACATGACCAATGGTAAGGCATGAGTTGCTGAATGCTCACTAATGATTTGATCCTATGCTTCTAGTGGTTGGTGTGATTGTGAGTTGATGAAGCATATATCACCATCCACAGGTTAAGAGGTCTAGAGGCCTGGTTGTTTGACTCTTCATAATTAACTTTTTTAAATGATTCCTGATACTGTTGAAAATACACACAATATTGGGTCAACATGTGGACCAACTCACCGGGGAGTGTTTTTCAGGTGCTGATAATGACCTGTTCATCCTCAAAATAATGACTCTCAATGCGTAGTGGGGCAACAATACACTTGTACTCAGGTACAGCATGGACAGGGATAGTGCACGTTGTGCTAATGTAAAAGTACAGCAAAGACAAGGCCATTGCAAAATCTACTGACAAACAGGAGCAGCAATGACAAGGTAAATGCAAGGTTTGCATGAAAATAGTTTACTATGGGCACTGCCGCTGCAAGCTTTTCTCACATCTCGGTATATGTTCCCTGTCAGGGTGGCAGGTGCAATATGGGCAGACCCAATGCAAACTTTCCTTGATCTTGGGTAATGTGTATCAGTGGAAAAGCAAGGGGCAATCATCTCTCACAAGCAGCCACATGCACTGTATTGGCTACGACAATGCAAGAATATCTGACATATGGTTAGAGTTACAACATGATAAAGAGGTTTGAATAGGGTGCACTACTGATGCTCAGAATTTCAATCATAGTTTAACACGGTAAAGTAATAATTCAATTTATGCCCTGGGTCAAACCCCCGCCACAATGGGTGAAGACAAATTCACAACACTAATCATCAGACACACTGATGAAAACCCAGTCACTCTCACTATGACCAATTATTTTATCATAGTCATACATTTTTATTGTTAATCAACAAAACACATAATTCAAATTCATAAATACAAATGATCCAGAAGAGTGACAGGGTTTTCATCAGTGTGACTGATGACAAGCTTCCATCACAAATGGGTATACCTACAGACACCATGGTCAGGGCTATTACAAGTTTTCCTCCTGTGGGCTGCATTGACCCACAGAACAGAATTATTTCATAACCAAGCTGCGTTTCAACAGTATCAGCAAAATAAAATGGCTGCGCTGACACCTGTGAGCACCATTGTACCAAAACTGCATTTTGCAGCAACAAAAAGATGGATGCACTGTTTTACCAAGCACCATTGGGCAAGATGAAACAGGAAGCACCCTGAGAAAGGCTACTAGGGTGTGTTCTCATTTGTCCTAAAGAAATGGAGTGAAAAAGCAGCGCTGCTTTGCTGCAAGCCCAACATTCCAATTGAAAAAGGGAATATGTTAACTCTAAAATGATGCCGCTTTGATGCTATTTTCCCTCTTTTCACCAAACAGCCTTTGTCAAAAAGACCCTGTCACGCCCAGCCATATTCACATTGTGCTCCATCAGAAAAGAGCCTTATCCCTGAATGACAGGCTGTGCCAGCCAAACCTGAGAAAATCAACAAAAACTTTCCTTCAGCTACATGGGAAACACTTACATGTGCTACAAAATGTCAAAAATCACTGCTTCAAAAGAAAATCAGAGCTTTCTGTGCACATGTCAATTTTATGGAGACCTTTGTTTGGTACAGACTGTTGTGTAAAACAAGCTGGCTACAGCTACAGAACAATATTGGAAAGGCAGATGGAAAAAAAAACGAATTTGAAAAATGAATCCCATCAACATTTCACCACATGTGTCAAAATGGGCCTTTGCAAAGTAAAGAAGAAAATGCCTGTTGGAAGGTACTATGCTGAACAAAAATGTTTCCCTGCTTAGCAATGTGAAAGGGGATTGTGCTGTGAAAATACATGTATGAGATGGTTTTGTGCAGCAGGTTTTCTTCCAAATTCAGAGCAAAAATAAATTACATTAAATCAAACTGCAATGGCTTGAAAGTGAATTGATATGAGATATAAAGTTTTACTCCAATGCGCCAGCCTTTAGGTTTAAATTCGTTACGGTGAGTCTTCAAATTGTAGATCCAATTAGTGATTTTTGAAAAAGAACAAGAAAAACATGGAATCTTCCATCTATTAGTTCTGTTTTGTAGTACTTTTTATTGTGAATTCTACATGTTACCATCACATGTAAAGTTCTATTCAGTACAAGTGTTTACTTGACACTTAAAAATTCAATAAGCAATGGTTCTCAATGAATAATGTCAGTTTTCACATCTAATTGTTTTAGTTCCCTCTCGATACGTGTTTCCCCATTGTTAATTTGCAATGGTTCATCAAGAGAGCAAATTCTAGTCACTTTAACATTATAAAAAGAAAAGGAAAAAGAGAGAAAAAAGAGAGATACCGTTGTCAAAATTGTTATTTAAAGAAAAGGAAGATATATATTTTTTTGATAATATCAAATAATGTATTGTTATATGACTCACCCAATTTAGTTCCTTCATATACACTTTAAATAATGTGTTCACGTTATCCAAATTAGTTTAACTGGTGGTCGAAAAAGGTACGTTTTTTGGGGATAATCGTCAGCTCTCTGCTGTTGATTCTAAATACAATCTGTTGAGATAGAGAAGGCTAGCTTAGAAATGTAGACAGTCTTTCCAGATTACTGATATCTAGTTTAAAAGATAGCTTGGAAATAATTTTGCTTTCCAAAGTAGAGTTGCCTACTAGTGCAAATCTGCTAATGCGCACCTTCGGTTTTCTAATTGTTTTCCTCTTCAAATGAGCGTCCTTTCTGGTGCTGGTTCCATGCAGAGTGCCGCTGGATGCTTTTGCGGCCTCTCTGAATGGAAACGTATTTATGCCCCGCGCGAGGCACGATGACATCATCACACTGCGCATCACGTTGTTTCGCACTACGCAATGACGTCATTGCGTTCCTCACGTTCCGGCGGCCATTTTGTTTATATTGGCAGTATGTAGCAATCTAATCTATTGTTTTTTGTTGTTTTTTTATTGTTTCTTCAATTTAATTATATGACGTATCTGAATTAAGACTAGTGATGGTCTTCATACATTACCAGATATCCCTGCATAACCACATGACTCTGCAAAAAGGAGAAAATAGCAGTTTAAATGTAATTTTGTGGACTTTAATTTAAGACATTGTAGCTTCCCCTGACACCTCAGGAAGGGAAATTGCAGAGAATTGGGTATTATAAAGAAAGTATCCATGATTCCATTGCGAATTTTAATACTTACATGCCTTATCCAAACCCATAGATACATTTATAGAATTTTAAGTAATATAACTCTTATTAAAAAGTGCGAAAAAATGGTAGCAGGGGAAACAATGTCTCACCGGTGGCTGAGTTGGACTGGAATAGTCTGCTTAAAATATGTAACCTGTTTATGTAATTTGGTAAGAGACTTCAACTGTATAAATGTACCATTTGTCGCAAAATTGGATTTTAGCTAAGGTAACTGTGGGAGGTTTTTAACATTATAAAACTCACATCATAAATATGGCATCCTGCCCTTGAAATGCAACCAGCTGAGAGCGAGGCGGGGACTAGCACCCCTGACCAATCCAGTGTTTTAGAGGCATGTTTATCTAAGCCTGCCCAGCCATATACTTCTGTGATGTCACTATGCATTATAAATAAGAGTCTGTGACAGAGCTCCAGTCAGATGCTCCCTCCTGAATTTCCTGCGCCGGTGTTCCTAATCTCCATTCATTTTGCTAATTCCAGATTTTCCCTACAAGGCCAAAGCATTGCTGACCCTACTCCAGAGCCCACTGCAAAACCCAGGCATAGCTGATTCCTGTCCCAGCAAGACTATTGATCCAGAGAAATCCACTAGACTCCCATTAAAAAGGGAAAGAGCTATGGAACCTTTTGCATCGTAAAATCAGACCGGCTTGCAGCCCCCTAACTGCTTGCCTACTGACTGCATCCAGCGGTACCTGTGCCATCCAGTGACCCAAATTGCCCAGCTGTTCGCTACCCGGTGACCAGACCTTGTCCAGCTGACTTTTGCCAGGCGTGCTGCCGTGTGGTGACCAGACCCTGTTGACTGTCCAAAAATCCCAAAACCAAAAACTGGACTGTGAGTATAATCCCCACCCCATAGAAACACATAGCCTATCTTGTCTTGCCCTTGTCCTTATCCGACTCTCTAAGTAGTCATATTCATACCCTGGTAACTTGCCGAAACTGTTAGAATTATCTGTGTACCTGTCCTTGACTTTCTAAAGTGCTAGTGCCATCTCTTTATAAATGTTGTCATGTGTAAATCCTAAGCCCTTAGTCATATTTTGAGTGATCAGACTGGTTTCCCCTTAGGGTTGGACACTGGGGTGATAAGGTTGAAGATGCAAATCAACCTTGGATCTTACTGTGTCCCTCTTTGGCAGTGTAGTCTGAATAGTTTAGTTTAAAGTAAACCTGGTCTTGTCTCATCTGATTTTCTTTCCTATTTCACGGCTTCATTTTACTCAAATCAACCCTCTTTCTATCTTGAATATCTCATCCAGTTTTTTAGCTAGAGACCTCCTTTCTCTTTTTTCTTGACCCTGTGATATATATCTTCCCACCAGCCCAAATCAGAGTATTTCATCCATTTTTATAAAAAACATTTGGGTAATTTAAAGCGGAAATTGTCATTTGGCTGCAGCATGCTCTAAACTTTCCACTCATTTTCGAATTGTATGCCTTATGCTGATTCATCGCCTTGTGATTGCCAGTGATATAACATACATGCTTTTGTGATAAAAACATATGTATATTATAATTTAACCACACATTAATTAATTATTTGTAAAAATCCAGTGTTATTTTAGGCCTTTGCTAAGGGTTTAAAGTCAAGGTCAGATTTTGATTCTGTTTCCTGCCTCTTATCCCTGACTAACTGCTGCTTCTTTCTATCTACTCGGAATTTGATTATTTGTGGGTTGAGTGAACATTGCAGGGGGAAACCTTTAACTTGGGTGCTATATATCTGCATCCAAAAAGTGCTCCTATTCATGTTTGCTTTGTATATGTTCTAGGAGAAGGTTACCCAAGTGCATTGCTTTCATTTTCATTGTAAATATCACCCCATTGGTGATTGCTGCCCCATATTAAAAATGGTATGATTTCGTTTGAATTTTAAAAATAAATAAATATTGTATTTTCACCAACCGGCCTGGTTCATGGACCATTGTCACCCAGGGTATTTGAAAAAGGGGATGTGATACGAGTTGTGTACCATCTCAACTTGAATTCACATGAAATAAAGAGACAGGAATATCAATTGAGCGCTACATCCTAGGCCTGTGGTCTTCAAAATGTTTTGGCCGGGGCCCCCCTGATCAAAATTTGGCATGTAGGGTCTCCCCAGAAATGCCAAATGAACAGTATATATTGCGCGACGTCACCTGCTCCCATCACATTCGCTGGGCTCCCTCATCCCACTCCTACCCAGTCCCTGGTCTCTCTGCACGCCATCACACACCCTGGGCTCTCCCCACTCTTCTCCCACCACTATCCCATGGTTCCCGCCCATTGTGCTCCCACCATAGTCCCTGGGTTCCCCCCATCCCGTTTCCAACACAGTCTGAGGGCCAGTGGCAGCTGGTGATTTTTTTAAGAAGAGGGGCATAACTATTTCCCATAAAAATGCCATAGCGACCGAGCATGGTGAGGGAGCCAGAACCAATAAAGGGAGGTTTGGGGGGGGTTGTCCCCCTGTTAATGTTTTTTAAATACTGAGTTAAAATGTTGCGTTGTAGAGCATACTTTTAACAAAAAAATGGGTAAATAGCCAAACAGTTTGCAATTGGTGCTGGGGGTCCAGAGGGCAGGCATGACATTTTTTACTGGACATCTACAATAGATGTCCAGTAAAAATATACCATCCCTGTCCCCTGGGCCCCACTGGGCCTAACACAATCAATATAATGTGTGTATGCAAGGCGCTGCACATTCATACAGCAATCACTCTATCATTCACACGAGCATCCATCACCATACATTCACTCATAACATAGGCATACACACATCCGTACACATGTTTAAATAAAAACAATGAACATAAACGTACCTTCTGCATTGGCCTGTGTGTGGGTGCTGAAATGCCCTGCTCCAGGCTGCTATGTCCGTATGTGCGAGGAGGCGCAGGAGCTTCTCCTCGGACATACAGACATGCAGTGCCCCAGCCAGCATTTTCAATGAGCTATGCAATGCTGGCGAAGCAAAACGCCCCAGCACTTGCATGGCTCAGTGAGCATGTGCGGCTGGGGAACTAAACTGAACTGTCAAAGGGAAACAGTTTTCCCTTTGACAGTTCAGTCAGCCCAGGAGCACTCCATCAGCTGGAAAAAGCAGCTGAGGGAGTGCTCACTGTTTCACTGGGCTGGCTCCTTAGCTCCTCCATAATGGATGAGCCGCCAGGCTCGGACTGGCCTATAGGGCAATGCCTGTACCAAAAATGTAAAATGCTAGTGTGGGCCAGTCAAAATGGGCCACCGTTTTGGCCAATGTGGACCAGTTTGATGAGTTACTTAACTATATAGTTAGTAATTTTGACCATTGTTGCTGAATATATCACAATTTACTTACATTTTAACACTAAGCACCCCCTTGGGTACTATTGAAACAGTGGGCCTCATTACAACCCTGGCGGTAGCTGTGCCGGTAAAACCGGCATGGCTGCCGCCAGAGTTGCATCTGGGTCCGGCACCCGCGAATGGCAATTACCGGGTCATGCCGAGTTAGGCGGACCTGATAATTGCCCTTTCACGGGAGGAGATCGGATTCTCCGGCACCGTTAATAACGGTGCCGGTGCATCTGACGAGCTGTGCTCGTGGATGCCGTACTGCCTGGCAGGTCAGACCTGGCAGGCTGTCATACACCCGAGAGCACAACTTTAACTATGGCGATACGGTAGCAACGGTGCCGGTATCTTACCGGCACTGTTGTTACCATACCACCATAGTTGTAATGAGGCCTAGTCTGTTACTAAAGGAATGAATATCCATTTACAACTGCAGGCCACTTTTTCATTGTTGCCTGAGACAGTTTCATGCTTCAGCCTGACCATATGAGCCACTCTGCCTATTTCTTCCAAAGTAAAAAAAAAATATATATATATATATATATATTTTTTTTAGATTTCATGCTGAGCTCTCATGGCCCCCAGTGATGCACCTGCGGACCCCTGGGGGGGGTCACGCCCCACAGTTTGAATACCACTGTCCTAGGCTGAGACAAAGGTGTGTGTCGCCTGATTGAAATCCTTAACACTCCCCAACAGGATTCACATATCATGCCCACGGTAGGTAAATACCCACTTCAGAAATCAACCCAGTCGGCATGTCATATTTTTGAATACCTCATCTGGGCTGAATCTACCCTCAAATAAACTCAGTAACATACATTGGGTAATACAACATGTTATTTATTTATTTAATTTGATGTGATATAGTTTTATAAACAAATAAAACTTTACAAATTAATTCAAATACAATCAACTAAAATTCACTAAAATGTACCTTCCATAGATAAATGAATATAATTAACATGAAACAATGAAATTCGATAAATAAAGAGAGAAGAAAAATTCAAGTTTAAAATAAAGTTTAAAATTACATGGTACAACCAGGGTCAGTTCTCAATTTGTTACTTCCTCTCTCAATACATATGTTATGTTATGTTACTTTGCATTTATATAGCGCCTTATGTACCATTGGTATGGTCTGAAGGCGCTGGTAGGTTGAACGCCCTTGGGAACCGGAGTTCAAGTCAGTAGAGAGAGTAGAGAGAGTCAAAGGTGCGTGTGAGCACCGGATATGTGTGCAGCTGGTGTGGCATTTGTGTAATAACTGCTTCTTAGCGTTAGGTGTGGTGGTTGAGAGATCAGGAGTATGTGTTGGTTCTGGCAGGATTTATCCAGACCGAATGTGGCTGCGTTAGGCCTGAGGGGAACGCCTGGCTGGGGGGGGTGTAACCAGCAGTTTTTACATAGAGTGATGGGGAGTATGCGGCCGATGTTGGTATGAGAACCGTTATACCGAATGGTGTCATAGTATCTCTTTGTTCTAGTTGAGTGGTGGTGTAAAGAAGAGAGTAAGTGTGGTGATGTGATGTGATGGGTTACATGCTTTTTCAAACGTTCCATGCATTCCAAACCATTCCATGTATGTCATGCAATTCTATGTGCTCCAATCCACTGTATGCACTCCAGTCTGCTCCACACACTCCAGTCTGCCCCATGCACTCCAGTCCAACCCACACACTCCAGTCCACCCCACACACTCCAGTCGGCTCCACACACTCCGATCCGCTCCACACACTCCAATCCGTTCCACACACTCGAATCCATTCCACACACTCCAATCCATTCCACACACTCCAATCCATTCCACACACTCTAATCCGTTCCATGCATTCAGATCTGTTCTATTTATTCCGATCCGTTCCATGTATTCTAAGTGGTTTATGCACTTCATCCACATATTTCACTCGTACAACCTACATACTTCATCCGTTCCATCCACATATTTCACACGTTCCTTCGACAAACATCACCCGTTTCATCTACATACGTCGCCCGTTCCATCCACATATGTCATCCATCTACATATGTCACCCGTTCCATCCACATACACCGCCCGTTCCATCCACATACGTCGCCTGTTCCATTCACATACATCCCCCATCTACATACGTCACCCGTTCCATCCACATACGTTGCCCGTTTCATCCACATACATCGCCCGTTCCATCCACATACATCGCCCGTTCCTTCCACATACGTCATCAATCCACATACGTCACCCGTTCTATCCACATACGTCACCCGTTCCTTCCACATACGTCATCAATCCACATACGTCACCCGTTCTATCCACATACGTCACCCGTTCCATCCACATACGTCATCTATCAACATACGTCATTCGTTTCATCCACATACGTCACCCATTCGATCCGCATACGTCAACCGTTCTATTCACATACCTCACTTGTTCTATACATATACGTTACCCATTCCCTCCACATACTTCACCCGTTCCATCCGCTCTACGCATTCAGGGGCTCTACGTACTCATCCGTTCTATGCACTCATCTGCTCTATGCATTCTTTCGCTCTAGACACTCATCCGCTCTACATGCACTCTGCACTCATCCGTTCTATGCACTCATCCGCTCTATGTACTCATCCGCTCTACGCACTCATTCGCTCTACGCACTCATTCGCTCTACGCACTCATTCGCTCTATGCAACTCTTCCGCTATAGGCACTCGTCTGCTATAGGCACTCGTCCACTATAGGCACTCGTCTGCTATACGCATTCTTTTGCTCTAGGCACTCATCCACTCTACATGCACTCCCCACTCATCAGTTCTATGCTCTCACCCGCTCTACGCACTCACCCGCTCTATGCACTCACCCACTCTATGCACTCATCCGCTCTACGCAGTCACTCGCTCTACACACTCATTCACTCTACGCACTAACTCATTTACATCCACATACGTCATCCATATACACACGTCGCCTGTTTCGTCCACATATGTTGCCCGTTTCATCCACATACGTTGCCCGTTTCATCGACATATGTCACCCATTTCATCCACATACGCCGCCCGTTTCATCCACATATGTCGCCCGTTCCATCCACATACATCGCCCATTTCATCCACATACATCATCAATCCACATACGTCACCCGTTCTATCCACATATGTCATCTGTTCCATCCACGTACGTCATCTATCTACATACGTCACTCGTTTCATCCACATACGTCACCCGTTCGATCCACATACGTCATCCATTCTATTTATATACCTCACTCGTTCTATCAATATACCTTACCCATTCCATCCACATACTTCACCCGTTCCGTCCACTCTACGCATTCAGCGGCTCTACGTACTCATCCGCTCTACGCAATCATCCACTCTATGCATTCTTTCGCTCTAGGCACTCATCCGCTCTACATGCACTCCGCACTCATCCGTTCTATGCACTCATCCGCTCTACACACTCATCCGCTCTACGCAACTCGTCCGCTCTACGCAACTCGTCTGCTCATCCGTTTGTTTATGTTTATGTTTATTCATTTATATTGCGCTCCAGACCCGGGGGTATGAGGGCGCAAGAGCAGCAAGGTTATTCTCAGCTTGGTGAAAGTGCTGTACAGTAATATACATTGTGTGCATGGGTTGATACAGTTACAAAGGGTACAGTGATACACAGTATGTGGGTAAACATATTTACATAGATAGCAGCAGTACGTAGGTAAACATATTTACATAGATATCAGCGGCATGGTCCATTATTGGTCCTTATTCTTTAACCAGTGAATGTAGCTGCGCCTAAAGTCAGGATAGGTTTGATGTGTTCTAAGAGAAGGTGGTAAAGAGTTCCAGTGTTGGGCACCTTTCACCTGGAAACTGTTGCCGCCCATTTTGGTTAGGTTGAACCTGGAAAATGTAAGAAGGTTGGCGTTGGTAGATCTGGTAGGCCTGTTAGGGGAGTATCTCTTTATTCTGTTGCAAGGTATCAGGGGTTGCATTTTTGAGGCATTTGTGGGTTAGGGAGGCTACCTTGAGCATGATTTTATTGGGGGTGGTGAGCCAATTGTGGGTTCTCCTGATGTTGGAGATGTGTTCGCTCTTGGGGATGCTGAGTGCTGCTCTGAGAGCATTATTTTGCAGGGTCTGGATTTTATTGGTAATCTGTTTGTTGGCTCCTACATAGAGGGCGTTACAATAGTCCAGTTTTGAAAGTACAAGGGCTCTGGCTAGGGTGATGCAGTTCTGGGTGGATAAGAAGGGATTGGCTGCTCTTATTAGCTTACAGATGTAGGCTGTGGAAGAGGCCATGGAGCTGACCTGTTTATGGAAGGAGAGGGCAGAGTCTAGGTAGATTCCTAGGGTTTTCGCTTCTTTGGCTACCTTGATGGGGTTGCCGTCTAAATGAAGCTGGAATATTTAAGGTCCAGTTTGTTGATATTAGGGGTGGAACCGAGGATGATAAGTTCTGTCTTGTCATCATTCAGGCATAGACTGTGGGAGGCCCTCAATGCCTGGATGATGAGGTATACCCTGTTCACCAAGGCCAAATCCTTGTTGTAATCTCCCGTCAACGGGATGAGAATCTAGGTATCATCGGCATAATTAGTGTAGGTGATACCCAGACCATCAAGATCATAAAACAGGGGCTTTGTGAACATGTTATACAGAGTGAGGGAGACGCAGGAACCCTGAGGGACTCCACATGTGATGGGGATAGGGTCAGAGGAAGCTGAGGTGGAAAAGACACACATCGATCTGTTACTTAGGAATGACTTGATCCAGCTGATGGCTTCTTGGGAGAAGTGGGCAGCCGAGTCCAAGTGGTTGCATAGGATTTTGTGATCTACTAGATCGAATGCTGCTGAGAGGTCTAGGAGGAGTAGTAGGGCAGTTTTCCCATTATCTCTCAGAGTGTCAATTTGGGCCTTAAGGTCAATGATAGCCGTTTCTGTCCCATGCTGAGGTCTAAAGCCAGATTGCCGGATTCCCAGGAGGTGGTTCTGTTCCAGATATTTTGTATTTGTTGGTAGGCAGTCTTATCTAATATTTTGAGCAGGAAGGGGACAGTGGTGATGGGTCTGTAATTAGTGGGTATCTATGGATCTAGGGAGGGTTTTTTGAGTAGAGGGAGGACCCACGATTCTTTAAGATTATTGGGGATGATGCCTGATGAAAAGAAAGTGTTAATGAGTTTGGTAATGAAAGGTGAGAGGTTTCTTGCCACGTCTTTGATGATTTGAGAGGGGCAAGGGTCTCCCTGGCAGTTAGAAGGTTTAAGGCTGAGGATGATTTTTTCCACTTCTAGTGTGGAGACTTTTGAAAAGCATCCATTATGCTCTGCTCACTCACCCGCTCCCCCCACTCTTCTGCTACCCGCACTCATCCGCTCCCCGCATTCATCCACTCCCCGCACTCATCCGCTCCTTGCACTCATCCGCTCCCCACACTTGTTCTTTCCATGCGTTCATCTGCTATATGCACTCATCAGCTCTACAAGGTCATTTGCTCGTATGCAGTTATCCGGTCTATACACTCATCCACTCTATACACTCATTTGCTCTATATACTCATCTGCTCTACACACTCATCCCCTCTGCACATTTGTTTGCTCTACGCACTCCTGGGTTCTACACACTTCTCTGCACTTACGCACTCATCCGCTCAACTCACTCGTCCGCCCTACACGCTCACCCGCTCAACATACTCATTCTTTCTATACACTCATCCAATCTACACACTCATCCAATCTACACACATATCTGCTCAACGCATTTATCCGCTCAGCGCATTCATCCACTCCATATGCTTCATCCATTCTAACAAATTCCTCCAATCCATTCACTTCGTTCATTCATCATGCATTTCATCCATTTCATTAATTTAAATCTTGTTACTGTTTTCATACGTTTCATTCTTATTATCCACTTCACTGCTTTGATCTACTTTACTCATTCTATTCTGTTTGTCCTTTTATTTTATATTAGTGGTTATTTGATGTCAATTTCTCCCATCAAGTAGTTTGTTGGATTGGTGTCATTGAGATGCTGTTATTCTGTTTTGGGTTAGTTTGCGTACGGGTTGGTTTTAGGGGAAGAGCCAGGTTTTTAGTAGTTTGCGGAAAGACATTAGATCTTCAGTTAGGCGGATGTGGGGTGTGAGTGCGTTTCACCACGTAGGGGCCAAGGATGAGAATGTTGATCCCCCTAACCTGACTGAGTTTGTCTTAGGAATGACTAGGAGGCCGGCTGAGCTTGATCTTAGAGTGCGTGGAGGGTGATAGGGTTTTAGCTTATCTTGAAGATATTGGGGTCTGGTTTTATGCAATGCTCGATGGGAGATGCATACGGTTTTGAAAGTCACCCTTCTGGCCACTGGGAGCCAGTGCAAAGTCTTAAGGGCTGGGGAGATGTGGTCTCTTGGGGCGAGCGCAAGTAGCAGTTTGCTGCAGTGTTTTGTGTCCTTTGAAGTTTATTCAGTTGATAAGCGTGGACTCTGAGGTAGAGGCGGTTTGCGTAGTCCAGGGTTGATATAACAATTGATTGGACCGCAGAGAGTCTGTTGGGAAAGGAGAGATATGGAAAGATGCGCCTAATGGTTTGAAGGTGGTAGTAGCAGGACTTTGAGACGTTGTTGACTTGGCGCGAGAGTGTTAGGTCAGATTCAAGGGTGCATCCAAGGTTTTTCACTGAGTTAGAGGGGGCCGGTGAGTTGCCCATGGCGGATGGCCAGGGTAGTGGGTGTGGAAGAAGTTCGGAGTTGCCACATACCATGATTTCAGTTTTGGAGGGGTTTAACAAGAGGTGGCTTTTAGTCATCCAGAGCTCTATGTCAAGGAGGCAGGAGGCGAGGTCAGGTCAGCAGTTGGGTTTTGAGTTCAGGAGTTTTAGAATTAGTTGAGTGTCATCAGTGTAGTTGTAACACAGGATGTTGTGTGAACGAATTATTGGTGGGAGGGTGATCAAGTAGAGATTGAACAGGAGGGCAGATAGGCATGCTCCTTGTGGGACTCCCATGTCGACTGGTTGGGCTTGGGAGGAATAGGTGGAGAGTATCGTTATTTGGTACCTATGTATGAGGAATGAAGCTATTCATTTAAGGGCAGTTCCACGAATTCCTAGGGAGTGGAGGCGGTCAAGGAGGATTGAGTGATTGATTGTGTTGAAGGCGGCGGATAGGTCAAGAAGGATTAATGCAGCGCATCCCGCGGAGTCTGCAATCATTTTAAGGTCATCCCAGATTGAGGTTAGGGTGGTTTCAGTTCTGTGACAGGCTCTGAAAGCTGATTGTGCAGGGTCTAGGAGATTGTTGGCTTTGACAAAGGCATTTAGTTGGGAGTAGGTGGCTCAGTCAATGAGTTTGGCCAGGAACCTGGTGTTTGAGATGGGGCGGTAGTTTTTGGGCTCGAGAGGGTCGAGGGAGGTTTTTTTATTAGAGGTTTGACATGAACTGTTTTGAATGCGTCGGGAAAGATATCCGAGGAAAGGGAGTCATTTATGATGGATCTTGCGTGTTCTCCTGCGCAGGTGTAAGCAAAAATGTATTTGAGAGTTGTGGGCAAGGGTCTAGCGGAGAGCCGGATGATTTGAGCGCAGATAGAAGTTTGAGAAATTGGTCTGGTGATATTGGACTAAAGGATTTGAACGTTGGTTGCGTGGTGATCGCAGGCGGTGGGCTGGCAGGTATGGGGGAGGGTTGCCTGGTGGATGTAAGAGAGCCAGTTTGGTGGTTAGAGCATTTGTTCTTTCAAGAGCAGTGGCGTAAACATGGAGAGAGAGAGAGTCGCACAGTGATTGTGAGAGGGTCGGGACTGTCGTAGTGCATGCCGGTTTGGTGAATTCGGAGATGATTTTGTGAAGTTCTTTGCTGGGGTTTTTGCAGTTTAGGATTCGGGAGTTGTATTGTTTTTTTTTTGCTTTACGGATTTCGGCCTTGTACCGATGAAGGTGTCGGGCCAATGTAGCTCTGCTCTCCTGGGTTTTGTCTTTCTGCCATTTGTGTTCTAGGTATTTATATAGTTGTTTAGTGGTCTTCAACTCAGGTGTGAACCATCTAGGGAATAGGCCACGGCAGGCTGATTGTTTGCAAGAGGCGTGAGCCGCATTAGTGAGGTGTTGAGCCATGAGTCAAAGGCGTTGGGGGTTAGTTGTTTATTGAGTTGGCAGGTAGGTGGTGGAGATTGGAGGAGTGCGTTGGCTAGGTCAGGAGCGATTATTAATTTTTTACAGCATTTGCGTAGCTTCGGAGGTTCAGATTTGAGTATGGCAAGGGGGTCAGGTGAGCGAATGGCGAAAGACACAATTAAGTGAACAGACCAGATGATAGAGGTGGGGGGTATAGATGTATCCTGTTGTGGGAGCTAAAGATGGCATCAAGAGTGTGTCCTTTATAGTGAGTTGGGCTGTTTATGTGGGGTTGGAGGTTAATTGTGTCTAGACCGTCAACCAGAGAGTGTGTCGTAAGGTAGGTGGGGATGTCGAGCCATATGTTGAAGTCTCCAAGGAGGGTGAGGTTTGGATGGTTTAGTTGAAGGGTGGCAATAGAGTCGCAGAGGTTGTTTGAGAATTGTCTATCGTAGCCAGGGGGTCTGTAGATTATTAGGAAGTAGTGGGATAACAATGGTGAGAGGGATAGATAGTTTAACTAAGAGTGATTCGCAGGAAGGAATGGAAGGTTGGTTATCGATGATTGAGGTCTTGAAGATGAATGCTTTTCCCCCACCTCTAGAGGGACGGTTCAGAGGGATGAGGGAGTAGTCAGGGGGGAAGGCTTCATTGACGATTGGGGCAAAGTCATCAGAGAACCAAGTTTCGGTGATGACAATCAGGTCTGGTTTGTCAGAGGTGAGGAGGTCAAAGATGCAGTGTCTGTTTTTTGCTACGGATCGGGCATTAAATAGGACGCAGTTCACTTCGGTAGGTGTGGTTGGTGTCGGAGCTGGAGCAGAAAGGGGTGAGGGGAGGAGAGTGGAAACTGGAGAGGGAGAGGGATAAGGTGGTTGATGATTGATGGGAAAAGTGTTGGCGGGTTTCGGGTGGGGGTGGGTGGATGCATGTGTTAGGATGATTGGGTTTGGCCCGAGGGATTTGAAGGTGGGGTGTGGGCGGTTAGGAGTTTCAGTTGCAGTTGGTGAGAAATCGAGGGAGAGGGGTTTCAGGAAGGGTGAAGCGAGGGGAGAAGGTGGTGGTTGCGGGAAAGAGATGGTGGGTCGAGACAGGGGAGGCGAGGGGTGCTGACAGATTGAGGCGGACCAGGTATGTTTCCTCTTTACTGTCTTTGTTGCGATTGGTGTGTGAAAGAGGCTGGGGGAGTTAGAGGGGGAGAGGGATGAGGCTTCTGTTTTTGCTAGGGCTAGACGTGTGGTTTTCAGGAGGGGAAAGGGTGTGGTCGGGGGAAGATGGTGGGGGTGTGTGGGAGAGGCGGGGGTGGATGATTGCAGGGCGGGGTGTGCCCGGTATGATAGTGAGGGGAGCAGGCATGATCAATGTGGGAGGGTCGGTGGTGGGGTTCGGGGGAGCAGTGTTCTTAGGGTGGTTGGCTCACCATCGTGCCCCTCTGGCTTGGTGTCTGGAAAGGGGAGGGGTAGGGGATCTGAAGGAGGGTGGGCTGATTTTGGAAGGGG
Organism: Ambystoma mexicanum; assembly: GCF_040938575.1. NCBI lineage: Eukaryota > Metazoa > Chordata > Amphibia > Caudata > Ambystomatidae > Ambystoma > Ambystoma mexicanum. The sequence goes on from NC_090930.1 coordinate 558,303,877, forward strand.
GGACAGGAGGCAAGGCAGACCGGAGAGTGGGGGCGGTCCACAGTGTTCCTTTCCAGCAAACCCTGGTGGAGTGGGTGCACTCATGGTTAGTATGAGCTATTAGGTCTAGTTTCAGGTGGAGCTTACACTTTATTGGACTTTATAAATTTGGCTATATCACTGGGTGAGATTAGTCTTGGTTTCAGGGTTCCACTAAACAGGGTGATATTATTCACTTATTCTATGTTTTAGTGTATTAGTCGTATTAGGCTGCAGATATTAGGCCTTTTTGAAGTGTAGCTAGATCTTAGGATATGCTGCTCTATGCATTCTTTCGCTCTAGACACTCATCCGCTCTACATGCACTCTGCACTCATCCGTTCTATGCACTCATCCGCTCTATGTACTCATCCGCTCTACGCACTCATTCGCTCTACGCACTCATTCGCTCTACGCACTCATTCGCTCTATGCAACTCTTCCGCTATAGGCACTCGTCTGCTATAGGCACTCGTCCACTATAGGCACTCGTCTGCTATACGCATTCTTTTGCTCTAGGCACTCATCCACTCTACATGCACTCCCCACTCATCAGTTCTATGCTCTCACCCGCTCTACGCACTCACCCGCTCTATGCACTCACCCACTCTATGCACTCATCCGCTCTACGCAGTCACTCGCTCTACACACTCATTCACTCTACGCACTAACTCATTTACATCCACATACGTCATCCATATACACACGTCGCCTGTTTCGTCCACATATGTTGCCCGTTTCATCCACATACGTTGCCCGTTTCATCGACATATGTCACCCATTTCATCCACATACGCCGCCCGTTTCATCCACATATGTCGCCCGTTCCATCCACATACATCGCCCATTTCATCCACATACATCATCAATCCACATACGTCACCCGTTCTATCCACATATGTCATCTGTTCCATCCACGTACGTCATCTATCTACATACGTCACTCGTTTCATCCACATACGTCACCCGTTCGATCCACATACGTCATCCATTCTATTTATATACCTCACTCGTTCTATCAATATACCTTACCCATTCCATCCACATACTTCACCCGTTCCGTCCACTCTACGCATTCAGCGGCTCTACGTACTCATCCGCTCTACGCAATCATCCACTCTATGCATTCTTTCGCTCTAGGCACTCATCCGCTCTACATGCACTCCGCACTCATCCGTTCTATGCACTCATCCGCTCTACACACTCATCCGCTCTACGCAACTCGTCCGCTCTACGCAACTCGTCTGCTCATCCGTTTGTTTATGTTTATGTTTATTCATTTATATTGCGCTCCAGACCCGGGGGTATGAGGGCGCAAGAGCAGCAAGGTTATTCTCAGCTTGGTGAAAGTGCTGTACAGTAATATACATTGTGTGCATGGGTTGATACAGTTACAAAGGGTACAGTGATACACAGTATGTGGGTAAACATATTTACATAGATAGCAGCAGTACGTAGGTAAACATATTTACATAGATATCAGCGGCATGGTCCATTATTGGTCCTTATTCTTTAACCAGTGAATGTAGCTGCGCCTAAAGTCAGGATAGGTTTGATGTGTTCTAAGAGAAGGTGGTAAAGAGTTCCAGTGTTGGGCACCTTTCACCTGGAAACTGTTGCCGCCCATTTTGGTTAGGTTGAACCTGGAAAATGTAAGAAGGTTGGCGTTGGTAGATCTGGTAGGCCTGTTAGGGGAGTATCTCTTTATTCTGTTGCAAGGTATCAGGGGTTGCATTTTTGAGGCATTTGTGGGTTAGGGAGGCTACCTTGAGCATGATTTTATTGGGGGTGGTGAGCCAATTGTGGGTTCTCCTGATGTTGGAGATGTGTTCGCTCTTGGGGATGCTGAGTGCTGCTCTGAGAGCATTATTTTGCAGGGTCTGGATTTTATTGGTAATCTGTTTGTTGGCTCCTACATAGAGGGCGTTACAATAGTCCAGTTTTGAAAGTACAAGGGCTCTGGCTAGGGTGATGCAGTTCTGGGTGGATAAGAAGGGATTGGCTGCTCTTATTAGCTTACAGATGTAGGCTGTGGAAGAGGCCATGGAGCTGACCTGTTTATGGAAGGAGAGGGCAGAGTCTAGGTAGATTCCTAGGGTTTTCGCTTCTTTGGCTACCTTGATGGGGTTGCCGTCTAAATGAAGCTGGAATATTTAAGGTCCAGTTTGTTGATATTAGGGGTGGAACCGAGGATGATAAGTTCTGTCTTGTCATCATTCAGGCATAGACTGTGGGAGGCCCTCAATGCCTGGATGATGAGGTATACCCTGTTCACCAAGGCCAAATCCTTGTTGTAATCTCCCGTCAACGGGATGAGAATCTAGGTATCATCGGCATAATTAGTGTAGGTGATACCCAGACCATCAAGATCATAAAACAGGGGCTTTGTGAACATGTTATACAGAGTGAGGGAGACGCAGGAACCCTGAGGGACTCCACATGTGATGGGGATAGGGTCAGAGGAAGCTGAGGTGGAAAAGACACACATCGATCTGTTACTTAGGAATGACTTGATCCAGCTGATGGCTTCTTGGGAGAAGTGGGCAGCCGAGTCCAAGTGGTTGCATAGGATTTTGTGATCTACTAGATCGAATGCTGCTGAGAGGTCTAGGAGGAGTAGTAGGGCAGTTTTCCCATTATCTCTCAGAGTGTCAATTTGGGCCTTAAGGTCAATGATAGCCGTTTCTGTCCCATGCTGAGGTCTAAAGCCAGATTGCCGGATTCCCAGGAGGTGGTTCTGTTCCAGATATTTTGTATTTGTTGGTAGGCAGTCTTATCTAATATTTTGAGCAGGAAGGGGACAGTGGTGATGGGTCTGTAATTAGTGGGTATCTATGGATCTAGGGAGGGTTTTTTGAGTAGAGGGAGGACCCACGATTCTTTAAGATTATTGGGGATGATGCCTGATGAAAAGAAAGTGTTAATGAGTTTGGTAATGAAAGGTGAGAGGTTTCTTGCCACGTCTTTGATGATTTGAGAGGGGCAAGGGTCTCCCTGGCAGTTAGAAGGTTTAAGGCTGAGGATGATTTTTTCCACTTCTAGTGTGGAGACTTTTGAAAAGCATCCATTATGCTCTGCTCACTCACCCGCTCCCCCCACTCTTCTGCTACCCGCACTCATCCGCTCCCCGCATTCATCCACTCCCCGCACTCATCCGCTCCTTGCACTCATCCGCTCCCCACACTTGTTCTTTCCATGCGTTCATCTGCTATATGCACTCATCAGCTCTACAAGGTCATTTGCTCGTATGCAGTTATCCGGTCTATACACTCATCCACTCTATACACTCATTTGCTCTATATACTCATCTGCTCTACACACTCATCCCCTCTGCACATTTGTTTGCTCTACGCACTCCTGGGTTCTACACACTTCTCTGCACTTACGCACTCATCCGCTCAACTCACTCGTCCGCCCTACACGCTCACCCGCTCAACATACTCATTCTTTCTATACACTCATCCAATCTACACACTCATCCAATCTACACACATATCTGCTCAACGCATTTATCCGCTCAGCGCATTCATCCACTCCATATGCTTCATCCATTCTAACAAATTCCTCCAATCCATTCACTTCGTTCATTCATCATGCATTTCATCCATTTCATTAATTTAAATCTTGTTACTGTTTTCATACGTTTCATTCTTATTATCCACTTCACTGCTTTGATCTACTTTACTCATTCTATTCTGTTTGTCCTTTTATTTTATATTAGTGGTTATTTGATGTCAATTTCTCCCATCAAGTAGTTTGTTGGATTGGTGTCATTGAGATGCTGTTATTCTGTTTTGGGTTAGTTTGCGTACGGGTTGGTTTTAGGGGAAGAGCCAGGTTTTTAGTAGTTTGCGGAAAGACATTAGATCTTCAGTTAGGCGGATGTGGGGTGTGAGTGCGTTTCACCACGTAGGGGCCAAGGATGAGAATGTTGATCCCCCTAACCTGACTGAGTTTGTCTTAGGAATGACTAGGAGGCCGGCTGAGCTTGATCTTAGAGTGCGTGGAGGGTGATAGGGTTTTAGCTTATCTTGAAGATATTGGGGTCTGGTTTTATGCAATGCTCGATGGGAGATGCATACGGTTTTGAAAGTCACCCTTCTGGCCACTGGGAGCCAGTGCAAAGTCTTAAGGGCTGGGGAGATGTGGTCTCTTGGGGCGAGCGCAAGTAGCAGTTTGCTGCAGTGTTTTGTGTCCTTTGAAGTTTATTCAGTTGATAAGCGTGGACTCTGAGGTAGAGGCGGTTTGCGTAGTCCAGGGTTGATATAACAATTGATTGGACCGCAGAGAGTCTGTTGGGAAAGGAGAGATATGGAAAGATGCGCCTAATGGTTTGAAGGTGGTAGTAGCAGGACTTTGAGACGTTGTTGACTTGGCGCGAGAGTGTTAGGTCAGATTCAAGGGTGCATCCAAGGTTTTTCACTGAGTTAGAGGGGGCCGGTGAGTTGCCCATGGCGGATGGCCAGGGTAGTGGGTGTGGAAGAAGTTCGGAGTTGCCACATACCATGATTTCAGTTTTGGAGGGGTTTAACAAGAGGTGGCTTTTAGTCATCCAGAGCTCTATGTCAAGGAGGCAGGAGGCGAGGTCAGGTCAGCAGTTGGGTTTTGAGTTCAGGAGTTTTAGAATTAGTTGAGTGTCATCAGTGTAGTTGTAACACAGGATGTTGTGTGAACGAATTATTGGTGGGAGGGTGATCAAGTAGAGATTGAACAGGAGGGCAGATAGGCATGCTCCTTGTGGGACTCCCATGTCGACTGGTTGGGCTTGGGAGGAATAGGTGGAGAGTATCGTTATTTGGTACCTATGTATGAGGAATGAAGCTATTCATTTAAGGGCAGTTCCACGAATTCCTAGGGAGTGGAGGCGGTCAAGGAGGATTGAGTGATTGATTGTGTTGAAGGCGGCGGATAGGTCAAGAAGGATTAATGCAGCGCATCCCGCGGAGTCTGCAATCATTTTAAGGTCATCCCAGATTGAGGTTAGGGTGGTTTCAGTTCTGTGACAGGCTCTGAAAGCTGATTGTGCAGGGTCTAGGAGATTGTTGGCTTTGACAAAGGCATTTAGTTGGGAGTAGGTGGCTCAGTCAATGAGTTTGGCCAGGAACCTGGTGTTTGAGATGGGGCGGTAGTTTTTGGGCTCGAGAGGGTCGAGGGAGGTTTTTTTATTAGAGGTTTGACATGAACTGTTTTGAATGCGTCGGGAAAGATATCCGAGGAAAGGGAGTCATTTATGATGGATCTTGCGTGTTCTCCTGCGCAGGTGTAAGCAAAAATGTATTTGAGAGTTGTGGGCAAGGGTCTAGCGGAGAGCCGGATGATTTGAGCGCAGATAGAAGTTTGAGAAATTGGTCTGGTGATATTGGACTAAAGGATTTGAACGTTGGTTGCGTGGTGATCGCAGGCGGTGGGCTGGCAGGTATGGGGGAGGGTTGCCTGGTGGATGTAAGAGAGCCAGTTTGGTGGTTAGAGCATTTGTTCTTTCAAGAGCAGTGGCGTAAACATGGAGAGAGAGAGAGTCGCACAGTGATTGTGAGAGGGTCGGGACTGTCGTAGTGCATGCCGGTTTGGTGAATTCGGAGATGATTTTGTGAAGTTCTTTGCTGGGGTTTTTGCAGTTTAGGATTCGGGAGTTGTATTGTTTTTTTTTTGCTTTACGGATTTCGGCCTTGTACCGATGAAGGTGTCGGGCCAATGTAGCTCTGCTCTCCTGGGTTTTGTCTTTCTGCCATTTGTGTTCTAGGTATTTATATAGTTGTTTAGTGGTCTTCAACTCAGGTGTGAACCATCTAGGGAATAGGCCACGGCAGGCTGATTGTTTGCAAGAGGCGTGAGCCGCATTAGTGAGGTGTTGAGCCATGAGTCAAAGGCGTTGGGGGTTAGTTGTTTATTGAGTTGGCAGGTAGGTGGTGGAGATTGGAGGAGTGCGTTGGCTAGGTCAGGAGCGATTATTAATTTTTTACAGCATTTGCGTAGCTTCGGAGGTTCAGATTTGAGTATGGCAAGGGGGTCAGGTGAGCGAATGGCGAAAGACACAATTAAGTGAACAGACCAGATGATAGAGGTGGGGGGTATAGATGTATCCTGTTGTGGGAGCTAAAGATGGCATCAAGAGTGTGTCCTTTATAGTGAGTTGGGCTGTTTATGTGGGGTTGGAGGTTAATTGTGTCTAGACCGTCAACCAGAGAGTGTGTCGTAAGGTAGGTGGGGATGTCGAGCCATATGTTGAAGTCTCCAAGGAGGGTGAGGTTTGGATGGTTTAGTTGAAGGGTGGCAATAGAGTCGCAGAGGTTGTTTGAGAATTGTCTATCGTAGCCAGGGGGTCTGTAGATTATTAGGAAGTAGTGGGATAACAATGGTGAGAGGGATAGATAGTTTAACTAAGAGTGATTCGCAGGAAGGAATGGAAGGTTGGTTGTCGATGATTGAGGTCTTGAAGATGAATGCTTTTCCCCCACCTCTAGAGGGACGGTTCAGAGGGATGAGGGAGTAGTCAGGGGGGAAGGCTTCATTGACGATTGGGGCAAAGTCATCAGAGAACCAAGTTTCGGTGATGACAATCAGGTCTGGTTTGTCAGAGGTGAGGAGGTCAAAGATGCAGTGTCTGTTTTTTGCTACGGATCGGGCATTAAATAGGATGCAGTTCACTTCGGTAGGTGTGGTTGGTGTCGGAGCTGGAGCAGAAAGGGGTGAGGGGAGGAGAGTGGAAACTGGAGAGGGAGAGGGATAAGGTGGTTGATGATTGATGGGAAAAGTGTTGGCGGGTTTCGGGTGGGGGTGGGTGGATGCATGTGTTAGGATGATTGGGTTTGGCCCGAGGGATTTGAAGGTGGGGTGTGGGCGGTTAGGAGTTTCAGTTGCAGTTGGTGAGAAATCGAGGGAGAGGGGTTTCAGGAAGGGTGAAGCGAGGGGAGAAGGTGGTGGTTGCGGGAAAGAGATGGTGGGTCGAGACAGGGGAGGCGAGGGGTGCTGACAGATTGAGGCGGACCAGGTATGTTTCCTCTTTACTGTCTTTGTTGCGATTGGTGTGTGAAAGAGGCTGGGGGAGTTAGAGGGGGAGAGGGATGAGGCTTCTGTTTTTGCTAGGGCTAGACGTGTGGTTTTCAGGAGGGGAAAGGGTGTGGTCGGGGGAAGATGGTGGGGGTGTGTGGGAGAGGCGGGGGTGGATGATTGCAGGGCGGGGTGTGCCCGGTATGATAGTGAGGGGAGCAGGCATGATCAATGTGGGAGGGTCGGTGGTGGGGTTCGGGGGAGCAGTGTTCTTAGGGTGGTTGGCTCACCATCGTGCCCCTCTGGCTTGGTGTCTGGAAAGGGGAGGGGTAGGGGATCTGAAGGAGGGTGGGCTGATTTTGGAAGGGGGGACAGGAGGCAAGGCAGACCGGAGAGTGGGGGCGGTCCACAGTGTTCCTTTCCAGCAAACCCTGGTGGAGTGGGTGCACTCATGGTTAGTATGAGCTATTAGGTCTAGTTTCAGGTGGAGCTTACACTTTATTGGACTTTATAAATTTGGCTATATCACTGGGTGAGATTAGTCTTGGTTTCAGGGTTCCACTAAACAGGGTGATATTATTCACTTATTCTATGTTTTAGTGTATTAGTCGTATTAGGCTGCAGATATTAGGCCTTTTTGAAGTGTAGCTAGATCTTAGGATATGCTGTTTAGGTGGCCTATTTAGTTACCACTACAGCACAGTTACGCTGTTGGGTAGGCTTTCTTCTAGTAAGTTGGAATACAGGTAAGCTATTAGGGAGAAATTGAATGTAGCAACACCACAGGTATGGTTTTAGGTGACTTTTAAGTGCTGTTTTGGAGGGCTTTCTAATTGTAGTTCTAAATTCAATGGGAGCACGCTATTAGGCCCACTTCTAGATTTGAGCAAGGGGCGCTATTAGGCCCACTTCTAAATTTGAGATTTGTACAGATAGGATATTAGGGATGCTTTTATATGCAGCTAATAACTGGACGCTAATGGGCACACTATTGCACAGAAAGAGGTATTATGCACACAGAGATGATATTAGGCATTCTTCTGAGTTCAACGTACACAGAGAGTATATAGGCATACTTCCAAGTTCAATTTGCACAGAGAGGTTATTTAGGGATACTTCTGAATTCAACTAGGACAAGTTATTAGGCACACTTCTAAATTCGGGCAAGGTGCGCTATTAGGTCCACCTCTAAATTTAGCTTTGCACAGAGGGGACACTTCTAAATTCAACTTTAGGTACACTTCTAAATTCAACTGTACATTCAACTTTATGCAGAGAGGGTATTAGGCATAATTCTAAAATCAACTGTGCGCAGCGAGGTTATTATGGAGATTAGTCGGATCAACCAGGCATGCTATTATGCACGGGTCTAAATTCACCTTTACACAGAGAGGCTATTAGGCACAATCATGAAGTCAACTTTGCACAGAGAGGCTATTAGATACAATTCTAAGTCCAAGTCTTGCACAGAGAGGCTATTAGGAACAGTTCTAGATTCAACCAGGGCAGGCAATTAGAAATACTTCAGAGTAAGACTTTGCACAGTTCTAAGGTCAACTTTGAACGGGGGGGATATTGGGTATACTTTAGGTTCAGGTTTGCACAGGAAGGATATTAGGTACACTTCTATTTCCGGTTTACACAGAAAGAATGTTGGGCACACTTCTAAATTCAACTTTCACAGAGAGGATATTGGGCATACCTCTAAAATCAACTTTTCACAGAGAGGATATTGGGCACATTTCTAGAATCAACTTTCACATAGAAGCTATTGGGCACACTTCTAAATTCAACTTTCATATAAAAGCTATTGGGCACATTTCTAAATTCAACTTTCACAGAGGGGTTATTGGGCGCACTTCTAAATTCAACTTTTAACAGAGAGGATATTGGGCACACTTCTAGATTCAACTTTCACATAGAAGCTATTGGGTGCACTTCTAAATTCAACTTTGACCGGGAGGATAGTGGGCACACTTCTAAATTCAACTTTTCACAGAGAGGATATTGGGCACACTCCTAGATTCAACTTTCAACTTTCAACTTTCACATAGAAGCTATTGGGTGCACTTCTAAATTCAAGTTTTGACAGAGAGGCTATTTGGGCACACTTCTAAATTCAACGTTCACATAGAAGCTATTGGGCGCACTTATTAAATTCAGCTTTCACATAGAAGCTATTGGGCACCCTTCTTAATTCAACTTTCACAGTGGGGATATTGGGCACACTTCTAAGTTCAACTTTCACAGAGAGGCTATTGAGTACACTTCTAAGTTCAACTTTCACAGATAGGCTATTGGGCACACTTGTAAATCCAACTTTTCACAAAGGGTATTGGGCACACTTCTAGGTTCAACTTTCACAGAGAGGCTATTGGGTACACTTCTAAATCCAACTTTTCACAGAGCGTATTGGGCACACTTCTAAGTTCAACTTTCACAGAGGATATTGGGCACACTTCTAAATTCAACTTTTCACAGAGGATATTGGGCACACTTCTAAATTCAACTTTCACAGAGAGTATATTTGGCACACTTCTAAGTTCAACTTTTACAGAAGGGATATTGGGCACACTTCTAAGTTCAACTTTCACAGAGAGGCTATTGGGCACACTTCTAAGTTCAACTTTTACAGAGAGGCTATTGGGCACACTTCTGAATTCAGCTTTTCACAGAGGATATTGGGCACACTTCTAAATTCAACTTTCACAGAGAGGCTATTGGGCACACTTCTAAGTTCAACGTTCACACAGAGGCTATTGGGCACACTTCTAAATCCAACTTTTACAGGGGGGATATTGGGCACACTTCTAAGTTCAACTTTCACAGAGAGGCTATTGGGCACACTTCTAAATCCAACTTTTTACAGAGGGGATATTGGGGAAACTTCTAAGTTCAACTTTCACAGAGAGGCTATTAGGCACACTTCTAAGTTTAACTTTTACAGAAGGGATATTGGGCACACTTCTAAGTTCAACATTCACAAAGAGGCTATTGGGCACACTTCTAAGTTCAACTTTTACAGAGAGGCTATTGGGCACACTTCTAAATCCAACTTTTTACAGAGGGGATATTGGGCACACTTCTAAATTCAACTTTCACAGAGAGGCTATTGGGCACACTTCAAAGTTTAACTTTTACAGAAGGGATATTGGGCACACTTCTAAGTTCAACTTTCACAAAGAGGCTATTGGGCACACTTCTAAGTTCAACCTTTACAGAGAGGCTATTGGGCACACTTCTGAATTCAACTTTTCACAGAGGTTATTGGGCACTCTTCTAAGTTCAACTTTCACAGAGAGGCTATTGGGCACACTTCTAAGTTCAACTTTCACAGAGAGGCTATTTGGCACATTTCTAAATCCAAATTTTCACAGAGGGTATTTGGCACACTTCTAAGTTCAACTTTCACAGAGAGGCTATTGGGTACACTTCTAAGTTCAACTTTTACAGAGGGGATATTGGGCACACTTCTAAGTTCAACTTTCACAGAGAGGCTATTGGGTACACTTTTATGTTCAACCTTTACAGAGGGGATATTGGGCACCCTTCTATGTTCAACTTTCACAGAGAGGCTATTGGGCACACTTCTAAGTTCAACTTTCACAGAGAGGCTATTGGGCAGACTTCTAAATCCAACTTTTCACATAGTGTATTGGGCACACTTCTAAGTACAACTTTCACACAGAGGCTATTGGGCACACTTCTAAGTTCAACGTTCACAGAGAGGCTATTGGGCACACTTCTAAATCCAACTTTTTACAGAGGGGATATTGGGCACACTTCTAAGTTCAACTTTCACAGAGAGGCTATTAGGCACACTTCTAAATTCAACTTTCACAGAGAGGCTATTGGGCACACTTCTAAGTTTAACTTTTACAGAAGGGATATTAGGCACACTTCTAAGTTCTACTTTCACAGAGAGGCTATTGGGCACACTTCTAAGTTCACCTTTTACAGAGAGGCTATTGGGCACACTTCTGAATTCAACTTTTCACAGAGGTTATTGGGCACACTTTTAGGTTCAACTTTCACAGAGAGGCTATTGGGTACACTTCTAAATCCAACTTTTCACAGAGGCTATTGGGTACACTTCTAAATCCAACTTTTCACAGAGGATATTGGGCACACTTCTAAATCCAACTTTTTACAGAGGGGATATTGGGCACACTTCTAAATTCAACTTTCACAGAGAGGCTATTGGGCACACTTCAAAGTTTAACTTTTACAGAAGGGATATTGGGCACACTTCTAAGTTCAACTTTCACAAAGAGGCTATTGGGCACACTTCTAAGTTCAACCTTTACAGAGAGGCTATTGGGCACACTTCTGAATTCAACTTTTCACAGAGGTTATTGGGCACTCTTCTAAGTTCAACTTTCACAGAGAGGCTATTGGGCACACTTCTAAGTTCAACTTTCACAGAGAGGCTATTTGGCACATTTCTAAATCCAAATTTTCACAGAGGGTATTTGGCACACTTCTAAGTTCAACTTTCACAGAGAGGCTATTGGGTACACTTCTAAGTTCAACTTTTACAGAGGGGATATTGGGCACACTTCTAAGTTCAACTTTCACAGAGAGGCTATTGGGTACACTTCTATGTTCAACCTTTACAGAGGGGATATTGGGCACCCTTCTATGTTCAACTTTCACAGAGAGGCTATTGGGCACACTTCTAAGTTCAACTTTCACACAGAGGCTATTGGGCACACTTCTAAGTTCAACGTTCACAGAGAGGCTATTGGGCACACTTCTAAATCCAACTTTTTACAGAGGGGATATTGGGCACACTTCTAAGTTCAACTTTCACAGAGAGGCTATTAGGCACACTTCTAAATTCAACTTTCACAGAGAGGCTATTGGGCACACTTCTAAGTTTAACTTTTACAGAAGGGATATTAGGCACACTTCTAAGTTCTACTTTCACAGAGAGGCTATTGGGCACACTTCTAAGTTCACCTTTTACAGAAAGGCTATTGGGCACACTTCTGAATTCAACTTTTCACAGAGGTTATTGGGCACACTTTTAGATTCAACTTTCACAGAGAGGCTATTGGGTACACTTCTAAATCCAACTTTTCACAGAGGATATTGGGCACACTTCTAAATTCAACTTTTCACAGAGGATATTGGGCACACTTCTAAATTCAACTTTCACAGAGAGTATATTTGGCACACTTCTAAGTTCAACTTTTACAGAAGCGATATTGGGCACACTTCTAAGTTCAACTTTCACAGAGACGCTATTGGGCACACTTCTAAGTTCAACTTTTACAGAGAGGCTATTGGGCACACTTCTGAATTCAACCTTTCACAGAGGATATTGGGCACACTTCTAAATTTAACTTTCACAGAGAGGCTATTGGGCACACTTCTAAGTTCAACTTTCACAGAGAGGCTATTGGGCAGACTTCTAAATCCAGCTTTTCACAGAGTGTATTGGGCACACTTCTAAGTTCAACTTTCACACAGAGGCTATTGGGCACACTTTTAAATCCAACTTTTCACAGAGGGTATTGGGCACACTTCTAAGTTCAACTTTCACAGAGAGGCTATTGGGTACACTTCTAAATCCAACTTTTCACAGAGGATATTGGGCACACTTCTAAATTCAACTTTTCACAGAGGATATTGGGCGCACTTCTAAATTCAACTTTCACAGAGAGTATATTTGGCACACTTCTAAGTTCAACTTTTACAGAAGGGATATTGGGCACACTTCTAAGTTCAACTTTCATCGAGAGGCTATTGGGCACACTTCTAAGTTCAACTTTTACAGAGAGGCTATTGGGCACACTTCTGAATTCAACTTTTCACAGAGGATATTGGGCACACTTCTAAATTCAACTTTCACAGAGAGGCTATTGGGCACACTTCTAAGTTCAACGTTCACAGAGAGGCTATTGGGCACACTTCTAAATCCAACTTCTACAGGGGGGATATTGGGAACACTTCTAAGTTCAACTTTCACAGAGAGGCTATTAGGCACACTTCTAAGTTTAACTTTTACAGAAGGGATATTGGGCACACTTCTAAATTCAACATTCACAAAGAGGCTATTGGGTGCACTTCTAAGTTCAAGTTTTGACAGAGAGGCTATTTGGGCACACTTCTAAATCCACCTTTTTACAGAGGGGATATTGGGCACACTTCTAAATGCAACTTTCACAGAGAGGCTATTGGGCACACTTCAAAGTTTAACTTTTACAGAAGGGATATTGGGCACACTTCTAAGTTCAACTTTCACAAAGAGGCTATTGGGCACACTTCTAAGTTCAACCTTTACAGAGAGGTTATTGGGCACACTTCTGAATTCAACTTTTCACAGAGGTTATTGGGCACACTTCTAAGTTCAACCTTTACAGAGAGGTTATTGGGCACACTTCTGAATTCAACTTTTCACAGAGGTTATTGGGCACACTTCTAAGTTCAACTTTCACAGAGAGGCTATTTAGCACATTTCTAAATCCAACTTTTCACAGAGGGTATTTGGCACACTTCTAAGTTCAACTTTCACAGAGAGGCTATTGGGTACACTTCTAAGTTCAACTTTTACAGAGGGGATATTGGGCACACTTCTAAGTTCAACTTTCACAGAGAGGCTATTGGGTACACTTCTATGTTCAATCTTTACAGAGGGGATATTGGGCACCCTTCTATGTTCAACTTTCACAGAGAGGCTATTGGGCACACTTCTAAGTTCAACTTTCACAGAGAGGCTATTGGGCAGACTTCTAAATCCAACTTTTCGCATAGTGTATTGGGCACACTTCTAAGTTCAACTTTCACACAGAGGCTATTGGGCACACTTTTAAATCAAACTTTTCACAGAGGGTATTGGGCACACTTCTAAGTTCAACTTTCACAGGAGGCTATTGGGTACACTTCTAAATCCAACTTTTCACAGAGGATATTGGGCACACTTCTAAATTCAACTTTTCACAGAGGATATTGGGCGCACTTCTACATTCAACTTTCACAGACAGTATATTTGGCACACTTCTAAGTTCAACTTTTACAGAAGGGATATTGGGCAGACTTCTAAGTTCAACTTTCACAGAGAGGCTATTGGGCACACGTCTAAGTTCAACTTTTACAGAGAGGCTATTGGGCACACTTCTGAATTCAACTTTTCACAGAGGATATTGGGCACACTTCTAAATTCAACTTTCACAGAGAGGCTATTGGGCACACTTCTAAGTTCAACGTTCACAGAGAGGCTATTGGGCACACTTCTAAATCCAACTTTTACAGGGAGGATATTGGGACACTTCTAAGTTCAACTTTCACAGAGAGGCTATTGGGCACACTTCTAAATCCAACTTTTTACAGAGGGGATATTGGGCCCACTTCTAAGTTCAACTTTCACAGAGAGGCTATTGGGCACACTTCTAAATCCAACTTTTTACAGAGGGGATATTGGGCACACTTCTAAGTTCAACTTTCACAGAGAGGCTATTAGGCACACTTCTAAATTCAACTTTCACATAGAGGCTATTGGGCACACTTCTAAGATTAACTTTTACAGAAGGGATATTGGGCACACTTCTAAGTTCAACTTTTACAGAGAGGCTATTGGGCACACTTCTGAATTCAACTTTTCACAGAGGTTATTGGGCACACTTCTAAGTTCAACGTTCACAGAGAGGCTATTGGGCACACTTCTAAGTTCAACTTTCACAGAAAGGCTATTGGGCACACTTCTAAGTTCAACATTCACAGAGAGGCTATTGGGCACACTTCTAAGTTCAACTTTCACAGAGAGGCTATTGGGCACACTTCTAAGTTCAACTTTCACAGAGAGGCTATTTGGCACATTTCTAAATCCAACTTTTCACAGAGGGTATTTGGCACACTTCTATCTATCTATCTATCTATCTATCTATCTGTATTCTTGTATTGCGCCACTAACCCGTAGGCCTCAGTTCAACTTTCACAGAGAGGCTATTGGGTACACTTCTAAGTTCAACTTTTACAGAGGGGATATTGGGCACACTTCTAAGTTCAACTTTCACAGAGAGGCTTTTGAGTACACTTCTAAGTTCAACCTTTACAGAGGGGATATTGGGCACCCTTCTATGTTCAACTTTCACAGAGAGGCTATTGGCCACAATTCTAAGTTCGAATTTTACAGAGGATTTTTGGCCCACTTCTAAATTCAACTTTTACAAAGGATATTGGGCACACTTCTAAATTCAACTTTTCACAGAGGATATTGGGCACACTTCTAAATTCAACTTTTACAGAGGGGATATTGGGCACACTTCTAAGTTCAACTTTTACAGAAAGGATATTGGGCACATTTCCAAGGTGAACTAGGGGACGCTACTTGGCACAGTTCTAAAATCTAACTTTGCACAGGGAGGTTATTAGGCACATTTCTAGCTTCAACAGTTAGTTCCGTGTTTTATGAATGCAACTATATCACAGACATGTTTGTAAAGGCACTTCTCTTCTAAATGTAATGCTACCACAATATGAAGATTTTGCAATGGTTTTGTTTCTAGGTTGAGTTGTAGGGTAGTATGGCGTGAAGTAATTGCTTCTGTCCCTGCCCTTGCCACACTTACTTATTGTTGGCTTCTTGCTTCTCCTGCTGATACCTGCAGATACAATCTGGAGCCGTCAAGGAGGAGCCGTCCTTTGCCTCGGGTCCTTAGCCGATGGGCTGCCGGGTAGAGGGCTGCCCTGGGAGGACTATTGATGAAAGGGGGACCCTCTCGTCTGGACCAATCAGAGCAGGGGAGGGCGGGCTGGGAGGCAGTATAGAGGGAGCTCAGATACCAGGAAGTGCTCGCAGTAGTGCTATGGCACCCGGGGCCTGGGAAACTTTTGCTTTTTAAAAGAACACAATTTAGAGGCAAAATGGGGTTGCTGGGGAGCTTGTACACTCACCTGCTCCGGTGGAAAATGGAGTCAGGGGCAGCCTAAGGGTCACTAGACCCAAAACAACACCAGACAGATTTAGCCAATGGGAGTGGGAGGGCGGGCTGGAAGGAGGGAAGGAGCTCAGATACCAGGAAGAGTATCTATAATTGATTACTGATAACTGATAACTGATAAAAAAAGGGAGCGATTCAGATTCAACCATAATTGGCCAAAATTGGGCCCTCCTGTCAACAGCAACAGAGTTCAAAATTCCCAGGATGTCTAATGCGTTCGGTGATCATATTTACATTTTGTTTCTAGTCACATTAACATTTCATTTCCAGTCACTCATACTTATTGTTTTTACTCATTATCCTTCACTTTATTTGCGGTCCTTGTACCAAGTGGACCAAGTGATAATTCTGAGTTCATGGCTTTGTCAGCATCATTCCAAACTCTAATAAGAGCCATTTGTAATCTTGGGTTGAGAGTATTAACACACTGATGCCAAAACTCAATGTCCAAAGTGCGATCCATACTGTGTACGTGTATACCAAAATTTCCTATGGAACTGGTGGTCATAATATGGCAACCAGTAAGTACGTGTCTCGTCGTTTCTAGCTCAGCATGATTCTTACACAACCTGCAGTATCTATCTAGCTTTGGTATTGACCTATTCGGCCCCAAAGCTTTTAGAGTAGGCAAGTGGTTAATGCGTAATAACAGTTGGAATCGCCTTAGGACCTCTGAGGGACATACGTTCAGGTACTTTTGAGCTTTTTTAAATGTGACCAGAATATCTGACACAAACCTGTAGCTTTTTAGGCTCTCTAGATGCAGGTAATCGTTCTGCCAATCCCACAGATTGAATAGTTTATGGATATGATATTTCATATACTCGTAATCATTGCCCCAAGGCGGTGTCCAACGTATTGCCTCAAACCACCTGTCCATTTCTGCTGCCAACTTAGATTGTGTTCTATCACCTATGTCCTCCTTGAGACATTTTAATAATGCATTTGTGGGGTTATTCTGGATTTTGATATACAGTTCCGATCTTTTCCCTAGTACAATCGATTTTAACGAGGAAATCCCCAGTTCCAAACTAAGGATGGACATGGGTAGGCATTGTGGAAGACCCAAAGCCTCCTCCAGAATTTCCCTTCAATGATCTGTAGCCACTCAAGATTCATGGTAGTCAGCGCCTCCAGACCATATGTTATCATGGACATAAGACACTGTACGTATAGATGGCATGTTCCCCATATGGAATAACCACTCTGATTTTGCGTACATTTATGGATCATAGTTGTTAGTTGTTCCGCTTTGATTTTACGGGATTGGGTACATGACTCATAGTTACCCTTGCTCTCGATTTCCACTTCCAGATATTTATAGGAGTGGGTATACTGAATTTCTACGGTTCTCAGGAGCATGCAGGGGCAAGCAACCTTGACAGAAGTGAATAAGATGAGTTCCTTTTTATTGTGATTAATTACTAACTCAGTGGATTCAGCGTACTGCCAGAGTTGAGTAGCAGATCTAAGTAGCCCACTAAATGTGTGGTCAAAAATCACAATATCATCTGCACAGGCCATAATCACACACTTAGAGGTACCAATTCTAGGAGGGCAGTTGTGGGTTCCCAATATAAATTCAGGGACATCTGATACAAAGAGGTTGTAAAGCAGGGGCGCTGTTACGCAGCCCTGCTTTACACCTCTATTTTGTTTAATAAATCTGGTCATAGTCCTTCTATTGTCCAGTTTGGGTTGGACACAGGTATTAGTATGGAGGAGCTTCAAGTAGTATATCAATGCATCCAGAAAATTAATTATTCTCAGATTGTGCCATAGCTTTTCCCTGTTCACTAGGTCAAAAGCTGCCCTGCATTACAGCATTGTGAAGTAGGTTGAACCCGACATTAAACTCTACGTGAGAAATGAATGTAATGTTTAATATCTTCATTATCAGTGATGGGTTGAATGGCAGAAACAGGAATGGCATTGTTTCATGCTCCCATGAAGGCTGCCAGCTTCCGAATGTGACCAGCAATGTGCTGCATATATGCCCGCCTCTCCCGTCAACACATACAGCGTCTTGCTTCGCCCGGCCTCCGCAATCCCTCACCACCCATCCTTCCTCTTGCCTGGCGGCAAAAGGGTTAGGAGGATAGTGACTAGTTCTACCTAGCCTGCTTGCTGCACGGTAGCAGACTGTTTTCTTGTTTTGGGGTGTAAAGGGTTAGGAGCATCGTTTTTAATCATCAAGTTATCGTCTTCCTGCAACGACCGCCAAACCTCTGAGCAATGGAGTTTAGGCTTACTTGGAATGGAAGCACAGAAAAGCAACCCGGTTATTTTTCACGTAGTTATTCTATTTAATTAGGCAATTTTCATTGCTAACATTAGAAGAAAAGTCAGACCATGTTTGCACCTGTGAATTTACACAGACATTTCAATTTAAAAACATCCAAGTATCATAGTTTTCTGAAATGAAGTGAATCGGTTAATGCACCTGTTTTAACATTGCATGAATAACTGTTACAGCTTGAGAATAAACACTGAAAAAAATCAACGACAGGGTCAGTATTTTATAGGCATCCATACCCAGCAATTTTTCATAGGTTGAGCATAAGGTTCAGTAAATGTGTTCCTGGTAATTATAAGCGTAAAATGATGGTGTCACGAGCACAGTTCTGTCAGCCAAATTCTGAGAGTGTGTGTAAGAGGCCATTTTTGACTCCCTTTTGCCACACTGCACAAGATGTCTGGTACCCACTCCTGTCTCCCCTGTACTACTTGTGGGTTGTCTGATTACTGACTCGTGCTTGCCTCCACAGGAACCGGTGGATACAAGTTTAAGCATCAAGTCTTCTGGAGTGACCGGGCCCATTTGTTATGTCAACATGTCCTCTTGCCAGGCCTCCTTGTTTTTACCTTCCAGCAAAAGTATGTGATTCAGCAACCAAAATACAGGCACGCGCTAGAGGCAGGCTTGCTTCCGCTTCTTTGTGTAGAAGAATAGAGGAACTCCTTTATCAGTGAGCAATGAGGTTTGCAGGAATCCATTACCCTCTTTGCTGTAGGTCACTGTACATAACATTGCATTAAGTCCTGTTGCGCTTTGAAACATATTGTGTACAGGCGCAGTATAAAAACCCAATAAATAAATAAATAAATAAAGTCTGATATTCTATTATGTAATTAATAACATCAAAGATAAAAAAACTTTTGGTGTCCTCTGCTCTCCAGTGCCATAGACATCAGACTCGTTTACCTAGTGATTGCAGCAGCTCTAGTAGAAACGTTGCCCCTTCTCCCACTCAATATTGTCTCTAAGATGATGCCCAGTACTGGTAGAGACAGTCAAGGTGTTGGCCTTAAAGAAAGTAAATATACAAGCACAAAGCACTGTATCTCCATATCAAACTCCTCCAATACCAATATAAAATGATTGATACATAAGCAAACGAGAAGAACGCAATGCACAGTACTTTACCAGAGTGATACCAATCATAAAGGTAAAACCAGCAAATGTAAGACTGAAAGGGGCCCCTAGGGGTCCCTAACGTCTATGGAAAAAAGGCGAGTCACCACACACAATAGATATGCCAGATACGAGGTTGTATTCCCAAAGCTAGGGTTTATTGCAAAGCAAAAGTCTCAGTTGGCCAACTCGGTCTCACGCCCCGCGACGTGTATCTCTAGACCTCGAGGGACACAAGAGAGTGAATTACGTACATCAGTTACATATATACAAAATGCATATCAAACAATCAGTTATGACATGTTTAACACCCCCCTTTTATTGGGTTTCTTTGAACTTGGTGTGATGATGGACATCTCCGACAACTATGACACCTTCAAACATCTTTTCTAGTAACAATTTGCAATTTGTGAGTGCAGAGGCATCTTTCAGTTGTTGAATAGAACACAGCGCTTCTGTTCTTGGAGGCGAGCTACATACGGGGGGAAGAGTTGCATTCCAAACCTTGCTATCTACTAGGTGCTATTCGTGTCCTGGGAGCCGACACGCTCTAGCGGGCTCAGCAAAGGGGGGCCATAAGAAAAGCATAATTCAAGCCTTTAGCTATATTATTCCAACATATTCTACCATATAACGAGACTGGCTGGCAGCTGCGAAATGATTAAATGCCCTACAGCTCTGCTTCAAGGCTACATTCGGGAGGGAGCCGGGCATTCTTCCTGGCGCTGCCTACCTTTGTGTTTCAACGAACTCTTGTTATCCTCACGGCCCTGCGGCCTTGTCCTTTTTATGTACAGACAACAATGTTTTACAGTCGAGCAGTGTAAGCGGAAAATATACTGTGACGCAATAGGAACAGAAAGCAATGAGCAATGGTTAGAAAACAAAATGGCGATTCCTGTTACATCAAAATGGCCGTTCATTGGCAAACTCGAAAACCTATATTCTGTCATATCGTGCATGAGACGGTTGGCCCACGGCCACCAAAATACGTTTGTGGTCACACAGTAGAGGTATACATTTTTCTAGACTGACAAGACATGTACCTCCTTTGCCTTTGTGGTAACGTGGGCTGAGGGAAGGCTATGCTCTCAAGAGCGCTGTGAATGGTGTGCAGTAGCAACCCAAACAGCAAAGTATAACAGTGTTAAATAAAGGAAATGTCCTATCAATGTTCTATACAAAATATATATATACTTTAATTAAACACACAATCAGCAATAATATAAAATAGACTAACACTACAAAAAACCCACCTCAGTGGAAGGAACACAGAATATTTAGAGATAGAAAAGATGCCACATTCTGGCTAGTGAAACAGGGGTGAAAGAAAGCTCTCAAAAAGTATATGCGTTTGTGCGAAAATGGTGCAAAAGTGACCTAACCAGGCTACAGGTACCAAATATCGACAAGGAGGGCAGTTATTGGTCAATGGTACCTTTTTACTGTTCTTTGACGGTCCAACAGCATTAAACTAGGATTCAAGCTGTTGTACAAACAGATCAAACCTAGTTCAGGTGCAGTGAGTAGTGTTGGTTCAAGCAGTGAGCTGGCGTTCAGCCAGTTCGAATGAAGTCATACAGAGCGGTTCAAAGGCAGTGTTCAAGCAATGCAGGTTTGAGTATTCAACAGGATCGATTTTGAGTCCAGTCTGTACGTGATGTGTTGTAACCACTGGTGAGGTTTGGCGTGTGACATTCCAGTGGTTCGAGTCGAAGTCTGATGATGATTCACAGCTGTGATCCTGATGTTCCGGTGTGTGGCTCGATGAAACAGCAGCTCGACGTTGAGCCACTTTGAGTCATTCGGTAACTGCTGGTTAGGGTAGACGAGTGACACTCCAACAATTCTGGTCGATGTCCAGTGATGAGCAGTTGATTCGAGCCAAGCAGGTGACGTGCTCTGCTAAGTACAATGCTTCATCAAGAAGGGTTGGAGTTGCAATCACACTGGTTCAAAGGGTTTGACCAAGTGCCAAAGGCAGCGAGTACAGGTCCTGTGGTTTTAATTCAGAAATTGCGGTTTGAAGGCAGTCCTATTGGTTTGAGGAGGGGAAAATAGGGGTCATGGCTGACTTCACTGTCAGGATTCTCTGGGTTTCAATCTAGAGGCTCAAGGGTGAGATGAATCCCTGTTGCTGGACTCCCAACACAGGGGACGATGGAACACAGCTGCAGGGGTCCTTCAGTGCAGTGAGGTCCTGGTTGTGGCTGGCAGTGAGGAAGGTCTTTCTCCAGCAGCAGGTCACCCCCAATGTGCCATGGGGATAGTTAGGGAGCAGAACTTGCCTCTGCTTTGGACATTCAGTTTCACCTCTGGCAGAGGGCTTTGGAAAGTCAACTCTCCCAACAGGGTTCAAATTAAGTCTTCCTCAGTTTTTTTCAAGAGTGAATCAGAGGAGTGGCAACCCCCTTATTTTAAAGGCAACATTCTACAGATGATTGGAATAAAGAAAGCCTGCTTAAGGGGTTCAACCCCTGTCCTTGTGACAAGTGGTCTTTGCCTTCTGACATAATGCCAACATTGATTTGTGTTAAAGGAAGTGGAGGGGACATGAAGGAAGATAGATATAGTGTGAAACAAGATGGTGGAATGTTCCTCCAACTTTCCGGAGCAGCCTCTGCTAACACTAACTCCACCCCTTCCCTTGTCAATAGCTTCAGAGGCACTTTTGCTATGCTGTACCCTGGTGTGAGGATAGTCCTTTTGGGATGGGTGTGCCCTTTGATGCATGCTTTCCATCATAGCTCCTGCTGGGATGCCGCACTCTTGGAGAGAGGTGTTATCAGACCTCAACACTGGATCAAAGGAGAGGCCCTGCCATTCAGTCTCCTGCCCTGCGAGCTGGCAGGGTCAGGCTGTCTGAGCTGGGATCACAGTGTTGACACATGTATGATATCAATTTTATGCAGCTTTTAATAGTTATTTGAATTACAATCAACCATACCCTAAACTCATTTATGGCTTATTATTTAAAGATGAAACGGGCACAACAATAGTAATTCCTCATGACAATGCTGTTTTGGAAAAGAGGTGCAGAATTTAAATGCAGCTTCTTTGCTGAAAGGACTTGGCTGTCACAGAAGCTGTCAAATGTGTACCTGTGACCCCTGAACCTGCTCTGTGCCACTGCAGAACATGCGCTGCAGATCAGCATACTGATTCAGCAGGGAACAGGTGTACACTATGTTTCTGCCATGGTGCTTATTAACGGGAGATCTGGTTAGCAGATCACCCTTTCTGAGATAGAATCACCTGCATCATGTTATTAATTCATTAAAAAAAATGCAGGGCTTCAATACCCTAACCAGATATCAATCCATCACAAATACACACTACTGTGGCCCCATATGAAGCTCCTCCGATGCCAATAGACAATGTACTAGTTTACAGCAGGAGAAGAGAAAGGAAAATGACACACCATACATCAGAGTAACTTATCATTCCTCCTAATTTTGAGTTTTATTCCATTTCGGTGCCAGAACCTCATGTCCCACATTGGCCTATTGATGATGTTGTTGAAATATACGCATTCATTAGCTGCCTGTTGTAAATAGTTTGTTATCCATGTAAAGATCTATGCCTTTTAGTCTTGAACAAGCAATAATAGCATTTAGGATCTCTGCCTGGGGTTTTAAGCACTAAAATGACCAATGTAATGTCTGCAGATAATGTAGCATTCAAAATGGCAAATCTATTTAATGTAAATGGAAAGCACATTGGAGAAACAAAGCATAATGTGCATTATGTTTCAACTGTATGATGAGCCTTTCCGAACACTATTAATGCAAATGGTGCAGAACCTGTAAAGCATACTGTTTTCCCTCTATAATTTTGTTTTATTTTTTATAATGTCACCTTATACAAATTGCCCTTAAACAGTTTACAAATGGAATGGTGTGTGCTTTTAAATATAGGTAAGGAACATAGGACTGCATTGTGAGCATAGTAAATATTGTATGTGTAAAGTTGACCAATGTTACAGTGGGAAGTGGAAGACAAGCTAAAACATTGTTCTGTTTTCTGTAGCACATGTCCCTTAAAGGGGGAAACTTAATTCAGATCTAGTATTAGATTGCCTCCTTTCATTCTCATTTTATGAATCAAAGGGCCTCATTACACGTTGTGCGGTAACCATGGAGCTATTAGCACCATGGTTGCCGCCGGTATTTTAACGTGTCCGCCTTGGTGGATGGGGAATTACCGGCCTACTCCAAGGTGAGCGGGGCCGGTAATTCCCCATTCACTAAGGCCCTTCCCCATTCCCATTCTTGCCCCCATAGGGCATAATGGGAATGGGGAAGGTGGTAATTACGGATGCCGCAAATTGCGGTACCGTAATTAGCACCGAGGTCCCTTTGCGGCATCCTACTTTAACGGCTGGTAAAACCAGCCGTTAAGGTCGGGTCCCGCAAAGGAAACTCGTAGTGAGGCGGTAAGTGTTTACCGGTACCGGTGCCCTTATCGGTACCGGTAAACCCTTAACGCCTACCGTGTAATGAGGCCCAAAGTCTCAAATCCCCTTTTTTAAACTTATTTTGATATATTGTTTTTTGTGACTAGAGATCCTCAGTTATCAAATGTTCAAATTCTCTCATCCTCTATTCTCTATAGGTTTATCCTCCTCAAATTATCTCAATTTTCAGTTGCTTTAATCCTCAAATTCTCTCATCCTCTTTTTTGTTTTTCAAAACAGCTAATCCGTTTTGTATATAGGGGCAACAAGTCCTGAATTCTTACTCCTTAAGTTCTCACCATTTTCAGTTGCATAAATCTAAAACACATGTTTTGCCATGTTATGGCTTGTAAGTAGGATGAATACTTTTAAATCATGTTAAAATACATCTAAGTAATAGTATCTTATAATGTGTTGAATGGACTTTCCATATATATAGATATAATTACAGCTCCAGAGAAGGGAGTGTTCTTGTGGACCGAAGCAACTTCTCACTGATGATGTCCAATGAGACCACAAACATGTCTGGGGATGCTTGTGGTCTAGTACAGAAGGGATGTTACCTAGAAATTCGGCCTGGACTGCCCTTTTGAGATGGGACCAAGCCTGATTTGTGTATGGACTTTCCCCTTTTTGTAAAGGCTTGGCAGTCAAAAGAACGACAGTTTGGAGGGTCGCCAAGAGCTGTGCCAGAGCATGAGATTAGTTCTAAAACCTCCGCTATCAACTTCTATTTTGCTATAGTCACCTCGAGTGGGATGGGTATGCCCAGACATGGACCAGAGCCTGCTGGGTTAGAGAGCCAAGCTACTCCTCACTGATGATGCATAATGAGGCTGAAACATGTCTGGGAATTATTGTGGTCTTGTGCAGAAGGGATGTGACCTAGTAGTTAGTGCTGGAGTGCCCCTTCTGTTATGCCATAAGCCTGACTTCAATGTTCTTTCCCCTTTCTGTAATGGCTTTGCAGGCTAAAGAGCAATGGTTTGGAGGGTTGCCCAGAGCTGTGCCAGGGATTCAGATGCATTCCAACTCTTGAAGAATCAAGTTTTGTTTTGCTGTGTTCACAGAGAAGGGCAGTCTCCCAGCATGAGGTTCCCATTTGACCCAGATTTTAAGGACCTGTGCCCAACACTCCATTTCCCAATGATACTGGGAATTATAGCAAGGTAAGCTATTTAGGCATTGACTAAAATAAATAAAAACACTGGGATTGTTCAGACAGTCAATTTACAGGGATGCATCAAACTTTTAAAAGGTCCAGGGCCTTAGTCAATCCCACTTGAGCACTGATGCCCTCTCTGACTCAGCTGTTCATGTGTTTAATAGCTACTATATACGCATTCACTGCAATGCAGTCAATGTTTATATCTGTATGAACCCTCTTTGCCAAGACGTTGCATAGGAACCCCCCAAAATATAGTATCCGTAGGTAATCAAACTAACTGTGGCAGAAACCAGTAAATGATGGCTTCCTAGACATGCTTCTTCTCCTCTTTATCACCAATGCAATGGGCACAACAAATGTCAGAATACATATATGTTGTCGTTAGGGCATGCAGGTGCAGATGCTTTCAACAAGTAGATACAAAACACGGCTGCTCCAGTGGATGGTGTGTCAAATTTACTATACACATGATAAGAAAGCGTGTTGAGCTTTAAACTTGCAAAAAGTTGGGAGTAGCATAAATAGGCTTTCCTGTTTTCAGTGAAATCTGATAAACACTGGAAAAAAACCCTGGGAGAAAAAGTGCCCCCTAGATTTAAACTGAAAAACACTGTTTCCCCTATCCCAGTGCTACCTTAGTGTGAGCAGGAATGGGACAAAGTTTGGTGGTAAAGGGCTGGCTGGAGAGGGGGCTTGGCAGACAATAGGAAAAGGGTCCTATTCCCCCATGTATGCTGGTTTTCTTTCTCCCATTGCTTCCCCTCCTGTCCCCAGACCTTATTCAAAAACACTGCACATTCAATGTTACAATGTGTTCTTTGTAAAACAAAATGTTTGTATTTGTATGTGGTCAGAGCTATTTTGAGGAATTGTAGACACATTTTAACCATTTTTGTGGTTGCCGATGCATGCCATAAAATTGCCTACAATTCTTCTGAATACCACTGACAAATATTTGTATTTACAAAAAATTGTTTAACATGGATTTTTCAGTGTCTGTGGCCACACACAGATCCTCTGCATATGTGTATCTGTTTGGAGGAGAGCTGAAAAGTTTCAGCTGCCTGTCTGCTTTGAAAGGAAAGCTATGTGAGGCTTCCATGTACAAGGCTCGTGTGAGGCCACAGTGTGACAGTCACCTCCCAACCTCATGTGACTCTCTAGAGCACCCACACACAGTGGCCCATCAGAAGATGCAGGCCCCTTAATTGCTGCTTAGCACTTTCTTTCTTCAAGGAGAGTATTTAAATTGGGAGAGATTTATGAATGATGGCTCATTTAAGGGACCATTGGTTTGGACAAGACACTTTTAACCTTTCTGTGTGGAGAAATGCAAATGGAAATTTCATTCTGAAAGCACACAGAAAGCACAAGTTAGTTGCATAAATGTAAGAAGTCACCAAGCCATTATCACACAGAACAGTTTTAAACTAACTACATTATTTTAAGATGTTCATATTTAACACCAAAATTTGTTTATTTTGGTAGAATGTAATATTTTCATCACAAAATAGATGAACCCTGAATTTGTCAAACACAAACAGTTAACCCTTTCACGCATTAAATTTTGTTAAGTAAAGGATACATGTGGGTGGACAGCATAACCTTTTTTCAGAGGGCGAACGTAACCCATTGTTTTTTTTAGGTTGGCAAGCTTGCTCAAGTATTTGGCTACCAGGATTTTACCCAGGTTGTCATGTTCCCAGTGAAGAAGTATGCCCACAAGAAAACAAGCACCTGTCTCGTACTGGAATTTTATTTTCCAGTGAATATTTCACTGCACATTGTTGGGTTGAAAAGGTAAGCACCTTTTATACTTTGCCAGCATATTTCTTGGAAAATGTGCTCTCGCTGGTTGTTTTTCTGGTGTTCATTACTTTTTTAAAAGTCCAATGCTCTTTTGTCTTGCCCACTTTTTTCTAAGGGGAAGGTCAATTCACTTACTGTGCATATATTCATGGGTGCTAGCTTTTGATTTTCGCTATGGGCACAAAGGTACCCACAAAGAATGAAGCAAGAGACCGTGCTCATCCCCATTCAAAACAACACATTTTACAGTACATTTTCAGCAGGAATAGGAAAAAAGCCATATGAATTACAGGAAGGTATAAAGATATAACATCTCAGCAACAATCTCCTAACCTGGTGAGTTTCCTTTGCACCATTCTGCTATAGGATCCCATGATATTTCCACACCGGGCAAACAGTTTAGACCTGCTCAACCCCTCCAGTCGGGCCTCAGGGGGTACATTAATGCGACTCCCTTCTCATTTTGTAGTGAAGAGCACTTGATAAACAGTTATTATCCGCTTGGAGTTTATTTAGTTGACAGTCAAAATTATACTTATCCCCACCAAAGTGAGTGCTCTCGGGCAAATCCTTTTATCACACTATGCCTTATCTGCTGAAATTAGAAGTCTCTAAAATGCAAAGAGGTCATTTTCACAAATCAAAGTCTTAATGGAAAGAAAAGAAAGGGCAAAGATGGGCAGAGAGTGCCTGAACATGAATTGCATGATTTACTACAATCATTTTGGCTTCTAGAAATGTTATATATTACTGGATTAACACATTCATCTTTATTCTCCTGAAAGTGTTCATAATATCGTGCGCTGAGAGACATTACCCTACTTATGCACACAATGAAACAATAAAATAATATTTGTATGGTTACACTGGAAAAAACAGTTATGCATAATTGTTTGTAGGTGGCAAATGGGAAAACACTGATAAACACAGACGTTGGCATTTTTGAAAACACTGGAAAAACACTGCCAGCAGTAAAATAAAATAAACCCCTAAAACAGGAAACCCTAAGCATAAAATAGGTCTTTGTTAAAAAAAAAAATGTAAAACTCAATTTACTAAAATACATTTTGCCGTGAGTATATGCAGGAGTCAAAATATGCATAATAGTGCCTACTCTGGCGGGGGAATTGAACGGAAGGGCATCTTGCCCCAGTGTTTTGTGTGGTTCCCAGTCATGTGCCCCATCTCGTGGCCTACCGATATGATGCTGGTAACTCATACCTGAGTGCTCTGTGCCAGAGAAGGGTGCACCTGTTTGTGTTGTGGCCAGGGCATCTGGGTGCAGATGCTTTAGCACCTGTTGAATGACAAAGGCACCAAGTTACACAGTCATATACAGGGTCTCGCTAGTATGCATCGGGCATCTGCCTAGGATCAAGTGAGGCCAGAAAAGTGGCGGGATGTGTTGATGCAATGACCTTTCGTCTGATAAAAGAAGAGCAGTATGTTTGAAAGTCGCTCTGAAGTGCATACGGTAGTCTTGGAATGTACAAATTGTCATTTAAGGGCAGCAAGGAACAGCTATGCAAACACAACAGTTCCCTACGATTGTCTCCTAAGAGGCTGGCTGCAGTTCATTTCAATTATACTAAAACGGGACAAAAGGCGGTCAAACGTTTGCGCGATCACAGCAAGTGCGTAGGCACCTGGGGGTGGAACTTGGACATTGTTGACTCTAAACCCGTTGTATTTTAATGTCCAGAATGCTTTCCTTCCCTAATTACGTTGATTATTTGATGGGGATGCTTGAAGTACTTTCGCATTAGCAAATGCAAGATGAAAAGGCAACGGAGCTGCCATCTTCGCGTGTGTCGTGTCCCTCCTAGCTGATGGCCAGGGGCCCACACATGCCTGATGAAAGGACATTGCCCTGAAGGGAATACTTTGAAAGGAATGTCGAAAGTTGTTTCTCCTTTTTTGCGACAGGCAGGCGGCGAGATGCTCCCTCGGGGGTTATACAAGATCAATACCGGCAGAGTGACATCGTCTGCCTTTATTAAAAGTGACTGCTACATCTGCTTGTGAGGTCCATTACCTGCTCAGTTGATTCCCAGAAGGAGCGTTCAAATGAACTCGGTCGGAATCCATTTTCTTCTAGCGATGGCCTCGCTGCTCAAGGTGTCATTTTGCTAGAATAATAATGTGCTAATGCCAAAAAAATGCGCTAAACAACAATTTGATTACACTGTACTCACGTGGTATTACATATCCATCAAACCTTATGTTGTCCAGTACTTAAGGCACATGTCTATCTATCTATCTATCTATCTATCTATCTATCTATCTATCTATCTATCTATCTATCTATCTATCTATCTATCTTTCTATCTATCTGTCTGTCTAGCTGTTTTTCTATGTTCTTAGCCATCGACCTCCTTGCCTGTCCTCTTATATGTTTATATGCCTATACACTGGGTCGATATCCACCCGGTGAGCCATAAACTCAAAGCCAAAATTCTTCTGGGATGCATCAGGAATTCCCAAATGTTTTCCATCCATATTCTTACAATCTATCGACCGCCTGGATCCAACTGTTTGTTTTGTAAACAGTTTCAATAACTAGCTGCTAACTTATATCTGGAATTCCCAAATCTTGTGCTTTTGGAGGATTTCCATCTGAACTCTATTAGCAGGACACATATTGCGGAACAGCGATTCATGGATGCCATGACTTATCTCAACTTGGAGCAGCTAGTTTATGGGCATGCGTATGTCCATGGCAAGACCCTGGCCCTAATTGTTGCTGCACCTTCCTTAGCTACCGTTTTTGCGTCATTTCCCATTCTTTGGTCTGAGCACCATGCAGTACCTTTTTTGCTTCAGACTCCGGCCACCTGCATAAATCCATTAATTGACAGGTATTTAAATGCAGCTGGCGCCAGGTCTATAACCAAGACATAATTTTGAGAATTCTAGACACAAGGGATAACACTTCAGATGTAGATTTATCCACAGTCGATTAGACATTTATAGCACTAGCTGATACGCTGGCGCCTCTGCAGATGTTTCTCATCCATGGTTTGATGACACCCTAAAAACACTGCATCAAAAACGCTAACTCTAACGCAAATGGCAGGCCTCTTACACACCGACGAATACATTCCTGTTTAAGCTTAGCTCTCAGGCCTACCACCAGGCAATTCGCCTGGCCACAATTAAATATTACACCACTCAAGTGGAAGAGGCAGTTAACAAACCTAAAGAACTTTATTCACTGGTGCATTCCCTTTATACTAAAAGTGACTTAAAGGACACATCACAAGATTTATGCAACACATTAACTGACTTTTTTGTTAACAAAGTCAGTAATATGCATGCAACTATTGCCGCCACTAGGTTGCCACAGACCGAGACGGATCCACAGTGCCCAGTTACAAACAACATGGATAACTGGTCTGTATTTCCAGTATTTACACCTTCTATGATAATTAAGGCTACGAAGGGCCTTAAATCGGCTTCTCCACCAGATGTGATACCGCTTGCCACCCTGCAGGAAATTATAGATCACATTGCCCCGTCGCTATGTATAGCGCTCATCCACTCTTGTTCAACTGGCTTGATACCAGCAGTTCTTAAACAATCTCTGGTTATTCCCCTACATAAATACTCCTCTCTGGACCCTTTGATTTCGGATAAACGTTGTCCAATCTCACTGCTCCCATTCTTGATGAAGCTGCTTGAATCTCTAATCTCCCCTCTCCTCACAGACTTCTTCAAAAAGAAACACTTCTTAGATGTGTTTCAATCCGGCTTCTGCCCAGGCCAGGGCATGGAAAGTGTCCGGTTTGGGTCAAGGATGACCTGACTCGATTAGTAGATCAGCGGGCAATGGGGGCTTTGATCTTATTAGATCTCTCAGCGGCCTTTTACACAGTGGACCATCCAATCTTGCTGCTCCGTCTCTCTCAGGCTGGCCTCTCGGATCAGGGGCTTGCCTGGTTTTCTTCATTCCTGTTCGACAGGTCACAAGTTCTCTCTTTGGGGTCTTTTCTCTCGGTTTCTTTTGAACTTGTCTGTGTTGTCCCTCAGGACTCTGCACTGTCCCCCGCACTCTTTAATATCTATTTTCGGCCTCATTTTCTCCTCATCCAGTCCCATAGTTTTTGATCATACTCCTACGCTGATGACACCCAAATCAATGACCGGCTGAACTTGCCAAGCCAGACACCACGGCTCAGCAGCGGGGATGTCTGACGGCAGTGAATGACTAGATAGGGAGAAACTGGCAAAAACTCAATGGGGACAAAGGAGAGATCCTGGTGTTGGGTCCTTCCACTTCCCTGTGTGGCTCTCATGGCCTGCTTCCTCCTTCATTGCTCTGGTCTTCCAGCTTCTGGCCCTCAGAGATAGGCCCCTGTTCTGTACCTGTCCCGGTAGTTAGGAACTTGGGATTTCTGTTTTCAGGATCCCTTTCAGCCACAGCCCAAGTCGGTTCAGTATGTAAATCTGGCTATATCCAACATGAAGTACTAAAAAAAGTTCTGTCAATTCTCCCGGAGAACCTTTGCCCTCTGGTAGTGTCGTCCTTGGTACTGTGCCGGCTCGACTACTGTAACTCTCTGTTCCTGGCCCATCCAGCTTATATCATCCACTGACTTCAGTTGCTGCAGAACTCAGCGGCCAATGTGGCCACCAACGCTGCCCAGGGCGGCACATATTTCCCCAGTTCTGCAGTCACTACACTGGTTGCCAGTACAGAAGCACATTATTTTCAAGTCCCTCTGTATTGTCCAACGCGCCTTTTATGGCGTGGGACTGGAATTCCTGCAGGAGAAATTTCAACACTATCTACCTGGATGCTCACTAAGATCTGAGAGAGCTCGACTGCTGATCATCCCTTGGTTTGAGCGCGCCTGAAATGGAAACCGGTCCTTCTCAGTTGCCGCGACCAAACTATGGAACGCTCTCCTGTTCCCAATTCGGACTACCGCCAACCACTTAAGCTTCCGGTGCCTGTTAAAAACCTTTCTATTTTATATATACTTTCGTCCTGATGTCCTTCAGCGCCATGATGCTTTTACAAATGAGTGCTTTACAAAACCCAGTGACATAACATAACATAACATAATTGTCAAGCTGCATTTGAGTCTGCATGTGTCTATCAGCCCTTTTTCAGTTATGTGTTTGTGTGAGTGTGTGCATGCACATAGATATGTCTGCATTAAGTTCATAGCTGGGCGTATTTGCCTGTCCCTGCATCTAGTGGCCTGTAGGTGTATCTGCTTGTCTGCATAAGTAAAGTTTTTCGTGTGCATGTCTGTCTTTTCTTCTGCATGTGTCTGGCCTGTATTAGTGCGTGTCTGTCTTTCTAAAAACAGGTCTGTATGATTGTAAATGTTCTTCTTTCTGCAAGTTTGCATACGGAGCCTTATATTGGCCTTCAGCAATGATAATACAAATCAGCTATTCTTTCCTAGTAGCCTTAATTTTAGATCCAAGGTCACATAGTTTCCTGCAATTACTCATGAGCAGTAGCACACACTGAAAAAATGTGTTCTCCTATACAGATGGCCTTCAGATATATAACAAATATGTGCAGTACATATTTATAAACATCTGCATTTATAATATTAACATTGGATTTTGATGTGTTATAATATTCTGGTATAATTTGGTCACTGAATATTCAGTTTATGCTATAAAATATTATGCCATGGCTACTATCACATTACTATGTAGTAGGGACGAAGACAACATATCACAGTCAAAGAACGTGCAAGATTCTGCTTTTCCGACTATATTTCTACTCCTTCTGACATTGTTTCCAAGCAACCAAAGCACCAGTGCTCACCTATTTGGCAGGATTTGAGAGTGATATACATTTGCTAGTCCAAGGTTTCCCTTCCAACCCTCGAAGAGCCCAGCGAATCACAGAGTTCTTGAAAATACGTCTGGGCAAACTTTCTCTAATACAAATCTCCTAGTGAGATTTTGGCGGGTTTGTGGATTCCAGTGGACATTTCTTCCAGCCCAGATCTGCTCAAATCTCCTTTAAGAGCAAAAACTCCCCTGGAAAGTTTGAAAGAAAATCAGGCAGGTTCGTGGTGAATCTTCTAAAAAAAATAAAAAAAATACACAAAATAACTTGAAAGCCATCAGGAAGGGAAAGAAAGGCAAGTAGAAGGTTATTAGTTGGGTGAGGCTGGTTGGGGATCTGGTGAAGTAGAAAGAGGAAATGGAGCGTCTATGAATTTAAAGACACATGGAAGCTGGTTTAGTGCCCAATTTCTGTTCACACCCACACAGATGTTCAAACACAATCACTAACAAAGGCATCAATCACTAATGTAGCGTGAAGCAATTCAGCAAGAGAAGAACCTGTGCTACCTCGGGGGGCGTACCCCAGAGTGATAGTCAGAGCAGTTGGTAAAGGGTCAGTGATACTGCCACCAATGTGAGCAGCCCTGCCCGAACTGCCAGGCCAGATCCCCTCTGCACAGAAACACAAGCAAGCCCAGACATGTTTCTGTCTGGTTGGGCCTCGTCAGTGAGGTGTAGCTTGCATCCCTAGAGTCCAGCGAGCAAGGGACTCACGTCTGGGCATACCCTCTGTCACAAAGGGAGACAAACTGAAACCAAAAAAAGTGATGGGTGGAAGGTTTTGAATTAATCTGAACAACTGGCACTGCTCTGGGCAACCTTCCACACCACCGTGTGTCTGCATCATTGCAAAAGGGTTTCAGCCATATGCAAATCAGTCAGGTACTGCAACAATGGAAGTAGCCCTGCCCGAACTGCTAGGCCAGGACCCTTCTTCATGGAAACACAATCAACCCCAGACATGTGTCAGCCTTGTTGGGCCTCATCAGTGAGGTGCAGCTTGCATCCCTAGAGTCCAGCGAGCAAGGGACTCACGTCTGGGCATACCCTCTGTCACAAAGGGAGACAAATCGAAACCAAAAAAGTGATGGGTGGAAGGTTTTGAATTAATATGACCCACTTGCACTGCTCTAGGCAACCTTCCAAACCACCATTTCATAACCCATCTGTGCCATTGCAAAAGGAGTCCAGCCACATGCAAATCAGTCAGGTACTGCCACCAATGTGAGCAGCCCTGCCTGAACTGCTAGGCCAGGTCCCCTCTGCACCAGAAGCACAAGCAACCCCAGGCATGTTTCAGCCTTGTTGGGCTTCATCAGTGAGGTGCAGCTTGGATCCCTGACACCCCTGAAATGCTGCAGCAAGACTCATTAATGGACTCGTCCAATTTGAACACATCCCCACGACCCTCATTGCACTGCATTGGCTCCCACTGCAACTCTGTATCATATTCAAATCCTGTTGCATCATCTACAAGGCTGTCATCCTGAAACCCCAAACTACCTCACTGAGACACTCAGCATCTCTGTGGGCCTGCAATCCACCAGAAGTAAGGAAATGTGCAGACTTGAATTATGACAGTGCAGAAAGGAAAGAACCAGACAACAGGCCTTCTCTGTCTATGCTTCAAGACTCTGGAACCGCCTCCCTGTTAACATCAGTCTTGCCCCATCACTTCTACAGTGCAGGAAAGTGCTCAAGACCTCCCTCTATAAGGAATTGCTCCTCCTTAACACGTAGATTCACACACCCTGCACTCCCCACCCTACCTGAGACTCTGTGATCTGCTCCCCATTGTCTTCCCCCATGCTGTCAATTGCCCACCATCCACTGTTAGCTCCCTGCCCCTTTTTCTCTGTTTTCCTCACCGTGTTGTTCCCTCTACAATTTTAAAGCACTCCATTGATTTCCATTCCTAGGTCTGTGCTCAATAAATACCTGAATATTATTAATAATGATAATAATAATAATAATAATAATAATAATAATAATAATACACTTTGAAGCTGCCATAACATTCAAGGTGTGTTTGCATCACAAACAAAAAATGTGGTCCAGCTGTTCACATACCTTCCGAAACTTTGACAAATTAACACAGCACCCGTCCTCTCACCTTTGCAATATGGGCTGCTGTTAGAGACCTAGCCATTCTCTACCTACCTCCGTTTTGGCAAAAAAGCCAGATGGATTTTACCACTCCTTTTATGAAATCTCATCTCAGACTATGGTCTTTCAAAGGGCGTTCATCCACTGCAGCGCTTCAAGGCCATACCAATGGCATCAGGCTCTATACAAATATCACCTAACATAACATACCGGGTTGTAACTACCAGGACACCATTTAACCTTCAGAAAAGCACAGCACATCAGCGGACCAAAGCCGCTTTAGAAGCCTGAACTTAGACACGCTAAAATAAAGAAATGCCAGCAGATAATCCGAGATAGAATGCTTGCTCCTGCTATGCATCCAGGTATTAGAATAACAACCTTTTAAACATCTGACTTGCCCCTTCAATCACTAAATCTGAAACAAAAAAAGCATACCGTATTAACTACTGCAGATGCCCAATCTTGCATGATTTGCCTGCTTCATTTTGTACACTGCCATGAATAGTCCCTAACTCCCTACTCTTGCCATTCCTCAAGAAAGAGCTATCCTGCTTTCCTACAAGGTTTGCACTCTTAAATACATATATTGTAGGTATAGGTTTTGGGAATGGGACACTTGGAGCAACACCTGGGTTAAGGGATTGGAGAATGTGTCAGGTAAATGGCAAGGCGGTGGGATTACTAAAATAAGAGGGTACTTGGGCTGTGTATAATCAAAACAGATTTCAGTTTTGAGTGCTTTACTCGCGTAAATTGTAGACATTTTAGAAAAAGTTCTTAATAAATTGCGATGTAGATGTATCTTTTAATGAATAACCTGAGAATACTGTGTACATTTGTGTTTGAATGCTCCAAACACATGCAATTTCTGATAGTTCAAATGTAAAGAACATTAGATGTGCAGGGAACTCATAGTTTTTCTAAAAGATACACACACACACAAATAATGTGAGGTAACAAAATATATCTGTGTGATCCACCTCTCTTCCTGCAAAAAAGCCTGTAGGAGATTATGTTGGAGGTGCTAATAAAAGCTCCAATGGGTGTATGTGAACAACAAATATACACAACTTTGAATCAGTAAAAACGGAAAGAGGACAACCGCTACGTCTATACATAGACTCAAGAAATATGCTTTTTTGTTTGGGCATCAAAGTTCTGCATAGATGCTGAATCTGAAAAGTATGCGCGGAGCTGGTGAGCCAAGGTAGTGAGCCAGTCTGCAGCAGCAGTGTCATTTTCCACATCGTTGTTAATGGGAGGTGCCTATTTCAACACCAACACACCGCGGATCGGTGAGCGGAGCTGGTGAGCCGAGGTAGTGAGCCTGTCTGTAGCAGCAGTGTTATTTCCACATCGTTGCTACTGAGAGGTGCCTATTTCAACACCAACACACTGCGGAGCGGTGAGCGTAGCTGGTGAGCCAAGGTAGTGAGCCAGTCTGCAGCAGTCCGCTGCAGACGTGGAGCCGGAGCCGTGTGGATCCTGACATGAGACCGACAAAACCAATGGCAAAACCGACCCTAAAGTCTCTGCATCCAAAGGTGCAAGGAAGGAAAGAGAGGGGCAAAATGGCCATGGCTATGGCAAATAGGTACTTGAATGATTACATGGCCCCGGCAAGATCGGACCACACATCTGATCAGATTGGAGATCCGAATAATGCCCAAAACCATGTACCCACACCAGAAAGAGCAGCAGAAAGACAAATCCTAACTGAGCCGCCTTCGTCAGTGTCGCCAGTGGAAGTTCCGGCCCCAGTTGAAGTTCGTGGAGCCCGAGAGGACCAGGCAGAGGCGAAGGAAGACTCGAGGAACCTGGAGGCCTGCGAATGTAACCTCGATCAAACCAGCAGGAAGGGCTACAGAGAGGAGGTGAGCCCCCGGTTTGCCTCTGTACTCGCCGCTGGGTGTGTTCTGCCGTCCACCGTTGAGGTGAGTGGAGTCCGTGCGGGAGCTGTCGGAGGATGGCTCTCACCGGACACCAAGCAGAGCTCCGGCATCAGCGGGGAAGAGAGAGGAGCAAGAACGGAAGCGGATGAGGCCCATGAGGGGCGGGAGGGGCTGGAGTGCGACAAAAACTCGCCCTAGGACAGGCAGAGGAATGGCAGCTACGAACATCACGGATTTGGAGAAAGTCCACGAAGTAAAGGGCCTAAGCGCCCAAAGCGTAGAGGGCCCCCAGGGGAGAGACAATCTGAGAGTCAATCTGGGAGAAAACCAGGGGGGGCTCCACCACATGAGAGGCACCAGTCAATATACTGAAACAAGTAGAAACTACACAAAACAAAATGAAAATAACGGCAATGGTCCACACTACCAATAGGGACCAACATGAAAGTTCGCCAGGTGGGGTAAAGCCTCCAACAAATGAGAAACAGTCCAGAGAGGATACCAAGAACATTGTAGAGATTTCCGCAAGCGAGACAGTCACTGAAAGTGAAAGTGAAAAGGAAGATGAATCTGCAGTTGACGATACAGATTCAGACTGCATAAGGAACGGGTAACCCAAAGGCTCAAACAAGGAGATGGATGGGGAACCACTAAAAATGGCATTGAAAAAAAAAGAAATAAAACAAAAACAGAGGTCAAATCAACAAAATCTGGAATAAAAAATTCTTCAAATATGAGAGCAATAAAGAAAAAAAAGTGAAAGCAAAAAAAAGTGATGGTCTAAAGGTGGTCAAAAGGCGGGGCCTTACATCTAAAGGCTTGCCAAACCCGCTTTTATCGTGCCCCCTAAAGGTGTTCTTTACGCAACAATACAAAAGAAAGCTAAATACGGAGACAGAAGTATCAGACGCAGAGATGCTAGAAGTGGCACAAGAGACGCCGCCTGGTCCAAAACAGAGGAAAACGGACACGCTCTGTATAGAAAAAGGAAAACCGGCTGGTGAAGAGGCTAGACCTCATTAAAACCCTAATAATAGGAAAGATTGAAGGAAACTTAACCCAAGAAGAGCCAAAGGGGACAGGGACGCCGGCACTCAACCAAACAGAAACAAAGAGAGATCCCTGATTCAAAGCATACAATGAGCAGATCCAACGCCTAAAGAAAGGGGCTCAGTCCAACCGAGATGAAATTGAAGAAAGAACGGTTGGTCAAATGCTGGAGACAGCGCAGGTGGAGCAAGCAATACTAGAGGCCCAACGGCAGGACCAAGCATAGGTCGAAAAAGAGAACCATTTTGCCTGGACCAAGCCCCACCTGTCGATAGGTCAGTCAAAAACCACTACAATGAAAAAAACAGACGAGGTATCAGGTAATCGGGACAACCAGCAAACGAATAAAAGACCACCATTGGGTCTTCCATCAACAGATCACGATCAAAGATCATCCATGGAATGCTCAGCAACGGAATCTCAAGGCGTCTCTAGGAGAACGGAAAAAATCCAAGAAACCCCAAAGAACTGACGGCTAAGTGACATCGCAGCAGCAATACAAAAAGAATCACCTAATAAGAAGCCAGACATGTTAGCAATCATGTCTGCAATGACCATTGTACTAGCGCCATTTTGCAAACTATATGAAACCATAAAAGAGGAGATTCAAGACAACACAGCGATTCTTACGAATATGATAACAAAAATATTGCACCTGGAAAGCTACCTAACGGTGGTGGAAGACAGAACAAGCAGTCAGCAAAAGATCTGGGAAAACAAAATTGAATCCTTAGAAAGAAAGATCGAAACCATGGAACAGCCAATTAGAAAATGAACACTGTCAAATTCTATTCAATCACCAAAAACTCCAGCCCCACAGATACAGCTGATGGATAAGGAAAAATCCATTTCATTAACCGTAGCAGAGAAAAGTGAAGATAATCAACTAACATACAAAAAAAGAGACCTTTGAAAACCAACACAGAGGGTAGAGACAAACAATAAGCCCATTGAAAGAAAAAAAGAGGTACTGGAACCAGCTGTAATAATGCGTAATAAAACAGGGCCTCAATCAGAGGAGCAGCAAGACAGCGTTAGTAAACGCCCATCAGTGAATCATACAACAAGATCGCCTAGATCAGTGGAGGACTTTATGATAAACTCAGACTTAATGAACCTATCGCAACACTGGGAAAAAATGCGAGTGAGATAATGGAGGACGACATAAAGATCAACACAAATAAGGATGATAACAGCCAGGTAAAAGGTATGGACATCGCCGGAAAGAATAAAAAAGAAGATGAAAAGCAGGAAAAGGACCTAACTCAACCTTCAAGGAACAAGTCAAAGGATCCTCAATACAAATGTAAACGATATCCAAGTGAGGAGCGATACGAGGACAAAACAAAAAGAACCAGAACTAGATGGAGCCCAAAAAAACATCGATCTTCAAGAGAGGAAGAGGAAAGACAAACTGAAACAAAATAAGAGACACACGTATTTAAGTTAGAACAAGTGGACCCTACAGAAGAGTTTTTAATATTAAACCGACCAACAGTACTAAAAATAACAAAGAAAATGAAAAATCCGAACACAAGATTTCAAATTAGTGGAACCGTATCATAGCGGAAAAAGAGCCAAAGCATATCTTCATGTCAAATCTGTCGGAATCAAATATATACTGACCGGTCTTCTTTCGAAGAAATCGAGCAAATGGGCTTTCGCCTGACAGAAATAAAAAAGAGGGGAAGAAATGAGCAAGAGACTGAAAAGAAAGAATCGCCAAAACATGCAAAGCATTATCAATCAAAAACAGAGGCCCTATATCGTCATAACCGATGGCACAAGCAAAAACCCGAAGATGAAAGCTGGCGGACAATCCATCACACCCAAAGAAATGGACAACGACAAAGCGACAAATGCTGGAAAGAAGAAGAGAAACTAAACAGGCAACAGTCTGACGCAAACAGGGCTTATCCGGATGACAGATAAGGCTCAGGTAGAAGTCAAAGAGATTACAGACAAGCCTCAGGTAGAAGTCGAAGAGAGGAGGACATGGAGCAGCGGTCACAAGCCGAGTCAGGCTTTAAAGAACAAGAGTCAAAGAACAAGTCAAAGGAGACCAATGCAGTGAAAGAGAGGGAGTCTCTCCAATTGAGAGGCCCCTGGAAGTGGCTAACATCAACCTGGAATAAGAACAGTGGCAAAAAGCAATGACCAGGGCCGGCCCTCGACCTGACCAATGACGCAACAAGTGGAACGGAGTGGCCCAAAAAAGAAAATTACAATTTAGGTTCCTGGAATACGAGAGGCCACTCACATCTATCGACATTCGGAGATGTGAATTTAGGCCTCTATGATATAGTCTGTTTGCAAGAGACATGGTTGACGGACAAACTCACGCTCGATGGGTTTACAGTGTGAATATCACCAGCAGTTAAGGGTCTCTTAGGCAGACCTTCATCGGGTCTGTTAACGGCAATAAAAACGAGCTGGGGCCTAACGGAACCCAGAAAGTGGAAAGAAGCATATGAAATGCTTGTTATTCTGACAACAGGGGCTGAACGTGGCGCGAAGAAGGGAGGCGTCCAATCCAACCGTCTAGCAATAATAAACTGCTATTGGAATCCACAACGCATGTCCACAACTACGTTCTGCGTCAACATGGGAGCAACAATTGACCAGCTGTACGAAGACTTTGACAATATTGAAATCATCATCTGGGCGTCTTCAATGCGAAATACAAAGAGGCTGCTAAGGCGAAGTCGAGTGACGATCACAGGCCTGGTGGAGCGGAAGCAACCAAGGACCGAGGTAAAGCTTGGAAAAAAGTTATTAGACCTAGAGATATTCAAGACATAGCCACATTATTCCCGGGGCAAAATAACATCCCGACCTGGGAACGAATGTCCTCTAAAGCAACTCTTGACTGCATTTTCATCACTGCAGGTCTAATACCGAACATTGAGAGCTTTATAGTTGAAAGAACTACTCACAGTGACCACAATCTACTGTCCTGTACTTGGCAGGGTAAGAGACCTGAAAAACCAAACTATGATATGGCCACTGAATTAAATACCCAACAAACACGGCTACGTTTAACTGAAGTGGACATCCAGAAAATAAAAAAAGCTTGGGAGCGGAGAGTCGATAGTAACTCACCTAACAAGACCAGCGAAAGACCAAACTATCTTCCTCTTTTACTGGCATATCAAAAACCAAGGTCAGGAAAAACCATGAAATCTCATCCCTCCAAGCATGTGTATGATAAAGCAGTGGTGGAACAAAGAAAAGAGGGGTGGAAATTGAAGAGAATAGCCAAGAAAACAAACGCCATTGAAGAACGGGGGAAATGGCATATACAAGTGAAAAAGGTACAACAGCTGGTTGAAACATCATAGAGCAGCCCTATATCAAAATGACGCGGAAGAGATGATGAAAAAAAAATATCGACAAAAAAATCTAGTGACTTTTGGGCACTGATAAAAACCATGAATAACAATTCTAGTGCGACACAGACCAACGCAGTGTCCGAAACAAAGTGGATAAACTACATAACGACAGAATTCGAAGGGCTGATGTCAACCACACCAGGAATAGAATGTGATCGCAATACAGAGTGGGTTGACGTATCTAATCCTGAGGACATAGAAAACACAATCAGGAAGCTAAATACATCTAGAGCTCCGGGGCCAGATGGACTGACGAATGTTGATCTGAAACAATTTCCCAAAGAGTGGTTGTAAGTGATCGGGAAGATCTTCGCCGAATGCAGCAAAAAAATACTGATCCCAGAAATATGGCAGAAAGCAGTAATTGTACCGGTGTATGAGAAGGGAAGTAGAGATGATCCTCAGAGCTATAGGCCGGTAGCACTATTGGACATCATAGGCAAAATATACACAACAAACCTGCTCACCCACTTCAAGAACTAGGAAAGAAATGGTCCATCAAAAGACAACCTGCAAACGGGCTTTCAGAAAAATGGCAGCACTACGATCAACATCATGCTAATAAACATCTTGAAAGCTAAAGTGAAGGAAGGAGCGCCCAAGGTGTATTTGGCGTTCGTGGATGTTAGGAAAGATTTCTTAATTGTGGGTAATTTTCCTTCCATGTGGCAACCCCTAAACTTTTTGCTGTTGTTTTAACCATGATCTAGACTTTGCCAGAGAAGTGCAGCCTTCTGCCGCACTCCTCTGGGCTTTCGCTCCATTCTTACGTGGAAACTGACATGCCCTTAAGACAGTCAGTACCGGGAAACGTTGTTTTCCGTAGTTCTTTTATCATGTTGCAGCTTCCGCGCAACATGGCACAAGAGGGCACTGTAAGCTAAGTTACTGCTCTCTTGGGTCTCTAGTCTTCTACAGGCCCTAGATACTCTCTTTGGATTGTTAATGAACGGTGCAAGTGAATCACGGATGGGACTGGTGGCAGCGATCGTTTCTTGTGTTTTTGAGCTCCTTTTGGCGTTTTAAGCGCACGTCTCGCGCTTAGCCCAAAATGGTGTGCCTGGCTTCCAAAATGGCCAGATCATGAGGCTCTTTGTCCTGTCCGCTGACCGTCTTGCCCCCTTCACCTCCCCTAGGTCGAGCTGACCCGTGGCCTTCCTTATTTGGGCATGTACTTTCCCGCAAAACACAGATGCTTTTGCGGGCTTCTACAGGCCTTGTGTGTGCCTCCAGGATGGGGGCTGGGATGTCTGGTCCCAATACACATCCTGGGCGCCAGAGAGTCTAGGGTGGTGTGAATGCCTGTGACCCCCGTGGTCCGTGATAGGTCCACATATGGTGTGAGTGTTTTATGAGCGGATCTCCCATTGGGTCCCCTCCGTTTCGGCGCAAAGGGAAACGTGGATAAGAGGGGGCTGGAAACACCACTACCATGTCGATCTCCTGAGTTCTCACGAACAAAGGAATACAGGAGCCAAGTATCCTGCAACCACGAGGCTGAACCGAGGAATCACTGGTGACCCGATGAAGGACTGCTCCTATGCACTGCTGTCGCTTTGTGAAACCCTTTCTACCTCTGATCGAACGAGAAGGCCTGTACTGGTACTTCGACCCCTTGGAATAGTGGGAACAACTATTCTCGTCATCTTCACCATCTCCTGCATGTAAGCCTTCGGAAGTGTCTCTGGGCCATCCAGCAGACTGACCAGCCTACCCAGGAGTCTTGCTCTGTAACCGCCAACAGGTTGTGTTGTATTACAAGTCCTTGTCACTCTCACACAATTCGTACACTTGGCATTCCCAGGTCTGAAGTGAGTAGTGTACATTGGGCTGAAATACACACGGCCGCTCTGTTACCCTGCTGTGGTAATAAACTGTGCGGGTTCACTGCGTTTGGGACATCCTCAACTCAACTTCTGCTGCTGCGGAATCTAACCGACGACGAGACGTCCCGTGCTCGTAGCTGAACCTGCCATCACTGAAACTGACATGGAGAAGCCTGGGTCTGCCTGCATCGGGGACCGGTGAGTAGCATCGCTAGGAACTGGTCGCCCTCCTGCAGGAGCCCATAGCTTTTACCCGCTGTGGCTAACAGCACGCCTTTCCGTACTCATGCTCTGCTTCTGCCCCCAGTGGAGGCTGTGCTTGAGTCGCGGAGCTATATTCATCTTCA
Source organism: Ambystoma mexicanum (assembly GCF_040938575.1). Lineage (NCBI taxonomy): Eukaryota > Metazoa > Chordata > Amphibia > Caudata > Ambystomatidae > Ambystoma > Ambystoma mexicanum. The sequence goes on from NC_090930.1 coordinate 558,347,110, forward strand.
ATTGTTCATCGAACTAAACTGCCTGATTCCCTCGAAGAGACTCCCCTTTTTGCCTGTTGGCACCCGCGTGTGCAGGTACTTTTGAGCACAAGGCTCCACTCTTCGTAGGGCTTGGACTTCCTTTTAGTTAGGTGCCTCTGAAGGCGGACTGGGTCTAATTAGTATTCGCACTGCCTGTTTTCCTCCCCATCTAGGTGGTCTACACATTTCGTGCGTCTAACTCGTTAGACTCGTTTGTATTTGTATATATATATGGTATTGGATTGGTATGTGTTGGTTTACTTGAGTTTTATTGTTATTTCTCACTACGGTCAATGTTACAAAGGCATTGTAATAAATGTGTATATATTTTTAATATAACACCTGTTTGGAGTAATTTGTAAGTGTCCTTGCTTTGTGTGCTAATTGCGGGCTTTCAGTCACCCTCACCCCTCTTGAGACCTAGTCTTGACCGCCGCAATCGCTACCCTGATTGGTCTGGCTTGTCCAGAGGTTACCCTGTTCCAAGAAACTAGGCTGGCCTTCTGAACCTCTGCCCCTCTGGGACTGAGTTCAGAGATCCATCTTAACAGTGGATCTCTCGAAAGCCTTCGACAAGATCGACCGAAAGAAGCTGTGGTCGAAACTATATGGCTGGAACTGCCCTTCAAATGTGCTTCATCCAATAATAGCTCTCCACTCGCAAACTAAGATAAGAATCAAGTTAAACAATCAAGGTACCCTATCGGAAGAGATTGTGGTGAATAGAGGGGTGAAACAAGGATGCCCGTTGGCCCCGGAACTGTTTATTGCATTCTTAGGAGATTACCAGCACTCTGAAGCAAAAATTAGGGCCTTCCCGCTGAAAATTGGTAAAACCATCATCCCAAGACTCCTGTACGCTGATGACGTAATTTTAATAGATCAGACAAAAATTGGGCTGCAACGTAAACTAGCTAATCTGACAAGATACGTTGGTGATAACCATCTGGAGATAAACAAAATGAAAACGAAAATGTTGCCAATCGAAAAAGCACCAAGTAAATTAACCAAGTACCCGAACTGGTTTCTAGACAATACCAAAATAGAAATAGTAAAAAACATCAAATAGCTTGGAGTCCAAATTGATAAATCAGGAATTGACAAGTCATTGCAAGATATGCTGTGGGAGAAAGCCAAACGGTTGACTTTGCAAACAAGAGCAGTGGACAACAAGTTCGGGAAGTTCTCATTAATCCCTGTGATAAACTTTTACAAGACCAAAGTTGTTCCAGCCCTGGTGTATGGAATGGAAGCTTCTCTGAACATCCTCAGACGAGAATTGGGCTTCCATGGTGGATCAAAGTGCCATGAGACTGTACAGGAAAATCATCACAGCTGACACATTACCCGCATACAACATCATCATGGAAGAAATCGAAATCCGAAAATGTGAAGCCCTAAAAAAATGGGTAGAAAGAAGAAAAGAGAAACTAACCGAAATAGCCTGCACCGAAAAGGAACTAAAAGAAAATCCTGACAGAATCAAACAAAAAATGGAGGAGATGGACTGGATCCACACGATAGAGAAAGCAGCAGGGAACAAACTCTTAACTCATCTCCCTGCGACCTTCAACATGCTGAAAAGACCTCAAAACGATTGTGTCAAATTTCCAGAAAAAAAAAGAGAATCCTCTTCATGAAAGTCAGACTCAAACTCCTCCTAACACAGGAAATTAAAACCATCTGAAGAATGAAGAGCGAAAATGGTTGTCGCCTATGTAAGACGGCAGAAGTGACAGAAACTTTGAAACATCTTGTGATAAACTGCCCAAAAACCAACCAAATAGGAGCACATATCTCCTACCGCTAATTACTAATCCTTAGATGCTACAAGAAGCTGACCTGTGGAATAGATTAACCTCAGGAGAAACTACCAGATGGACGGTGGCCATGGTTAAACTAACAGAACTAGCATTCCACCAGATCAACCAGGCATCGATCGCACCGATTCCCCTGCTGAATGTAGACCCACTAACGGATGAGGGTGAATAGAGACCAGGGGGGCTAGCTGTAATGTGACAGATGAACTCGACTGAGGACTGGGGAGGAGGAATGGAGACGTCTAAAACACCAACTGGATTCGAAATTTTGATAAAATTCAGGCTTGTCTGAATAAAATTCAATAAAAAAATTAAAGAAATCTCCAGCAGCCTCGTGCAACTGTAAATGTAGCCCTTCCCGGACTACACATGGAGGGTCGCAATTGTGTTCCCGGGGCTAAGAGCAATGTGAGGGCCACGGGTGCTAAAGCCACACTGAGGAACTGGAGATCGAGTCCTGCTGCAGCTGCATCAGCAAATCTGTTGGCAAGAGGTGAGGTGGAGGAGATGGAGGCTAACGTGCATACATGAGGAGGAGTGGTCCAAACAGGCCCAGGAGCAGAGACAGCAGAGGTAGCAGAGAGAGACATTGTGGGGAGATTTCCAATGGACATTGTCAGTGGTGAATGCATAGATCTCTGTGTGGAGACTGGCCATAGGATGGACCTGCAGAGACCCTCTTGGACCACCAGGGCCACTGTGGGAGTTTCTGGGGTCCCAGCGAACAAGTGGCTGAGACATCTGAGCTGCACTTAGGGTCTGGACAGTAATAGAAGGAATGTCATGTGCCATAGAGTCCAGAACTAAGATGAGTCAACCATCGCAGGTGCTACGCGGTACTCCTAGCCCCCTCAGGAGACCAGCTTGGCAATGGACCCATGGGCTGATGCATGAGTGTGGCACTATTTCTCTTCGGAGCAAGTAGGATTGCATGAAAACAGAACTCTCTGCCAGTCTGCCAACCTTGTATAGTATCCCTCGGGCAATAGCCTGGGCCCTTAGTGCGAGCAGGGATACAGGTGGGAAATCAGGCACAGCTAATGTCACCAAAGAAAGAACAAGCAATACCAAGCCTGTAGCCTCAATCTGGTCAACCAATCCTACAACAAATAGGGGGAAGGAGATGATAGAAACTAAAGACCACAACATGGTGCATCATGGAGTAATTGAATCAGAGAAGAGAGAAACAAGCCCAATGATGAAGCTTGACTCGATGGAATTCCTTGGAAATTTAAGGGATGAGATCTCATGCACAGTCAAAAAAGAAGACCTATCAAGGAACATGAAGCAAGTCATCTCCGAGATGCGCGATGCATTATAGATGATAAAATCTATACACGAAGAAGTCACACACCTGCAGGGTGAACAAGCAGGCAGAAAACAAACCATGAGTTCCCTGGTCGCTGCTATTGAGGATTTTAAGAATAGAAACAGAAGAGAGAATCTTAGGATCAGGGGCTTGGACTAAGGTTTTGAAGGGACTGATCTTAAGGGTTGGGTTCACCAGTACTTCAAAGAAATATTCCCAGACATTTAAAGCAACAGCATCAGTCTGGATCAAATTCATAGGGTTAGTCCACAGCAGTGGGGTCCTCGAAATTCAATCCTGAGACCTCATAATGAAATGTCATGCCTACACCATCAAAGGACATATCCTATGAGCCTCCAGAGAGTGGGGAACTATCTACTAAGAGGGACAAACACTGCTCATCTATCAGGACTGGCACCCCTCACCCTCCAAAAGAGGCAAGCATTTCACCAAATTACTGAAAAGCTTCAATTGTCCGAGATTACGTACAGATGAATATTCCAATTCGGTCTTCTACTTAGCTAGGAGGGGAAACAAGGGTGATGCATAGCTCAGAAGAAGCTATGAAGATCATGGGCCTCACACATAATTTATTTATTTTTTACATATTTCGTTAGACTGTATGATAAAAAGGCTTTCTGGGGCCTAGTCCAGCTTCACCTCCTCAGACGCATTCTTCCTTTTCTCACCTTCCCCCAGAAGCTCAATGTCTCCAGAGCTCTAGTCCTTTCCAGGCTGGGCTACTGCAAAAGCCTCTTTCTCAATCTTCCTCTCTCCTCTCTTCAACCCCCTCCTGCTAATGCAGAACAAGGTTGCAAGACGCATCCATGGCCTCAAACCTATAGGGACTGTATCTCTCCAGCCCTAAAATCTCTCAACTGGCTCCCTGTGGCTGCAAGGATCAAATTCAAGACCCTCTGTATTGTCCAGATGGCCTTCTGGGGCCCGGGACCACACTTTCTTAAATGTTCCTTCCTTAATAACTCTCCTGCTAGAGCCCTACGCTTCTCTAATTCCAACTTTCTGACTGTCAAACATTTCTCTAAGCCGAGAGTGGGGGTCAGATCTTCCTCCACAGCTGGTGCCTCCCACAGCATCCCTGCCACTCTCAGATTTGAGCCGGTCCTCCTTCTGTTCTTCAAACTGCTCAAAACTCTGCTCTTGTCTACATGTTTCCGTCTCCCCCCTTCCATTGTAAACCCACTGATGCTGTGACAGGTGGCCTGATCTTCCTGAACCCCACAGCCTCCAAGATTCTTCCTCCCAGTCATTACCAGCACCTGCCCCACTGCATTGCCCTGTGGACCCCTGCCTGGTGGCTCCACATACCACCCATGAGAGCTGCCTGTATTAACACTTAGCCTGATGTACTCCTCCCGGCTCCCCTTATCACTTCCCTCTTGGGCCCTCCTCCCACACTATTCCTCTCCTCTGCTCCCCCTTTTCATCCCTCTCCCCTGCATTTCTCATCAATGCAATTGCACGGCTGAATGCCGCAAGGCCTAGTGGAACCACGACAGTATATATATTATTGTTGCTATTTTGTTTCCAGAAAGAAAACAGAACAGAGATCACACAGGTAAATACCAAAGGTTTTCAAAATACAATTGATTCAGAGTGTGGAGAGGGAAGAGGCTCAGTCAGATAGCTAAATTGTAAACATCATATTTTAATATTTATCAAAAAATCATCATAGTACCGTAAAAATATTTAATACATTCACACAATATATTCATAAAATACATTTAAATGTACATCCATATAGACAAATTATCCCAAAATGTCAAAAAACAGAGATAAAAGTAACCTAACATTTTACTGACAGGTGTAGTTCAAATCCATCTGTACTTCATGAATAATATATGTAAGTCATTCTAAGAAAGCTGACAAAAAAGTGCTAAGTGCCAATTAACAAAAAATTGCTAAGTGCCAACTACATGTACAAAATACCAGAGTATCTTAAAAATTATAGTTTCAACGACATACTAAATCTAGTTCAAACAAGAACTGATGGTCGCCTTCGTCAGGGCACGCTAATAAGTTGCATTTACCAATGGGAAAACACTACTGTATGCAATTTATAATTGAACAAATGAGACCAGTGATTGCACCAATATGGTACTTCAGACTTGATTGTAGATCTCAGTGTCTGTAAAAATCATCGACCCAAAATAATAAAAAGATAGAAAATGAAGATAAAAAAGAAAGAAGAAAAAACATATGTATTAAAATCAAGCACAAAACTGACTGCGCCTCAAATTACTCCACACCCGATAAGAATTCAATATAATGAACTATCACTAATAAACACAATTATGTTCACCTTGATTAGTCCATGGTGGGCGCAGCGAACAACCATTTTCATCACGCAGCCCATTAAATAGACAGATAACAATGATTTTGCATCTGAGGAGACAAAAAAATTATATATGGGAACTAATATAAGTTAGTGTGGTTGAAAGTAAAAGTGTGGTTGAAAGTAAAAGTCTTTTATCTAAATCAATATAGGGCATGCAAAGGACTCTGCAAACTCTGAGAGTGCTCTGTTTGACAATAGCAAAGACAGTCATATTTATTACAAATACACGTCATGCGCGAGATAAGCTATAGTCATGGGGATTGGATGGCAATGACTAGCTACTATGAATGGTGTAGGTGCGGTGCTTAATGACTGGCGGAGATCCACGTGGTAGCATCACGGAGTGCTTGGGTCAGCTGGACTCATCAGGGTGGAGAGTCAGGGTACGAGCTGTCCATGCGGATACATTAATACAATTCTAACAATTTGCCCTTGTGGCCATTCATGCGTATTGATTACAAACTGCTATGTCAGGTTACCATATAAATCCTACAACATGTCAATTTAATACCAGGGGGGGGGGGCACAGGAAAACAGTATAAAATACGAGGCTTTTGTAATACATCACCATAAAAGTTGCCTTATCAAAGGACCCAGTCTCATGAGTCCAGGTGTCTTATCAGGGGGCACGGGTTTATTATTTTATTCTGTTAGATGTAGTGAGTGATAGTTTTATGGTATGTTAGCACAGGGGTGGATAACTGTCTCTATGGTCCATTAGGCCTAAGGTGAACAGAAATACTATTGGGTAGTGGGGGCACATAGCTGGCACCTCAAAGGTGGCGGGATTCGGGGCCGGGTGGCTCGTAATTCTTCTGGGCTTGGTCATGGCCGTACACAGTGATTTTATGATGGCATCTGGTGTTGGGGGCATGGGGGGAGGTAAATACTTGGTGCAGGCCCAGGAGGAATGCGGGGAGGTGCAGCTGTAACGCTTCCAACAATAGAAAACTAGGGGCCTTCAAACCCTGCCGAGCCTTGAGGGGTAGAGGGGAGTTGGGTGTGCAGCTCTCCGGAAGGAGGGGGAGATGGCCTTGTAAATTTTCGCGGGTCCCTGTTTACTGAACAGCATGAACATTATTATTGAGACAGGTTGCTTAGACTTGGGGGCATTGTGTAAATGCATATCTCTATAACCCGCGTGTGCTCATGTTTTCAGGATCAATAGAGAGAGAGAGAGAGAGAGAGAGAGAGTTATCATTTACAACACACAGCGTTTTTCATTCTGTTGCTGGGAGCCCATGAGGAAAATGAACATAAAACATGAGGTAGAACAAGGTTGGTTGGTGCATCGATCCCAGTGACAAATTACAACATCATGCCCCTGATCGAATAACAAGTTCAACTAACATTCCAATCAACATCAGATGTGGTTCACTGCTTCGACAGGTTCACATATGTCACTTAGAATCATATCATACACAAGCTTTTTATACATTGCTTTTTTAACTGTTTTACGATAGCAGCACTCATGGCTCAGTAAAGGGTAGATTTGTGTGCACATACGTTTCTCATATTTACACGGAGATGTCTTGGGGTGAGCAAGAGTCATACCACTTTAACATGGCAATTGGCAATGCAGGTTTTATACTTTTTTCGCAAATGGCTTAGCAGCATGAACAAGACTGGGAGGCACAGGGATTTGACATGCAGGTTTAACATTTCACTCGGGGGGACAGGGTTGGGTGGTCATGAACGCTACATATCATGAATATGAGGGTCTGTGGGGGGTCAAGGTATCTTTCATAGGGACAACTTTGTTCTTTTCCAGGCCCCAACTAAAAGTCAGGTCACCGCCAGAGCAATGATGTACTGCGGAAGGTAAAAGATAAAGTGTTTGTTCTGTTACTTGTTCGCATCTAGTTGTTCGTGGAAACGGGCCTTCAGCGTAGCTGCCATGGGGAGGGGACTGGGGGGAAGTGCAGGCTCGCTGTGCACGATCAAGTGGGGGTGAGCTACAGCTTCTGCAGGCGGCCCGTTCCACAGAGGCCTGGGTTTAGTACACTCAAAATGGAGTCTAAATGCATTACAAAATGGATTCTATGTTATGTTACAAGGTGAGCCGGGCAGCCTTATGTGACGATCCGCAGCCATCCTGAATCCTGAGCCCAGGTGCATAGGTGGCTGCCGACTAGTCATAAGTCTTACGTAGGAGAGGAATGTGGGGGAAGGGGGTCCTAAAGACCTTTCCTCCCATACATTTCCCCCCTTTCGTTACTTAAGTAACAAATATTGTAACTCACCCAACCTCTGTCGTTCCTTTTCGTTAGCTACTGCCTCGTTCCATGCTGGTATCCCCTTAATTGGCATCCAGGCTCTACACACCCCTCAGAGACTCTCACCTGCCCGTGCCTACTCGTCAGGGGTGCAGGTTATGTCTATGCATCTCCCATCCCCCTGTAGGTCTACCCATACCTCCTTGTACCACTCTCATTGTTCCAGGGTCTCCTTTATTGTCATGTGATACAGTCTATCCATTATATCCCCATCATAGTACAAAGCCACCATTCTATATTTAGGTTCAGGATCCTCACCTGTTTGTACTTGTGCCTCCTGCATAGTTTGCACTGTTCCTCTAGTGCTGCCCATTGTCACCATCATCATTGTACCATTAGGGACGGTGTTTGCGCAGCACCGAAGACCTAGCTGGCACACACAAAAAATCAAGAGCAAAAATATGATGATGGGTATCAGCATTTTGATAGTCATTCCGAGCCAGAAAGGTACCCATTAAAAATTGTTGTTGAACCAAGTGCTCAGGTCCACTCCATCTTCCTTCTTCATCTGCTCTCCCAAGTCGTGCACCGCCGTGATAACTTGTGACAGTGTTCCGTTGTCCGCATCCGCAGAAGGCTCGAATGTGCAGCATGCGCTCCTGATTTTTCGGCAAACACCTCCGTCCATCGCCGTTAACAGGTCTAGGATATACCTGTTCTGCATTGTCATTAGCCGTAGGGCCCTTAGCTCCACTGTGATTACATTGAATCCTTCTTCAGTGTCATTGGCCAGTTGGATCAGCTCATAGCGTGTTATATGCAGCCATTTCTTATTGGCCCGTGCTTGGATACTGGGGACGATGGAGGCAAAGAAAGTTTCAGCAGAGTTGAATAGCCAGAACCTGTCAGGGATTTGCGCCAAAAGTTCTGTGAAGGCTTTGGATATGTAGTTGGATGACCTTCATTTTCTCGCATCAGGCTTTGGATGTTGTCCACGGATATGGCATACATTGGCGTTTCTTCCGATGGTTGCAAGTGTTCTGGAACTTGGACTTGCAGTCCCTTTCCCCCTTCGATATGACTCTCCAGAACCACCATCAGGGTGGAGTGCAGTGTTGCCAAAGAACATGTGCCCCTCCAGGATTGTGGGAGGTGCAAGTACGCCTGTTTACCGCAGACCCAGTAAGTGTCCATGAGGGCTGCTGCCCCTTTCTTCATATCTGGGATGATGAGTGTTTTGTTACAGTTCTTGTTTGTGCCCATGTTAGCTTTCCCTTCACCGAGGAAGCATAGTTCATATGGAATGTCTTTTTGCAGTTTGAAGGGCTTCTCCAGGGTGGTGACCCAGGTGAGCTTTGTGATGTGCTCGGCCTGTACCGGTGTGCATGTTTTCTCGATCTATTGCAGTTTTTCTGCCGCCAGTCCTCATGGTGCTTCTGCTTTGCATGTTACTTGTTCTTCCTTCCATTTGTTTTCTGAAAACAGCGTTCCTTTAATTACCAAAAAAGGTTCTTTCAAACATATCACTCCTTTAGGTCTTGAGTAGCACGTTTTCTCGTTCTGCAGCATTTCAAAACAGACTATATGTGCCTGGAAGGTGTTCTTTATTCTTCATAAGGTGAGATGAAGGAGACACTGGGCGTCTGCAAGAGGCAGTTCTTGTTCTTGGGGTAGGAGCACCTTAGGGGTACCTGAGGCGTGGGGTATCAGAGAACATACGTAACAGCTCTCGTTGGTTGTCTGTTTGGCCGTGGTACTCATGTCTGCGTACCATTTATTTGATTGGTGCGGGTGCCTGGGGTCTTCGATTGTGTCCATCCCCAGCCTGGAGTATTCATCATATTTTCTTCTCCCAACCTCCCTCTTTCTCCTACTGCTTTTGAGGTGTATTCTCTCATATTTTAATGCCTGTTGCATTTTACTATGTTCACCCGCCCCCCCTTTTCCCACTCGTCACATAGAGCTAGAAACCTTCAATCATTTCTGCATTGTCTTCCTTTATACTTGGCGGGGATTCATATTTTATAGGCGGGTGGGCTGTTGGCGTAACAGCGGTAGAGGTAGTATCATATAACCATGATATAACAGAGGGGCTTTGATCATTTAACTCATAGACACTGAATTCGGAGGTGTTGTGGGCATCAATTGGGCGTGGAGTTACTGTGGGTGTCATACCCCCATATGAGCTGGAAGCCATCCGATATGAGATAGGTCCCCTGTTTGATCATGCTTGTCCCATTTATCACGTTTGTTCTGTTGTCGCCCCCTCATTTATATCTATTGATATAAATGTAACTGCCCAGCATAAAACCAGGCCAAACATGAGTGTAAAAAATATAACAGCGCATACAAACAGCCACACTCATACGAATATCTACCCAGGTCAAAATGTACATTCTCATTTCTATCAGCCATAACACTATTTGTAGCGGGGGCCCTGTCCGTTGCTTTGGTTTCTCCTATATAGTAAAACATAAAAGCGTGTTAAGCATCGAAAAAGGCATCCAAATACATTTACTTTAACATTTTCACTTGCCCATTTTAAAGAAAAGAGGTGGTAGGGCCATTACGAAGAGGGGAAGAGAGGGAGAGAGAGAGAGAGAGACATTTCCACAATGAATTATCAACATTATGTACAATCCAGTAGTAATTCATTTGGCAGTTCTTATTTTCTATCAGTGTGGAGTGGAGAATTTGCCGTGTACATGTGCCTTCCTGTTACAATTTCATGGGGTGACAGATTGTGGTCCTTACTGGGCTGATTTCTCAGCTCAAAAAAGGCCAAAGGCAAACAGTGCACCCAATTTCTTTTCAGTGTAAAACATAGTTTTGACGATCTCCTCTTAAGGCGGCCGTTGATCTTCTCAACCACGCCGTTACTTTGTGGGTGATAAATAGAACATAGCTTATGTTTTATACCTAGCAGGGCCGTTACTTCCTTGAAGAGATCATTTACAAAGTGTGTGCCGTTGTCGGAGCAAATCATGTCACAAATTCCCCATCGCAGGAATACTTCCCGTACCAAGAACTTCGCAAGACATTTGGCATCCGGGTGGGCACACAGTCCTGCCTCAACCCATCTTAAAAATGGGCACACTACTACGATCATCTAGCGTGACCCATTGCACCTTTCTCCCATGTCTGCATAGTCAATATGCAGTTCTCTGAAGGGGCCTGACGGTTTGGGTAATGTTCCCAGCAATGTCCTCAATGTCATCCCTGAATTATTTGGCATGTTATACATTCCATTGCAAGTTTGGAAATTTGTTCCTACAACCCTGGGATAAACCAATTATCTTGTATCTCTGTGGCAATGTGCTGTTTTGTAATATACGCCCGGAAGTGAAGTTGTTGGAACGCTATTTCTAGTAGCTTGCAGGGCATAACCACCTTACCTGTGTTGTTCTGGCACCATAGGAGGTCTGTGGGCGACTGGCTACACCCTCTTTTCTCCCACAACTCTTTTTCCTCGTTTGTTGCCCCATCTTGGAGTTCTAATATTTGTGATACGGGCATTGTATGATACCGGTCTGGGAGATCTTCTGCCATGTTTTTCTGTTTCAAGTACTCACTTGTCCTTTCTTTCGTTAAGTAAGATGCCTCTTTGGCAGCAGCGTCTGCTGCTGCGTTCCCCAAAGAGATAAAATCATTGTTGATTGTATGGGCCTGACATTTCACTATAGCTACAATTGTAGGGTCTTTTAAGGCTTCTATAAATTCCTTGAGTAGTTCTACGTGCTGCACGGGTGACCCATCTGCCCTGTGAAATCCCCTTCTCCCCCATTGGGCCAATCCCCCGTGTACTGTGGTAGTCATGTAGGCTGAGTCTGTGTAAATTGTGACAGCACACCCCTTGGCGGCATGTAAGGCTTCAGTAAGTGCTACCAGTTCGTCAGCTTGTGCTTAATAATGGGCTGGTAATTGCTGCTGTACTAGCACTTCATATTCCTCTTCCTCTAGTCTTACAACAGCTATTCCCATGTGTTTTTCTCCTGTCTCTGAGTTTATTGATGCTGACCCATCTATGAAATATATTTCACCTTCAGCTAGTGCATTTTCACTTACTGTGGGCGTGTCCCCCTCCTCTCCTCTGTACGTTGCACAATCATGTGCTTGCATGTCTTCCACTGTGCATGCCTCTATGATGAATGTTGCAGGATTGACTGTTTTGCATCTCACTATGTGTATGTTAGCGCTGGACAGAATAATTTCACACGCTGTTGCTCTCTGAGTGGTTAGTTTGCTTTTTGATCTTTCCAATATGGCATATAGGGAATCTTCCACGAACAGTGTGACGGAACACCCCATCACGATTGTTGCACTTTTTTCAATGGCGAACACTGCAGCTGCGAGAGATTGTTTGCAGGCGAAGTGTCCTTGCATTACTGCGTCCAACGTTCCACTGTAATAAGTCAATGGTTTGTGCCCCAAGGATGTTTTTTGTGTCAGTACTGCTTTCATGAGTGTCCCGCTGCAATGTGAAAATAAATAAAACTCAAGCTCATAATCTCGGTTTGCGAGTACTGGTGCCATTGATATTAGTTCCTTAAGTGTTGTGAAGGCCTCATCAATCTCTGTTGTCCATTGTATTTCTGTGTTTTCTCTTTGCGCTTCCTTGAGTCCCTGCAGTAATGGCTTTGTGTGTGCTGCATATTCTAATATCCAGGTGCGGCAGTAGTTACACATACCGAGGAATTTCTGCATTTCCTTCACTGTTTTTGGCCTGCTCACTGCTTTGATGGCAGCCACCCTGTGTGGTATTATTCGCTTACCATCCTTTGAAATCAGTTGTCCCAAATACAACAGTTCTTGTTGACAGTATTGTAATTTTCCTTTATCGACTTTGTAACCCTTGTGGGCTAACAATGTCAAAAGTGTAATAGAATCTTTCCTGCACTCATCCTCATTTTTCCCACAAATCAGTAAATCATCCAAGTACTGGATAATGCTGCTGTCTGTGACCACATTTCCTAGATCTTTGTGTAAAATCCTGTTGAATATACTTGGGCTTTCACAGTACCCCTGGGGCAACCTACAGTGTTTGTTCCTCTTTCCTCCGAACGTGAATGCTGTTAAGTATCGTGACTCCTCAGCTAGTGGTACTGAGAAGAATGCATTCTTCAAGTCGACCACGGTGAAACAAGATGCATCTTTTGCTATACTGCACAGAATTGATGCAGGATTGGGGACCAATGGGAACTCCTTTTGTATGATGTCATTGAGCGGGCGTAAATCTTGGATCATCCTCCAAGCCCCACCTTTTGCTTTCTTAATGGGGTAAATGGATGTGTTGCATGGTGAATTTGATGGTACAATTATTCCTTGCACTAACAGGGCAGTAATTGTTTCTTTTATCACTTCCTCTGCTTCCTGGGACAGGGGATATTGCTTTACTCTGGGCAGTAAGGCTCCTTGTTTTAGTTTTATCTTAAGAGGTGTTACCTCATGCAACAGCCCCACATCATGCGGGCCGGTGGTCCACAAGCCCCCCGTCACTGATTGCATGTCACTATCAAAAAATGAAGGTGGAGCTCCTACCACTGCCATCAGCTGCACTGGCACCTGTCTTGTCTGTATCTTGATGTCACAGGGGATTGCTATCTCCATTATTATTTCCCCGTCACTGTCTGAATCAGTGAAGAGGTCTTCGTCTGATAAATCTCGCAGCGCAATGTCAGTATTGATGCACAACACTGTGCTCCACTGCAGCCATGTATGTCCATTTCAATGACCGCTATTCTCTGTGCTTAGACCTGTACTGCGTGTAAATCTAATGACATCACTGTCTCTGGCAATACCTCTGGGCGTGATATGGGATGGAAAACAAATTCTGCAGGCACCCTCCATTCCTGGCGCTTCAATTCTGGGACCACTTGTGCCAGTGTTTTCAACCCCTCAATGAACATGTCTGGGTCTACGGGTATGCCGCGTACTTCTGGCGCTGTTGCTTGTGTGTGTACTACCAACTTCACTTGTAATGGGCAGATCCCGGGGGTTGAGCAAACTATCCCCCTTTTGGTAAAAGAAATAGTCGTGTTGAACTTGCTGAGGAGGTCCCTCCCCAGCAAGTTGATCGGGGATTGTTCATAATACAACAGGGGAGCTCGTACTGTTTTTCCCCCACAGTTACATCCAAATTTTCTGTATAAGGAACTTGGAGCACCGCCCCAGAGAACCCCTGCGTCTCCAATTTACGATTAGATAGCAGAAACCTTCCCTCACGTAGGCATGATTTTTCAGCTCCCGAATCTACCATAAAAATGAATTGTTTGTTCCCTATCTCCGCCCCTATCAATGGTTCCTCTGATGCATTGAGGGTGGTCAATAGTACTGGACACACAAGTGCTCTCTGTGGGTTGTCCTATGCCAGGTGTCTCGTGGTACCCCCTTGGCTGAAAACATTACCCAATACCATGGCCAGCTCCCCAAAGGGTGCAGGTGCACCATTTGCGGTTGTGGCAAAGGGGTTGCCCTTGGTGTATGGCATGTGCTTGCGGCATTGGGGGTGTTGCTGGACATTGTGTGTGTGCTCCCTACGTTCTTCTGGGTAGCTCTGATCTTGCTGTTCTTGTCCCCCTCCACCGCTCTTCGGTAGGCCGTATGGGCTTCCCGGATGGGGGTGGCCATACTGCTGATCGTTTTGGTAATTGTTCATTGGCCTGCTTCTACATTCACGTGAGAAATGCCCCCACCTCCCACAATTTCAACAATTTCCTTGTCCTCCCCTGGGCCCTGGTGGTCCCCCAAACCCACCATTCCCTCTGTATTGCGGGCCACCCCCTCTGTTCCCTCTGTACCCACCTCTTCCTCCCCGAGCGCTCTGCACTTGCCACTGCTGTCCGCCATACTGTTCTTGTCCATTCCACTGTGACTGCCCATTGCCTGCCCAATTTGCTGCCATTCTCCCTTGTATCGCTACTGACCCCTCCTGCTCCTCTGCTTCTCAGTCGGGAGGGAGTGCAGCAACAGCTGCTGCGACCTTCACCAGTTTTGTTTGTATTCATTTTGCCTCTTCTGCCAACCTTCTCTGTGCTATCTCTTTCTCCCTCTCCTTGATCCTCTTGCAGTGGTGTACTATTATACTTTGCATTTCGGGCCAGCCTTTTGCTTCAATCCCGGCTATTTTGTCAAGCACTTTATGAACTTCTTTTGGGAGTACTCTCTTTATTATAAAGTAAAACAAAGATGTTGATTGATCCCAGGCCGTACCCGTTTCCGCTCTCCACATCTCCTGCATCCGTAAAATGAAATCCATGGAATCTTTCCTGTCATTCATTGTACACTGCATGGCTGATTGCAAATCTGGTGTGTCTGGGAAGGTGTCCCTCAATACGTCCCAGATCCTGGCGCGTCCTGTATTAAAAGAGGCACCGTCGTGGCGGTCACAATCTAATGTTATCCCGGGGAATCTGGCCTTTGCCCAGACCCTGTCAGCATGGTCCCCGATTGTAGACACTAACAAACTTTTAACATCACCAACAGCTAATGGGACCCCCGCTGTGTGCTTCTGAAATGCATATATCCATTTACTTGCTCCCCCCGACAGCGGGGGCAATGATTTCAATAAGTTTGCCTTATCCATCTGAGCCCAGGGAATGTAGTTCAGGGAATGTAGTTTGGCCTCCCACCTCCTCTATGTATCAGTGGTAGCTGTAACCTACATTGTGTTCCTTTCCCAATACTCACCTTTGCCCCTTTCTTTCCCAATCGTTCCATTCTTCTCACTCTATTCCTCAACCTCCCAGTCCATTCTTCTTCCATGTCCCTCCCCAACGGTGTTTCGTCTAGCCTCACTAACATCCCTGTGGTCAGTCCCAATCTTCTTCCTTCTATGTCACACCACAACTCCTCCATCTCTCCTGTGGCCATTCCCTCTTCCCCTGGGTTCTCTCTGGGTGTGTGTTGTTCTAACTCTATTATTCTGGTTGGCTTGTATTTGGAATAGTATCTCCCCCTTCTTCCACCCTTCCTCTATGGACCTGTCAGGCGTCTGTACCCTTTGTGTTTGCTCTGTCCTAGATGTGGTTGCTCCACTTTGCTCACATATATCTCATAGCCTAGACAGTTCACTTCGGGTCATTGAGAGTCGGGAATCTAAGTCTCCTGTTAACTTTTCAAGATCTACTGTGGGAGTACTTACCTGTCCACTCATTCTAGGACACTCATATGGTGGGGGTTCAGTTGCTTGTGTGACAACTGCGGGAGTAGGTGCGGACACATACATGGTATCACTATATCCCTCAGCCGGTACTGGCTTATTTAGCAGGGGATACAACCCTGTTACCTCTATTGCCCCTTCCTTCCCTTTGCCCTCCCTTTCACTTTCTTCTATTGCCAGGGGAGAGGTAGTTTGTTCCTGCGCTAATTCCTTTCTTTTAATTGGGGGCACTTCTTCGAACAGCCTCCATAAATCTAATATCTCTCTTTTATTGTGGAACTGTTTCCTTTGTATTTTATAAACAAGCATGTGGCCACCATGTCCAGCACGCTTTTATCAAATGACCCTCCTTGGGGCCATACCTCGGGTAGCCCTTCCCCCTTTAGTTCCATGACCCATTAGTCATAGTACTTTGTTATGCGTTCTGCATAGCCTGGTAAATTTTTACAAATATGGCCCAGGGGTGTTTTGGCCACCATGTTCTTCCCCTGTCTTCCAGCCACCTGTGTCATCTTACGTTAATCTGGGTACCTTGTGTGTACACTTCTAATGATAACAGCTCTTAGATACTCATATATCTCTGTCCCACCCTGGGTACTTAGTTTCAAAAGGTCACACTTACCATGACCACTGTTCACCAAATCCTGATACAATCGATTTATCACTTTATCAAATTTGTAGAAAAAAGGGAGCATAACATATTCAATACATAATGTCACTTTGACAAATGTTTTACTTACAACACACAACATACACCCCCTTTCCTTCCTTCACCATTTCTTATTCTAAGGATCCCTTTCCCGCTGACCCGTTACACCCTCTTCCCCTTGAAATGTCGGACCTTTTCCCCTTATAGGTTTAGAAAAAATGAGAAAGAAAAAGCATTTTCTAATCTTTACACCGAGTCTTACTCCTCTGAGACTCTTACTTATATGGTCCCTTGTTTCACTTATTCCCAGTACTAGTCAAGATAGCACTATGTGGCACCGCCCTCTACCCCCTTGCATTGCTAGGTTCCCGTCTTCATTTTTTACCTTGTTATCTTTTTAACTTATCCTAATGGCCATATGCAACAGAAAGAAAAAAGTATGGAATCAACAGTTAATTTACCCCTAAGAGAACACCCTTTTGCTTAGCTTAACCTCGTACACTTCTATCAATATCCGACTCCTTTTAATGTCACTCGCACTTAATACTCACGTGCCCATCTTGAACCGTTACTCTCCAGACTCTGTCCGCCCAGGCAGTGCTGCCGCACACTAAGTGGCCACCCCGGCTCCGGCAAGCGGTACTAAGGGTTTTTTGAAGTGGGACCCATACCCTCTCGCCCTACTGCGTGCGCACGTTTAAGTATAAAAATGGCCATAGGTGGGCAGCTCTCTTGAGGGGGCGCGCCGTACATCTCCCCTGTGCCAAAAGGTGGACAAAACGACGAATCACGTCGGGGTCACCACTTGAAAATGAGCGTCCCCCAAAAAGGCATATAACACTACCCAGTGAGATTCAATGATGGACACACCCGTGAAGGGAATGAGACCAAGTGTGGCTGAAAGTAAAAGTCTTTTATCTAAATCAATATAGGGCATGCAAAAAGCTCTTCAAACTCTGAGAGCGCTCTGTCTGACAATAGCAAAGAAAGTAATATTTATTACAAATACACGTCATGCGCGAGATAAGCTATAGGGGCACATAGTCGTGGGGATTGGATGGCGATGACTAGCTACTATGTATGGTGTAGATGCGGTGCTCCATGATTGGTGGAGATCCACGTGGTAGCATCACGGAGTGCTTGGGTCAGCTGGGCTCATCAGGGTGGAGAGTCAGGGTACGAGCTGTCCATGCGGATACATTTGTACAATACTAACAATTTGTCATTATTGTCGTATTCATTACAAACTGCTATGTCAGGTTACCATATAAATCCTACAACATGTCAATCTAATACAAGGGGGGGCACAGAAAACAGTATAAAATATCAGGCTTTCTTGATACATCACCATAAAAGTTGCCTTAGCAAAGGACCCAGTCTCATGAGTCCAGGTGTCTTATCAGGGGCACGGGTTAGGCTGCCTTTGTTATTTTAATCTGTTAGATGTAGTGAGTGATAGTTTTACGGTATGTTAGCACAGGGGTGGATAACTGTCTCCATGGTCCGTTAGGCCTAAGGTGAACTGAAATACTATTGGGTCAGTGGGGGCACATAGCTGGCACCTCAAAGATGGCAGGATTCGGGGCCGGGTGGCTCATAATTCTTCTGGGCTTGGTCATGGCAGTACACAGTGATTTTATGATGGCATCTGGTGTCGTGGGCATGGGGGGAGGTAAATATGTGGTGCAGGCCCAGGAGGAATGCGAGGAGGTGCAGCTGTAATGCATCCAACAACAGAAAACTAGGGGCCTTCAAGCTCTGCCGAGCCTTGAGGCGAGGAGGGGAGTTGGGTGTGCAGCTCCCCAGAAGGAGGGGGAGATGGCCTTCTAACTTTTTGCGGGTCCCTGTTTACTGAACAATATGAACATTGTTATAGAGACGTGTTGCTTAGACTTGGGGGCATTGTGTAAATTGCATATCTCTGTAACCCGCATGTGCTCATGTTTTCAGGATCAATAGAGAGAGAGAGAGAGAGAGAGAGAGAGAGAGAGAGAGAGCGAGAGAGATAGAGTTATCATTTACACCACACAACGTTTTTCATTCTGTTGCTGGGAGCCCATGAGGAAAATTAACATAAAACGTGAGGTAGAACAAGGTTGGTGGGTGCATCGATCCCAGTGACAAATTACAACATGATGCTCCTGATCGAATAACAAGTTCAACTAACATTCCAATCAACATCAGATGTGATTCACTGCTTCGACAGGTTCACATATGTCACTTACAATCATATCATACACAGGCTTTTTATACATTGCTTTTTTAACCGTTTTATGATAACAGCACTCATGGGTCAGTAAAGGGTACATTTGTGTGCACATACGTTTCTCATCTTTATACGGAGATGTCTTGAGGTGAGCAAGAGTCATACCATTTTAACATGACAATTGGCAATGCAGTTTTTAAACTTTTTTGCAAATGGCTTAGCAGCATGAATAAGACTGGGAGGCACAGGGATTTGACATGGAGGTTTAACATTTAATTCAGGGGGGACAGGGTTGGGGGGTCATGAACGCTACATATCATGAACGTGGATGTCTGTGGGGGGGACAAGGTATCTTTCATAGGACAACTTTGTTCTTTTCCAGCCCCAACTAAATGTCAGGTTACCGCCAGGGCAATGATGCACTGCGGAAGATAAAGGATACAGTGTTTGTTCTGTTACTTGTTCGCATCTAGTTGCTCGTGGGAATGGGCCTTCAGCGGAGCTGCCATCGGGAGGAGTCTGGGGGGAAGTGCAGGCTCGCTCTGCACGATCAAGTGAGGGTGAGCTGCAGCTTCTGCAGGCAGCCCTTTCCACAGAGGCCTCGGTTTAGTACACTCAAAATAGAGTCTAAATGTATTAAAAAATGGAGTCTATGTTATGTTACAAGGTGAGCCGGGCAGCCTCACAATTCGATCCACAGCCATCCTCCATCCCGAGCACAGGTGCATAGGTGGCTGCCAACGAGTCATAAGTCTTACGTAGGGTGTGGGGGGTCCTAAAGACCAGTCCATCCATACAATACCTAAGTGTTCAGATCATGTTTCGATTTTGAGTGATAAATAAGTCTCAATTATTTTGTATCATTTGCAGAAGAGTGATCAGTTTCAAACGCAGGAAAGTGTCCATGGAAATAGATTCATTTCTTTAAAATATCTCAACAGTTCTGATATGGGACTTCACATATTCCTTTACCTTGTAAGGATTACTATGCACATTAAAATGGAATGTTTGGCTACATTTTAAACATGGAGATTGAATAAAAACTCCACCTGAAGCTCTATTTTTTGCACAGCTCAAAAAGGCAAAATACATAGCAAGCACTGCAACCTAGTTGAAGCAGTCGGGCATAGTGGACAATTGAACCCTTGAAGTTGGAGGCAATGACCGCCAAAGCCATAATGCCTACAGCAGGGGCCTGCAACCTTTGGCTGTCTAGCTGATAGGAGTTGTAGTCCAAAGCATTTGGATAGCAACAAGTGGCTGATGACTGCTCAAGAGAGAGTGAGGAAGGCTTAGAGACTTGAGAACTTGTGGCCCGACATTCTACTGGGATCTTTTATATAAATATGCTGCACCACAATTCTGTTCCCTCTGCAGTTTAGCAGTGCAGGTGGGTATGGCTACTTACTGGGCACAGGTACTTTCTTGTATCAAGAGATTATGACAGAGCAGAGGAAGGCAGACAAAAGTAACCCTGGACATCACCAACTACATTTAAAGGCGTAGTTCAGTCAAAAATGCTATGCTTTAAACAATGTGGCCATAATAAAAAAAAAGAGACATTATCATTAAAAAAAATAAGTTCCTATGGAAAGAAAATGTAAATGACTTTTAAAGCCTTGATTTTCAAGCAGCCATTTTCTAAGCTGACTCAGTTTCATGTGTGATATGATATGATAGGTTATTTATATAGCACCTATACACAATATGTTTCAAAGCGCTTCAAGGCAAGGGCGGGAACAAGGGGAAATACAATGACATTCTTACTGGCCATGAACAGTAAGGATGTGAAATTAACTACCGTACTAGGCCTGACAACATTTCTGGTAGATTGAAAAACAAAATTGAGGTGTGCCGGTGTGGTGAGGCGCTGGGTTAGAACTAAATTTGAGAAGACAATCTAAAGTCAATGAGACCCTTACAAACCAAATAAGATTGGGTTGCTGCACGAAAGAGGGACCAGCAGTGACCTCATAAACTGCTAATAGATACAAACACTTGAAATTGTCACCTCTAAATGATTGCGCAGCCCTGAGCAAATGGTAAATGTCCTATTCAAATTGAGTGTGTAACTGGACAACAGATACGGTGAAACATTTCTGGTAGAGCCGGAGAAACAAAAGATGAGGGAGATGGGGGCAGAAAGGGAGGGGAGGAACAAAACAAGCGACTTTTATACTAGGCCTGACGACATTTCAGATAGTGCTGGAGGGGGCGTGGGGAGGAAAAACAGTAATGGGAGGGTGGAGGAAACAGACGAGGTTGCTATCATATCAGGTCCAGGGACAATTCTGATAGAGTAAGTGCATAGAAGAAAGTAAGGGGAGGAGATAGGAAAAACGGAGAAAGGGAGAGTAGGAGAGAACAGAGAGTAAGCAGTCCAAAAGAGTGGAGAAGCAAGAGGGGAGAGCGAATACAATTGCAGAAGTCAGTAGTAACACATAATGTTGCAAGCCAGGATACAAGATGAAGATGGGAACAGCATGAATCAGGGCCACCATGAGTAAAGGATGAAAAGGAAGTCCAGCGTGAGAGTTGAGAAAGGGTGACGCACCGTGAATGAATGAAGTCCATAAAAGTCAAATCCAGCATTGGCACAAGACGGGGATGGTGAAACCAGAATGTATCAGGACAGACTCCTGCAGAAGTAGGCTGGAGGAGGTTGAGGGGGAGCAGGGTAGAAGAATCAAGAAAAACATGCAACACCTGTTTGTGAGAAGGGAGAGGGGCACAAGGCAACCTCACAGGGGGACCAGAGGGGTTGGGGATGGCCTGTGGGGACAGAGGGGGTAACACATGTTGGTGCATGCTTAGCTGCTGTCTGGGCAGGGGGTCGGGCCCTGGATACTCCTGGTCCGAACAGGCCCAAACAGGAATTGCCCTTTCTTCGATGCAGACGCCCGGACGAGAGACACCCTTGATCTAATAGTTAAGAGCAGGAACGAAGAGGCAGGGCTAAGAAGGTGGGTGGTGCTTAGGCCAGGTGACCTTGATCCACTTGCACCTGCTCCCCATCTGCAAAGGAAAAGAGGCTGGAGGGCTTCTTAAGTAGGAAAAGAAGCGGCAAGCAGGAAGGCACCAGGTGGGCGGGGCTTGCTAAGTGGTGAAAAAGAGCGGCAAGCAGGAAGGCACCAGGTGGGCGGGGCTTGCTAAGTGGTGAAAAAGAGTGGCAGGCAGGAAGGCACCAGGTGGGTGGGGCTTAGGCCAGGTGACCTAGATCCACTTGTACCTGCTCCCCATCTGAAGGTTAATGCTGTGCTCTTGCGACAGCAATAAAGCAAAAGCCCCCTACTGGGAGCTTTTGCTTATTGCTGCTGGGGAGCAGTGCACTTTTCAACATGAAAACACAAACATGAGTGGCATTGTGAAATGATTTATCATCTTTTTACAATTTGTTTTCTGTGATTTTCTTTCCACTTTGTCTAGACCGGAAAATGGAAATATTTGCACATGTTGTGTGTGGAATCTCATATGTAACTGCAGTTTCATGTGATAACCTATTTTATTTCCAAATGTACTTATAGGAAAAGGGTTGGGCTTGTGGAAAATGTGTAATATGGGGCCACTTTGAACATTAGGACTTGAGGTGGGGGGCAAAGCCAATCAGGTTATGCCGATCATGGGTTGAAACCTTTAATCTCAGCCCGTGTTCCACAGAACCCAATGGCTGCCTCCCCTACCCGCAGTGCCATCTTCCCTTCCCTCCCTCCCTCTCTACCTACCTTCCTCCCTCTCTCCCACTCTCCTATTTTCCTATTTTTTTCTTCTATTTTCCAATCCCCTCCCCTGCCCCATTTACCTGAGTGTTTCGCAACTACTTCATTGCCTCTCGCTTTTCCAGCCCGCCATGGTAATGGAAGAGGGGCTCTGTATGGAGCCCCAACCTACCATTACATGACGGCCATCTTAGCAAAGGATTTTCATTCATGGTACTGGACACATGTGGCTGTTACTGCTTTGGAAATCTGGTGTGCTAATGACGTTATCACCCTGTTACAAGGGCTGGAATGGACCTAATGTCCCTGTGTCCTCGTTATAGGCCCTTGTTTTGCTCTGGCCTATAACATTGGTTGTCGGGCTGTCAGCCCTCAATCCAGCCCTTGGAGCGGGATGATAATGCCATGTTAATACCATGGCCTCCTTTGAGTTCCAGTCCACCCCTGTCCGCAACTCCCAAAATAATTGCAGTACCTCAATCCTCATTAGCAAACTGGCCAAGGGAGGAAGGCAATCAGAAAGTGTGTCCATGTCACCGAGATTGGTGAATGTTCTGTACCAACATTCATGGGATTTGGAGTGTAGATTCCAATTTATATAATGGCATTGTGATATTTTAAATGGAAGTATGAGGCTTGAGATTTTGTATTTAGTATAGGATGTTAGGGTTTCTTGAAATGTAACTGGTGTAAGACAATGTGCAAGAGGTCTCCCACCATATCAGCCACAGTAAGTAACACCAATTTTGATGGATATCACCTATTCACCTTCTCACAAGAATACAGACCTGTAGTAGAGGAGGCTCTTCTAGTACAGGGTGAACTTTAACTAGATACTCCATTCTCATACATGGTTGGCGTTGGAAAATACAGCATGAACTGTCAGCTGTCTTTACAGTTGGAGGAATATTGTTGTTGCTAGAGGTGGTGACATTGAGGCATTAAGGGCACAGGAGCCTATTGATTACTTCCAGCAAGGCTGGGACACTTTCCCTCTGATCTTAGGATCGATGGATCCAGGTGTATTTGATCAATTGGAATGTGCTGTGCCCCAAATCCTGACACTAGGTGGATCATGTATACTCATGGGTAGTTTCTCTTTTGGAATAGCACTTTCATGTGTCACTTCTACTAGTGTCAAGAGGACTGTATGATACCTTTCATCTATTCATTTTCCAACTTAGAGTGGCATTAGCAGACACTAAGAAGGAGGTCACTGGCACCTCTTGTACACTTTTTACAACACTCAAGTCAGTTGCTTACTTGGGCTCAAAGTGCACTGTCGATATTATAGATGTCAGCATCGTTTCTGGCAGACCCTTTATAAGCAAGAGCATGACACCACTCCATGGCAGAGACTGTTTTGTAAGTCTACTACCAGTAGTACTACCGGTAGTTATCAGCATTATGTAACAGTTCTCTTCATGCATTTACACTACTATGAGGTATTATGAGGCCAAATAAATTGCTTGGTAAATGTTGCATATTTTGTATGTGTCTGCCATTGACCCAACTGTTGTTAAAAGCAGTTTTCTCTCGCATTCTTGAAGAATGTAATAGTGCATCTTTTTGGAAAGTGTTTCTCTCTTTTTTTGAACTAGGTCATTGGTTCCAAGGAAGTCAATTTGGATGTTATTACATCCAAGTATACTCACAGTAGTCTATTACTAAATTCTGCCCAGTTCTGGATTACATGTTTACATGTCACACTACGTAGATGTACAAAGGAACATTGGCCATCTGTTGTTACTCTGTCAGTGTGAAAACATCTCCTTGCAATTCTCTGATCTAGCTGTTGAGGTCATTTCTTAAGCAATTGGATTGCATGTATGGACAATCCATTGTATACACATTGGAACTACAGAGAGTATGACTGATTTTCTAAGCTAGTTGTGGAGATATTAGTGATGTACGTGCAACATAACAAAAGCATCACATCTGCCATATGGTTGATTATTGGACATTGTCAAGATCAGCTGTAAAGATGAGTGTGTAAGCAAATTCGTCATCAGAGTTTTCACTAGCCCTATAGGTTCATTTAGTTTTAGATTATGGGCCTCATCACAAGTTTGGCGGTAATGCAGCGGTTTTCCTGTCGGACGTAAATAGCGCTAACACCAAGCCCCCCGGTGGATAATCCTCCAGATCACAAGTTTTCGTGCACGAGCACAGGGACATGGCGGTAGCGCAAATAGCTTGCAATGGGTAGAACCCGTAAATCAGGCGGACTGTGCACTACCGCCATATTGCGCTAATAGCGCATGCAATGAGGGCGCGCTATTAGCGTGCAGGAAACGTGTCACCGCCGGAACGGGAAACAAAGTGGCAGCCATCTTGGAAATCACAATCCGTCGGATATCACTGCCCCTGGAAGCCACCCACCCCATTGAACACCAAATTATGTCATAGGAGCGCACTAGGGGGTTGTCTTACCTGGACAGGGTGAGAAAGCCCAAATTTAGTGACCAGGAGCTGGCTGTACTGGTGGAGGAGGCTGAGATCCATCATGACGAGCTGCAGCAGCGCAAAAACAGATGCCAGCGCAGAGCACAGATTTGGTGCAACATCAGCCAAAGGGTCACTGCAGTGGGTCGCGTGCCACGGGATGGGGAGGATTGCCGCAAGCACCTCAATGACCTGCGTGTGAGAGTCCGCGGCATCCTCTCACAGCACAGGAGTGCAAGCAGGGGCACTGGAGGAGGGTCACCACCACCCCCACCCAAACTCACACCTTGAGAGAAGATGAGTGCCCTGATTGACATCGGCACCATTGAGGGAATTGGTGGAGCGGAGGCAGGCACTGGCATTGATCCAACTGCAGGTGAGTCCCAGCCCAAATGCATGCAACTGAAAGTACCACACATGCAGACCCTGAGTGAATGAATGTGAAGAAATGCGTGTGAGGCACTGCAGACACCCATAAGTGACCCCTTGATCCATTTAACCGTAGTGCTGCCTAGACTACCCTCCACGTGCAGTGCATCAATAGAAGGGGCAGGCGATAGACATCCATAGCCATGGGACAGCTATGTACAGTGTGAGTGTGCAAGAATACACCCCCAGGACCCTGAGCGCAGTGCACCCCAACCCTGCATGCAATCTTGTCACACAAACATTTGCATGCAGTGTACGTCCACACTCACACCGAGCACCACATGGCGACTGAACAAAATGCAAGTTGAATGCATGATTGATACTTTCTCCAATCCCACTTGATGGCATGAACTGCTTGATACTAATGTAGGTTGCCTTGAACTCAAAACACACCCTATGTACCCCACAGGCACACGGCAAACCCCACGGGATGAAGATGATGGGGAGGAGGCCACACCATCACGGTGCCTGAGGCAGCGAGCCTCCACCAGCACCACCACCCCTCAAAGGGGCCACAAGGAGGGGAACCGACGCAGGCCACCTCCCACTTCACCACAACGCAGCCCTACCAGACCGCTGCAGCACCCACATGCCCGCAGAGAGTCCACGGCCAGCTCGTCCCAAGCCACCAGGCATAGCCCCGATGCAGAGGGACTCACCTGTGGATCGGAGCCCAACGTGGGAGTGACACCTCCACGTGCACATTAGTCAGGACGTCAGCATTCACCTGGAAGCAGTGATGCTGAAGGGATGGTCAGACCAGAGGGGACCCCAGGGCCAGGCACACAGCAAGCCCATACCCCATCCGTGCATGTGCGTCGTGTCTGCAGACCACAGCCAGACCAAGACACGCCATAATATGGCAGCCCTGAAGACCGGCACTCAGAGCCCGGCAGCCCAATCCCAGCCGGCAACATGTCCCCATGCAGCCCCCCCAACAGCACACAAGTGGCAGGCCGGCACCTGCCACACCAGGGGTACCCTTTATCACGGGGGCAGCAGTGATGGGCAGACTGGACGTGATCGAGGCCAAACAGGCCAAAGTTGAATCTATTGCTAAGGTGCACAGCCAGCACATCAAGGCCATCAGTGCATCCATACGCCATGGATGCAATAACATAGTTCGTGACAATGCGTGCACGCACAGAGTGGTGGAGCAATGCACTGCAGCCCTGACAGAGTTTTGGACAACGGGTGAGGGAGTTGTGCGATGCAGTGTCAGCACTTGCCGAGCAGACAAGAGAGGGGAACAACCTTCTCCGACAGCACATGCAGGCAACCGGTCCAGTCCCTTCAACCTCCACTACACCCACGATGGGATCCCTTGAGCCGTCTCCTAGGCACTGTTCAATGCGCCATCTGAGGTCACACACACCGGAGGGGCCTGGACAAGGAAAGCGCCCACGACCATCCTAGTCGGACATGGCATCGTTGTGGGTGCCCTGATAAAGCACATGCACCTACCAGCACTGTTGTGGGGAGTTCACTGGGGGAAGGGGGATTGTGTACTGGGTGTTCACTGGGAGGAGGGGGGATTGTGTGCTGGGTGTTCACTGGGGGAGGGGGGATTGTGTGCTGGGTGTTCACTGGGGGGAGGGGGGATTGTGTGCTGGGTGCTCACTGGGGGAGGGGGGATTGTGTGCTGGGTGTTCACTGGGGGAGGGGGTTTGTGTGCTGGGTGTTCACTGGGGGAGGGGGGATTGTGTGCTGGGTGTTCACTGGGGGAGGGGGGATTGTGTGCTGGGTGTTCACTAGGGGGAGGGGGTTTGTGTGCTGGGTGTTCACTGGGGCAGGGGGGAATGGTACACTGAGAATAAATCACGTTTCAAAAATCACAAAGCATGGACAGTAGTGATTGTGAAAATGTGCTATTTAATGTTGAAGTGACATTTGTTAAATGTAGCCGTCACCCGTTTAAAAATAAAACATCAATCAATCCCTGTCTGGCCAATCTCCCCTCACTCAGCCCAACCCTTTGTGCATGTGCAACACCTTCAGGCACGTCATCACCTTCACTCCCATCCTCAGGTGGCTGCACATGAGCATCAGGGGGCAGCGGCACATTCCTGTGACAACAGATGTTGTGCAGCATGGTATTTGTCAGTACAATTTTACCAACTTTTGCTGGTGCATACATTAATGCCCCTCCCATATGGTTGAGGCACCAGAAGCGTGCCTTCAGCAGTCCAAATGCCCTCTCCACGCAGATCCGTGTACGCGCATGGGCAAGGTTGTATGCCCGCTCCGCTGCTGTGTGTGGATGATGCACAGGGGTCATGAGCCATGTGTACTGGGGATATCCAGAATCACCTGCAGAGGAGAGAAAGCAGGTTTGGGGACAAGGTAAGTTCAGGGGGTGTTACAGAGCTCAGTCATCCATGTCATTTTGCCATACTTTCCATTTGGTCAATAACATTGTGGAGTGTGCTGTGCTACGAGCAGCATTGAATCAATGAGGTACTCACAACTTGGTACGCCTCCGTTTCAGTATGTAACAGTACTCATTCACTTGTCACTGGGTAAGGGGGCCCTTCCATCTGCTTGTGCATGCGAGAAGTGGCTACCTCATGTGTCATTACCATTCCTTTTGGCTGCAGTTGCTGGTTGTCACCATTCTGTACTGTTCTCCATGCATTTCCTTGGCCCTTCAGGGGACATGGTTTGTGGGATGTACATTGCCATTACTCAGACTACTTGTGGTGCATTTGTGGATGTGGCGACTTTTGTGTTACATTTGCATGATTGTCGGGTGGGCAGGGTGGGATGTCTGTACTGTGTCAGTGTTGGAAGCCATAGTGCTACTCACACAGGAAGCTTTGTGGTGGTAGGCCTTCCATATGTCACTGTGCTGCCACATGTCTTTTACATCTTGGATGGGTGTCTTCTGCTGTGTTGGACATGTATAAGGTTTCTCGTGCAATGTGCTTGATTGGAAATGCTGCACTAATGGTGCTGTCTATTGAGATTCAGGGATTTCATTGTGTGTGACCAACGCCATCAGTTGTGGATTAACATGCATTATGGTATACATTTGTACTCACCCAGCAGCCATGTGTTTTGCCCTCGGTGCCTTTCCATGTAGGACCATGGAGTCGTGGGTGGATCCTGGGTAGCGGGCACAGCAGTGCTGAAGTTGAGGTCAGGGCCACATGTCATCTGCACATTCAGGGAATGGTATTGTTTCCGGTTTCTGTAGGCTGCCTCATGTGTCTGGGGTGGTACGAGTGCTACATGTGTGCAGTCCAGGGCTGCTATTACATTCGGGACTTGGGCAATGGCATGGAATTGACCCTTCAGCTGTTTCACCTGTGCCTGTGTGGCTGGCAATGCGATGTGCTCCGTCACATGATTCAACAATGCATCCAGCATCTGTCCCAGCATGGCACTGAATGTGGACTGGCCATGCCATGCATCATGGAAACGGTGTGTTGGTAGCTGCCAGTCCCGAGAAATTGTAGCACAGACACAAGCTTCACTAGTGGAGGTACTGCTGTGCTGATGGATATGCGGCTGCCGATGTCAGCCTGAATTGTGTCCAGCAACTGGGTAATGGTTGCCTTGTCCAGCCAATATTCAGTCACCAACTGGCCATCAGTCAGGGCCCAGGGTGTTGGCCTGACCCTGGGGATGGCTGGCCGGCTTGCTGGTACTGCTCTCCTCCTCCTTCTCCCCATCCCCACCACCCCCTGCACTCCCAGGGCCCTGGCCTGGTTGGCTGGCCTTTGTAGCTCCAGGTTCAGCAGGTAGAATTCCACATTAAGGGTCCCAGCTCCAAATGGCAGCATGGTGTTTGGAAGTGTGTGTTGTGCATGGGTGGGTCCTTTGTAGGCCTCTGATTTGCATTGGTTTCACCTGGGCCCTTATTGCTGTCTCCTCCCTGCTCCTCCTACTGGTGAAATGGTGTTGGGGAGGGTGTGTTGTGCATGGGTGGGTCCTTTGTAGGTCTCTGATTTGCATTGGTTTCACCTGGGCCTTTATTGCTGTGGCCTGTGTTCTTTTATCTCCAGCTTTTTGCCGGGGGTATTTTCGACGGATTATCCACCACTGTTCTGGCGCTAATTGCGCCTGCGCCGGACTTGTGATTACAATGTATTAGTGCAAATGGTTAGTGGCGCCTCGTGATGAGGCCCTATATCTGAGAAACCTTGCATACAAAATGTGGCTTGCTAGCAGGCAATGTACTCCTGCTTCAGAGCCTGTCTCTATGGCTCATACTATCAGACAGTAGTGTACACTGTGAGTCCGTGAACTGCTATGGCTATGTGATCTGTCCTTAGAGTACTGGACCACTTGCCCAATGCCAAGAACTGAGACCTGTATAACAATGCATGGGGCCTCATTTTGTAAGTCCCCATCATTTCAACACTTCAACATAAATGGCTTACAGCCAACACATTCTGGTAATTTGCACGCCTATGTGCAAATGAGCAGGTAAAAAGGCGGCGTACAAGCATGTTTTGGCCTTTTGTCCGCAAATTGTGACCTCTTCTGTGCAAGTGAAGTAATCATCAGGCAGCATTTACAATGAATCCCTGTGGAGTCTGTCTGCTTTGTGCTGGTGCATACGTCTGCCATGCTCCATAGGTATCCATAGGTAGGTATCCATAGCTGCGCCAGCATGAAAATGCATATCGGCACAAATTCTGTGTCATTTGTATGCAGGCGAGGAAGGGAGATGGCAGAGACACAAGATGTGTTTCACCCCTTCTCACAACAATACAAATGGACTAAAATGAACCGTGGCCTCGATGGAAGGTGTAATAGCCTTACGCAAAGCTTTTACGTCTTCCATTGATGTTAGGGCTCATAAAAAAATGAGCTCCAGTGTGACTTACAACACCATGCATGGAATAGGCCGTAGCCACTGTATTTCATAGAGTCATACATAAAAGTGGTCACTGTTCATCTATGTGCTTCTTTAGTGTTAGTCTCATCACTGCTTTCAAATTGTTCTATGAGGTACCAGATTTGTCAAGAATGTTTCAGTGAAACTGCATAGCGCCATGCCCCTTCCGCATGGCCTGCCAACAACACACCCTGGGGTGCTGCTGCAGGCCACTCAACATTTGAGATCTTTATGACAATTGACACTTGCGGTCGTGATGGTAGTTTTCTTGCACTGCACTACTCGGAATTATCTCGCTTAGTGAACCGCCCGACATACTATTACTTCCCGAGCACAGTTGAATGTATCCTCTCATTGATGAAATACTTCTACTTGTTTTGATCACAGGAAGCAGCTTGCTTCTCTTTCTCATGCTCCAATGTGTGTCTACATATTGTTGACTTGGGCTTGCTGTTCACTGTGAGTGTAATTAGGAAAGGATACTCTCCTGATCATGGTGCTTATGTGTCTCTGACTTTCTATGTGAATGTCATTGGATTCAATTGGTGGTGTTGACAGAGGGTGACTTGACCCAGTGGCTCATTTTGCTCTCTGTCTTTATTTGATCATTTTAATTCTTTTCCCAGTATCAAAAGATGGTAAAATGGGAAATGTATACATTGGCTCACATACAATTTTTAAGCAAGACTTCAATTGCATTGAGATTGCTCCATCATCATCTCTGACCTTAAACTCACATTTTGTTAGTCACAAGTGGCACACAGTAAAATAATTAAATGGAAAGAGAAATAAGTTGAGCACTGAAAAACTATTGATCAACACACTTCCAAAAGATATTAGCATTGGAATGTCTGGACATTTATTGGATCAACAAACGAATGGAAGCAGGAGAAAACAGCTGTTGGAACATGGTGATCTACATTACTACCCACAGAATTAACATTGAATCGATGCATTTCTTTTCTATCTTACTCCAAAAAGACCAGCACATGTTTAGCTTATATGAAAGACAATGAATTAACTTTGTGTTAAAAGCTGAATTTCAGTAGTTGGAAAATTGATGCCTGACTGACCCGATCAAGGATTGAAATACTGGTAGACTGAAACACTCATCTTCTTTGCTTATCACAGGGTCATTATCCAGAAAAGGACAGGCGTTTTTACACTTGTTACAAAAACTCTCACTGCAGATTTAAGAGTGCCATCACTTTCACCTGGCCTCATTACAAGTTAGCCAGTGTCCTGCTGCTAATTCCTGTAGGACACCAGCAAACTGACCAACTGTTTCCGCCGCCTGATATCACAGTAATACTGGTGTCAGAAATACCAGCAATCACCTCCATGGAGGCGTATGAGACTTCATAGAATGGGGCTGTACCGCCCTTTCCGCCACCTGTAACATCTGAGAAATTCTGGGATATCGGGAAGCAGAAACGGCAGGTCAGTTTACCAGTATCCCGCCGGAATTACCGGTGGGATACTGGAACACTTGTAATGAGGGCCATAGAATGCAGTCATTTTATGAGACACAGGTGAAAGTGATGGCACTCTAAAATTTGCAGTGAGAGGTAATACTGGTAGCAGAAATACTGGCTGTTTTTTGCCAGTGGTGGCCTGATTTACCTCCAGCTCTGGGCTTTTTATATGGATCCGAAATGTTACAGCCTTTTTATTCACAGTCAAAGACTTGCACAATACACTCTAGTTGGTACAAAATAGTCACTTTCACAGTTCCTGTAGACATAAAACTTGTCTACCAGTCCTTCATCAAACATCGTCAAGCCTTTATATCCCATCTTCAGATTCTAGTAATACTCTGGAAGCAGAGTGAAGAATACATGTGATTTGTAAACAGGTTTCCAATATCTCTTATAGCTTCCCTTCATACATTGTTCCAGACTGTCATTTTCAGTTCAGCCAACAAAATGCATGCCAACAAAGAAATTGCAGGGATGGCAATCCTGTTTTTTCATATGACGTAATTAATGGAAATGTGAAGTGGTCTTGTATGGCACAACCGAGCACAGCCTTGATGGTATTTTGATACTTGGCACTGGAAGGAAAAGGTGTAGGGAAAGGGGATATCAGTGTGAGGAGAGGGAGAGGTAGTGGTGAATCTTGATGTGTTTGAAAGGTGTAGACTGGATGAACCCATTTGCTATGTGGTGGAAGGTATTTAAGTGGTTTCTGGTGATGACATTTGGGTTAAGTGTCAATCGAGATGGTGGCCACAGGCACTAGTGACCTGCTGAACCCATTGCCAACACTGGTCTGCTAGGAAATGGGGTAGCTTGGATTTTGTGGGATGTGTAAGTGTTTTGAAATGTTATTAGATGTGTAGGTTCAAGTGGAGTAGTTCCTGCATAGCTCCACTGACATTTGTGTGAGGAATTAAAGGGACTAGTAGGAGCTAGCTGCAGTGCATGTGGTGGGCCCTGGGTATAGATATAGTGGAAAATGGGGAACAAAGAAAATGTGAGTAGGTTTGTTGGTATGGTGATCATGGATGGAAATATATATATATTTATGGAACGTTACGGTGGGTTTAAAAAAGTTTGAAAAAAAAGCATTCACCTGAAATGTGAAAGTAGAAAAGTCCATTTGAGCCAAGTCACACATTCCACAACACCACCGAGTAGCCATTGCAGGAAGTTCACCTCCAATTCTGGTATGCAAATTAGGTCAAATGCAAACCTTTTTCTCCAGGAAATTGTCTTTTTCTAAGATGGCACTGCTACTTTATACATAGCTTAATCAACCCAAGACAGACATTTGCAAGAGTGCCAGGACAACTGCATACCTGGTTTCAGCCTTATTAGGGATCATCAGTGCAGTATAGAACTGACAGCAAGAATGTAATGCAGAATGTGGGCTACAGAATTTGGACTGAAAACGGACCATGAGATGAGTTCATTCTTATGACAAATAGTGTATCCGAGTTGAATATGGTACATGTAAGGTGGAGGGCATACAAGAATTAATATATGTATTTTGTATCTGTATTTTATTATATTTTATAAAGCGCGTTTTACCAAAGCGCTTCACACAGAACAGTCAGCAGTACATTAAAATCAGCAATAGATGGTGTAAAAAAATCAACCAGTAACAATTCTAACAGATGGCTGACATAAATGATAAGGAAGAGCGAAACAGAGAATTGGAGGTAATGGAGCAGAAAGATAGAGGAAGGAGTTCCAGTGAAGGGGGGGGGGGCAAGAAGTTGGAAAGATTGAAAGCGGTATTGCGCACAGGAGGCACGAGGAACATTGAGTTGGAAAAGGGCAGCGGAACGGAGATGACGCGGGGGAGAATAGAATGAAAGAAGAGAGGCAAGCTAATCAGGGGCAAGACCATAGAGAGATTTGAACACTAGACAGAGGAAATTGTATTTGACCTAAGAGTGAAAAGAAAGCCACCTGAGAGAGTCAAGAGAAGAGGAAATTGAGTCTCGGTAAGAGAGCAGAGAAAATGAGTCTCGGTAAGAGAGCAGAGCGATAGATTGATTTAAGAGGGGCAAGACAAAAACAGGGAAGACCAAAGAATAGAACAGAACAGTAGAAGAATCGAGAAAAGACTAATGAGGAGATCAGAAGCTTAGCGGCATGAAAAGTAAAAAAGGGACAATTTTACGTATGTTGGAAATAACAGGAACGTGAGGTGAGAGAGATATGATCGGAAAAGAAGAGATTAGAATCGAAGTAAAGACCAAAATTGCGAGCAGTGGGGGAGATAAAGAGATTAGAGGGAGGAAAGGGGATAGAGGGAGGAGAAGACGGGAATGCAAGAACATTAGCGGGAAAGAAAAGGACTTCAGTCTTTCTGGCATTTCGGGTAAGAAAGTGAGAAGTCATCCATGACTTGATGTCAATGAGGCAAGATGAGAGAGTGAGCACAAAGTAAAGATTTATGAAAATGAACTTGCATGATATATAGCACTCAAGTAGGACACTATTGAAAATTCATAAGTGAAATATAACGTATCTCAATTTGTGGGTTTGAATATGTACATGACAAGCATTTAACGTTCATTTTCCTTGGTGTTCATCAGACTAAAGATGAACACAACAGCCACTTTGTTAGGATGGGAGAATGTACAGGTAAAAATGTAAAGCAAGGTATACAGCCGGCCAGCATATGATACGTTGAGCACGCATTTTATTACAATTATATAGCATCAATTATGTAACACTAACATGGATGTAGAGTTTTTCAGAACAGCATTGATAAAAATCAAAGGTTGAATTACAATCTAATTGAAACAGTAGGGAAAATCGGGTTTGCCACCACTACACATTGGTGCCCAACATACGAAAGTGCTCTCCGATCCCAAAATATTGCTGCCACAATGTGATGATATTGCACGCTAAACGTGCAGCATCACCAAATGTTTGGAAGCTTTAAAATAAATCCAAAATGGTGTCCATTGTGGATAAATTTGCATGCGGGACGCCGTAAAAATCTTTCTGGGAAATTAAGAAGGTAAGCGAAGATGGGGCGGGGGCTTAAGATAACCATATATTTAAGGCGGCCTCCTGCTAACGAGTTATCAGAAAGGAAAATATTCCTGCAGTATGAACTTGAAAGTGATTACAGTCCGAATATAATGTGTTGGCACACACATGAAGTAAAGATACATGGAAACGTTTCACCCAGTAATGGATAGATTTATATGGAATTTTTCTTGCAGGTCCCAGGGATCTAACCCTTATATACAAGTTGGAGGAATACTCATAAAGAATGGATACTATGTTTAGAGAATAACTGTGGGTGAGTAACAAGGCACCAACACCATTAACAAAGCTCATCATATAATGCATGCAAGTCACTGAATCAGGATAAGAAATCACTAGCAGAGATAACAATTTCCGGAATGGTTGAAGGAATCTAAGGCTAAGCTAAATTCATAGGAGCATCTAGCTGTAAAGAACCAATGTGGGAGGCACATTTGTTAATTGGCAATTTCACTTTCAAGCACGCAATCAGTATATGCAACCAATATAATGATCGTAATATCTTTAAACAAAATTATTGACTAGAATGTACAAGATATTTTGCAATGAAATGCAAAACTAATGTTGTATGTCACTTTTTTCTCACTCTCTACCAATCTGACCGAATACCATACTTAACTTTCTGTCTGTTTATACAGTGGGGTTACACATGTGCAATGGATGTATTTGACACATAATGGGATTTATTTGTAAGGAGACTTATTGTTTTGCAAAAACAAAGCCCGGTTTTGAGAAGGGCCTTGATGGCTGAAACATGTGTCAAATATAGACAGGCACATGCATGAATCTGAACCCGGTGCTTGAGACCCGACTTAAAAAGGAATATTGATTCAAATTGAGCCTTGGACATTCTTTTGAGGTGCCTGGTGCAAAATAAGAGTACAGTATCTCAGAATTCGCTTAAAACATAAGGTGTCAGTGTACCTTACATACTCTACTGGTGCGACGGGCATACTTTTTCTTTGGAAATTGAGATATATATGTCGCAGTGGGATACTTTATACACCCACCTCCCTTTTGTGGTGAATTTGTCTTTTGACAGTCACCCTACTGATTAGACTGCCAGGACATGGCTGAATTCCTTCTATTAAGAGAAGATACTGCACCTCTTTGCACCAAGAATCAGTATGGCACATGCTTTTCAAACTACAAGGATCATTCAGGAAGATTTGAGCCAAAAGTTTGTTAAATTGCAAAGGGCTTCGAAAAAAAGAAATAAACAAACATTGGGAAATGGCATCTCCAAAGAACTATATGAAGAATGGCAAAATCCCAAAGGGTCTGCAGATTTGGATTTTTCCAGACTTTTCAAATGAAGAGCATGTCGACCTAGCAGACAAATGGGAGAAAAATTTGAATAGAAGTTCAAAAATAATTAACACATTAATAGTAGAGCATTCAACAAGGGAACATAAGAAAACAACAGAACAAATAAGAATGGTAAAAAAGAAAATTGTAGAAATGAAGGATTTGGAGACTACCACGGAGAAGAATTATCATAAAATGTATGACATCCTGAAAAAATACCAGGATATGGTCAAACTGCGTAAAATGAGGACATTCTTTCGAGATGATAGGGACTAACGAGAAGACTGTGTATACCCATTTCAAGACAAATTCAACCAACTATCTCACTCATTTACATGAGGGAGCACCCCTAACCCATCACTCTGGAGCTCAGATATTGAATCAGACCCAGATGGAGCGAGCATGAGCAATGAAGAAAACGTACCAACCAATCTTCCAATTGGAAAAGGGTTCATGAACCAAATAAAATTGTGCAAAAGAGGAAATAGAAACATAATCACCAAGCAAGTCTGTTTTCAATTACCAACAAGTACAAGTACCACAATGCCAATATTAGGAGGAGGGGAATCAGAGGGGGCAGGGAGCACAACATATCCAGATGTTCAAAACAATCCAAATAAACTAATTACCAGAGCCAGTACAAAAGTTGTGAACAAGGGAAATAGATAAAGAATCTTGTGATCAATTTATCAGAAAAAACCTTGACATCAGAAGAAATGTCTATGTTGAACAAAGGTTTTTTGTTTTGCAACATCAACAAACTACAATTCGATGGATTTACAAATAGATCTATTTAGATTTATGAGAAAATTAAAATTTAAAAAATGTATTTGCAACATAAACACCTCAAACAGGTGAACATAGTTACACACCACAGCCCAGTCAATTCTCTATTTGTGACATTAAAAATACATACTTTTTAAGGTCCTTTGAAGAAAGTGAAGAATGTGGCAGGTGACATATTTTTCAGAAACTACAGATCAGACCACAGAACTTTGACATGGAGAAGCTGAGACCGAAATCAACATGTATTCCCTCAATGCCAAATGACAATGTAATTGACACTTTTCAAAGAGCAGTAGCTAAATATATCAATTGAGCAATTGAAACACGAAATCAAAGGAAATCCAAAAAAACTGGCAACCTATCAAGAAAGGAACTAGAAGCCTTAGGAACTTTAGCTGAAGATAAATCTATTGTAATGAAAAATGTTGACAATGCGGAACGCATTGTGATTATGAACAGACGCTTTGGAAACCCCACAATGTTACAAGGATTTTAAATCAGATCCCAGAAAAGAAGTGACAGAGCAATTGAGTGAACTGATCCTGAAGTGACACAGACAAGGCCTCATAACAGATTTGGAGAGAACATATCTAACTGTAAACAAACCTATTCTACCTACCATGTACTTTCTACAAAAAATACACAAGCAGTATCAACTTATTCCAGAGGCAAGACCCATATTAAGTGGGATTTGATGGGCTACAGAACTATGTTCAGGGTACCTGGACAATATTATACCTCCATTGGTGAACAAACTACTAGCCTATCTAAAGGACAATATCAGTGTCCGCAACGTAATAAACAATATAACATGGGTACCAAACTATCTCTTGGAAACACTTGATGTTTGGGCCCTTTATATATCAATTCAACACAGCTTGGCTATTAAGACACTAGGATACATGTTCAAAGAAAGCTCTGCCTTGCATCACCTAAATGTTGAAATGCTCAAAAAAATGCTATAAACTACATTGTAACAAAACAAATTCATCTTCAATGACATGACTACCAACAACCAAAGGTTTGGCTATGGGCACTGAATATGCACCAGCACTTGCCAATTTGTTTATGGGTCTTTTTGAAGATATTTTCATCTATACGGATCAGGCATTTCATGAGAAGGTTCTGCTATCATCAAGATACAATGACAATGTCTTACCAATATGGAAAGGATCAAAGACTAAATCTCAATGATTTTGAAATTTCCTTTACTGGTATTTTTAACCCTAAAGAAATAGATTTGTTGGATGTAACAATATATGTATCCGCCGACAAGCTCTGAACATGCACAAGAAGTAAATTTGGCTCTTCATTCTACCAGCTGTCACCGCCAGAGTTAGACAGGAAGCACATGGACAAATCCGCACATCGGGACACAAACACACACCCGAATACATTAAGAATACAAGCGTACAGTTCTATAAATTAGATGACAGATACATATACATAATGGGTATCATTATGAGTGTGGCAGTAGATGTGCCAGTAAAAATGGCACGGCTGCCGCCAGAGTAATTCTTTTTTTGCCGCCTGGCAATGTGGACCTACCGGGGCATTACGGCACTGGCGGTCCCTACGCAGGGCGCCGTAACAAGAAAATCCCCATTCCCATTTGAGTCCCATTGGACTCAATGGGAATGGGAAAGACGGATGCACCGGCACAGTGTGCAACAGTGCCGGTACATCCGTCAAGGTCTGAGAACAGGTGCCTTTCCACCTGCCAGGTCAGATCTGGCAGGCGGACAGGCAGCCGGTTGCAGAACTCGTAGTTTGCTGGTCCGGAAACAACAGTTCCGACAAGCTTACCGGTACTGTTGTTTGCGGACCGGCAACCTTATAATGAGGCCCAATGTCTTTGCCTTTATTATTTTGTCATTAGCTAACGCAGCAACGCAGAAACCGCAAGAAGAAAGAGATCCTGAATACAGCATGTAGATGCTTATGTGCTATTAACATTGTGGAGCTGCAGGAGCAGCTATGGGACCTGCCAGAACCATGTATGATTAAAATATGGATACTATAGCATAACACAAACATGTAGAATCCACATAATGGCTTATAAAATGTACAGCAGGCCACAAGCCTCTCAGAAGAGCTGAGCTGAGCTGAATTCATGCTGATCAGAGAGCAAACCTGTGAGTCAGGGCATGCTGCCAAGTCCACCAGATACGAGTGACATTCCATTCCCTGATTGACAGTAACAACAGCTGCAGTAAATGTGAATAATTCCTCTTAATTCTGAGAAATTCAGAGCTGCAGAAGCTCCAAATTGTGGTCTCTGAACGCGTGACCCAGTCGTGACCCGTTAGACTCAGAGGATGAATCGAAACCAGAGCTGGGAAAGAGGATCGTTCTCACGTCCCCGGAGAGAGTCTTGCAACAAAGATGTTACAACGTGAGACAAGAGTTGCACGATGTGAACAGGCATTCTCATAGACTATGGTGGTACACACAAGTTACAATGCAGACTCATACTTGTTCTTATTACCTTGAGAAGGTACACCAAAATCTGAGAATCATTGCAGATCCCAGGCCTGGGGACATTAGCTCTAGCCAAACACAGTTCAGTATCCTAGGGATGGGTAGCAACGGGCACAAACTAATGGTAAGACCCTCACACTGCAACATTGTGTGAAGATAGTAATTTGGAGATGGTCCAGGCCAGCCACCTGACATGCGAGAGCCAGTAGACTAGCATTTATAGTGTCCAGTATAGGTGGATTTTCACTCAGTACCCAATCCAGTGGTGTGATAGGTTTTCTGGAGAAGAGCCCAGGTTGCGGATACAAAACTGTCTGGTGATCCTGGGGATGTTGAGGGATTTCTTCGATCCTTGTACTGATCCCTGTTGTTTTTGCCCATAATAAACTGCAGTTTGAACTTGCTGTCTGACTGGGCCTATGTCCCTTTTGGGGGAAGGTGTTAGGCCTTCCGTGAGTCCGCAAACTCCTAGTAGCCCACAAACCTACCTGCGAGTTTGTCCCCAACAAGTTGGTAAGTTAAAGGATGGTTGGATGTGCCAGCCCGGCACTAAGTCGACTCCTCCGCCGTTGAAACTGAGAGGCTGTGGGATCCTCACATATTTCAAGAGAGACAGGAAAATGCATGCCCGTTTAAAGGTCGTCGGGAGCCCTTTGGAAATCATCCCGCTCAAGGTCAGCGAGTTGTCCAGGCAGACCAGGACGGGAAGGTGAGTGCCTTGACAGGGAGCTTGCAGTCGAGCAGCATCAGCACAACATGGAATGTAAGTATTGGTCCAGACCAACAGTAATTGTGGGTATAAGGGAGGGTACTGAGTATTGTGGAGTATCATTTAGTATCGCCAAGTATTGTTGAAGTATTGTTTAAATAGTGTCATAGCATTGTTTAGCACTGTTATAGTGAGTAGGGACAGGAGCAGGGTTGAATTCCTTTTTCTGTGTTTAGGGCACATTCAGTCTTTGAGCTAAAAGGTTTTGGTGAATAACCTAGACTATTGACTTAAAGGCTTGGATCATAGATAATGGTATTCCCGTGAGGGTTAGCAAGGGAGCTAGCCTAAATTGCGGAAGGTGAATTGACTGGTTAAGTCTCCTGGAGAGAGGCGTTCCACACATTAGGTGAGGCAATGGGTGCAGTTCGATCACAAAAGAATATTGGTATACTCTGCCTGGAAAGCAGGATGACAGCTGTGGGGGTTTTGTGTGGGTTTTGTGGGTTTTGTGTGGATTTGGGAGTAAAGGGCTATTACTCTCCTCCTCCTCTACTCTCATCTCTCCATCTCCTCCCCCCAGGCCAAGTCGACTCCTAGATTGCCACCCACCTTCTCGGATATCCGGCCCTTGAAGTGTATGTCAGTCGAGGCCTTCACTGCAACCTTCCCCTCCTACCTCCTCCACCCCAAGCTGACTCACACCCTGACACATCCCTCTTTCTTCTCTACTTCTCTATTTCTGCTACTCTGGATACTCTTGCCCCCATCATGAGGATCCATTTGAAGTCTAAAGCCAAGTGCAATTCTTGGTAAGACTCTGACCTAGCTACACTTAAACGAAAGTGTACGGCGGCGGAGAGAAAATGGAGGACTTCTTGCTCATCCTATGACAAACTGGCCTGCCTACTGCTCTAAAAGCAATACTGACTCGCTGTCCGCACTAAGAAGAGAGTCCACATACTAGCCTGCATCTCTGCGGCATATTACAATTCGGCCGAACTCTTCCAAATCTG
Source organism: Ambystoma mexicanum (assembly GCF_040938575.1). NCBI lineage: Eukaryota > Metazoa > Chordata > Amphibia > Caudata > Ambystomatidae > Ambystoma > Ambystoma mexicanum. Next base: position 558,388,095 of record NC_090930.1, read on the forward strand.
CAAGGTGCTGGCCTACCCTGCTGCAGCCTCCACTCCTCCTCGCGCCTCCCAGGCTCTTTATAATGCCCTTGCCTCTCAGTTTATCTCTAAAACCCAGGACATCCTGTCCACCCTCTCCTCCGCTCCCCCTCCTCCTCCTTCTCGGCTTGCTGACCCTCCCTTAGTGACTCACTTCCCCCTTTCTCCTCCTTTACTCTTTTCTCCCCTGATGAGGTACCTAGACAAGTCCGATTGTTGAAAACCTCATCAAAACATGTTCCTCTAAAACCATTAAAGACCACGTTGACACCCTTGCTCCGGCCCTCGCTGATTTCTGCCACTTCTCCTCTACCTCTGGCTCTTTCCCCTCCGCTCTTAAGCACTGCCTTGTGAATCCTCTCCTCAAGAAATCCACTGCTGATCCATCATGTCTGGCAAACTACCACCCAATTTCCATTACTCCCTTTTTGGGTAAGCTCCTGGAAAAGCTAGCCATCTCTCAGCTTAATCTTCATTCCGACTCTGTTGGCTCCCTACATGACCACCAATCTGGCTTAAGAGCTGCCACAAGCACAGAAACTGCTCTACTGAACATCTGTGAAGACCTGCTCTCCAACCTCAATTCTAACATTACCTCTGTCCTCATCCTACTTGATCTCTACTCTGCATTCGACACGGTCAACCATACCACTCTGTTCAATCGTCTCCGCGACAACCAGGGTATCACTGATCAGGCTCTGACCTGGCTGACCTCTTTTCCTTCTGATCGACCCTCCCAGGTACAACTTGGGTCCTTCCCATCTTCTATCTCCCTCTCCACATTTGGTGTCCTCCAGGGGTCTAACCTCTCGCCCTGGCTTTTCAACCAATACCTGGCAACTCTCGCCTACTGCATCTTCATTTTCTGCTCAACATTCCAATGCTATGCTGACGACACCCAACTCATTTTCAGGCTTCCTTCAGCCTCATCTTCTCCTTCCCTCCTCTCTGATTGTCTAATCGCCATTCAAAATTTGTGGGCCGCCAACGATCTATGTCTAAATGCTAACAAGACCGATTGTCCTCATTGGTACAACATCTCCATCGTCACTCTCACTCTCTGGCCTGCCTCCCTTGGCCCTCCTCCTACCACCACCTGCATGGCTAAGAACGTCAGGGTTATCTTTGACTCTACACTTTCCTTCTCTGCACACATCTCTGACATCTCCAAAAAGTCAAACTTTGTATTGCACCTCCTTAGAGGTACCCTGTCTTTCCACTCCTTCCCTCAAAGCTCACTGTCTCCCAAGCTCTGGTTCTCTCCAGACTGGATTACTGTAACAGCCTCTTTCTAAATCAACCTGCCTCCACTCTACAACCTTTACAACTAATCCAGAAAAGGACTGCAAGACTTGTCCTTGGCCTCAAGCCCTGAGATCCTATCGCTTAAGCCCTATATTCCCTTCATTGGCTCCCCGTGGATGCAAGGATTAAATGTAAAACTCTCTGCATTGTCCACAAGGCTTTCTGGAGCCTGGATCCAAAATACCTTCAACTGTCCCTCTGTAAATATCTCCCCTCTTGAGCCCTTCGCTCCTCTACTTCTAACTCCCTCAGGGTTAGTCGTTTTGCAAAGAAACAGGCTGGGGATAGATCTCTGTCTTCCGCTGGTGCCTCCATTTGGAACAGCCTCCCGGCCACCATGAAACTTGAGGAAAACCATCTCGGGTTCCAGAAGCAAGTCAAGAACTTCCTCTTTGCCTCTACCTTTTGCCCCCTCTTTCCCTGTTGATCTGTTTCTTTTCTTGGCATCGTACACCTGGCCACCCTCTGTCATTTGGGCCCAGGTACCTGCTCACCCTGCCATCCTCCTGCACTGCCTCCAGGCCACCTGCTGGTCTAGGGCTCTGTATCTGTACCCATACAGTCCCCCTCCCACTTTTCTTCTGCACTTATCAGATATACCTTATCTGACTAACTTTCACCTACCACTTGTTGGCTGCACTATCATGGTTTATCGCCCTTATTTATTTCTCTATATATATTTAATTTAATATTTATTCTGTTTCTCTCCTCAGCTCCGCACTTTCCACTCCCCCCATCCACGCACTTCAACCCTTTTCCCTTTTCCATGCACTTGCACTTTCTTAAATGTCACTGGGTCTAAGAAGATCGCAGCTTTCTTTTTTTTGTTCTCCCTTGGTCCCCTCCCTTTTTAGCTGGTCACGCCCTGAAGCACTTGTGTACGAGCGTAATATAAATAAAATATCATTTCATATTAGTATGTGCGTGCGATATTTCATTCACCTATAGTGTGTTGATAGCTTGGTGAAGTCACACTTTTGGACATAGGATACAGAGAACTTGAGACAGTGAGGAGCTAGTATTGGGAACTTGGGATTGGCAGACGAGGTGAACCAGTGGTGTGCACGGAAAGAGCATGCGCAGGATTGTGGTTGTGTGCCTGAGGAGGCAGCGATTGTGAAGAAGGGACTGTGCGCCAAGCACGACTGGTAAGGTGTAGAGCCAGAGAGGATTGTAGAATTTGGAGAAGTATTAACATTGCATTCTGACTTGTATCACTGAACAGGGGATTATCAAAAAACTCAACTTGAGGTCTGGTAAGAGGTATTGAAATGTATCAGGGTAATAGTGGAGGGGTTATTCCCCTTCAGCATTTGTGTAAGACACTCCCGCCTTACAAGGAGAACATTTGTAAATATAGCATAGAATGGTCCAAAGTACAGAAGGTAAATTAACGAAACCATGGCCACCTTGTGGCAATTTCTCCAAAGACATGCAGCAATCGCTATTGAGCCACATACAGGGTGCCTACAAGGGAAAGAAATTGACCATACACATGGACATATTCAAGTTGTGGCACATGTTTCAGGATGAAGAGGGGTAAGCCTCAAGGTGTCAGTATATGCTAAGCCAGCAGGAGGTGAAGGAACAAGAGACCCATCACTTCACACCTCTCCCTGCCCCTGCAAGTGTAGTATCTGATGACACAGACGATGAACAGGGAATGTATCCAATGAGGGAATTAAGGGCAGCAGAGGGGTACTTAAATCCGACATATAAACCACCACCATACACTAAAGAACATAAGCCAAGGTAGTGATACGGGGGCGAGCAGTGAGGCACAGAAAGCACAAAGGAGGAGTTTGGGGGCATCAGCACAAACAAATGAATAACCGCGCATGTACTCTTAAAGCTTCAAGCGAAGACAACTGAAAAGGCAGAAGTGGTAACAGGGGCAATAGAAAGCCTAAAAAGGGATGGCGACACAACAGACTTGGCAGAATTAATTGATGAGGTGGACAGAAGGGACAAGGACAGGTAATTGATGTTAGAACGCGAGGACAGAGAGAGAAGCATAGAGGAGAAACTGGTGTAAAAAGAGAGGGAATGAAGAAGGGAACAGGAGAAGGAACGGGAAGAAAGGATAAAAAGGGATCTGAAAAAAAGAAAGAGAGTGGAAAGGGAGATGAGGGAAAAGAGGGAGAGAGAACTGGAGAATGCAGAGAGACTGAGAGAGATAGCAGAGCAAGAAAAACGCAAGTTAGCAAAGAGAGAGCAGAGGAAGTCTCAGTTGGCCAGATTGGCAAGAGAACAAGCGTGCAGGGAAGAGGGTGAGCGAGCAATAAGGGCAGTGAAAACGCAGGTGGTGATGGATAGGGATAGGAACAAACGGGAGGACGACGAATGAGCTGAGCCAGATAGCACAAATTCATGAGATTGGAGCGTGGCTAGAGGGAGTGGCGCAGGCCTAGGGCACTGGGCAGGAGGCAGCAGGCACAATTTAGTAGACATCGATCTTAGAATGAGACCTAACACAGACTTGACATCGAGTAGACTAAGGGCCTCATTACGACCCTGGCGTTAAGGGTTTAACAGCGCCGTAAAAGGTGTCGGCGCCGTTAAACCCTTAACGCCTGATTACGAGGTCCCGTTGCGGGACCCGACCTTAACACCTGCTTTTAGCAGGCGTTAAAGTAGGGTGCCACAAAGGGACCTTGGTGCTAAGTACGGTGCCGCAATTTGCGGCACCGTACTTAGCGCCTTCCCCATTCCCATTGAGCCCTATGGGGCAAAAATGGGAATGGGGAAGGTCCCATGGTGAATGGGGAATTACCGCCCCGCCAACCTTGGAATGGGGCGGTAATTCCGCCATTCACCATGGCGGACCCCGGCATGGACCATGGTGCTATTAGCACCATGGTTTAGCGCCGGGGTCGTAATGAGGCCTTAAGTTTTGCTGACGATTTCTGTAGTAACATGGACACAGGATCCGACAATGACAACAAATACAGTGAGGACAACAGAGGGAGCAGCACTGGTTACAGTCCACAGGGACAGACCAGTGGGCATCATGGGAGTGTAGGACCCGCGGACAAAGAGAAGGAGAGGTCAATGCAGAAGAGCAAGCACAGCAGGCAAACGACAGGTGCACCACACACAACACATATGTTAACAGACTAAGGGATCTCCCAGGACGAAGGAGGAAGGAGACAGCAATAGCTTGTTTAAGAGGACGTTTATCTAGGGCTTATGACAAGAACAAAAAAGTACCGACATTGGAACCAGCAGACATGTGCATAGACATTGAGGACGAGAGAGGGCATCGACAAATTAGATGCTACTGAAGGACACCGGAAGAGAGGGCGGCATATTCGCAGATGCCTCAATTAAAGAGAAGATGGGTGAGACCTCAATATGTACCTTGGAAGCACACAGACAAGGAGAATGTAAAGTGTATGCTACCATCATTGAATACCAGAGCGGGGAAGTGGATTTATGAGATGGAAAAGCTGACAGCTGGTCAGAGATTAGCAGTAGGTGACATAAAGGGACTTTTAGTATCGATACTGGGTGACGTGGTTGATGACATATGGAAGAGGACGGGGTTCCCAGGGGTGATGACACAGAACATAGAGCACGATGGAGCACCATTTGCAAATTGCCGGGCAGCAGTATGGCAAAATTTACGAACACAATGGGCCTCATTACGAATCAGGCGTTAAGGGGTTAACGGCGCTGTAAACGGCGCCGACCCTTAACGCCTGATTACAAGGTCCGTTAGCGCCATGGTGATATTAACACCTGCTTTTTGCAGGCGTTAAAATCCATGGCGCTAAGGGACCATGGTGCTAATTACGCCACCGTAATTTACAGTGGCGTAATTAGCGCCTTCCCCACTCCCATTATGCCTTATGGGGCAAAAATGGGAATGGGGAAGGGTAAAATGGGAAATGGGGATTTACCACCCCACTCACCTTGGAATGGGGCGGTAAATCCGCCATCCACCATGGTGTAAACATAGTTTACACCATGGTGGTAAGGGTATGACCCAGGCGGTAATTTACCGCCTGGGTCGTAATGAGGCCCAATACCCACACACGTCAGACAATGGGGCGATTACGTCACGCAAAATGAGAGAAGACAAGACCCTGTTCAGTACATTCAGGAGATTCAAGAGCTTTGGTACTTCGAAACTCGAGAGACTTGGGACAACACAATAGCAATATTCTATCATATTTTAGTGCAGGGACTGCCAGAGCCAATACAGAAGAGTTTGAAGAAATTGGAATGGAAATTGGAATGGAAGCAAAGGGATGGCCAGAACTACAGCTGACAGTAGTGCACCATTGTAGATTGTGGGAGGAGAAAGTTAAGCAAAAGGCGGAAAAGAGGAAGGCAAATGAGGCCAAACTAGTGCAGTGGAAGCTATTTAAGTATGCAATGGAAGGTGCGGTTATAACCAGCCCAACCCCACAAAGACAGCAGCAGTATCAACAACCATGACAGTTTGCACCGCACATTGGAGAAGGCAACATGGGGCATGGTGGCCCACATCAGGGGTTCTGAGGAAGGAGGATTCCAAAGGGGGCATGGCTTCAGCCCACTGACGCATCACAATCAAGGGAGGTTTCCAGGGGTATTTTGGGGATGAGTGAGCCACCACAGTGCTGGACCTGCGGACAATTAGGGCATATCTCAAAGGCATGTCGATTTAGTAGGGACACAAATGAACTAGGGAGGGCAGGGCCAGCAGCATTATCAAGGTGGTCAAGAAGATTACTTTGCACAGGACCAACAGCTACAAGGGAAGGTGCAAGGCACATATGAGCAAATGCCACAAGCACAATAACACGGACCAGCAGAGCCACAGGTACAGACGCAGGCACCCCAAATAGCAGCACCACTACCACAGTATTTACAATGGCTATAGATTAGGGGAAACACACAACAGCTTGCACAAATATAGGATGATGATGCAACAGAACACATGGACACAGTGGTGACAGTTCCAGTTTGAGGACTTGGAGGAGTTACGATGTTGGGGAACAACCCGTTCACAGGAAAATGATTATCTATCTTCCCTCAATAGGACAGCCCACAGACAAACTTGATGTGTCCCATCTTGCCGATCACACTCAACCCTGCGGAGGAACCTCAAATAGGGGTGACGATAGGTGACAAAACATTTTCCTTTCTTGTTGACACTGGAGCCACTAGGTCATACAATAGGGAAGGGACATTTGCATTGTCAGGCGATGCCATGAACACTCAAGGATGCCCTGGGACTCAGGAAGTGGTTCCTCTTACTGATAACATCTCACTATCTATAGGAGATCATGACGTATCACTACCTTTATTTTACTCTCGACAGACACCTTTAAACATTTTGGGATGAGACATCATGAGCAGACTAAACATGACTTTCTCCTTCACAGACAAAGGCATAGTGTGCTCAACACCAGGCATACACATGTTGAATGTAAAACAGATCATCCAGGCATAATGTGGACGCATGGTACAGAGGGGGGTGCCAGTGGACCCGGAGATGTTTCAATATGGGACTGACATTGCCATTGCATGGATGCTAGGCATTGGAGGGAAGGTGTGGAGAGTACCAAACAAATATCTGTTCAGGCCAGAGACACCACTGGATGAGCCAGAGGGGACTATAGTCTCCATAGAAATAGAGGCAGTATTGGCAAGGGAGGATTGGATTGTAGTACACACAGTGATGACACTGGGAGGACATGGAGGGTCATAGTTGCAGTTGCAGAAGCGTGCAGATTGACCACAGTGACAGATGAGTTGTTTGGAGAAGAAAGACTGGAATTGGAGATGGTGTTCGAAATGAGTGTAATATTTTGCTTACAGATCCATTACAGAGAGGTGCCACAGACAATGGCATTGACGCTGGAGGCGCCACCCTCAAGATACCAGACAGTTTATGGACCACAAGTCTTTATGACGTGGGAAGCATAAAACACATAGGGGAAGTGAAGATTAAACTGAAACCACGAGCAATTTTGCCTAGAGTAAAACAGTATGCCCTAACCAAGGAAGCAGCTAAGGGTATTTATGAGACAATCAACGCCCTCATTAAGAGAGGCATTCTGGTACCATCAGAATCTCCATGCAACACAGCAGTTTACCCCGTGTGCAAGACCAACTGGGGGTCATGGCATTTTATTCAGGATTTAGACCTCTTAACCACATTGTAGAAGCAGAACCACCTGTAGCAGAAAACCTGGTGACAATTCTGTGTGGCATTCCAGCAGAAGCCATCTGTTTCATGGTTATTGATTTAAAGAATGCATTCTTTTGAGTACCACTACACCCAGATTCACAAGATTTGACCGGCTTTATGTACCAAAACCAGACGTGGGAACATACTTGTTTGCCACAGGGGTACTGAGAGTCACCATCCATCTTTAACTGAGTGACCCAGAGGGTCTAAGCAACATAGAGACAGAAAACACAGTTTTTACAGTATGTAGACGCCATTTTGATTTGCAGCGATGATTTGCAAGATCAGTGCAGAGAAGCCTTAGTACACATGCTGACAGTGTTAGCTGATAAAGGGTACAAAGTGGACAAGGCCAAATTACAGTACTGTCAGAGAGAGGTGCTCTACATTGGACAGATGATATCCAAGGACGGCCGACACATTGCCCCAAAGAGAGCAGAGACAATACGCAACACACTCCAGCCCATGACAGTAAGAGGATTCTTGGGGTTGTGCAATTATTGCAGAGCATGGATTTTTGACTACAGCACATACACCAGGCCACTATTAGGAGCTCTGAAAGAAACACAAAAGGCAACAAAGACACTGACATGGACCACAGACATAACTGAGGCTTTTGAGGAACTGAAGGAAGCCATCAGCATAGCCCCAGTGTTAGGGACCCCAGACTACAAAAAGGAATTGTTCTTGTTTTCACACACTGACGGTGTAGTGATTAAGGTGGTACTGATGCAGAAGACAAGCATGGGCCATATGCCAATTGCTTTTTACAGTGTACAACTTGACCCAGTGATAAGAGGACATTATCTGTGTGAACAATCATTGGCAGCTGCAGCCTTCGCAGTGGATAGATCATCAGCAGTGACAATGGAGTCTTCCACTCTTTATGTAGAGCGCACCCTCTTTAAAAATGTACCCTCACGTATGCACGAGCGTGTTGCACCACTAAGAAGGAAAAAGCTTTGCCACCTATAATTACGTCTACCCTTGGCTCCTCATGAGGATTCGGTGTAACAGATAGGACTGAACACATCAGGTCTCCCAGTGAGCTGTCCTATTTCAGGTACAGTCTCACTCCATCACCTGTGAATGGATTTCCTCCTTCAAAAGTAACACCTCCTATTCTATGTGTCATAGACGGTTCTGTGTTTGTGTTCTGCTGAAGTTGCATGGGAGATTGCTGCGATTGTTCTTGCGGTTGATTACCTGTTACTTGCTGTGATTGCAAGCCTTGCTACACTCTCAGGGTTTGCTGCTGCACTGTTTGATTTTGCACACGTCTGTTTCCACCCTGCTGCAAATATGCAGGTGGATTTGGCATTCCCTGTCTTAAAAATGGATCATTCTGTACCATCCCTTGGCTTCTACACATACAAGCTATGTGCCCTGTCATTCCACATGTCCAGCATACAAGTGGATGTCTCCCCATCTGCCCATATTGCATGGTCCGATTACCATTTTGCATATTCTGGAACCCTCCCTGATTATTCTGCCAATACCCTTGATTTCCTTGCCAACCTCTCCCTCGATATCCCCTTCCTCATGGAGCATATGCATTATTTGTCTGATCAAACTGTCTTTGGTCATTTACTTGTGGCATGTGCACTGCCTGCTGCGAATTTGATCCGCCTACGTTAGTGAACATTTCCCCTTCAATGGCATACTTAGATAGCTTTTTCTGAACTAATTTTGCTTCTTCACCTTTTCGTGCATCGTCCTTTTTGCGATTCTTTTACCTGCAGGAGTCTGCAATAATGAGCAATGGTTAACTGGATTTCCGACCATGGTTTAGCTTCAATCACCACTAATTTCTTGAGCTGTTTCTGTACCTGCTCTTGCAGCCCTTGGCATAATACATGATAAAATACAGGTATGGACTTCCCCCAAGCCTCCCGTGTTTCAAGCGCCCATGCGTCTTGAAAACCTTGAATGTAAAGCAACGGATCCTCTCCTTCCTTCATTTTTCTTGTCATTATAGCTCCCATATCGGACGTGCCCGGATATAACACTTGAAGTGCTTTCCAAATTGCAACTCTACAGTTATTAAACGGTGCTCCATTGTGCGCTGTGTTGACTGTAGTCACACCAGGGTAACCTGCCCGTGTCCACACGTCATCAGCTCTCTCAACAAGTATGGCGATTGGAAGACCTTTAATATCCCCTATAGCTAATGTGTTCCCTCCTGTCATTTTTTCTAACTCATGTATCCATTTTCCAGCACCGGAAGTTAAATTTGGGAGTTTACATTTTAAATGTTCTCTGTCCATCTGGGGCCATGGTATATATTGTGGCCTGGCCCCTCCCTTATCCAACAATGGGAACTGTGATGCTCCAAACTCATTCTCATCTCTTATCATATGTCTATCTACCACCGGTGTAATATTGCCACATCGCCGTCTACTTGGCAGTGATCTTAGTCTGCTTACATAAGGCTGGGACTACCCCCTCTGACCATGGGGTTTACTCTTATGTCAATCTGACTGTGTCAATGGCTTTGATGCCTTAGACATAGGTATTTCTGAATCTGACCATCTTACTCCCTCATCCATAGGTGAACATCCCTCTGGGCCACATATGTCACTTCTCTTTTCCCTCAGGAAGATTTCCCCCTCTTTGTCTGATACTTCTTGTGCCCAACTTGTGCACCGTCTCCCCTCATTATCTCTATTTAACGTTAGTCTGCCTAAAGACAGCTCCTTATGTCTCGCACTACAGGAGGCTTCCTCCGTGTCATACAACTGAGTGCTTTCGAGCTTTCCCTTGTCTTATCAATCATGTCCCAAATGCTTCGTCAAACTCGTCTTCTAGATTTGCTCTAGACATGCCTGGTAATGACTCGGACTCTGGGAAGAATTCCTCTATGTCTTCCCATGCTACTCGTGGATTGGGATTTCTTACTTCCCTTTCCAAATACTCGAGATCTCGTGCTCTCTGTCTTCTTTTACATTTCATTTTTTCGCCATCAACTTCTCTGTGCTTTCTCGCTAATTTTCTTACTCTATCTTTCTTTTTCATATCCCTTCCTTCATATGCCCTTTGTATTTCCTCATCCCTTCGTCTTTGTATTCTTTTCTCTCTTATCCTTTCCTGTTCATCATCTTCTATTCTCTTTCCTTGTAGCCTTTCCTGTTCATCGGCTGTTCTTGCGTTTTCTTTGCTCTTATGCTCTCTCTTGTTTTTTAGCTTGCTCATTTTGATATAACTGTTTTTGTCTTTGTCTCTCTTTTCTTTTCACTCCTTCATCTTTCAATTGTTCCTCCCTCTCTTTGTCTTTTCTGTCTTGTTCCTCGTCATCTCCTCTTTGTCTTACCTCTTCAATACTCCTGCCATCAATTTTAAGTAGAATCTGACCTCCCAACCATTCGTTCTGTACGAGCGCTACCTCATCAGTTTCATCCTTATCTCCTTTCCATCTCTTTATTTCTCTCCTTATGTCTAGAGATGTGCTTGCTCGATCATTTCTCTCCTTATCGCATCTCTTCTTGTCCCTTGGGACTTTGGAGGATATGTCTTTCTTGGTGTCCTTTTCTGGGCCCTCATCACTACTCCGCGTAGTTGACTCGTATGACAGATTGCTATATCCCGTTGCTGCTTTAAGTTCACTTAATCCTTCGTCTTTCTTAATCTCGTCTTTCATTTCAGACGGGCGGGTGGAGCAGAAGGCTCTTCACCCTCCTCTTTTCATATATTGAGTATCCAATCTAAAGGAGGCTCCTCCTCCTTTTCGTGTTCATATATTTTCCAAAGCTCTAGACTCGCTAGGCGCTTTTCTAACTTTTTTCCTGTGCATGCAGCATGCAAATATGTCGTCATATGCTGCAGAACTGCTCTAAATAATGACCCGCCTTGTGGCCATGGCATAAACATTTTATCTGCGGTTCCTTTAACCCATTCTGCACTGTACTGTTTAACTTTAAGTGCGTGCTTTGGTAGCTGTTTGCAAAGATGCACTAAGGGGGTAACTTCTTCCATTTCTTAACCTTTACTCTTCTCTTTACTTACCACTTGCTAATGCTTTTACATTTTTTCAATTTTACGTCTTGATCAAAATACACTTATGAACAAGCACCAACCGTCGCAAGCTCCAATCCCATCACAATGCAATTTATTTACTTTAATCTTGCTAAAAAACAACCATCAATGTTTTTAATCTTAAAACAATCACTTTTCGTGTTTCAACTTCACGTTTTTTAAACACTTAAAACATTTATTTTTTTCAAATCTAACTTCATCACACCTTACAAACACATAAAACAAAACAGACAGACTTGACCGGCCACATGTACCTACTGCTTACGATCTTCTTCTAAGACTCGTTTTATCCTCTAGATTCTGCTCCGATTGGAACTTAAGCTAATTTCTTTAAGAAAGTCTTTAAACTAATCTTGTCCCCTATATGTCCCACGTAAAGGGGCTCTGAATTAAAGCTTCTGCTAGCACTCTTTAAAGTTTAGGAACAGGGCGTATCTTCATAGCTTGGATACACTCACGTCTATTTTTCCTCATATATTACTTGATCATACTCAAGTCAATAAATATCTCGTTTCCCATATACACATATATTACACTCTTACTCTTGCATTATATTTTATCCCGCTTCCCTCTGTTACGATCCGTTATTTACTACGCATGCATCCCTTTGCCATACTTTTTGGTCTATTCACTCACCGTTTGCATGTTTTTCGTCTTTGGACCCTCGGGATCAGCGCCTTCGTTACTGCCTTTTCGAGCCGCTTTCTGATCCGCTTCTCGTAGATGTGGGAGGGGTTCCTATGTAAAAATAGGGGTCCCGTCAGACCTTTCCCTGCAGAGGTTTTTCCTATACTAACCACTGTTAGGGAGAATTCTCCAGAATGGCTAATTTCCCTTACCTACTGAGTCCTTCAGCAGCTTTGCTGGATTTCTAGGATTTATTGTTTTACCTGGTAAGAGTGTGAGCCTTTTTATTTCCCACTCTTACATGTGTTTTGCTATGTCTTGTACATTTTGTGCTCATGGACTATGGAGTCTCACCTACTCCATAGGCATCATCTTTTTACCTTTAGTGCAGTGACACAGGGTTGTCTTTTTAGACTTTCTACTATTGAACTCCATTTTTCTGGTACTGACTCCTGTCTCCCAGAACATGTAAATTTGCCATTTACTTTACTAGTCTTTTTAAACTTACAGACCCAGTACAACCTATCTTCCCATAGAGTACTGGAAGGGTTAATAGTTATCCCTTTCTGTCTGTTTCTCATGGAACATTATTTCGTTCCCCTCTCTCTAAGATTTGGCTGGTGGCAATGGTATCTACCATTTGTATTCTACCGCGAGCTATGAAAATAGCTTCGGGACTTTTAGAGGCTATGGTGGTAGCCTCAAACTCTAACCAGCTGGACCTCATTTAATTTTATTTGGTTCTGGTCGGGTTTATTCGCCATTTCTTTTTGTAAAGGTCTTTCTAGTGTTTTACTCTGCACGCCAAACCGGGATTGGTTCCTTTGTTCGCCGTCATTTGGCAGACTTCTGCACATAAGCCCTCCTTAGGCGCCTGAGTGTCTGGGTGGACAGGATGTGAGGGAGGGGTGTGAGGCCCCCTGCACAGGGTCTCCTTGGAGACCCAAGTCACTGTGTGATTGACAGCCAGGCTGTGTGAATGGGGGAAAACAACCAGGTGCGGGTAAGCTCCTCTTGATACCAGTTTCCCTCCAATTAAAATAGGATCCATCATCACTTCAATGGTCTGGTGTCCATTAATACTTTTGAAGTTGGCCTTGAGTCTGTATTGTTCTCTGAGAATTTTTAAGGAGTATGAGTACTATCCCGCTTCCATACGTAGGTGTGACCATCTCGTCCATCCAACTTCCCTCCATCACGTGACTGGACACCATGAATTGAGCCTTTTCGTGTATTTGATTTTAATCTTCAATAGTCCTCTGACATCTTTTGTTTTTGCTTGACCTTCGTGAACAGGAGCTTCTGTTCTTTCACTTTAATTGTATCCGATGTCAGCCAACTCCTAGTTTGATAAGACCTTGGCTTTTTTGGCTCAGTGAACTCCTTAGTTGAAATGGATTCCGTTTATTCAATTGTTTTTGTGAAACTGGAATGAGGCCTTCTCACGTTGTTCAGTACTGCTTTATACGTAGTGGAAACATTCCTTCTTCACTTACTTTATATGTATCTATGAGGTATATAGTTAAATGTTGGGCTTGCCACGGTCTAATCTATCTAAGCATGTGGCTAGCTTCATGATTGCTTTGCTACTTCCATTTCATTGCATCTGTACATATTTTAACTAACTAAATATCTTCATCACGTTTGTGGCATAGGTTTCTTCATCTTGATCCCAAGATGTCATTTATCCTTGGTACTTCTTTGTTCTTTATAAATCGTCTGCCTCTTTGGTCTGGTTATCTTTCTATCTGGGTGTCGATTCAACTTTGTATGACGTCACCATTCATCCTAGTCATTCACTTTCTTTGTTTCATCAGGAATCTTGTTCAAATGGCCATCATACTGTCTTGGATGTAAGTATGGTTTCCTCAATGGGTACTTTACTTCCCATATTCTCTTAGGTATAGGTATTCTTATGGGTAATACACAAAGTCCTCTCTCTGGAAGAGAGTCAACAGAAACTAAATCAACAACTAAAATATAATAAGGTTTGTTCAGAACAAATAACCGTTTTACAGAAGCAGATTGAGAAAGTGGATGAGGAAAATAATAAATTAATTATGAGAGAACTCCACTCTCAATCAGCATTTGATGAAGCGCTCCAGAAATTAGGTGCCATAACACAACAAATGGATGACCTGGCTGAACAAAGAGACGCTCTGTATCAGGTGAAAGAGGCCTTATAGCAGGAAATGTGCAGTTTAAAAAACAATCTGGATAGAAGGGAGTCAGACCTTCAGGGACTGGCTGTCATAGAAGAAGAATGTGATAAATTAATGGGACATAGGAGACAAATGGAACTCGAGTTAGAGCAGGCCAGGGAAGCTCTAAAAGTGCAGAAAAAGGAGATTTACCTCCTGCAACAGAAATTGTTTAATTATTCCCAAACCATACAGGCAGCGCAAAGAGACAATGAGGCCCTCTGTGAGGAGAAAGAGGGGCTCCCTGTAACGCTCACCTGATTCCCGCAGAGGCGCCGGTCTTGACTGGGTGAATGCCGTATCTTCAAAGGTGATGTGTAATACACGGTTGGCTCTTTGGGCTGGACCTCTGTGCACTGTATGTCTGACTCGAAGAGTAAGATGTCTGCAGATAGAAAATATGGGATTAATGAACTGGGGTTATTGGGTGCCTCTCTCCTCTTCCCTTTCTCTTCTCCTGTAGAACCCCAAAGGTTAACACCCTCACCTTAGGTAAGTGAACGCCGAGCTCTCCATCTGCCTCGGGGCAGGGTGCTGTAAAAAGTTTCTTCACTGGATAAGGGTGCAGGCCTCTTGACCTCAGAGGACTGCTGTCCGTCGTTAATTGCACGAACGGTAAATTCTCGGCACTTCAAATGTCTTAAAAGTCTTTTGTAATGATATCTCTTGTTTTGCAGGGTTCCGGCGATGGCGGATGGCGGGCTGATGAGAGTTGAGGATCGAACCCGCGTGAGGAATAGAAGCGCCTGGAAGCACGTAAGTAAGCGCTTGTAGCCTGCTTCACGATGCGCACTAACTGTCCCTTTTATCTTGCAGGTACAAGTTCAGAGCTTTAGAGAAGCTGAAGGGTGCTGGAATACCCACTTGATTCGGCGTGGGAAGGAGTAATGGCACGTGAGTAATAAAGTTGCCCAATGTCTTTAAACGCACCTTCTTTTGTCTTTCAGATGCGGGATGCAGCGCCGAAGGCCTCCGGAGCGTGCGAAGAGCTGGTAAGCTTTTGTCTTTCAGATGCCGGAATGCAGTGCGAAGACCTCCGGAGCATGCGAAGAGTAGTTAAGCCTTTGTCTTTCAGATGCCGGAATTGGTGACAGCCGATGGACCAGGTAAGAGATGCGCTGCCACTGAAGACCGTAGTGCTAACCTGTTCTTTCTTTGTCTTTACAGGTGCTGCTGAAGACTGGATTCCAGGATGGTAAGCCTTTGTTCCCTTAGGCCCAGGATCAGAAGCAGAAGACACGATGAGCGTTCTGCTGCAGAGAATGCAGAATAATGCAAAGCAAGATTCATCCATCGGGTGTGGTTTAAATAGCCTCCTGTAGTGCTTAGATGTCTCCTTCCACAGCCACGCCTAAGAAAAGAGTTCCTGCTTTCCAGAAGAGTTCCAGTGTTCTGAACCTAGGGAGTGGCTCCTGCCCCACCCAACAGGAAAAGTAGTCCCAAACAGAAGAGGATCAGGGGTTCAACTGGCAGGTAAGTCCAGCCAAGCATTATGAGCCCGGCGCTTCCAGCGCTGGGACTGGGCATCTTTATGAGCCTGGTGCCACTGGCGCCAGGACAGGGTCCAAAAGGTCCCAATTGGGACTGGCTGGCACTCGGAACCGGGGTTATGGGTCTGCTTCCAAGGGAGTCGGGCAAGTCCTGATCTTTTGGAAGCAGAGATCATGACACTCCTCCAGCAGGTGGCAGCTCAAGAGTGGGTCATAGAGGCCTGTAAAGCCCTGATAGCTGAGCAAAAGGCTCAGCTATTTGCCTATTATCAAGAGGTGGGGGCTGAGAAGGAGAAACTAGCGAGGTTGGAGAAAGAGGGTGCTAGATTTAATCCAAACTGGAGGGACGCCGAACAAGTAGAAAGGGACAGGGTAACCCCTGATCATAGTATGATGACCTCTGTACTAAGGGACTCAAACCACTTTAATACTGTGTCACTGCTGACTTCATGTCTACTGGATCACATGAGCCAGAAACCATGAGGCCGGCAGAATTAACTAGGCTGAGCATAATGGAGTTGACAGATCAGCGCCCTCCAGAAATTGATGGACGGGCGTCCCTGTACAGATACAAAAATATTAAGGCTGATCTCTCTGACAAGGAAGTCTCCCATGAGGAGAAAGTCAGGGAACTAGATCTGCAGAGAACCTACCTCAAAAGGGACCAGTTGGTTCAATTTGCAGAAAGAAAGAATGAAATGAGTCCCAGGAAGAGAATTCTGAAGACCTCCACCAAATCAGGGCAGTGGGGGGGATCCTCTGCCAACCCAGGAAGCAGGGAGGAGTCAGAAGACTACTCTCCTGTGCGTCACAGAGGAGAGGAAACTAGGCCCCACCATTCTGCGAGCACCTACCAAGCTCACAGAATCAGGGAGCGCCTAGAAGGTCATAAGGGGTCCTCAACAGTAACACCTCTGAGTCTAAGGGCGAGTGGACCCAGGTAAAGGGACAAAAGAAGGCAAATAAACTAAACAGAGTTCTGGTGAAAGACCCCTTTAGGCCGATCAAGGACATCAGGAACTTCATAACCCTGTACCACAAAAACGCAAAATACTCTGTCTGGGAACGTTTGGGACTCTATGAACAAATGATGGATGCTTTTCCCCTTCAAGACAGCAAGAACTGCATACAGTATGCTAAATGGACATTCTCTCCAGAGTACTCCAGCTTCTTTGCTGGACTGGAAGGCCAACACCATGCAAGATGGTCCACCTACAGGGTGGTCATCTTGAAACACTTTTGCGCCCACAGTAACCCCCAAGAGGCTCGCAAAATGGCCCATAATCTGCAGTGCGGAGAAGATCAGGCCCCACGAGAATTTGTGCAGGAGCTAAAACGCACTTTTGCACAAACCACTAGGAGGATGCGCACGGATAGCAGAGAGTTTATAACTACCTACTTTCATGCTCTCCCAAAATAAATTATGACCCAGCTGGTGAGGGATTTTCACGATAAAAGATCCCTGGACTGGGTAATAGAGCAGTCTACCCGCATTTATGAGGTCCAAAAACCTGCAGAAAATAAAAATCAGATAAAAAAAACAAAAACAGCCAACACCCCTGCTGCTACTAAGGTAGCGGAGGTGAAGGTTGCCCCCATGTTGGTCCTAGAAGAAACTAGGCCCCACCATTCTGTGAGCCCCTCCCAAACTCACAGAATCACAGAGTGCCTAGAAGATCATGAGGGGTCCTCAAACAGTAGCGCCTCTGAATCTGAGGGCGAGCGGACCCAGGTAAACCGGCAATAGAAGGCAAATAAACTAAAGAGATTTCTGGTGAAAGACCCCATTAGGCAGATCAAGGACATCAGGAATTTCATAACTCCGTACCACAAAAACACAAAATACTCTGTCTGGGAACATTTGGAACTCTATGAACAAATGATGGATGCTTTTCACCTTAAAGACAGCCAGAACTGCATAGAGTATGCTAAATGGATGTTCCCTCCAGAGTACTCCAACTTCTTTGCTGGACTGGAAGACCAACACCATTCACGATGGTCCACCTACAGGGTGGCCATCTTGAAACACTTTTCTGCCCACAGAAACCCCCAAGAGGCTCGCAAAGCAGCCTATAATCTGCAAAACAGAGAAGATCAGGCACCACGAGAATTTGTGCTAGGAGGGTGCGTAAGGATAGCAGAGAGGTTATAACTAACCACTTTCATGCTCTCCCAAAATATATCATGACACAGCTAGTGAGGGATTTTCATGATAAAAGATCCCTGGACTGTGTAATAGAGCAGGCTACCCACATTTGTGAGGTGCAAAAACCTGCAGAAAATAAAAACCAGATTAAAAAAACATCCAACACCCCGGCTGCTACTAAGGTGATGGAGGTGTAGGTTGCCCCCATGTTGCACCTAGAAATGGGGGGGGGTTAAAAATGCACCTACCCAAAACCAGCAAAATCAGAAGCCAAGAAGGCCTTCTGGCCAATCAGCAACAAGGGGCAGTCAGAGAGGTGAACCCACCAATGGAACCCTTAACTCAAATGATTATGTAAGTCCCAGATACAAGAGCAACCAGCCTATCTTGGGGTATTTATGGACTCCCCCAGCCCAAAGGGGGATCCAACCAGGTAATTATTGGCCCAGGAAACATCCCTCCTAACTTCCCTCAGAAGGGCAGTAATCCCCCTAATCCTGGCCTAAATTTCTTGCCCCGGTACCCTCAAAATCCCAACCTGCAGGATAACCCTCCTTTCTTTCCCCGCTTTCAGGAGCCCAGACTACCCAATCCGGGAGAGGGGCAGCCAAGAGTGGAGGGTTACCAAAATCCCCAGTACCCAGGGTACTCTGGGAGAAAGGATAGTTACCCTTCCCGTGAACCCCCTAGGTACGAACAGAGACCCTTTTACCAGCCGGAACGGGTATCCCAACTGGAGCGCCATGTCCAGAACCTCACACAGGATCTGGGTCGCATGTTGAGGGCTCAGCAGAACCCTCAAATAAACATGGTGGCTCAGAAACCCTCAAACCAAGGGTCTGGCACCCCAGAACAATGACGGGGAGAGAACCCCCGATAATCCACTGGTTCCCGAGGTGGAGGCACAGGGGTAAGTGGTGTGTAAAGCCCTAGAGGAAGCTTCCTTTCTCATCCATGAAAAGCCCCTTGGCACCCGGGAACCGGAACTAAAATCTCTAGCCCCCGAAAATCTGCAACCCAGGGAACAGAGGGTGAGTACGAGAAATAAAGACCTCAAAAAGGCCCATTTTGTGGAGGAATTTGGGGTCCTCCAATTTGTAGGGGAAGAATCCTTAGAGGATTCTGGGAAAGCATCTTCTCCTTCAGGGACGGGGGAATTCCTCCCAAAGAAAAATGGGTCCCAAGAGATCTGAGTGAAGACTGGGTGGGTGTGGGGACTGAGTCAGAATCGCCCATCCCTGAACACCATAATGGTCATCCAGAGAATAAAATATTAAAAGAGGATTCCTAAACTTCCCAAACCAATTCGGGTGACTGCCTCCCATAAGTGGGGGTGGGGGGCACCCCAGGATCAGAGGAAAAAGGGGATTCCCAAACCTCACCAACCAATTCTGGTGACTACCTCCAAGAAAGGGGGGGCAGCCCAAAATCAGAAAAAGGGGACTCCCAACAGCACAAACCAATTCTGGTGACTGTCTCTGAGAACAGGGGGACAGCACAGAACCCAGAGAGAAAGGAGAGCAAGAAACTCCCCAAATTTCAGGATGTCAAATTTTTATTATAGATTCCCAGACTCTGGCACAAAATATTGTCCAAAACGCCACTGTGTCAGAGTCCAAAATAAAGAAATTGGCCACCCAGCTTGCCCAAAATGCTCATTACCTTTGCCCACTTGAGGAGAAGGAGGGGAGATTTCATGTCCCCTTCAAGTGCAAGGGCAAGGTGCAATTTCAGCACTGGTGGACACTGGATCCCAAGCCACTCTTCTGTCAAAAAGGGCCTTTGAGCAGCTAAATTCAGGAAGGGGGAGAGACACCAGATCCCTCTCAACCCTCTTCCTGGACAAATCCAAAACTTCAACGGGAATACAATTCCTGTCGAGCGGACTGCGGATTTGGAAATAAAAATTGGGCGACACAAGGTGAAACACCCTGTCATAGACGTGACTTCAGAGGGAACACTTGGTCTACTAGGGAATGACATCCTGCGCAGTTTTTCTCCCCTAATAGACTGTGTGAACAAGGTACTCTGGACTCAGACTAACAGGCCAATAAAATTAAGAGTGTCAGCCATGTTAGTTTAAATGTCACACGCCACATGGTTGAACAAAAATCTGATCATATTGAGTTTAATTTCCAGAACAATCAAATACCTGACGTGACAGTGATTGCAGTAGGAAAACAATCCGGTGATGAAAACTCCTCTCCATTCCTGAAAATCAAACTTCCTTCCAGTTATAAGTGGCATTCCACACTGGAAGGAAAAACTTTGAAATTCTATACTGATTCACAATCTGAAAATCCCAATTCTATAGTCAAAAGTGATGAGAAACCAGCTCAAAACATAGCTGGCATTTAGAAGAAGGGCGAACAGCTCTTCCTCCCCATCCAGTTTAATGAGGGCAGGCAGTCTGTCCTCACCAGAGTTGGCGTGAATAGTGAAGAAAGCTTCAACAGCAAAGTATTATTCAGGAAACTCCCAAAAGACCAGACCCTGCCCACTGTTGAGTCAGTTTATCAGTACATATGGGGTCTGGAAATTCCCTGTTCCAAACATCTTCTGCTTAGCAGTTGCATGCTCAAAAGTTCTATGTGTGACAAAAGCATAGAACATAATTGTTGGATTGTGCAAGGTTATCCCTCCGCCTTTTACAAGGGCAGTCATATCCTCAAATGACTCAAAATTAATTTGGATCCTAGTAATTGCCAAGCCCGGCCCCAACTGGAGGGTAAATCCCAGGACCCTGGCAATCCTAAAGAAAGCCTTCCAGTCAGCCCTGTGCTACCGTATGCAGTTGAAGTTCGAAAAATGGAAAGGAGGTCACCAACCCAGGCCTAATCTACAGAATCAGCATCCCCAAAGGAGGGTTGACAGAAGAGAAATGGGTCCATATTAATTAGTTAAAGAGTTGTCACCCCAGACTTACTTTGCGGAGGATTGAAGAGCCAAGTAAACATCAAATAGAGGAGACATCTGGGGAATAAGAACAAGAAAAAGAAGAACCAGAAAGGCACAGGTAGGTTGACAGGTATAACTGTTCAACAAAGACCATTATTATCTCTATTTGATTTACGACCTTTTGAACGGAGTGCAGTGAGATCAGCCCCATCTAATCAAAACCAATCTGAAATGGGTGATGAGTTTTTCACTGCATTCAATCTAACAGATGCAGAGTTAATGGAAGCTTCGAAAGATGAGGAGGATAATGTATCACTGAATGACTCGGCCGTAACGTTGCCGAAGGCCTCATCAGTACTTGCAACTTTCATCGCTGACAATGACGACACAATCCTGGCTGGCAGTTCATCAGTAGCCAATATAAACACCAAGAAACATATGGTTTCTGATAATATAGAACTAAGAGTAGTGCCACGTCGAGAAATTAAAACAAAAACAATTACAGAATCACCGACATGTGCTATATTCACATATCCACAGCCCAATTTTTCTGAGGAAGACAACGTTATGAAACAAACGAGCAATTCAGTATCCGTTCGTGTAGATCAAAGACCTCAAATTGATTCACTTCATTGCAACCTCAAACCCAGCAATGAAATTTCGGAATCATCTTGTGGGGTGCAGAGGGACGTCTTAATGGGAAATCTCATTTTGACCGGTCAACCAACAGGCAACAACTGTGCCTCCAATGATGGAGTAATCCAGGAAACAAGCCACTTGTCACATAAATCTCGCATTCAACATCACAAGACACCTTCAGTGTGTGTACCGAGAATCAGGGGAATGCGTTCAGTTCAATTACCCTCATCAAAAGTTGCTTCAATGAATGCAACTGGGGATTCACTATTAACATCTGATCCCCAGTCAGAATCAGTAAACAGCATTCACTCAAATTCAGCAGATAAGCTCAGTGTTGAGTCGAAACCTAGTCTCTCATCAGCCGCTGCTATGCAGATATGCAATAATGTATTGGCTGCTTCATCTGCAGCTCTCTTGCCATTCTTGAAGATGTATGAGTCCCTTCATAAGGCTCATAAGGATCAGACCTCACTTATATTTTCATTAAAAGAAAAGATGGACAGTTTTGACTCAGCCACAAACTTCTTACAAGCTCAGCTGACGCAGGAAGCTGAATGAACATTGCGGTGGCAAGAACGCCTAAGCGATCTTGCCGCACGCAATCATTGTCAAAACGATTCTTTATCTGACGGCTTACTTGAGGAAGTGAAGTGGATGCGACATTCGTCTGCTGTGACGAATTCTAAAACCGAATCTCGACCAACTGTCTTATTGTGCGAGGGAAGATCTGATGTAACTTCAACCCTCACTGTTGAACCCACGACTCAGGACCCAAATAATTCACAAGAACGGTCTATAAATAGACCTAAAATAAAATTAACATCCAAGGTGATTTCTAAAACAACTTCTCATTCTAGTCTAGGTTCCTTTGTAAGTGAAATAAACTCTGATATACCTTGTAATGACCTAGGTCCAGTTCAATCAACGTGTCAACCAATGAACGAACAACCTTTAAAACACACATCTACGATGTCTGCGGCGTCCTTTGGAATTTTCCAAGGACCAGCTAAATCATTAGAGGAAACGTTAAAGAAGGTTGACAGTGTTTCGAAACGACCATTGGTTCAAACAAGACATGGAAAAGGAGGGCAGGCAATCAGGAAAGGAACACGGTCTCAGAAACCACGAAATTATTTTTGAAATGTACCTGCAGACTCCAAGTCAGGTCTATTTGACCGGGTCGAGACGTCTAATCTGAACGCCCCGAACATCATAAAGGATGGAGAAAATCCAACAAAGGACCTTGGCTCATATGCAGTTCCTCCTAGTAAGCGTCAAAGAGTTGACTCTGATTTGGAAAGTATCACAAGCAATTCTCCCAGATCTACGATCGACATCTGTGATCTTTCCACATATCCTGATGATATAGCGAATTAACAACCTGCATCTAATTCTGGTGTGGCTTGGGAAGCCCCTCAAGCTCGACGCCCATCGATTTTAACCTCTGAGTCAAACAGGAACAAGAAGCCTGATCATAGGCCAGGGACGTCTGAGGAAAATAAGGAAAAGATACCACCACGACTGAATCCAAAAAACACCAGCTCTCAAAAAAACAAGCCAGCACGCTACATATCACGGGCCTCTACATCATTGGGATCTGGAAATAATCTTGCGACTTGTAATCTGAGACGACGACTTGAACTTGAATCGCAGCAATGTGATGAAACTACTTACCTGCATTCCTTCACTTCGAACAATTACGTCTGATGACATACGAATTGTGGAGTATGCAACTGAACGATGCTGCGACCAAGTTCTATTGCATATCTCGTCAGCCCTAGTTCGTAACACCATCTTGAATGCTGCAGATGAACTACTGAGCTTTGGATTCGACATTTCACTTGAACCATCTAGTTCCGGCTCCGCCATGTCAAAGTCCAGTCCAGAGCACGTTGTTCTCAACAAAGCGGAACAAAGATGTTTTGATTTACGCCGGAACCTGCATAATGCGGATTCTCAAAGACCGCGTTTGAATCAGACCGCAAAACACAACATGCGAAACGGAAAAGTAAACCGGCATTAGCCACCAGCCATCGCAAATGAATGTTTGCGAGAATTTCTTTCTTGGAATACCAGAGGGTTCACCCATTTATTCAATCAATTTGACGTGGAATTGGGAAAGGTATTTGTCATCTGCCTACAAGAGACATGGTTAAGCGTGCCCCCGGTCAGAAATGGATTCGTGATCTTATTAAATCCAGCAATTAAAAATGCAAAGGGTCGTCCTTCCTCTGGCCTACTGATGATGATCAGGATAAACACATGGTGGCATCTTATAGACTCATTTACTCCCAACCCGTTTGTGCAAGAAGCCTTACTGCAATCAAACAACCAAAATACAGGGACAAGGAAGCACTTGCTTATTTTAAATGGGTATTGGGACCCGAATAAAATCAACACAAAATCCTTCCTTGATTCACTGATTTATATCATTGATAAAGCCATACTGAACTACAATAATCTTTCAATCATTTCGGCCGGTGATTTAAAATGTACATGGTTTAAATACGATCATGCTAACCAGATATATAAGTTAGCTTCGACCAACGAAATAATCTGTCGTGGGCACAAGTGGAGTCAGGCGCTTTATATCCGGAACTGTCAAATGGTCAATGGACATGTGTCAGGAGATCAACCACCCAGACAAACATGGTCGAACAACAAGGCTCACTCAATCATTGATTACTTTTGGGTTTCACAAAATCTAATTGAAAAAGAATTGTCATTATCAATTCTACCTATGCCAAATAGTGACCACAATTTTATGCGGCTCACTTGTACAGTGGAATGGTCAACAGAAACTAGATCCCATGACATTCCTGTTTTAGTGAATGCTGGTGGAAATCGTCTTAGGATCGATAGATTAAAAATACAAAAAATCAACCAAAATTTCACTAATGACGAAGAATCGTCGATTGAGTACGATCCCTTGTTTTCTGATTTTATAACTGTACGAGCGTCAAACTCTATTATGGGTCAAAAACATAAACATCTATCATCAATGACACTGACGCAAGCCAAAAAAGCGATGCAACGGGATGTGAGGAACCTGAAGAAGAGGCATATGATCGCCAACGATACAACCTCCATTACAATCGCAATCCATAAACGTCGCCAACTGTATCGAAATTGGCTAAAATCTCAGAAACTCATAATAGAACAAGACAAGGCAGAGTTACTAATGAAACAGATAGTCCAGAGGAACACATGAAATATGGGCAATCCTCAACACTGGTAACTCAAAATATCAGTCTATCGTAACAAACGGGATTGATTCAGCGCAATGGGAACTTCATTTTGCAAAAAATTTTCAGCAACCCACAATACGAAGAGGAAGGTTGCGTTGAACAAAACCTTCCTTCATGGGATATGCAAATATCTGCTGAAGATATAAAAACGGCCATTCGGTCTTTGAAGAATTCAAACGCCGCCGGTCCAGACTTAATAACCAATATAATGCTGAAAACCAACGAAGTTGAAAGGGGCGAAATTCACAGAAACTCTATTCTCAAGATTATCATTAACATTGACGATACCAGCATATTGGCGCAAAGCAATAATAGTTCCCATTTACAAGAAGGGCAATCGGGCAGATCCAACCAACTATCGCCCGATAGCCCTGTCGGACACCATTGGTGAAATCTTTGCGTCTTTTTTATGTCAACGGTTAGTACAATGGTCAGTAGTGGAACAAATTCCCGACATTCGACAAACTGGATTCACTAAAGGCGTTGGGGTTGAAGTGAATTTGCTGATAATGACCATCTTAAAACTCGAAAGTATAAGGGCCAAAACACGACTGTATGTAGCGTTTATCGATCTACGTGGCACCTTCGACAGTATCAATCGATCAAAACTATGCCAAAAACTAAAACATTGGAATTGTCTAAGTAAATTGATTGAGCCAATACGAGCACTATACTCAGATACAGTCATTAGTATAAGATTAAACAATCAAGGGACCTTATCCAAACAAATATCTACGAATATGGGTGTGAAACAAGACTCCCCGAGTTATTCAAACTGTTTATTGCCGATATTCCAGCGCACCGTAAAAACGTGAGATGCTTTCCACCAATTTTAAACAACACAGAAATTGGATGCCTCATTTACGCTGACAATGTGGTCCTTTTAGATAAGACCCAGATAGGCCTACAATGGCAATTGGCAAACCTACATGAATATCTTAATAACAACGACTTGGCAATAAACACTGAAAAAACAAAGATTATAATCATTGGCAAAACAAACCCCAAAAAACAACGTTCTTTCACGTGGCAAGTTGATAAGAAACATCTTGACGTAGTGGACTCAATAAGATATTTGGGAATCTCTTTTAACAACTCACTTTGTGAACATCATTGGAAAACTGATTTGACAGATCGTATGATTCAATTCAGTATTCAAGCTCAGTTGTTAAATAAATCCTACGGGAAATTTTCTCTAACCCCGATATTGATATTCTACTCACAGAAAGTAGTACCGGCAATCACTTTCAGATCAGAAGCAGGTTGGAGCATTGATGCTACATTTTGGCAGAAACTAGAAGGCATATTCTGGTGGCGTGTTTTGAAGCTGCCAATTTACATCTCAATGATCCAGTTAAGATAAGAGCTGTCCTTAATTTCCTTACATGCCGGAGTCATGTGGAAATCCTTGATGGCATTCCGGAAGATGATTATTACACCCATTCCACCTGCTTATCAGATTTTTTCAACAAGACCTGGAACAGGTAAATCAAATCTTCTTGAAGAGTGGAAACATCGCCTGGTACAGATCCTAGCTTTTGCTCGGCTGAATATCGATGATCTGATAATGAGACCGCAATCAACGAAAAAAAGTTTGAAATTGCGAATTGGATACAGAATAATGAGCTACGGCTTAAGATGGCTTCAACTTTGGATTCCGGAGTAGGCAAACACACGCTGGGTGCTCCATGTAGCTACCTAATAAATTGCCCGTCTAGACATCACCGTGAACAGTTCTTGCAAATTCGCCTAAATGCTATAAATACTAGAGTGACGCTGCGGCTTCGTCATCTAAAAAAAAGTAACTGATGATAAGTGTCGCTTTTGTCTGAACGAAACTGAATCCATAGAACATCTCTTAACAAAATGCACGAAGCTTACGTCAAAACGAATTCTGCACCTTGGAAACTTTAGTCCTGCGAGCTTAGAGTCTCGAGACTCATATGCCATGGCTGGCAATTCCGTGAAACTATGCTGTGCGATAGTTGACTTTGTGGACTCATTAGAATTGGACGCAAATGATTAACTACAAACTCTTAAACTAAGATGCTGATGAGTGATTGAATGTTGGCACTGGCTGTTTCCCTTCCTTTTTTTCTTCTTCTGTTGTCTTTTATTTTAGGAGGATCACTGTGATCAACTGTAAACAAATGTTGTAATAAAAGTCTGATGCCACAGCGATAACACTGTGACATTTCAGACTGACGTTTCAATAATAAAAAAAAATAATAATAATTGTTTAACAGGGAGTATTTTTCTTCATTGTCAGTATGGAAGGGATCATCAAAAGTTCTATTAAAATCAATAGTTATCTGTGTCTTGTGAGTGATTATTTGTCTTTATCATCCAAGTACTGTAATGATCGCAATGCATGTGTGTCCCAATGCGTTCAACCTTCCTGGAAGGCAGTCAGTGGGAAAATGTAGTACCCAGTTCTTATTTATTCACTAGATTCGTACTGATTCCGTCTCTTCATAGACCATGGAGGACCACCCCGGCAATCTGGAAAGGAAAGATCAAAGAAAAATCTGGGGTTGTCGCTCCACACCACAAATAAAGACCTAAGGAGAAGCTGTGGGTGTCGCTCCACACTCCGACGAGAGACAATGGGAGGATCATGGTGTACTGCTCCCTGATGGAAGAAGGACCCCACCTGATGAACCCCACTTTGCCCTACTGATGAACGCCACTTTCCCCTACTGTCCCTCGACAAGAAGTTTCAGAAGAGTCCGGGGGGGATTTGTGGGATATATTGACCCACTCAGCATAGTTCCCATCCATAAACAAGCTGCACTTCATCAGTTAACAGCAAAATGGCTGCGCTGGCTCCTTGGAGCACCATTGCCTCCCATCAAAACTGCGTTTTGCAGCTACAAAATACTGTCTTGCCAAGCACATATTAGGCAAGTTGGAACCGGGAGCACACCGAGAAAGGCTGGCAGTGTGTGTTCCTGTGTGCACCAAAGAAACAAATTGAAAAGCAGCGCTGCTCTGCTGCTTGCTAAAAAGTTCCCATTGAAAAGGGAATATTTTACATAGAAAAAGATGCTGCCCTGATGCTCTTTTCATCTGTCCAACGTCATACAGCTTTTATCAGTGAGACCCTGCCCTGCCCATCCATATTTAGATTGTGCTCCAGCAGAAGAGAGCATTTTCCCTGGATGACAGGCTATGTCAGACCACATTGGGGAAATCAACAGAAACTGTACTCTCAGCCGCACAGAAAACACTTGACCTTTGGGCTACAAAATGTAAAAAATCAATGCTTCAAAAGAAACCCTAGACCTGTGTCTGAACAGATTGCTGAATAAGAGAAACTGACTAGAGCTGCAAAATAATCTGGGAATTCAGATGGAAGAGAAAACCTTTTGAAAGGGACATCCCAGCAGACTTCACCACGTGTTGAAATGTGCTTTTGCAAATAAGAAAAATACCTGGTTTAAAAGTGTAATGTTGAATCAGGCCCTGTCCTTGCCTAGCAATGTAAAGGGGGTTTTGTTGGGAAACATATATGAGATGTTTTATTTCAACAGGCTTGCTTTTGATTCAGAACAAAATAAAATAATATAAAGAAATAAATGTATTGGCTGTACTGGGAAATCAGCCCAAACAGGTTTTCTGCCATGGCTCAAGGGACATTTGGGTGTTGACAACAGGAGTTGCCTAACCCCAAAGGAAGCAACAAGGGATTTCTGGGAAACCTGTGTGTTAATTTTGCCTTTTGAAACTCTGAATGGAACAGGAGGCAGAATATCACACGCTCGTCAGACTTCTGTCTGTGCTCCAGGTTGACAGAATAGATTTGGGGACGCCTACTTGTAACTTTTGGAAAATCACCTCACCTCAACTTCTACTGGCAAGTTTCAAAGCCAACTCCAGAGCAGCCTCGGAATTTATGCCCTTATTTGGTAGACAACGCTGTCCATCTAGATCCAAAGGCTATTTTATTAATACATTTCAAGTCTTTTTATCTCCAAAATTGGACAATGCAGCAATGCAAAAGTTTCACAATTTTGGTGGCCTTAATTTAAGACGTGGTAGCCTTCACTGGCACATTGGGGACACAAATGGCAGAGAATTTGATATTCTGAGGAAAGTGTATATGAAATGTAATACTCACATGCCTTATGATAATATATACACATGTATAAAGTTATAGAATTTTAGGCAAACTAATTTCATTGAAAATGATGAAAAGTTATTAGACGGATGAAACAAAGTCATACAAATGTGAGAATTTGACGGCCATGTTCTGTGTGAAATATGTAACCTGCCTATGTAATTTGCCAAAAATGCCACAACTGTACAAATGTGTGATTTATGTTAAGATTGATTTTTGGCAAAAAGGACTGTGGGATGGCTTTGCACCTCATAAAATACAAACCCATAAACTGAGTCCCCTCCTGTAGGTGGTGACCAACTTAGGCTGACCTATCCATTTCTTGGGGGTAGGTCTAGCTTAGTTCTGACCAACAATGAACCCGGTGATGTCACTCACTTTACATAAGGGGTGGGAGCTCACAGGGACAGACTCTCTCCTGAATTTCCAGTACCTGCGTATCCAGACATTCCAGATACACCTTTGTAAGATTCCAGACTCTAAAGCCAGGCCAACGCATAGCTGACCACATCCCTGCAAAGCCATTGATCCACAAACCCCAGTAAAATTCCCACTAACAAGGGGGAAAAGCTGTGGTACCTTTTGGGAGTATCCTGTGGCCAGACTAGCTTTTTGCACACTACCTGCATGCACGCTGTACCCTTGCCATCCAGTGACCAGACTTGCCCAGCTGCTTGCTGGTAGGAGAGCCGCCATCCTGTGACCAGAGCCCTTTGAGTTCAGAACTCGGTTGGCTGTCCCAAATCCCAAACTCATGTGCGGATTGTGAGTATTTTCCCATCCCATAGCAACAACTAGCCTATCCCATCTTGACTCTTTGTCTTTGTCCTATTCTCTAAGTAATCCTATTCATATTCTGGTAACTTGTTCAAGACTGTTAGAATTCCTGTGCATCCTGTCTTGATTTCCTAGTGTTAGAGCCATCCTTTCATTCACCCCATCTTGTAACTCCTTAGCAATATTTTGATTAAATAAATTAATTCACCCTAAAAAAAAAAGGCACACCACATGAAGGGTTACAACTGCAGCGTAACTTTTCTATTCACGGGTGGCGTTCCCCTTTTTTAGCCATTAAATCCAGTGTAAGTGAAATGTGTCTTTTTCTTTCCCGACCGATTTGCTCTTTTAACTGTTTTATTTTCCTAAAACCGAGTCTATTTCCAACTTGAAAATCTCATTCAGTTATTCAGCTAAAGTCACTCTTTCACTTCTATATTATCCCTGTCATATGCCTCTATTCCCCAGCCTAAAAAACTCATTTCAATTCTGTTTATTTCATCCATTTTATTTTTAAAAACCGGTTTGACATTTAAAACTGAAAAAAAGCGTACCTAGCAACTTTTCCATGCGTGATTTTGACTTCACTGCGTTCTCACTTTCAAATTGCTTTTGAACTTTATGCCTTCTGTGATACCTTGCCTTAGAGTTGCTAGTGATATGATATCCATGATACTGTGATAAAACATATGTACATCATTATTTAACCAGCCATATAATTATTTGTCAAATTCTGAGTGTCATTTAATGCAATTGCAAATGCTGCTACATTCTGTGCACTCAGAATTCGATTAATTGGGTTTGAGGGAACATTGCAGTGGGAAACCTTAACTCGGGTGCTATCTACGCGAATAGAAAAAGTGCTCCTATTCATGTGTGCTTTGGATATGTTCTTGTAGAAGGTTACCCAAGTGTATTTCAGTGGTTTTCATTGTCATTATCAACCCATTGGTTATTGCTGCCCAATATAAAAATGGGTAATTTCCTATAAAATTAAAATAAATAAATATTGTATTACCACCCACCAGCCTGGTTTATGGTCCATTGTGACCCGGGGTATTTGTAAAAGGGGTGTGAGACGGGTTGGGTATCGGCTCAATTCAAATTAATTCAAAATAAAGAAAAAGCATTCCTATTGAGCGCTACATCTTAGGCTAAGACCAAGTGTCCTGGTCCAGTGTGTGACGCCTAATTGGAATCCCTCACAAGGGCATTATATTATAAGATAGTGAGAGTTGCAAAAGAGAAGAGCAGCCCTCGAACAATGCAATAGCTTCTATTTAGAGAGACAGTATCACAACAAAGCTAGAATTTGTTTCCCAGACAGTCATTGTGTGTCCAATCAAACTTACCAATGAAGGCACCCCGTCAAAGTGAAGACCCCTCCACACAGGCATGCATACACTCCGGTATTTGTGTGTATGTCTAGATTGGTTGCCTGGACAAAGTCTGCAGCCGGCAGTCAGTTACATTTCCCCCTCTACATGGCCATTTTTTTATCCACCATTACGGCATTCAAGTTCACACCATAGAGATCAAAGTGGAGGGGTGGGCATTAGTATGACGATGCATATGAATATATGTGATTCCAATGTTGCCTTAATGAAAACTCAATACAGTTTACGAGAAGAAGTTAACATGCTTACCTGTTTCAGAGTATTATTACTGTTATTACTGTTTGCATACATGCTGAAAGGGACCCTGGAATTCATTACAGTGGAGGCATTACCACAGTTAACAAAAATATCCATGCTCCCCCACACAACATACGTATGTTTTTCCCTTTAAACTCCTGCTGGTAAAATGAAGCTACATGAAGGTCATCCCATTCGGCAAAGTGGCCATTCATCAAGGCTGTACGCCACCCCCGTTTGCCAATGTGTGTGACTCACTGTTTTTTGAGGCCTAAGAGATAACTGACCATAGCCAGTGGAACTAATGGTGCTTTGTGGAGGTGGGGGGTATTGTTCAGTGGGCATGGCCAAAGGCCTTGTCCAATGGACACAGTTGGTGGCTTAAGGATGCGTTGGGCATGACAGATACGATAATGTATTTAATTTAAAACCTTGTAAATTCAGTAGAAGGCTTTGGTTAACGGAGTATTAGGATTAAGCTTACCTTGAAATAACATTGACATGCAGTGAATAATATTTGTTAAACAAACTTTAAGGTTCCAGCACAAATCAACAAAACCGCAAAAAATGTAAGAATGCTGGTTTCTAAAGAGAATATAAGTCCTGGACACTGCTCACGAGGCCATAAATGCCAACACAAATTAAATATACAGTCTCATGATCCGTTCAGGACATCAGGAACAAAAAGAATGTTGCAAAACAGTAGTGCCCCCAACTTGTTAGGCTCAGCTTAACTTTGATTTGGAGGACAACACAAACAATGCCCAAAAAAATATAAATGAATGTAAAGTTCCGATTTACACGGTCAATCAGCACAAGAAAAGACATCATAAGCAGTGTTGGCTAGTTCCTAAGTGATGCTCGTTTTAGGAAGATGGTGGCCATGTTATGGGTGCGTTGGGCACAGCAACTGCCGAATGTGTGCGGTTTTATTATTTTATGTTGCAACAATAATGCTGCTTTAACAAAAGTGCAGATGTGGCTATGTTTATTGGACACATCAAACATCAGATGTATTTTCTAACCCATAATTCTTGGAATTTGTTTCATACCATTGTATACTTTTCCTTTATTCATGGACATTATATCGTTTCTGTGAATTATGGAATCCAAACAATTGGAAACCTAGAATATAATGCTAGTCAATTAGAATGGCGTTGTAACGTAAGATTGGCCACCACATAGACCATACTTGCCACTGGCATAGAAAAGCATACGTCTGAAAGTGTCTTCTTAGGATGCAGATACATACCCACTGACTACTCAACTCACACAGCTTAATTTTCAATTTTTACACACAGACACTGGATCATAGCATGCTTTCAACATTCAGCTCACACGATCAATAATTCTTCACGCATTCACCATCCTACTGACATGCACTCTCTGTCAGTGCAAAATACAGAACATAATCCCTCTGTTATACAAGCAGGACAAGTCACAGTATACATCCTGTCCATGCATAATACACATTAAGCATACAACACCTAGCAACAAGCCCTCTGGAGCTCCTCCAGACAAATGACCTAGGCCAACATTCTACCACATGACAGCCAACAAACGACGTGACAGAGCATAAATCATGCCTATGATGTGCACACACACACACACACACACACACATACTGTGCTGGGAAAATACACTAAAGCTTGCAGTCTTCTGACTCTGTGGGTTAAAATACAAAATACATTCTAGAGCTAGCCTACACAGGTGGATTACATGCATTTTACAATAAGAAGCCTCAAATCTCCAACATTTCAAAGGAAACTCTAAGACATGCACATCCAGTCTGCACCAGGAGTTATGCAAGTTCACAAACACAAGGTTGCCAGCAGAGGACATACCCTTCACAACAAATTAACTCGGGTTCACAAAACCTAAGACCAAGCATCTAGGTTTTTGCATCCACTTGTAATGGCAACAACATAGTAAAGCAAGCACTCACACCATAGGTGCCAGAAGAGAACATGCTCCTCAATATAGAAAGCCTCTTAACTCACACAACTTCACACCACAAACACACTGATATGCATTTTTAGTTTTAGCCATGCTTAGGGCATGATATCTGAGCAATGTTTCAAGCCGTCTACTCTTAAAGGCGAGCACATAGTGAAATGCATTTGAAATATATTCAGGTGATGTGGAAGAATTAACAATTGTGAACAGAGAATTACACTTAGTTTGGATGTCTTTTGCTTTTTTGCAGCATTTTGCTAAAAGGGACCATGGTGGTTCTGAAAGGTGGCTTTTGATATTTTGGGGATTTTATTCTTAAATTGTGCAGACTAGAAGAATCCATGCATCCCTCCTCCGCCTCTTATCTTACTACCTTTTAAGGATAGTAGTGAGTATGAAAACCTGTTTTACTCATCTTAAATATCACATTGGGAAAAAGGTGAGATATTGAGCGGGTAGGTCTTTCTATGAGATTGCCTAGCAAGATCAATTGAAATTGGCAGTTACTATTGAACTAGCTATTATGCTTCTAAAATGATTGATTGATCTTGATAGATATATCGGCAAAAGACAATGGTAGCTGCATACTCATTAATAACCTTTTGAACATTACGTGCCTGATTATAAGTTGGGCGGTAACCCTGCTGGTGCTACCAGTGGGTTGCCACCAGGCTTACAATATTTATTGGTGCCTGGCATGCAGTTAACACTGGGGTATTACAACCCTGGCGTTCCAGGAAGTCGGGCGCCGGTAAATTATTAATCCCCATTTCCATTGAGTCCCATGGGACTCAATGGGAATGGGGACCATGGAAGCACTTGCACCATTAATAACGGCACCAGTGCTTCTGTGATACTCTGCAGGTGGGTGCCGTTCCGCCTGCCAGGTATGACATGGGCGGGCGGGACGGCACCCACCTGCAGAGTCGTACTGTGCTGGTCCGGTAACATCGGTGCTGGTAGGCTTATGGGCACTATTGATACCGGACTGGCACAGTCGTAATGAGGCCCTAAGTGTGTTATGTATAGTGACTCTAATGGCAGCAATGCTTCTTTATTCCTTTTTTCTCATAATTAAAAGATGTGCACTATACATGAGAAGGTAGGAGCATTCACTGACTTTTCATTAATGAGAATGTTGTCAAAAGCATTTGATCACAAGCATTATGTGTGGGGTATCTATTTGAAGTACTATGCATTGATATATTATGTATGGTGCATGTCTTTAATACACAAAGGGTTACTGGATGGTTTCAGCAGTGGACCATGTGATTGTTTCATCAATAAAATATATGTGACATTAGCAAACCACTCCTGTGAGGAGGACTGTGAATGGCTACCCAGTGCAGGGGGTTATTGGTTATTCTCTTTACAGATGCACAGTGGTGGGTATGTGCTTTTCTCCTGCTCTATTCCTACAACAGCCCCTACTGGGGGTGGGGGTACTAGCATACTCCCATGGGAGTGGAGGAAAGGATCTGTGTGATAAAGGTGTTAAAATCACGTCAAAACAGGGCGCCGCTTATCAGCTTGTGACCACTTAATATGCCACCTGGCTTGAGAACAAAATATTCAGGATTGCACAACAAATCAAGTAAACTCACTTGCACTGTCGTAGATAAGAACAACTCCCATCACATTCTCATGAAACCACATACACATAAGTGTTCCTCAAAGTAGTGACTTGAAAACATATCCTACTCTACTAGACACTAACTGACATATTGTTTGCTTCCTGCCAGGACCTTGACCATACTAATTCCTGTTCCCTCAACCCAAACTAAAAGAGAATTTAAGACACAGGTAAAGTGTCCAACTTAACATGACATATTGCTATTACTCTCAAAGTACCACAACATGACGTATGAAATGACCATGCCCAAAGAGAACAGCCCTTAAATCATCAAAGGTACACAATGGGCATACATATATGAATGGGAACGCATTGCAGCATATTCTTGAACTCAAAGGAATGGGTATTACCCCTCCCCCAATCCACTCTACAAAGGTTTCTAACCATAAGAAGACAGCAGAAGGTAATTCTCACTCCTTTTCTAAATTAGCCCTTCATCGACCTAAGACACAACCATATTAACCCTAACTACTGATTTCATAGCTACCACCTAAGTTGACAAATATGCCAGGCATAGAAAAACCCTTTATATCAGTCTTTTTCTCAGGCTTTTTCTCAGCTCAAGTTATTCACCCCTTTTTTGTTGCCCTCTATAAAGGTTGTGATGTCCAAGCACTTCTCCAGCCATGAATAGTCCAGATAATGTTTGGTGGGTAAAGGAAACACACACCCATAAATCCATCCTCCTGCTCTCCACTGATGCCTGGCTCTTCCACTGTGTCAGAATATACTTCACCAGCCATTAGTAGATGACCAAGGTATCCAAATCGAGTTGCCACCCTCTTGCCTAGGTTTGCATTTGCACATTCTTCTGGAGTGGGGGCCATTCTGCATCCCACCCATACCTATTTTCAGTTAGCATATTGCTGAATGTGCCCAATGTTCACCTATCCAGTAGCTCATTTGTGCAAACCCGATGCTTGTGCATCTCCAATGGCTTCAATTAAGTCATTCCCTGTCTCTGAGCCACTGTGCTTACTCTGTGTAGCCATATATTAAAGCACAGACACTTGCCAGTGGCCAAACCTGGATCAAGAACTGTCTCACTCTCCTTTTGACCTGTATATATAATGGGTGCACATGGCCTCACAGGAGAGCAGGTCTCAGAAAAGCAGGTCAATTACCTTCTGGTACTGCTATTAATACAATCACACCCATGCCTGAAAATGAGATCTCAAAGGCTTGGTTAGTTGTGAGGAAAGTGGAACATCATTTTGTATCCAACTCGGCTGCCACTGCACATTGAACTGGAATGCAGCACTTTCTTCCTGGTGGGCTCCTGGAAATCAAAGCAGTCACTTTGCAGACAATCTCAGCCTTTCTGAAACACATCTACTGTGTATTTCGAGGATGGTCAACTTTTGTAGGTGGGTGGATGTCTCCGCTTCTTCAATGCTTCCCCCTACACAGCACTCTTACATTAGTTTCAACATATTGTCTCTTGTAGCACAAGATTGGCTCAAGCACGGACCATACAAGTTATAGAAAAGGATATATCCGCTTTATCTTCTTAGGATGGAGACACCCACCATCCAGTCGCGCATCACACAGTTTCACGCTCAGTTGACATTCATAGAACACTCACTCATAGCATCCACCGACAAATCCACTCCCCTGAACAAATACTCCTGCATACACCCAACATTGTGATTACATGCTCCCTTAGGCAACACGATAAACACAACATATATTTTTCTCTAAGCATGAACATCATCGTAAATGATGAAAACACATCATGTGATTTTTGGCTGCCCTTTGCTGCATATTTTGAGCTACTCATGACAGACAACAGCTGTCAAACAAATAAAGCAACCCCGTGTTTTTAATCAGTCACCTACCCCCGCAGGGAATTTAAGCACACCACTGGTTAGTGTAATCGGTATGTGCTTTCCATACTACGCTGCCCTGTCTGCACAGAGCAACTCTGACATACAAATTTGAAGCCATAACAAAATATCTTCAATAAAACCCTAGCTACTGATTAACACAGATAACGTATGGTTAGTGTGTTTACTTTGATATGCACGTTTTTTTTCAGTGACAGCTGTGAATGAAAATATATACATAATGGCTAACCATGTACAATGGTCCAATATTGTTGACTGGTATTTGTGACATCTTTAATCAAGACATCCCAATTTCTCGTTGCATTATGACCATAATGCCCTATTTCAGGCTAAAATTAAGATTATAATCAAATAAATTAAAACAACTTGATGAACATAGAAATAGTTAGTTAAGGCCGTGTCACTCCGACCTGGAGTGAGAGTTATAGTATTTTAGAGTCATTTATTCTCTGCTTTTAGGATGTCACCCATGCAAAAATGTACAAAACTTCATAAACCGCAGAAGAAAAAGAGTAAGGTCTGACCTGGAGACCATCTGTCAACGTAGTCTTGGTATCATGTGATGAGACGCTGCCAAAACCTGTCCGTTCTGTTTCGTTGCGGCCCACAGATGTGTATCAAAGAGAGTGGCAACAATCCCAGGGACACAGCAGTGGGATGAAATGTGTCACAGCACAACACATCTCTACTTCCATGTTGATGCATATGCCAAAACATGAGCGATTGTTGATAAATAAAACAGTGTTTGGATGTTTTATGAGATGTCCAACATTTTGGAAGCATTGCAGTGAAAATTAGCTGTCAGTGAGTGGTACCATTTTTGAAGATGACTTTTGAACACATCTCTTTGGTCGACATATTTATCCCTATACTGGTTCTAACATCTCGCTGTGACGCAAAGTGTTGTCTGTTGCCACACCCCTAGATGGCAGCTTATCGTTCAGCAGTTGTCATCATGCCTGCAAATCCATGTCTACAGCATGCCAAACGCACTGTCCCCAGGCACATAAGGACTTGTGTGCATGCAATAGCCGTAGCACTGGTGCATGAAAGGCTAGAACCAATGCCCAAGAGGCAAGACTCTGTAAGTGCATGCGTCAAGAATCTTCACTGATCTTCTCATTAGGAGATATTACATAAGGGCGCCATCAGAGCAAAGCGCTGCAATCTAAATTCAATTGTTCTGAATGTAAACACTTACACTAAATGAGTCTTAAAACCTGACCGTCAGATTCAAGCAGGGTGTTTGGAATCTTGGGGACTTGCTGAGACTATACAATGTAATACGTTGAAGCTCTACAGGTCTTCATCTGTCTCAACTCCTAGGAGACCAGTGCTCACAGGGGAGTCATACAGTAGACTTAGTTCTTAGTAGCTTAGTTCAGAGAACACCATTAGCTGAAATTCATAAATGCACATGGTTTGAAACACCTCTCCTCTGACTGACCCGTTGTTCAATCAATGTATGTACCATTTTTACATACAGCTTTTGAAGCTTAAATGTGATGCCTCTGATTACTGCATGTCGCAGTGCTGGACTTTCATTTCTCCAATAACGGCATTCTCAGAGTTGTATTCTAGGTTCGTTTTTGCAAGTATTTCCTATTACTTATTTAAATTGTAGTGCAACATTTTGGTCAGCCAATAGGTTGTATGCTAGGCTGTCAGAAAGCCAATAACTTATTAATAATGTATTTTCAGAGATGCCGATTCCCACCGTCCATTGGATTGCCTTGTTCTTCGAAAAATACTGCTACCTGACACTACTTTACACATCCAGCAGTGTGCACTATGCCTACCTGACACTACTTTACACATCCAGCAGTGTGCACTATGCCTACCTGACACTACTTTACACATCCAGCAGTGTGCACTATGCCTACCTGACACTACTTTACACATCCAGCAGTGTGCACTATGCCTACCTGACACTACTTTACACATCCAGCAGTGTGCACTATGCCTTTTTGTCTGGTGGCCTAACAGCACTCACAGTGACAGTTTCCACTCTTTGTGAACTGTTCTCCACCACTCCCTGAATTCTTAAGCACTGTTCAGCCTTGGGCACACCTCGAGGGCCAAAACTCTACTCTGTGAACAGTACCAATATGAACACTTAGAGAGTGCCCTTCTTTTTTTCTGGAGTTGGCTGCCCAAATATTTCCCCATGCATTTTGTTGGCTTATATGTGACTATAAGGTGTGCGTTTTAAGGTTATGGAAGATCATTTGAACTTGCTACTCTGCCAATCTCTTGATTGTATGTATGTCTTTACCCCACCAACTGCTCCCCAATTCTGTCCTTGTGTCCCTCCCAGACAAAAACCATTGATGGTAGTTTAAATGTATGCTTCGTCCCAAGTAGGTTGAAATGGCTTCCCTGCAAACTTCAGATACATGCATGAAAGGTAAATCAGGGTACCAGATAAAACACACAGCATGCCATCTTTGCAAAAAGAACATATTTTGCATGATAGACAAATGCTTTTCTCGTGCAACCCCCATGAGCACTGCTGGTATCTAATAGTCATCTAGACCTGTGCCCTCCCTCGTCCTATTTAACCATTCCCTCTGTCCTCTGTCTGCAGGTACTCGTGTTCAGCAAACTGCTAGCTGTGCTCAAACAGAGCACTGTTCACAGATCTTTATTTCTAAGAGTTGTCTTAATAAAAGAACCCACTTCATCATCAACAGACAACACAAAAGTCATCATATAAAACTGCACACAGCACTATTTCCATTGTTATATCTACTTTTAAATAGACGAAACTTAACAGCCTGGACGTACCCATGCACTAATGCTAAATAGTGTGTAAAAGCAGTCAAGCTGAACTCTATGCTTTCACTAAGAATGACAATCACCTTTGTTAAAATAATATAAAAATAAGAGTGTTTATATCTAAGATAAATGCGTGACCTACTTTTCATTAAAATAAAAACTATGTGTCCGCAAATTCCAATGGGAGTCAGACAGTTGACCCCTTAGTGACATGGCATGTTCAGCAAACTGCAAATGTGCTGCCACACTATGCCTATCAGCAGCATACAGCTCCGTACATGCCAACAATGACCAATTCCAGTCATGCGATGCTGGTTCATTCCTGGTTTTAACTTTGCATTCTGGAACCCGTAATCCTGGGTTTATAATAAGGAAATCTAGGACTACAAACCCCATAATGCAAAGTTAAAAGCAGGATTGTACTAGTATCATCTTAATGGAATGGGGCATTGTGGGATATATTGACTCACTCAACGACATTGCCCCACCTCACTAAGATGCATTTGCGCAAGAAACAGCAACCTGGCTGCACTGGCTCCTGTGCGCACCAGGACCTCAAAACTGCGCTTTGGCAGCAGCAAAAAGATGGCTGCACCATCCTGCCTAGCACACTTCAGGCAAGATGGAACAAGGGGATACAATGAAAAAGTTTGCCAGTGTGTTCTGAGATATAGGAATGGAATCAAGTGAAAAGGGCAGCACTACTTTGCGGAAAACCCAAATTACCCTGTCAAAATGAAACATTTTCACCTTTTAAAAATGTTGCTTTTGACGCTAATTCCATCTGTTCATTCTGAAACTACTGTGATTGAAAAGGCCCTGTCATGCCCAGGATGCTTCACTGTGCTTTATCAAAACCATGCAGAATTCCTCAATGACAGGCCCAGTCAAACCGACTCTGAGAGAAATCAATAAGCAACTTCACTTTCACTCGCACAGGAACACGCATTTATTTCTTTACAAAAGTATCCAAGCAGGTCAAAGAGACTTTAACTCTCTGAGCCAGGTCGGTGTCAATGTATCTATGCTTTAGATAAAACTCCTGCATTCAAGGAAATGACTATAGCTGCACAGACAGTGTGGGTGGCTGAGGGAGCTGCCAAACCGAATTTAAAGAAAAGAAATGCTAGCAGTTTTCAACACATGTCAAAATGGGCTTAGCTGACTGAAGAAAAACATGGCCTGTTTAAAAATAAATTGTTGAAGGGAAGCCTGCTTAATTAGCAATGTAAAGGGGCTTTGTTGCTGGTGAAAATACATACATGGGTAATTTTCTTTCACAGGCTTGTTTAATTCAGGACCCAAAAATCAGGAAATGAAGATTTCGAACCAACTGTGCTGAATTTGCAAGCTAAAAAGAAATAAGTTATTCCAGATGGCAAGCTGAAATTTCCCCCAAGGGGAAGGGTACTATCATACAAACTCTCAGCAGATACTGACAACCCCCTGATAATAACAGGGTTGAACAGACTTTTGTCTATGCTGGGACCCAAACAATGAAGCTCCCAGGGAAGGAAGCCAGAGGTGTGAAGAGGGCAATATAACTCCAGTCAAGGGAGAAGCCCCCACCCTGCTCTAAAGGAAATGACAGTTGGCAACAGTGGAAGGACAAAAAAAATGGATTCAGGAACAAAGAAACTACCATTTGTTCCCAACGACTATTTCAGGAATAAACTTTAAAGACTTCTATCTTTGCAGCAGGACTCTGAAAAAATGTAAATATTTCACTGTTTAGAAGTAATTGTATGGCCTTTCTTTTAAGACGTCACAGGTTTCATTGCTGAATAGGAAACAGAAGCAACCAAATATTGCAGATGACCAGAAAAGTGTACATGTCCCAAATGTAAAATTGTATACTTACATACCTTATGATCAACCCCACATATGTATAAATTTGTGGAATTTTAGGCCAAATCTTTCATGCTAAAAATTATCAAAATGTATCAGAAGGGCAAAACAAGGTCGCACAGACTTGAAGATTGGACTGATATGTGCTGCACATCATATATAACCTGTGTGTATAATTTGCCAAGAGATTGCAATGGTCTAAATGTATGTTTTTGGCAAAATCAGATTTTAGGTAAAGTAAATGTGGGAGTTTTTGGACATTGTAATACTAACCTCGTGAACTTGACATAATTTCTTGGAAATCCAACCAGTTGAGAGCAGGGCAGAGACTAGCACCCCTGCCCAACCCAAGTAGTTTCAGGGGCGTGTTTAGTTAACCCTGCCCAGCCTATAATTTGATGATGTCATTATGAACTATAAATAAGGGTCGCTGACAAGACTCTAAGCACTCTTCCTGATTTCTGCACTGCATTCCTGTACCCGTCATCTCCCAGATTCAGACTCCAACTACAAGGCCAAAACATTGCTGATCTTGCTCCAGGGTCCACTGCAAAACCCAGTCATTGCTATGAAAACCACAAAAATTCCCAAATAACCAAAGGGAAAAGCTGTGGTGTTTTTAGGAAGCATCCTGATCTCGCTAACTGCCTGCTTGCTGCAATCCTGCTATCCAGCCAACCTGTAGTATCCAGTGACCAGAATTGGTAGTCCATAGGTGCTACTCGGTAGCCAGAACTGCCCAGCTGATCCTGTCCCACTGATTTTGTCTGGCTGCCCTTTGTTAGACCAGATCCGTGTGGTGACCAGAACGCTGACTATCCAAAATCCAAAAACTAAAAAGTGGACTGTGAGTATCAATTGCCACCCCACCTAAACCCATAGCCTATCTTGTCTTTGTCCTCATCCCACTCTTCAAGTCATCCTATCCTTACCCTGATAACTCGTAAAACTGTCCCAATCATTCTTGAAAACCTGCCATTGATTTCTAGTGCTAGCACCATTTCTTTATTAATTTTGTCTTGTGAAATCCTAAGCTATTAATCCTATTTCGAGTAATCAGACTGGTTCTGGCACTGCGTGCGCTGGTGAGCTGGGGTTGAATTTCCGAATCAACCCCAGAGCTTACTGTGTCTCTCTTTGGTGGTCTAGCCTGAATACTCTAGTGTAGAGTAAAACTGTTCTTGTCAAAACTAATTTCCTTTCCTTTTTCACCACTCCATTTTACTCAAAATGCACCTCCCTCTAGCTTGCATAACACACTCAATTTACCTGCTAGAGACCTAATTTCACTTCCATATTGTACCTATGATCTATCGCTACACCCCAACACAAGAACCGCATTACATTACATTATTTCACCCCTTTTCATTAAAAACCGTTTGGGTAATTTCAGGCGGGAATTGCAAAGTGTGCAAAGTTTCCATGTGTTATTTGCTGCAATCTGTTTTAAATCTCTCACTTTTCGAACTGTATGCTCTTGCTAATCCATTGCTTCTGATTGTTAGTACCTTTACATTGTTGCTTTAGTGAAGAACTGTATTTGTTTTAAGTTTTTTGCACACATTCATTATTTTTATTCATCCATTTCCGAGTGTCATTTTTAGCATTGCCAGGGTTTAAGATCAGTTTTTCTCTTTTGTTTGGAGATGGAGGAACGGATTGTAATTCTGTTTCCTGTTTGTCATTCCTGATTACCTGCTGCTTCTGTTTGTCCATTTAGAATTGATTATTTATGGGTTGAGGGAACATTGCAGGGGGACATTCTAACTCAAGTGCTATCTCACTTAAAATCAAAAAGGGCTCCTATTCCCTGGTGTTTTGTAGAGGTGTCAATAGAAGGTTAAACTAAGTGCATTGCTTACATTCCTATTGTTATTATCACCCCATTGCTGATTGCTGCCCACATTAAAAAGTGTACGATTTCTTTTAATGTTTAAATAAATAAATATTATATTTTACCAACCAACCTGGTTCATGGTCCATTGTGACCCGGGGTATTTGAAAAGGGGGCATAATATGAGTGCTGTACCATCTCCAGATTGAATCTAACATAAAAACATAAGCATTTCAATCGTGCCCTGCATACTAGGCCGAGACTAAGGTGTGCGTCGCCTGATTGAAATCTTTAAAAGCATGTTGGCAAGCATGCAGCTCAGGTGAGAAGATGAATAGCGGCACGCAGGTCTGAGTAAAGTACTGGCAGTGGGACTGTTTTCCATACTTATTCATGAAGAAAGCAAAAAAGAGGAAATGTATCTCATAACCACTGCCTATTTGTTACAGTAACATCTATTGCCAGGTTTGCTGCCTCTCTCGATTTAGAAGCCTAACAAAGTAAGAGAGGAGCATTTGTCCACAGTCCCACCATTGCGGCTCGCTGGCTAGGGATGACAACCCATTCCAGATAAACACCTGTAGGATACCACTTTAACCAGCGATAATAGTGTGCTGTAGAGTTTGCTATTTCCGTTGGTTTTAAAAGGAAAGAATGTTGGGGCTAGGCCGCAATTCTGAGCTTTTATAATGTCCATAGGTCTCTGATAGGAACGTGAATATCCCATGATAGTAAACCATGTCTACACAATATTGCGCAGTCCTTACTTTCACTGACATTTGAGGTGGATATATTTTGGATAATAGTTTGGGCTAAACCAAGACGAATTTTCCTACATAAACGAGCTCAAAGCAAAAAAAATTATGTTCGAAAAATAGCCCAAGTTGCATTCTAAGTGCATCAGGTATAACTGGCGCTCTGAGGTACGCAAAGCAGGAAACTGAACTTCTACTTAAGCAATAAGGCCCGAGCAGTGGGACATTACCTCTTCAAGTAGGGCCCGGGTCCCATAGTTACAGACCCAAGCGAAGCGAGGGCCTTAACAAAGCCCTGGGGCATTACCTGAAGTGGTAATGCACCCCTGCCAGGGGCTTATTGCTATTGGCATAATAAGTGTAAAAATGTAAATGCACAAAATGGCCACCTGTTAAGGGCTCAGTCACTGGGGCGTTGCTTAACGGATCCTTATTGTGAGGATTTGTTCCCTTTCTTCTTGGAGGTACTGGGGCGAGAGACGTCCAGGAGGAACCAGGGTCAATGCAGGCTTGAGACCCAGCCCCCTTCCGACGCAAGCTGA
This sequence comes from Ambystoma mexicanum, assembly GCF_040938575.1. NCBI lineage: Eukaryota > Metazoa > Chordata > Amphibia > Caudata > Ambystomatidae > Ambystoma > Ambystoma mexicanum. Next base: position 558,432,607 of record NC_090930.1, read on the forward strand.
TGTGGCTGGGATAGGGTCAGGGACTTTTTCCCCCACACCACTGGCTGAGGAAAAACCACGACAATTCCACTGAGCCGGGAAGCACTTTCAATGTGGTATAGCCTGAAAGAGGAGCCACTCACTGACAGACAAGAATGCACAGTGGAGAACAGAAGCAGGCACCCAGCAGGAGAGTGAGAGAGTGGGTAGAGAAAAGATAGAAAGAAGTAAACAAGGTAGGAGGGAAGAGAAGCTAGACAGCAGAATGCTGAAACAGGACCAAAATTCTAAAAAAAAAGGGGCTAGAAGTCAGGTCCCAGACCATGGAAAGACACAGGAGAGGTCAGACCATGGGAGTGATAAAACCTGCTGAAATTGAGGGACAGCCAGCATTATGTAGAGTCTGGATCACTGGAAGCTATGGTTGCCAGGCACGGTAGAGTTGTCACGTGACCCGAAATTAGAAGGCCGCGTCATGACGTATGCCCCACGCGGCGCAGACACTGGAAACATCCGGCAAGGTAATGGAAGACACATGGAGCACCCCTCCGGTGATTCCTCTGGTGCCTACTGTGATGGCAGAGTGCGCGAGGATACGAGGAACCATGGCACCCACCTGTGCCACCCAGGTTACAGGTATCAAGTTCTTGCAGGTAAGTGGTGCGGGTTGCATGGGTGGCAGCAACCATAGTCCCTTCTCCCTTTCCATGGTGGCCATTAAAAAAATATGGAAAACTGTAAACAAAAAAAATGCCCAACATGGAAAGGAGAGAAGGTACAATGTGTAGTCCCTTCTTCCTTTCCATGATGGCCTGTCGCAGTGCGGGACCAAACAAGCTGGGGACAGAAGTATTCCAGCGTGTCTGCTCCCGAAATGGACCAAAAAGAAGGTAAGTATGGTTGGGAGGGTGGGAGGGAATTCTGTGGATGGGGTAGGGGGAGGGAAAGACTTACCTGATTCCTGGCGAGGGGAGATGGCAGCCGCCAGCCCTGAGGACTCTGAAGGTGTCAGGATTACCGTTTGATAATGCCCACGTACTGAGCCTCCCCATTGGCTGGGAGGCTGCAACACCCCCCTCACCGGGTACTAATGAAGAGCATGTATGTTTTTGACTTTCACACGTTCACACCAAGAGGGGCATCTTGGCACAATTGACAGATAGCAGAGGATTATTGTTACCCAACTTAATGGTATTTGTTTTATCAACCTCGGAAGGATGAAGGGCTGAGTGGACCTGGCGCAATTCGAAACTGTGACATGAGGTCAAACACAGGCCCCTGTAGTGGATGCATTAGTCTACTGAGCCACAAACCCGCCATAATTGTACCTGAAGTGAGCAAAAAAGAGCAAATGGATCTCATATCCACTGCCGATTCGTCACAGTAAAACCTATCCCTGGGTTTGCTGCCTCTCTCGATTTAGACGCAGAACAAAATTTAGAGACTGCCCTTCTTTTGTTCTGGAGTTGGCTGCCCAATATTTCCCCATGCATTTTGTTGGTTTATATGTGACTATAAGGTGTGCGTTTTAAGGTTATGGAAGATCATTTGCACTTGCTACTCTGCCAATCTCTTGATTGTATGTATGTCTTTACCCCACCAACTGCTCTCCAATTCTGTCCTTGTGTCCCTCCCAGACAGAAACCATTGATGGTAGTTTGAATGTATGCTTCTCGAAAGTAGGTTGAAATGGCTTCCCTGCAAACGTCAGATACATGCATAAAAGGTAAATCAAGGAAGCAGATAAAACACACAGCATGCCATCTTTGCAAAAAGAACATATTTTGCATGATAGACAAATGTTTTTCTCGTGCATCCCCCATGCGCACTGCTGGTATCTGATAGTCATCTAGGCCTGTGCCCTCCCTCGTCCTCTTTAACCATTCCCTCTGTCCTCTGTCTGCAGGTGCTCGTGTTCAGCAAGCTGCTAGCTGTGCGCATGCAGAGCACTGGTCACAGATCTTTATTTCTAAGAGTTGTCATCATAAAATAACCCAGTTCATCATCAACAGAAAACACAAAAGGCATCATATAAAACTGCACACAGCACTATTTTCATTGTTATATCTACTTTTAAATGGACCAAACCTAACAGCCTGGACATACCCAGGCACTAATGCTAAAATAATATAAAAACAAGAGTGTTTATATCTAAAATAAATGCGTGACCTACTTTTCATTAAAATAAAAAGTATTTGTCAGCAAATTCCAATGGCAGTCAGACAGTTGGCTCTTAGTGAAATGGCATATGCAGCAAACTGCAAATATGCTGGCACGCTATGCCTATCCGCTGCATACCGCTCCATGCATGCCACATGCCCCATGCCAGTCATGAGATGCTGGTTCATTCCTGGTTTTAACTTTGCATTCTGGAACTCGGAGCCCTGGGTTTATAATGAGGAAATCTATGACTACAAAACCAATAATGCAACGTTAAAACCAGAAATGAACTAGCAGCTTCTCAAATGGAATTGGGGAATGTTGGCATCCATGTAGCTAAGGTGACAAGATGAATAGTGCCATTCAAGTGGTACTTTTTTTCCCATACTTGTATATGAAGTGAGCAAAAAAGTGGACACTGGTAACATATCTACTGCCAATTATTCACAGTAACATTTATCGCCAGTTGTGCCCCCTCTGTGGATTTAGAAGCCGGGCAAAACAAGAGAAGAGTATTTGTTCTCAGTCCCACCAGTGAGGCGCGCTGGTTAGGGTTGACAACCCATTCCAGATAAACACCTGCAGGATGCCATTTTATCAAGGGATAATAGGGTGCTGTGCAGTTTGCTATCTCTGTGGGTATTAAAAGGAGCTTTTATAACGTCCATAGGCCTCTGATAGGAACGTGAATAGCCCATGACAGTAAACCATTTCCACACTATAATGCGCAGTTCCTACTTTGTCTGACATATGAGATGGCTAAATGTTGGATAATAGTTTGGGCTAGACCAAGACGAGTTTTCCTACATAAGCGAGCTCAAAGAAAAACATTTAGTTTGATCGTGTTCGAAAAACACCCCAGGTTGCAATCGATTATAACTGGCGCTCCGAGGCAGGCCAAGCAGGAAACTGAACTTCTACTGAAGAGCATGTACGTATTTGGACTTTTTTCTTTTAATTTTTTGATACGAATGAAGTGTACTAGCTTATAAATCTATGTAAAATGTGAGGTGAATTTACAGGTTATTTTTTACCTTTCAAATAGATGGCTAATTATTGTTTCAACTATATTTTTGGAGAACCATTGGTAAATGAACAGTGAAGTTCTGGAATATGCCGTACAACATGGTGAAACTTTATCATCAAGCTTCACACGACATTGTGAACAATGGTCTCCTCGGTTATTGAGAAAGGACAGAGTGTCAGAGGTGAGTACAGTTTCTACGTGTGCGTTGCACGTCCAGAGTGCTGGGAGAGCTGAGTGTGACACATCACGCCTTCCATTACCACGCCTTCTCAGGGACATGGATAGTGGGCCCACGGGAGCTACCTTAGTGTCTGCTGCTTCCTTGGGTGCAATTGCTGTCGTTGTTTTGCTCCTGGTCACCTTGAGACGGAATTGAAATCATATGAAGGCGGGATGGTATTGACAGCGCGTTGAAAGGCATCCAAACAAACGCGAGAAGATGCGCAAGAACGTGCCAGACACCCACAGTTTGCATGCAGTGTTCTGAAATTCACTGTACATTGGAATCAAGCAGTGTCGTTGTGCAAACATTTTGCAAACATGTCCAAACAATACAAGCAGATTGTACAAAAGAGGGGGGATACATGCTAATAAATATTTAACATAAACAGATGCCACATAATGCTACAGAATGACTTTGCTGATAGGCCAATAATGGTACTTTATTTTCAACAAGGACAGAGCTAAAGCAGTGTTTTTTAACCTTCAAGAGTAAAAACATTCTTAATATTAAAACTCAGTAGTGCATTTTCCAATGAACAGTGCATACATACACTTGAAATACCTTAGTCGGAGAGGACAACATATATGTTAACTATAGGGCTCATTATGAGAAGAGCACTCTTTTTTTAAAGCAGGTAATACTTCAGAAACCACCTGTTTGTACCAAACATACTCATCATGAATAGTTCAGCATTCATTACATGAAGTTTAGCTTTGAGACAAACCGGTGACAGAAGCAAAGTCACTGATAATGTATTAGTTCTTTAGTTAGGAGTGCAGATTTCCCAGACGGCCTTGCAAAGTGCAGTGGGTAAGAAGGATGCCTGATTGCCTCTTCACCAACTTCTCATGGCCCTGCGTTGCCACCCCATGGCAATTAACCCAGACAGTTAATTGACCAGGTAAGCACTGTTTGCAAATGCATTGTATGAGGAGCTTGTTTTTGCCCATAGTGTAGGGTAGGTGAATGTGGGAGTGGTGGGGGGTTGCAGGGGAGCCTCCTCCTCCAGGATGCAACCCCTTAAGGTGGTTCACAAAATATATTCTCCAGATGCTTGCTGAAATCAAGAGTATAAAAAGTAACTGACCTGGTTAAAGGAAACCAAATGGTGGGTGGTCGGTCTTGGTATTTGTTTCACAGAGGGAGAAAATAAGACTGAATCCCTAATCCCTGTTCCTAGACTCGAGTTACCAATATAAGGTGTGGATTTGATGGATCTAAACAGGAGTCTGGGGGAGAGGTACCCATTGCCAAAGGTCAACGAGATGTTGTATAACTATTTTGATTTCATTTATTTTATTGGTTATTTATAATGCACTTATACAGCCAAATGGTGTTTCAAGGCGCATCAAGACAAAAGGGGGACGGGGATCAGGGAAAAAGAACAAAATAAAACAATCCTACTAGTCCTTGACACATTTCAGAGCGTGCAAGTGCTGTAACAATCAATGCAGGGGCCAGGAGAGGAGAAGATTGCAGGTGGGGTGGCACAGGGGTAAAGAAACAACAGAAACTGCACAAACAATCCTAAACGGCCATTAGACAATTCGAGTAGTGCAAGTGATGTGGCATGAAATGCAGGGGACAGGCGGGAGAAGTGGTGGAGGGTAGTGCAGGTCAGTGAGGAACAGAGGTGAAGAAACAAAACACAACAGAACAATCCTACTAGGCCATGAGACAATTCGGGTCATGCAAAAGCTGTGACATGAAATGCAGGGGAGAGGGGGAGAATGGTAGGTGCAGGACGGGGAGAAAGGAGCAATGATAGGAGGGAGGGAGGAGAATAGGTCATTAAATGCAAGTGAGCAGGTTCAATACAGAACAAGGCTGGGAAATGAAGAGACAAGGGAGTGGGTAAACAGTTTGAGAAAGACTCATTCCTGGTGTAGTGGGCTGCAACAAGTATGCATTAACAGGTGAACCGCAGCGACATCAAGAAGGGAGCACAATTTGGTACGCCCTGCTCTTGTTGTGGGGGGCCGCATCAAGTATGCAGCAACAGGTAGGCAAACAGCATCAACAAAATGGCTGAGTATGTTTGAAAGCCCCACCTCATATTGCACAGATATTACAGCAAAACTCTGAACCATAGATAAAAACAGTGTGGTCTAGAAGTTCATAAAGGACCAAAGTATGTAGTTTACAAGTAACAAACACCAGTAGCATACATTGGCAGAACCAAAGTAGGCAGTGGCAGGAATTAGCATCAGAAGTAAAATATATTGATATTGAGCAGTTCGTTAGGCTGCAGGTAGCATAGGATAATAAAGTCATAGTTGGTAATGTGCAGATGTCATACACTAGTAGCAGAAGCTGTTAGAGTCACAGTAAGCATGTTGTAAAAGAGAACCAGTAGCAGCATTAGGCTGATGGGGTCAAAGGTGCATAGAGAGTAAATTGCGATGCCATGAACATTAGGAATAAAGCAGTTTTGAGAAAAAGATCAAGGGGGGACACGTGGAACAGGAAGAGGCCAGTCCGGCGTGTGATAGGGTGAACGCTGTGCAGGCAGAAGCCAAGAAGAAGATCAGAAGACACTGTAACAGTTTATTGAGATGCCACCCTCAACACGCGGAGTTCCGCCCCCACTCATGTGGTTATGCAACAAACTGTTCAACAGATTCTTTTCTTTAGCCCTAGCTCAGACACATATCATGCCCCTTGGATCCCTCTCACCTGAGCTAACAATGAGTCAAGAACCAGGCCAGTGTACGGGAAATATGTTGGTATTTATTTACATTAAAAGTAATAGAAATTAGCACGAAAATATCGAAAACACCACTTTATTCATGGCACAACACAATCAACTTCTCTCAGCATCAATACATCACAAAAGTGAGTTAAAAAGAACACAATCACAATTGAACACTTTCTGCTAATTTCACTTCACAAAATATTTACACTAATCAAAAATGTAATTTTGCCCAAACATTTGGTTTAAAACAAACACAGGGTGATGTATTGCTTTGTTTTTCAGATCCCCCACCCCTTGCTTTGGTCTATGTTGGGAAGTCAGACAGAAACATTGGAATGCTTTGGGGAATTTAGGATTTCAGACCCCCTAACTGAAAGGCCTGTTTTGGGGAAGCTGGATAAAAAGGTTGGACTGATTTAAGAACAGACACATTGGGAAGTGAGCTTAATTAATTTCAAATTTTAACAAAATTCACCCTGCAGTGAACTGACAAATGGGGAATTAATTAAATTAATATTTTTGTTTACACAGGCAAAGGATCTACCCAGTTTTTCCCTCTCCACCCACGAATAAGGGAAAGTATTCAAAGCAAGCAGACTACCCCCACCTTTTGGTTTTCCAGGGCTTAGTTCTAATTACATAGCAAGCCTCTGTTGAAGGTTGAGGAAAGCCAGTTGCATCTCAGGACACTCTGGTAAGATAGGGCAGGGTTCTGGTCACTCCACTCTCAAAGATGGCCTGGACGAGGAGACAAGGGCGACTGAACTCTGCTGTTTTCGCTTTCAGCTGGTTACCCTTCTTACATCTTCTGAACTTTCAAATTGAATGCTGCCAGCCCCGCTCCAACTCGCATAAGTCTGCAGCCCAGCCCCTACAGCAGTTTGAAGAGAGTGCAGGCCTCATTCACAGCTGATACACAGCTGATTCACAGCGAAGCCAGTCACGTGACACACGCTGGCTGCAGGCCACGCCCCCAGGAAGTGACTTTAAAAACATCTCCCAGCTGCCCTTGCGGCGTTAAGCCCGACGAGGAGACAAGGGTGACTGAACTCTGCTGTTTTCGCTGTCAGCTGGTTGCCTGGTAACTGAATAATCTATTGATCTGAGAGGAGCTGCACTACTATTCAGTCCTGCTTCTGTTTCTGTTGGGCTGCGTGCTCATAACCTGCATTTCTGCACTGTGGGGAGTGAAGGTGCTGTGTCTCAGTCTGACCCAGTCCTCTCCTAGCCCGCCGCCCCGCCTGCCTTCCCACTTCAACTGCGTGTAATGACTCTCTTAACCGAAGGCCCACAGACACGCAAGAAAACCTCTCAACATCAACGCCTCAATCCATGGTCAACGATGAAAGCACCCTCTGGATTCAAGGTAAGCAAAGCTGCTGGTTGCGCACTTCTTGCTGCATCGCCTTCACATGCTCAGGCTTCGTTGGCACCTTCAATGACTATTGCAACTTTGTCACTGCCTGGCCGCCCGTGCTTAGTCTCAGACCCCTCTAGTTTACCGCTTGCTGCATGGCCTGCGGTTCGAGCGGTCTCCACTCAGGCTTCATCTTTAACTGCCAACAATGAACAACCTCTTTGTGAGCCTGTCTTGACGGCTAACGCTTCTGTTCGTGGAGTAGCTGACGTAGGCAGCGAGTCTGCCTTCCTCTTGGCCGCCCCCCTTGACGACTGTGCGACAGGTTTACCAATTTACACAGGCGCTCATACGGCTACTCCCACAAACCACTCATGTATCTCTCCCAGTACTTCAGCAGCCCCAAAGTCCCCTGCTCGCAACCTCCATGCAAATCCTCTTGAATCAGCCCCAATCGCCTCCTCATTCCCTTGGCCAGCTGTGGCAACTGCTTCCTTGGTCAATTCAGAGACCTCGACTGAAAAAGGGCCCCTGCCCTTTTTAGTCAGTGACGAGGAACTCTTAAGGATCCTGATTTCTGATGGATCAAATCAGTTGTTTGCCCCTAACTTATGCAAGCATCAGCCTATGACAACACAGCTTCTTCTTTCAAATGCTGTCTCAAACTGTCCACCTTTTGACAGTAATACTCTTCGTCAAATGAAATCCACACCTGGTCTTCCTTCACAAACTGTACCTTTACCCTCGAGTACCTTTACTCATGTTCTTTCACAACAACTTCCAGCATTTACGGAAATGCTTTCTATACTTTCAAATCCTCCTTCAAATAATAATGTAACATCAAGCGAGAAAAATCCCACGAGGGTCTTCGAGGCTGCCTCAAGTCCACTGGCTTCAATTTTTTTCCCTAGCTCATTAAATAAATCCATCTTGAAGACGAAACAGGCCGCTAGCCTCACTGGACTGGCTGTGGATACCACTGAATTTGGCAATGACAGTGCATTGGCATGTCAAGCGCCTGAGGCTTCTGGACTCCCCATGTGGGGCTCCACCGATATGGCCACTGTCGATCCTCTGCTCTCACATGCTTCAACTCTTCCAAAGGCGCCTCCACCTCTCCAAACTCACCTAGACCGGAGCGCTATTGCCCGGGCTAGTCGACTGCAACGCATTGCAGAGTTAAAGCCAAAGTCAATCCTCAAACTCCATCTACGAGTGCTAAGCCCATGCTGAATGAAAGCACTCTGCATGTCTTATCTACTCAACCTCAAGAAGACACTCATTCTTCAAATCTTACTAGAAACCTCGCTCCTTCAAATCCACAATTCAATCTGGAGAAAATTATGCTCTTCGATGTCCCATGATTTCGTTTTGCCTCCTCTCAGTATCTCTGTTGAAGCCCTCTCTCAGATCCGCAATAATGTTCTAGCTGCCTCTGCTGTTGCACTTGCTTCATTTACCAAATTACTTGAATCTCTGATAGGGACAATAAGTGACCAAGGGGCTGCAATCTCAAACCTGACTACAAAAATCAACAAAATTGAGCACTTCACTGGCTTCTTGCAAGTCCAGATGGAGAAGGAAGTCGAAAAATCTTTGAGTTGGCAAGAAAGGCTGAGCGATTTGGCTACTCGCCACCATTGCCAATATGATACTCTAATCGAATCAGTGAAATGGTTGCGTAAAAACATCAAATCTTCCTCAATCAACCGACCAGACATGCGAGAAACCTCACTCAAAACCCTTCCCTCACATGGTCTGGCACCCTGTTGTGAGTGGCTACCCCTTTAAGGCAGCCCTCACCAGTAGGGGGACGTCACGGCAGGAAGTGACGAGAAGAAGTGAGGAGGGTGCCGGGAGAAGGGCACTTGCGTATTGTATATGAATAAAGAAGGTTGCACGTTATCCCGCTGGTATCAGTGTTTTCATTGGGGCCTCCCAGCCCCTAACATTTCGCGACGAGGAAGCTCCCCGCCAGCGGTCCTCCTTGTATACACGTCGGAGATCCCTCCGCGCGTGTTCCTTGCTCCTGCTCCGGTGATCCCACCAGCCGCGGATCCCCGCTCCTGCAACGCGCTGCGCACCTGGGCGAGCGCCACGCCTGACCCCTGCCTCCCTCTTATGAGCGATCCCGCTACGCGTTCCCTGGAGGGAGAACCAACCCAACACGGAGGTGCAACACATGCGATCCCGCCGTGTTATGATTGAGCTTGCTTACGGCAGCGCTAAGGCTGCCACGAGAGTCATGTGCAGCATATAAAGCACACAGAACAAGCGACTCTACTACCAGGGTCTGGCTGCTACATTAAAAAAAAAAATGTTTTCTCTACTACTACTCCTCACTCTGCTGCGTCACAGTACATGACAGGGGGGGGGGGCAAGATGAAGAAAAAAAAAAAAATAAGTAAGGAGTGAAGCAACGATGAAAAGGTGGTTCCCAGGCTACACAACCACGGCTGGTCGACACAAGAGCACCCCCCAGGGGAATTTGGCGCCAGGGATCTTCACAACACAGTCAATCTAGCCTACAGTAACAGAGTGTGGAGGTTCCGCCGCCGCAAGGTACAGCTACCGCCTCATCATGAGCACTACAGCGGATCAAGCTACATCCAGCTCACAACCACCTCCTGCAGCTACGAGATCCACCGCCACGGCGTGGCGCATGCCACCCCCGTTCTCCATGACACCTCAAGTTGATAAAGCAGCAAGGTGGGTGGAATGGTTGGAAGACTTCAATAACTTTATTGATGCTGCAGGGGAAGAAACCTCCCCAAACCTACGCAGTATGTTCATTAACACGGCGGGTACAGAGGCAAAGACGCTAAGTAAAACCATTCCACCAGCTGAAATCACTGACTTTGACAGCCTCATAGCAGCCCTAAACAAACGCCTCGTCATCGTCCCCAACAGAGATTATGAGCGATATGTCTTTAACCAATGTTCACAGCGCTGTGACGAGAAGGTGGATGAATTCCTCACGAGACTTCGCGTCAAAGGCGCACATTGTCAGTTGGATGTGTTTTCATTAGACGAAGCACTTCGACTCAGGGTGAATACGGGATGTGTGTCATCAACGCTACAGAAGCAGCTTCTGAAAAGACCTGTTAGCATTGAAGAAGTAAGTGAAATGGCACGCATACTTGAGAGAGTGGAAAAACAAGCCTCACACATGGCCAGCAACACCCCCACAAAACACGACAAGAGTGACATCATAGCGGCAGTCAATGCCGGCAACTTCAAAGGCTATGACAGAAATAGCAACCTAAGAAACACATCGACCCCACGTATGCAAAGACAATGTTACAGATGCAGGATGGCATTTCCGCATGCAGGGTCCTGCCCGGCTCTCTCACAAAAATGTGGCAACTGTGGCAGAGAGGGCCATTTTCTGTCTGTATGCAGGGAAGGAAAACCATTTCCCACACCACAAATGGGTATGGGCTCGCAGGTCAGACCGAATCAAAGAATATTTTCAGCTCAGTCTCACCAGTCACGATTCTATCAACAAGGTCCAAGGCGATATGTACGAGTGGTCGAGGAAGTATATCCTGATGAAGACAGCTAAGAATATGCGGCACAGGGACAAACCGTGCAAGGGGTGGATGAATATGACGGACCACCGCTAGGACGACGTGAGTCACTCAGTGAATCACAGAGAGACTATGACTACGATAACTCATATGACTTATATGCCCATGATGAGTTTGTCAATCTTATAATGGATGAACGGGAAGCCCAGGGGGTGCCCAGAATACCAATAGACATTTGTAACACACAATTCTGTTTTCTGATTGACTCAGGAGCGACAGTGAACGTCATGGGTGAAAAAGAATTTCAATCACTTCACAACAAACCGGGTCTGCACCCGTCAACCTCGAAAATATACCAGTGGGGAGGGGATGCTCCACTGCATTGCATAGGTTCCTTCAAAAATAAACTAACCTTCGCAGACAAGTCCACTAACACCGTCATTCACGTCATAAGAAGCCCCACCAAAGGGCGTTGCTTGCTGAGCTACAAGACGGCATCATGTTTGGGCCTGATCAACATACCAGTCCGAGAGGGAGACGTTGTTGGATCTTCACAGACAACTGTCAGCTAGCAAGGCCAAATATGCACTATAGTATCTCAGGACAACTCTGCTGTCACAAAAGAGGACATTATCAAAGAATTCCCGCAACTGTGCCATGGGAAAATTGAAAGACCCACCGATCAAACTACACATTAGCCCAGCCATTCAACCAGTCCCACAACACCCACGCAGAGTGGGGTTCCACCTACAGGAAGCGGTGTCAAAAGAGCTAGACCAACTGCTGCGTGATGACATAATTGAAAAGGCCACGGGACCAACACCATGGGTTTCACCGCTCGTAATCGTCCCGAAGGAGGGTGGTCGTCTGAGGCTGTGTGTAGACATGAGAGTAGCCAACAAGACCAGAATGTCATCGCTGTAATTGAGAGACCCCTTTACAGGACGTATGCCAACACTGCCATTCAGCGGACCCAAGATTGAGGACATGATAGTTCAGTTAAACAAATCCGTCCTTTTCTCTAAATTAGACCTAAATCAGGGGTACCATCAGTTAGTACTCCACCCTGAGTCACGACCCATCACCACATTTGCATCCCATGATGGACTGTTCCGTTACAAGCAACTTAATTTTGGAATCTCCTCTGCGGCTGAAATTTTCCACGAAACAATCCGACTGATCATACGCCCTGTAAAGGGGTCTCTCAATTACAGCGATGACATTCTGGTCTTCGGCAAGTCTCGCAGAGAACATGATGATGCTCTCCGAGAAGCATGCCAGGCAGTGCAAGATGCTGGACTGACCCTCAACATTGACAAATGTCGTTTCAGCAAGGCCAAACTCAAGTTCTTTGGCCACATTTTCTCAGCGGATGGAATGACCCCTGGCCCCGACAAAGTGGCGACCATTTTTCAGCTGGACAAACCTACCCAGGTGGCCAACATCAGATCATTTCTAGGGATGGCCGGGTATTGTGCTCGATACATCCCACATTTTGCCTCCATCACTGAGCCGCTCAGACGCCTCCTACAAAAGGATGTTGCGTTTGCGTGGTCTGAGGAATGCCAAATGGCGTTCAATACAATCAAACAGGCCTTGACAGAGGCGAGAAAGCTAGCATATTTCGACCCCATGTGGCACACAGAGATAGTGGTAGACGCCTGTCCGGTGGGCCTAGGTGCCATTCTGGCGCAAACCAGTGGGCAGGACACGCACCCAAGGCACATAGTGGCGTATGCCAGAAGAGCCCTAGCCCCACCAGAATCTGCATATTCCCAAGCAGAGAAGGAAAGCCTAGCGGCCGTATGGGCATGCAAACATTTCCACAATTTCATCATTGGGAAGAGGTTTACCTTAATCACAGATCATCAAGCCTTATTGTCCCTCTTTGGCAACCCATGTACGAAGATGCCCCCCAGGATTGAGAGGTGGGTTATCCGTCTGCAAGATTATGACTTTGACATCATTCACCGACCAGGAGGCGAGAACAACCCGGCGGACTACCTCTCCAGACATCCGGTTCAAAACCATGCACCACGGCAGGGTAACGTTGAATACATCAGCTATGTCACTGCCAATGCATTGCCACCCGCCATATCCATTGACACTATTGCTGTTGCGTCAGCCGCAGACCCATCAATGGCGCTAGCTATCAGATTGACAGCAAACAACAAATGGAAAGACTTCCACAGGGCAGTCCAAAAACAACCAGCCGCGATGAGATTGAGAGACTGGCGAGAGTGCACACGGAATTGGCAGTCCAGGATGAGTCCATCCTACTACGGGGTTGCAGGATAGTTATCCCCATTACTTTGCGCTCAGAGGTCATCAAGACGGCACACAAGGGACATCGTGGAACGGAGAACACACGAAAAAACAGTTAAGATGCAGTGTGTGGTTCCCCTTCATGGACGACATGGTCGACCGGTGGGTCAAGAACTGCGCAGCTTGTCAGTGCACAGCGAAACCTGAGCCCCCAGTACCGCTCAGAATAACCACAATTCCGGAACATCCATGGGAAAGAGTCGCGGTTGATTTCCACGGACCACAAGAGGAAGGCGACTACTTACTACTGTTCATTGATGAGTATTCCAGATTTCCCATTGTGAAACGGGTCAAGTCAACAGCGTTTGCCCATGTCGCCGCTGTAAAGACTGGTAGGGGGTGTCTGTACTTCCGCTCTCTATATGGTAGAGGAGAGGCACAGAGGACCCCAGCCAAGATTCTCTATTGGGTAGCAATGGACGAGCAATCAAGGCCTAGCTTCTCAGGAGGTGATGCAGGCTGGTTCTTAAGTACAGTGTAGTCCCCGAACCCCCACAAAGGAATGTCCACACACTGTATTACTGAAAACACAGTCTTTATATAATTAATATTCAAAGGTATGTACACGATCACAATAACGCACTTTGTACTCGGAAGTCAATAATGATAAATATATACAATTCTAAAGTGGTACCACCAATGTTATCGAGTCTCATTAAAGTGCATCAACTGTACGGTTAAAATGTCACACAGATCAATAACCAGTAAGCCAGCAATAGAGATAGGAAGGAACACAAGATGGTTGAAACAATAGGCAGAATGCTGACCCCTACCACTAGGCACAGTTCTGTGTGGAGATCCCTCCTCCTGGGCAACCTGTAAATAAAGATATATAGCACAAGCCCAGTCCATATATTGTTCGATAGTCTTACTTCCTCCTATTAAGGTTTTACCCCCCCCAATGTACCTGCTGGAGTAGAGTTCTCCGACGATGCGTCGACCGATCCTTCTTGAGTGACTCCCTTTAAGGCAGGGGCCATAGATCGTCGAGAGGTGTTGAGGAACTCGCGTTCGGTGTCGGGGAATCGACGGCCCTTCTTAAGTGCCCTCCCTTTAAGGCAGGAGTCACGGGTCGTCGAACGTCCGACAGAGAACAGGTTGAACTACGGCAGTGAAGTGGCAGGTTCGTTCCTAGTGGTGCTCGTCGACGACAGAGCATTGGCGTCATGCAAGGAAGAGGTGTGCGGGGCACCTCAGTGACGATAATTCTGGACCGCAAAGAGAAGATGAAGAGCTGTGGCCCAGCAAGGGCATCGAGTCGTCGGCGTCTCTGTGGTCTTTAGGTGGCGGGAAACCCACCGGCGGATGCTCCTCAGTGCGTCGACGGTCAGGCCTTCTCCAGCAGGAGACAAGCGGGTGACGATGCAGACGAGAGCGTCCGATGATCAATTGAAGTTCGTAGGCAAACGGGAGCATGGCGGCTCCGTTCGGCGACGGCAGTTGTCGACAGTGGCGGAGAACAGTCCGAGTGCTTCTCTTTGAGATTCCGCGGCAGTCCCCATCTCGGGTCGGCAGCCTGTCGAAGGTCTGTCTACCAGGGAGCTTTGGCAAAGATCAGCAGTGCACGATGGTCCCTCGTAGCTCGGGAAGAGGGCGCCTTACCAGGTCCTCTCTGGGTCAGTCCTTGGAGGCACAGCAGCTTTCAGATTGTGAAGGAGAGCAACAGCAATTCTTCTCATTCAGCAGGGCTTCAAGGCCAAGCTTCAGTTACTCCAGTTACTCGTCGTAGTGGACTTCAGCTTCTGAACACGATTCCTAGCAGTGAGAGGTCCCCAGATATACTGTTGATCTCCCATTCATTCCGCTGGGTCACACTCAAGCATCCAATCACGACTAAGGGCATTCATGCAGGCAGGCAACCAATCAGGCACACGAGGTATTCAGGCCATTCACTTCTCTCCAGACACTCACAACAAGTTATGTGTATTGGGACACATACCGAGCCATTCAACACTCCAAGCTGCATTCATACCGGTTTCGGGCAGGGCTGTCTCAGTCATTGTGTCAACCACCAGATACTAGACATCCACAACACAGAATGCATATTCGTCACACACTCTATTCACCCATGTCCCACCCACAGGAGGTACCCACAACATACATCACCGGGAAGGCTCCAGCTAGTTTAGCCGGGCCTTCACAACAACACCATACATGGCATTTCCACCCAACAACCAGTCAGGGGGAAGGGACAGAGTCAGGGCTTCCCAGGACTTTGGGAAAACAAGGTAATGGGTAATAGAAAGCAAGAGGCCACTGGGGCCATCTTGTTTTCCATCAGGAATCAACTGATCCCAATGGCAGGGCCGGGGTATCCCAAAATGGAGGATATTCCGCGCACCTGTCAAATTCAGCATGGAGCTGCCACCAGCCCATACCCTGCTCTGCGGGCCACCCCCAAGTGCCCTAAAACATACACTAGGGGCACAGGGTTGTACCCCCACCCATGGGTGCCATAAGGGTATCCCACGGGTCTGTTCACCAAACCAAAAGAGAGAGAGCTGCACCGCCAGGAGTCTCACATAAACTCCTGCGCAGAAACACGACAGAACACACGATAAAAAGCAGTAAAGGACAAGGATACGGAGGCCCTGTCCCTCCGATGCATTTCCAGCATCACAGTGGCCCCCCCCAGACTGAGGTGGAGGGTGCCTAATCTCCCACTGGATAGACAACCTCATCCAGATGGTCAACATGCCTTCTGGAAAGGCCATCTGCATTATCGTGACTCTTCCCTGGTCTGTGCTATATGGTGAAGTCTAGCCCTTGCAGGCTAATGGACCACCTGAGCAGTTTTGGGTTCTCAATCTTCATCTGCATAAGCCACTTCAGGGGCTTATGATCTGTTTGGACCTTGAAGGTAGACCCGGTAAGGTAGGGCCTAAAACGCCTAAGGCTCCAAACTATACTAAAACACTCCTTTTCAACAGTAGCCCACCAAAGTTCTCTACCCTTGAGTTGTCTACTGATGAATATGATAGGATGTTCTCTCCCTTTGTCATCTAACTGGGACAAGACAGCTCCAATTCCGGTGTCGCAGGCATCCGTCTGGACGATAAAGGGTCGGCTGTAGTCAGGCGCACAAAAAACGGGTGCCCGAAACAGACTTTCCTTCAAGCCATTAAAGGCCCTCTGACAGTCTTCAGTCCAATTAACCTTCCTAGGCTGCTTGGGTGAAGTCAGAGCTGTCAGTGGTGCAGCTATTGTTGAAACTCCTCGGTAGTCCACACAGAACCTCCAATCCTTGGTACCTGCCTGGGAACTTGCCTTGGGGACAAGGACCACGGGACTGGACCAGGGACTGGTTGAGGGTTCAATAACACCCAGATCCAACATCTTGGCGACCTCAGCCTGGATGTGGTTCTTAACCGTATCTGACATTCGGTAGCTCCTGCTTTGACAGGCACGCTGTCACCAGTGTCAATCTCGTGCTTACACCACGGTGTAAGGCCTGGCGTCAGCGAAAACAGAGAGGCATATCTTGATCCCAAATACATCGATGCTCACGATGAAGCATGGGTCCACCTCGGACCACAAGGTCAACGACAGGTCAACCTCGAGGAAGACGCTGGAGGCGGCTCACGTCCAGAGCCGCGAGGAAGACCCCAGAGGAGCATCAGGAGGCCTCCCAGGTTAGTGGAGGAGTGTTAAATTCGTTGTTAGTGGGACAGTTTCAAAGTTACTTATTAGGACATTCGTCCAGGGGTGTTGTTGTGAGTGGCTACCCCTTTCAGGGAGCCCTCACCAGTAGGGGGACGTCAAGGCAGGAAGTGACGAAAAGAAGTGAGGAGGGTGCCAGGAGAAGGGCACTTGCGTATTGTATATGAATAAAGAAGGTTGCTCGTTATCCCGCTGGTGTCCGTGTTTTCATTGGGGCCTCCCAGCCCCTAACACACCCCCCGAACTGTTTGTTAAAGAGGTTGTCTTAATCCCGCCTATGGCGAGCTCCGCATCTGCTGACTCCGAAAGTACTCAAAGCAAATTGAATGTAGAGACTCCTTTGAAGCAAGACAGCAGTTCACAGCCGAACGACCCTCTTGCACAAAACAAAGCAGTCGCCCATGATCTCGTGCCATCCAACACCTTTAACATCTTTAAAGGTCCTGCCAAAACTATAACAACTAGCTTACAAATCAACCTGCAAAGTGCATCTGCTAAACCTGCAAAAGATCCAAAGAAAAAAACTGTCAGAAAAAAGCTCAGCAAAATGTGAAAAAATTCATAAGAAACATCACGACTCCAAAGAAAACAATTTTATTTGATCAGAAATCCAATTCTACGCAGCAAGTTCCCACAGCTCCAATTTGTTCCGCATGAGTCTCAGGTATTACCTCACAACCTTCTAAGAACACAGCTAAACGTCGGCGAGTGGCCTCCAATGACATCTCTATCTCTAGTGCTACCTCAGATTCATCTATTGACCTATGCAACTTATCGACATATTCGGTTGACACTGATGGCACATCTGATGGTTGCACCGATGCAAATGAGGCTGCCATGCTCGAGCAATCTGAGGAGAGAAGTTCCTCTGCAAATGCTGCCGTACGGAAGCCACAATCTGGAGCACATGGAAAACAACCTCAAACCATTACTATAACGGTCAAACTGCCATTGTTAAGCTCAAGACTAAATCCTAAACAAACTATGAACCAGCACCAGCGGAATTCTAGCTCGTACATAGCTTCTGGTCCAGGTGGGACCTCTAAACTAGAAAAAACATCTTGTCTGTGGAAACTTCGGCTTCAAAATATTCATTCAGACGGAAATTAGGTCAATTTAAATCGAGCAAATATATTAAAACTATTTGCTTGCATCCCTCAATTACGATCCATCTCTTCTGATGATATTACAATTGTCGAATACATAACCGAACTGTCTACTGATCAAGTATTATTGCACATCTCTTCTGCTGCAGTAATAAATCTGTTGCTACAGGGGAATGAACATCTCTTGCTCTATGGCTTTGATCTCACCGTCGAACCAACTACTACGAGATCACCCAAAAACGTTAAAAAAAATGACGAAAGAGACGAGTTTCGCAGGGTCGATCAGCGACTCGCTCTGCAACAATCCTTAACCCCCTCTCAAGCAAACTATCAAGACATGACACATCAGGCTTCTGAAAGTCGATCTACCAGTGCGAAAAGAGTACCCAAGGGACCTCGTAAGTAACAATGAGATAATACCCCTCAACATGAGCTAACACTACTCTCATGGAATACCGGAGGATTTACCCATCTCTTTAATACCTTCTCTGAACCCTTGGATGACGTCTTTGCCATTTGCTTGCAGGAAACATGGCTTCGGGATTCTCTGACCTGTGATGGTTTTACCACTCTTATCAATCCCGCCAGAAAAAATAGCAAGGGTCGTCCCTATGCCGGATTGATAACTTTATTGAAAATTCAGAATTGGTGGACACTAGTGGCCTCTGTCAACCCAAATACGTTTGTTCAAAGCACTCTGGTTCGACTATCTTTGTCTAACAATATGTCTAACCTGTTAATAATTAACGGATATTGGAATCCTGCGATGATTTCGCCAACATCCTTCATTGAAACTGTGTCAACTCTAATCGACGATACTTACCTTGCCTTTAACAACGTCTCTGTGATTGTATGCGGGGACCTCAATTGTAGCTGGTTCAAATACGATCCTATCACGAAGATAAATACTCGGCTTCCAGATAATGAAGTCATTCTAGAAGGTCAAACCTGATCGCACGCTCTCTCTTTAAGCCATTGTCAAATGCTGAATGGATCCATCAATGGTGACCAACCATCCAAACCAACTTGGCACAGCCTGGCAAGGAATAACACTCTTGATTACATCTGGGCCTCGTTGAATTTATTTGATAAAGTAACATCTCTCAACGTGAAACCGATGATACATAGTGATCACAATCTGATAAGGCTAGTATGGAAAGAAGACAGCTGCAGTGCGCCAGACAAACATCCCTTTCAACTGTCAACGAATGCCGCTGGCAACAGGCTTGTCACAAATGGTCGCTTAATTACATCCTTAAGCCACAGTCTAAAAGCGCTGCAAACTGTTGGATATAAGCCCTTATTAGCGCACTTCACTATGAAAATCTCAATTTCAAGAACTCTTGGATCCATTCCGAAACACTTATATTCTACAACAATAGCTTTAGCAAAAAAAAAAAAACCTAAGGAAAGATCTTCGGTTGATCAAGAAAGAGTCTTGCAATTCGTGCGACAAAATAAGGAAAGTCAAAGAACGTTGCCAGATTTATCGGAATTGGCTAAGATATCATTCATTAACAATTGACCAAAGCCGAGCAGAAACTATGCTAAAGCATCTTGTGACTAAGAACACTCGTGAAATCTGGTCAATTCTTTACCATGGTTGCTCTAAATCTACAGTACTTTACGTTAATCTATGAAAAGCCAGCAATTGAGGAATCTACACCAACCAAATCTACAATCACTGCTTGGGAGATAACACCATCATGCACAGAGCTTGAACTTTCGATCTCCAAGCTAAAGAATTCGAGAGCTGCTGGCCCTGACCAAATCTCCAACCTTATGCTTAAAAAGCATAAAGCTGGGTGGGCCACCAGGGGGCGCACGGATGGGATTACTCTCTGTGTAGGCTCCGCACAAGGGTCCCGAAAAGTGGATTGAGCCCCCACCATGAGACCCCCCCCCGGGTACAATTTCAACGGAAATAAGCGTCGGAAGTGTTCAGGACATACTGGGAGAAAACCCGGACTGAAATGGAGCTTTTTTCGTGGAGAAACCCCCTTTGCAAGATTGGGCCCGTAAAGGCAGAGCAGGCCTGCGAGATGGTGCCGCGCCCTCCAGTGATCACAGAGTCGTGATACGCGCGGAACCAGGGGAAATTCAGCGACGCACACCACTGCCAGGGCCCACCGACAAGTACAAGCACACAGGTACGCACTCCCCCACCTCTGTGAGCCGGGGACCCGGAGGGGGCTCGATTGGGCACCGGGTGCACCCCTGGGAGGACTGCAGTAGAGCGGGCCCAGTTTACACGGTCTCCGCTGTCGCTTCATGTACGAGCGCGCGCCCCGGTCACTTAAGAAGAAGACGACCGGCTCCATCCGCTCGAGTTGTCCCGGCTTTTCACGTGTGGACTCTCCTCCCGCATCACGAACAGGGAAGGTGGCGGGCCCTCTCCCGAGTCGCAACTTGGCTGGGGGGCTGCACGGAGCACCTGGACCCCGGAGAGAATGAGCTAGCCAATGCGCCTCGGATCCTATTAAGGGCGCTAGAAGATCTTAACCAGGCCACAAAAGTTTGAGGGTTGGGCCCCTGTCTGTGTACCCTCCTCGGAACCCACGCATACTCCTGAACTTACCAGACCCAGGAACAGTACCCCGGCACCCTGTCTGGGGTGGGCTGTGCAGACAAAATACAACAGCACAAGGTAGAGAAAAAGTAAATCAGTAAATCAGCAGCAACCAAAAATTATCACAAAATACAACTTTTATTAATAATTGTTAAAAAACATCATAAAAAACATACAGATGTTAAAACCTAGTAAAAATAAAAATAAAGTGCAAGTGACACAATAATCACAATCAAATTGTAACAATTCCTCTTTGGTCATTCAGTGGACTAGGTACACAACTCCTATTAACACATTAATGTAGTATATACAGGAGGAAGAAATATTGGTCAATGACGACCTAAATACATAAACCAGTATATCTAATTCCTGGTAGTATGCCTCGACATGTTTCAGTTCCTGTGATTTCTTGAGAACTTTCTTCAGGAGGAAGTATTTGATCCGTCACTTTCTTATTAGCATTCACTGCCGCACTTCAAAATTCTAAAAGTGCTTAACCAAAAGGAAGTTGCTGCTGGAAAACATTTAAAATACTCTGTAAATCTATCAATTAACTACAGGACAGAAACAGAATACATCTGCATAGGCAGGGTCATCAGAGAAACAAATGCATCTAATACCTAGCCTTTAGGTTTTTGGAGTAGTACAGGGGAAGGCTGGACAAAGTTCCGTCTTCAAGCACAAAGTGCACCCATTGCAGATACAAATTCTGTGGAGATACATACACATCATATCAGGACCTACTCATTAGAAACTACACAAGCTGACTGTCAATTTTGAGTCCGCGTTCACATCTGTTCTCAAACAAGTTAAAAAAATGATGAAGAGAAACAAAACAGCAAACAAATCCCCCCCACAAATATTGCCTCAGATTAATTGTAACTCGTAGGAGAAACAGACCCCTAAATACCCTGATGACTCGGGTACTCGGTGAAAAAACATAACAGGATGAGGAGACTTAAAATGTCTCTTACCTCGAGGTGAAAGACAGGGGTGCCAGAAGAAATATAGATCTG
The DNA here is from genome assembly GCF_040938575.1 of Ambystoma mexicanum. Classification (NCBI taxonomy): domain Eukaryota; kingdom Metazoa; phylum Chordata; class Amphibia; order Caudata; family Ambystomatidae; genus Ambystoma; species Ambystoma mexicanum. The sequence continues at coordinate 558,454,254 of NC_090930.1, forward strand.
GTCTTGGCGAAAAATGCAGACAGAACGTGATCCTTTTCACTATTCTCCATACAATTTAGAGAGAATCAAAGTGGGAGATGACTTCCACTACGGTGAAAAGGCGGTGGAGAAGGGAGAGTTTAAGAGAGTACACAAGCGCACTAAATGTACACAAACAAAATAAGGACATACTCAGGCTGACAGGTTGCCAAATGGCAACAACAGGCTAACAGCCCTAAAGTAACTAATAAAGAACTGAAACGAAAAACTCTATAGTGAGGTGTAACGCGTGTTGGTGCTTACCTATGCTCGCGTTAGTCAAGTACGTGTCTAGCGCGTCCCGTGGTCTGCAGGGATAGTGCTCCAACAGATTTAATATTTGGAGGGAGAGAATGGGCGGCTCCTCAAGCCCGTAGCCAACAAAATGTGGCGCCAAAAGGAACGCGTCTGCAATTAAAGTAATTAAGCCCAGCGGCGCACGGGAGGAGCAGAGCAGCATGATTCGCCGTAGTGGAATAGACCCCTTCGGGGAAGGGCGAGTGCTTTGTTAGTGTCTATAAGTGGGTTAGGTCTGCTGTTAGGAAACCTTTAGCCATAGAGTAATGGTCCCCACAGGAGATCAACGAGTCCTTTATTAGTATTCATGAAACTGGCCAGGTCAATTACAGATGCGCTCAGGCCCCTAGAGGAGAGGCAGCATATTACACAGTAAACAGTGGAAAACCTACTATTAGCAGGATACAATCTAAGGTTATTTAATTTTATAACACTCAATTGTATCATTAAGCCCATAGAGATCACTACGGGTTTGTAAAAGTTTAGAATTTTGAACTGATAAAGTATCAGCTCTAACCACCAACAATACTGTCCAAGTGAAACTTTCAAAATTGTGGGCTTTATCAATGAAGTGTTTTACCATGGGTGCCTGGAGAGTTTTATTCTTAATGCAACCTTTATGTTCATTAATTCGAACTTTGATTTTACGATTGGTCTTGCCAATATAATGGAGACCACAAGGGCATGTAACCATGTATACTACATGATCCGTGTTGCAATTAGAAAAAGATTTCTGGGTCCAGATTAAATCACGGCCTATGTTGACTCCATGAGATTTAGATGTAGTTTTACATGCCACACATTGTCCACAAGGATAGTGACCTGTGATGGGAGGAAGGCCCCATTGACTAGTAATGCTGGTTTTAGGTACAGAAGGGTTCCTAAATCTACTTTGGCTGACTCGATTGCCTATAGAGGTGGATTTGGTATATGCAAAAAGGAGGATATCTGGATCAGATTTAGTAGTTTTAAGCACCTTCCACTGTTTAGAGATAATTTTGCGAATGGCTAAACTGTGATTAGTGAAAGTGTTTACACACACTATTCTATCTCCCAGATTCTTTTTGGGTTTATCCTCCAATAAAGCTGATCTGTTGTTATTAAACAACGGGTAACCTCTGTTCAAGAGTTTGGCTTTAAGATGTTGAGCTTCTTGTTCATAGGACTCTCTGCTAGAACTGTTACGTTTTAACCTGAGAAATTGCCCAAAGGGTAAATTATCTCTCAGATGTTTGATATGATGTGACTTATAGTGTAGAAGCAAGTTTTTCTCGGTCTGTTTATGAAAGGGCCTAACTCTAATTTTGCCATTTTCATGGTATAGGGTTAAGTCGAGAAAGTTAATTGCCTCTTGTGCAATAGTCAAAGTAAATTGAAGGTGTCTGTTGAGACTGTTCAGCCAGTTCAAAAAAACAAGAGCCGTTTCGCGTGTGCTTTCCCATATCACGAGCACATCGTCGATGTAGCGTGACCAGGCTTTGATGTTATTACTAAAAGGATTAACCGAAAAAACAAACTGTTTCTCAAAAAATTCAACATATAGGTTTGCCAGGCAGGGGGCCATAGTGGTACCCTCTATCTGTTGGTAAAACATGCCTGCAAACTCAAAAACGTTTTTAGTGAGAGCTAAAGAGATACACCACATTATGAAAGACGTGGGCACTGGGTCAGCATCTAGTCGAGTCAAAAGGAGTTCTTCAATTTTCTCCAAAGTCTCTTGTTGTGGAATATTAGTGTATAGAGACACTATATCCAGAGTCAGCATCAATTGAGTTTCTTGGTTAAAGTCCATGTCTTCACATTTGTTGATAACATCTTTAGTGTCTTTTAAATAGGATTTCATCATTTAAGGTAGTGATCGGCAAAGATGGAGAGGGGTTCGAGAATTGAATTTATACCCGCCACGATCGGACTACCCGGGGGATTCACAAGAGTTTTATGGATCTTAGGGAGGCAATAAAAACAGGGGGTACTAGGATTTTAATTGATCAAAAAGGCACTTTCTTGGGAGCTAATCCATTCTCTTTCTTTAGCTTTCGAGACTTTTAGTTCAATGAGGGAGGCAAGTTCTCGGGTAGGGTCCCCACTGAGTTTTTTATAGTAAGTCTCATTCAAAAGTTGTCGATTACATTTGTTGACGTAATCTATCCGATTCAAAACTACTATTCCTCCTCCCTTATCAGCTTTCTTAATTATAATGGAATCATTAGTGGGCAGATTATCCAAGGCTATAGACTCCTGTTGAGAAAGATTTTGGAATGCTCTGGTATTGGTATATTCGAGTTTGGCAACCTCCGCCAAAACTCGCTTTTCAAACACCAAGGATTCTGGGGAGAAAGAATGGGCCGGGGGATAGAAGGCCGAAGGTGGACGGAGGCCGGTATGGTTCGTTATGCTATTCGAAGCAACTACATTAGATGGATTAGCAAAGAATTCCTTAATGTGAATTTTGCGCATTAACTTGTGAAAATCAGTACGAAACTCGAATGAATTATACGTCTTGGTAATTACAAAAACCAGGCCTTTTTCTAAGACGGATCGTTCTTTATTAGTTAGAACATAGTTTGACAAATTAACTAGAAGCGATTCCCGCTCCGTGTTTGTTTGTGGTTGTCGTTCCAGGTGCCCCTGGAGCGGCCTTGGTATAAAAAAGGCCTCTGGGAGTTGTTCCGGTTTCCTCGTGCTGGTCTAAAGTTAGCATTGCCTCTGCCTCTTTTGGGTGGTCCATTGGAGCTTCCTATAGTGAGATCGTCTGGGTCATTAGTGCTGCTATCATTGCTGCTACTATAAGATGTGGCACGAAACCGGACTCTTCTAGATCGGTTGTTCTGACTAGGATGTTGAGGGGCCGAAGTTTGGTACCCTTCTTTGGTGTATGGAAAAGCTCTCTCATGAGAAAATCTCGCTAGATCTTTCTTAAGTCTGGAGATACGGTCTAGAGTATTCGTTTCTTTGAAATCTTTCATCTCTTTCTCGATCTCTTCTATTCTTTTTTTGTATACGTCAAGGGAAGTCCATTTTTTGATATCTTCTTCAATTTTTTTAAGGTCAATTTCTATTTTCGCGGCAGTCTCTTTAGCGGTATCAATGATAAGAACATACTGGGAGAAAACCCGGACTGAAATGGAGCTTTTTTCGTGGAGAAACCCCCTTTGCAAAATTTGGCCCACAAAGGCAGAGCAGGCCTGGAGATCCCGCCGCGCCCTCCAGTGATCGCAGAGTCGTGATACGTGCGGAACCAGGGGAAATTCAGCGACGCACACCGCTGCCAGGGCCCACTGACAAGCACAAGCACACAGGTACCCACTCCCCCACCTCTGTGAGCCGTGGACCCGTAGGGGGTCCGATTGGGCACCGGGTGTGCCCGTGGGAGGACTGCTGTAGAGCGGGCCCAGTTTACCCGGTCTCTGCTGTCGCTTCATGTACGAGCGCGTGCCCCGGTCACTTTAGAAGAAGACGACCGGCTCCATCTGCTCGAGTTGTCCCGGCTTTTCACGTGTGGACTCTCCTCCTGCATCACGAACAGGGAAGGTGGCGGGCCCTCTCCCAAGTCGCAACTTGGCTGGGGGGCTGCACGGAGCACTTGGACCCCAGAGAGAATGAGCTAGCCACTGCGCTTCGGATCCTATTAAGGGCGCTAGAAGATCTTAACCAGGCCACAAAGGTTTGAGGGTTGGGCCCCTGTCTGTGTGCCCTCCTCGGAACCCACGCATACTCCTGAACTTACCAGACCCAGGAACAGTACCCCGGCACCCTGTCTGGGGTGGGCTGTGCAGGCCTCAAACTGATATCTCTCTTCCTTGGGAACTGTCCCAGAGCCTCGTGATGTCCTTCACCATGGGAAGCTCCCCAGTTGGATAAAGGAGGAAGTTAATTACATAATAGAGGCTATCTGAAATCAGAACTTTTAATAACATCCCCCTGCCATGCTTCGCCACTGAGGTCCCGCCACCCATGGACCTTAAGGGCAAATTGGCGAAATATAGGTTTATACCAACCCACGAATCCCTGAGGCCACCCACCGAGTCCAAGATGTCGACTGCAGGATCTGACGCCGCTGCCACCAAGGGGGATGTTGCTGACCTGCTTACCGAGATGAGAAGCACGAGAGCAGATATAGGCAGCAAAATCGATAAAATCACACAAAGAATGGACAAAATGGACGACAGGCTGGAGCAAGTCGAACACAACCAAACCTCTCTGAACACGTTGGAGGCACAAATTGACCACCGCATTGCAGAAATAGAACACAGGGAAGAGGAAATACGCCTAAAGGTTGATGATCTCGAAAACAGGGAGCGCCGTAACAACATTAGTGTGTTCGGCGTGCCCGAAATGGAAGGCGAAACCAGCCTTGACCTAAAACAGACCCTACACACCATTCTGAAGCTCCTATTTAGGGATGAATTAGTGGATGAACCCAAAATTGACCGCATCCATAGGGCTGGAGGCAGACCAGGAGGCCCGAGATCAGTACTGGCTCGTTTTCACAATTACGCGGACAGAGCTAGGATCCTAGAAAAGGCCAGACACGCACCACAACTTTCACTGGGCAAAGCGAACATCTCAATCTACCAAGACTTATCATCGCTCATGTTTGCAATGAGGAAGAAATGCTCCCCAATTACAAGGATGCTGAAGGACAAAGGTATCAGGTACCGGTGGGGTCATCCGTTCTCACTCACCTTTGATTGGGAGGCCTCGACAATGAAACTTGTTTCGGAAAAGGACATTGCGGACTGTATAGCGGACCTTTTGGGTCCCCAGGGAGAAGGATCCTCCCTTGCTGAATCGAAAGGAGGTGAGGGTGAGTGGCGCACTAAGGGCCCGCTGCGCAGGAGGATCCAGGGATCCAGAAAATTCCGGAGAATGAACAATTCACAAGACATGGAACATTAACCCGGATTCCAGGCTGTCACGTTAAGCCGCACATGGCAAAGGAACAATGGGGTGAGTGGTATGAATGAAGCTGAGCGCTCGGGCGCCACCCGCGAGACAGTGGAGGGTTTTCGGTATGGAACAAAGAAGAGCTCCAACCACAGATATATTTATCAACACTCTCCTAATGTTGGAGTGTCTTAATCATACTATTTTAAGGAAACTTGGGCACAGAGCTTCAAAACATAAGCTCAATAACCTTAAAATATCTTGTTAAATCATCAAACCAAAACAAAGCTGAGAGACTAGGAAATAACTTCTGCTCAGTAGTACTTAAATACAATTTATTGGTTTTTTTCAAATTCACCAACAGCGAAATAAATATACACTCCAAAACTGTCTCATTCCTAAACAGAGAAATAAGGCATAAATACAACACTATTAATTGTTCGCACAGTAGGTGGGGTTAGTATCATCTAATAGTGCAGTAAAGAAAAGGAAATAGTAGACTGATGCATACTGAACAAAAAACAGATACGGTTTTGCTTTTTGATATATTTCAAAAAATGGTTTCGTCATTCTTTGATACAATTGCAATAAGTGTACTGACCAATTCCTTGGTCCCCATGTTTGAACAGAGGCTAGTCAATAAGTCTAACCTAAAGATGGGTAACCCACAAGTGTAAAGAAATAAATTCAAACAGAGCAGTACCCAATCGTATGATAAAAACAATTGCTTGTGATTCATACACAGTCAACCAGGGAGATAGGAAAAGGAACACCGATTGCATCATCCCTCAATGCAGCCAGGTGCTAAAATTACCCCACTGCATTCAAGAAGGTGCAAATGGTCAAATCAAGGTATACAAATCAATTCAAAAGTCAGAGGACCAAAACCATCGGTCTACGCCAGGGGGAGGGGCCCCCTATCAGGTTGTACAGGTCAACGGTGCACAGATTGTGCTTGGCCTTGGGGCGTTTCGGCTGAGGAATGGAACGCCTTCGTCTAGGCAGGTTTGGAGATCTCTGTGGGTGTGTTCACCGGACTTCGCCGCAGCGGGGAAAGTTCCAGTTTTATTCTAAGAAGCTGTCAATGCCATGTAGGTGTAGTTCCACTTTTAAATGCATCTACACGTGAAAGTTCAAGCGTCCTACTGTAATCAGGACAAGTAACACAGAACGTAAAATTCTTAAGTGCCAATTTAAGTGGCGCAGGCCCTGGTGCAGTAGCAGGGTCTGGATGGACTGGTGTGCTGACGGATGGAACAGGCTGGAGAAGCTCTCTACAGCCCAAAAGTTGGCACAGTCCTCCACATGTGAGAGACCCAAGTATCTTGCCGAAGCTAAACAGCTCAGAGAGGAGCTGAAATATTTATCGTGGGCAAAACAGCTCAAACGCTACAATACCTCAAACAAAAATATTATGAAAAAGGCGACAAGGCAGATGCCCTCCTGGCGGCTCGTCTCCGTACACAGAAGGCAGAGAGATGGGTCGATCTGATCGAGAGGACTGACGGCACCCTCACAGAAACAATAGTAACATCCCGAAGACTTATATACATGTGACCCCTCACTCCCCCCGATAGTATTGACACATACCTCAAAGAAGTGCAGATCCCCACGCTCACATCCGTGGAGGCCGAATCCTTAGACACACCAGTCACAGAAGAGGAAGTCACGGAAGCCAGAAAACACCTGAAGACGGGAAAGGCCCCTGGGGATGATGGTTTCACACCTGGTTTTTATAAGACATTCTCCGCATTCATTGCCCCCTTCCTTGCATCCTTGTTCAATCACATCTTTGACACAGGCCAAGCCCCTCCATCCTTCTCTCAGGCCCTGCTCGCTGTCATTCCAAAGGAGGGTAGAGACCCCAAATATTGTAGCTCCTATCGCCCCGTCTCTCTTCTCAACATTGATGCAAAGGTATATGCTAGAGTCATTGCGGCCCGGCTTGAACTGCACTTACCTCGGCTAATACACTCCGATCAAGTTGGCTTAATTATTGGGAGACAGGGTGCGAATACCATGAGGAAAACACTTCACTTAATTAATGAAGCACAGGGAATGGGAGGGGATCCATCTCTTCTGTCATTGGATGTCGAGAAGGCCTTTGATAGGGTGTCATGGGACTTCTTAGAAAGGGTTTTGGTCTAGAACGGGCTCGGGCCGAAGCTCCGCCGTGCCATCAAAGCCCTGTACACATCCCCCACGTCAGTGGCAGTGAACGGAGGCTACTCACGCTGGTTTCCCTTGGAAAGGGGAACAAGGCAAGGCTGCCCACTGTCGGTAATACTATTTGTACTGTCCATTGAGCCGCTGGCTCAGAGGTTAAGGAATGAGGGTAAAGTTAAGGGAATCATAGTGGGTGATCATGAGTATAAACTAGGCCTCTGCGCTAATGACATCTTACTACATCTAACTGATCCCCTAAATTCTGTCCCAGCTGCGATCGATATAATCGAAAAATATGGTGAACTGGCCGGCCTGAAAATCAATACTGGTAAGTCTATCCTCTTCCCAATTGATAAAAGTAGAGACTCTGAGACGGAACGCTTTGCCCCTCTAGGAGTAAAGGTCAGCCTCTCCACACTCCGATACCTAGGCATCAATGTTACACGCAACTTGGATTCCCTATACGAGGCTAACTTCCCCCCTCTATCACTTGTCCTTCAAAACAATATCCAAAGGTGGTCCAGACTCACCATCTCCTGGCTGGGCCGTTTAAATGCGATAAAAATGGTGATTCTTCCCAAAATACTCTACTTGTTCCAAATGCTCCCCATCAAAATGCCCCAAGAATACTTTGTGGATACTAGAAAGTCCCTTTTAACCTTCCTGTGGCAAAATCAAAAGCCAAGAGTCCCCAGATCTTTGCTCCAGCTTCGAAAAGACAATGCAGGGGTAGGCCTCCCACACATAGAAACATATTATAGGGCAGCCCAGCTGCGTGTACTTGTTCCGCATGTCAGGCAGCAGTCCGAACCGCAATGGATAGCCTAGGACAATTACCATCTCCGCCCTTTCATTCTGGGTGAATGGCTATGGGTTCCGGGTCCCCAGCTACGCAATAGTGTCAAAAATCACCCCATCATTGGAACAATATGGGCAATATGGAAGCCAGGCAAGATAATGGTGGGAGTTACAACATGGCCCTCCCCGTTGGGAAACCTCTGGTCGCCAGGGATCCGGGATGCAATCCCGGACCCAGGGAGCTTTGAGACCTGGTATGACGCGGGATTGGAAAGGGCTGGTCAACTCTGGAGGAATGGCACCTTCATTACTATTCAGGAGCTTCAGGAGGCACTTGGCATAGGCCCGCTATCGGTCTTCATCTACCTTCGACTTAAGGTGGTGATGACAAGGGCAATATGGAAAGATCATCTACAAAGGGACCTCACCCCGTTCGAGAGAATTCTCGACACCTGTACGACCTCTAGAGGTTTAATTAGTGCAATGTACTCGGTGCTGATTGAGGTCGATATTACACCATCCCTCACACTCAAGAACAGATGGGAATCAGATATGGGCAGGCAGATCTCACAAAACTTATGGCTACAAATTTGTAGACGAACGGCAAAATCATCTATATCCTGCCAATACAAATTGCATGCCATCAAGTTGATGTATAGATGGCAGTATGATCCGATCCGGCTGGCTAAAATGTATCAAAGGGTAAGCCCACACTGCTGGAGGGTTTGTGGGAAGCGAGCAGACCATTGGCATATGTGGTGGGGATGTGAGGTGGTCCAAGCTTACTGGTCAGAGGTTCTCAGCTGGATCAAGGAATTAGATGAGGATGTATGGGAGAAACAACCACTGTTGATTCTGTTCGGCCTGGTTGAAACGGACGACACGACCTTGAAAGCACCCAAAATGATACAAGGCCTTCTTATGGCCGCAAGAGCCTGTCTCACCATGGCTTGGAAGAGACCCGAGCTCCCTAGCAAAACTGAGTGATTGGGTGTTGCACTGAACATATACAGAATGGACAATCTGATTGAGGCCCTACATGGGGATCGCACCACAGTTGAGAACGCATGGTCTGAATTTCGTGAACATGGTTCTAATGTAACATCTGGTTTCTTCTAGCCCATCAGTCGGCGATATGGGACTAGGGGGGAGGGGGTGGGGTGTAGGCAATTGGTTTGGACGTTGCTATTGGAAATGTATGTGTTCTGCAAAGACTTTATATGTTCTATACACGGTTGCTCTTTTTGTAATCATTTTTATCTGTCTTGTTGGTGGAAACTGCTTGTAAATGATTACCAAACTTCTACCTTTTGAAAACTAATAAAACTGAAATTTGAAAAAAAAAAAGCATAAAGCTCATTGGGCGAAATTCATAAACGGGTTATTCTGACAGATTGCCCACAGCATGCAATTACCCTCTTCATGTTAAAAAGCCATTGTGGTGCCAATATACAAGCAGGGCAGTAGAGCCGACCCGGCAAACTATCGCCCTATTGCCCTTCTTGATACAATTGGCAAAATATTTGGCTCCTAGCTGCGCCAAAGTTTGGTTCAATGGGCCCTCTTGGTTGGCAAGCATGATTGTCGTCAAACTGGCTTCACGAGTCAAGTCGGAGTCGATGTAAATCTTACAATTCTGACCATCCTAAAATTGCCAGCGATGGAGGCAAAGAAAACAATCTTTTTTGCCTTTCTCTATCTGCGGCAAGCTTTTGATGCTATTAATTGCAGTAAACTATGGGCTAAATGCGATCCTGGAAATGCCCTGAGCAGCTGTTAGATCCCATTATCGCCTTACATACTAACACCTCCATTCAAATAAGAGTAAATTCTCAAGGCAACCTTACTCTACCAATAAGAACATACAAAGGGGTCAAGCAGGGCTGCCCCCTGGCTGCTGATCTCTTCAAACTATTTCTTGCAGATCTGCCTGAGTGGTTGGCCTCCACCCACTGCTTTCCACCAAAGCTTAATGGAACTCAACTGAATTGCTTGGTTTACGCTGACAACATTGTGTTAATAGATCAAACATAAATGGGGCTCCAACATCTCATAATCCGCCTGAACGAGTACCTAAGTGCAAACGATCTGTTCCTAAACACAGATAAAACTAAGATCATGTGTATAGGACAAAGCACTTCAAGAAAAGATAAATGTTTCAGATGGTTTATTGAAAAAAAATGCCTAAACATCGTCAAATCTATTTGCTACCTGGGCGTAATGATAAATGACTCCATCTGTGAAGCCGCCTGGATTAGCGATCTAATGGACAGAACTAAAAATCTAAGTGTACAAGGAGCCAAAATTAACAAGGACTACGGGAAATTCTCTATCTCTCCTGTAGTCATGTTCTACCTCCAGAAGGTAATCCCAACCCTTACGTTTGGTGGTGAATCAGCGTGGAACGTAAACCACAATCTACGGCATAGACTGGAAGGGAAGTTTTGGAGGCGTGTTTTGGGCCTGCCAAACTACATCTCAATTTCGGCTCTAAGATATGAATTAGCCCTAAACTCAATCTACATGACAGTCATTTGGAAATCATTATCTACACTACGCAAAATGCTGCTTGACGACAAAATTCCTGCATATAAAATCTTTAGGAATGAAAACAATGATGCAGTTTCATCCCTTCTAATAACATGGAAGACCAAACCCAATGCAATTATGGTTGATTCAAACATATGTGAAGAAGAGCTCATTATGCGTCCCTAACATGCCAAAAAGAAGCTAGCCACGTGGGATGGATTTTAAAATACAATAACAGCCTGGCCCTCAAATCCACCCTGCCCCTTCTAAAAGTTTGGTAAAATTGCATCACCAACCAAAATACCTTACAAACTGTCCATCACGCCATCACAGGAAGCAGTCCTTGAGATTTCATCTGAATGCCTTAAACACAAACGAAATGCTATGGTTACGTAAAAACAAAGAAACCGCAATCAACACTTGTCAGTTCTGCAAATCATCGGAAGTTGAGACCTCAAAACATCTTGTAACTGCGTGTCCAAAGTTGACTGTCCAACGCGAACTGCATCTGAATGAATTTAAACCTCAAATGTATGACCCTGATGAATGGTGGGATCATGTTGTAGCAGGTCAAAACATCAAGCTTTCCTGCAGCCTGATTAATTTTCTCGATCCAATTTTACAACATGCCTCAACTTGAGCTACAAACTTTGCCCAAAGGAAATTAATGATTTATTTTTTTTTGTTGCTTTTCTCTCTTTCTTTTTCTTTTGAGCTTATCAAACTTGGACTGTTTGTTTGGAATTGGGAGGTTGATTGGATTTATTTTCATTTAATGCAACAAAAGTTTGATATTGTATATTGAACTGAAGTTTTACAATAAAATAAAAAAATAAAAAAGATGGCCTCCTGATCCCCACCACAGGACCCAATGAGCTTTGAGGCCTTCCTGGAGATAAACAGCTCCACCCAGATGCACTCTCAGCAATACCCTCTGGTGTCTCCTTACAGCTGTCAGATGGTAAGTTTCAGCAGCCTTCCTGATGGTCTGTCTCTTCTCTCTGTCCTCCTGTCTTTTTCCTTTTTGTTTCTGTTCATTTTTTGTGTGTCCTCTGTCCTAGTGCAGTACCCCTTGTATGGCAGCAATGACATTCCCAATTTTACAATTGTGGGGAAGTACCCTGCAATAATCCCTGCCATTAGGGTTGGACAGTTACCCTTCTCTCTCTGCCCCAACCCAGCCTCCAAGTCAGGATTGGTTTAGGGGTCTGGAGCAACATATGTCTATTCCCATTTGTCATCATCCTTTCAACTTTTTGACAAAAACTAGTTATGTATCACAACTTCATAATTCTACTATCAAATGCCATACTAAACATATTTTCTGATTTAGCTAATTATGGAGAATTAGATAAACTGACCACAACATCCGTACGATGTAGCACAGCCATGTGGCACCTTTCTGCCGTTTCCATAAAAAACACAACAGTTATGAATATGTAAGTTATTATGCACATCGGCTCACCAACTCTCACATTTGGAACATGTTCAGATCAGCCAGAAACCTAACTGGTTTCTGGCTGATCTGAACATGCGATTACAGTTCCCAGAGTCACAGGTAGATGCATTTTACATCCCCAAAATCGCCTGGAAATTACATAAATAATGGTACAAACATGAAATCAATCCACATTATGGTTGCTGAGAAAAAGTTTTAAATGATAATATTCCTTTTAACTTAATTGTGAATCTTTCTGTGGGACAAATGACAATTTCTGCTTCCAGCCATTGGTTTTCAGTGGGTCAGCCTGTACCTTCATCAGTCTACTTTGTGTTGGAAGCTTGCTCTTTGTAGCTGGTGCTCCCATTTTCACACATATTAGCTGTGCTCCAGCCTAGGGTGACTTTTCTTGAAGTCCCTGCTTTCAGACCAGCAGGTCTGGAGAACACTGAATTTCGACGCCTTTAGTAGGACATTTTTTATTGTGGGTGGTCATTATATGGGAGATGTGATATCCATGCTGGAAGTGAGAGGTTTCCTTTGCAAAGTTTTGCCCACAGCCAGAAACAGGGTCTGCCTTGGGCTGACATTTTCCATGAAGACAACGTGGCTCTTCAAATTTCACTGGAGCTTTGTAGATGAAACATAATATATATTGCTTTTGTCAGCCCACACATCATGTTTTGTTTTCCTGACATTGCTCTGTGAGTAGTGATATGTTGTTGTACTTTTACTTTTTAAAGCTGTTTTTATTTGCACACACATGTGCGGGCCGTTTTTGTTTTCAATGTTTAAAACTCCTGTTTTCCATGTGACAGGGATCTTTGATTCATCCTTCTTTTGTAAATTGATGGTAATGACAGGTAGGCCCCTTTCCACATGGCTCGTTAACTTTACTTGAAAAACAAAAACAAATGCCAGGCTGATTTTGTTTCAGTGTTTAAAATCTTTCTATTCATGTGAAAGGGACTTCTGTTTGGGGCCTTTAAATTCCCTCCACAACACAGATTTGAACATCAACTGGACCAAGCAAGACATGACAAAAAGCCTTAGGAGGAGGCAACGTGTTGGTGCTGTAGGAGTGGCTAGATAGGCAGTGGGATTCAAGATGCGGGGTGCTCAGCCAAGACTCAGTGCGAGGCAGCAACGCTTACATTGTGGTCATAGTGTTCGCTGATGCTGCGATTGACCGTTTTGAGGCAGTGCTTGTTATAACATCAGAGCGGCAAATGTAGAAAGGCAGGGGGAGCAGGAAGGATCGCAGGGGGTTGGCGGAACAGCATGTTGGCCACGGCATGACAGGCCATACAGGAACAAAGGCCTTAGAGGGTGTCTTGGGCAGGGGGCTGGCTTCGCCTGCCGGCTCCCCGGCTTGGGTTTCTTACAGGTGAGGCGGTCAATGGAAGTGATTTGGGGTGGGCTCTGAGTGAGCAAGCTCATACCAGCAAGTGCTGGAAATGGCAGAAGCCATTTTAGGCGGGTGAAAGTCTTCTGTTGCTTCTCATTGTAACCTGGCTGGGCTTACCTGCAGAGTGGTCAAAGAGGTCTAGGTGATGTTGCATCTTGGCAGGCAGTAGATGTTGGAGTGCTGCCAAGCGACCTCCAGCCTGTTCAGATATAACAAGCTGAGGTGGGGTGGTACAGTATCATAGATATTTCATCAGCGCACCACCAGGTGGATTTGCACCCAACATCTCATGCATTGACAGCTTTTATTACTCATATGGGTGTGTATCCATACAGAAGACACACATTTGGGTTAGGGTCATATCTGCTGTGTTCCAAAGGGTGATGGAAGATTTGTTTGGGGGTACACCCGGAGTCAAATGTTTTCCGGATTATATTTTGGTAGGGGCGAAAAGTGAGGCAGAGCATGGCACGAGAGTCCACATAGTTTTGCAGAGATAGGAGGAGGCAGGTTTGACTGTGAAAAAAATGGAACAATTTCAGTTTCAGCTGCACCAGGTATCGTATCTTTGGCATGCGTTGACAAAGGAGGGGTTGGAGACTCGGAATGAAATGATGGATGCTATTCTCCAAGTGAAATCCCTACAGAATAAGGATGAGTTAAGATCATTTCTGGGGTTGAATGAATACTATGCAAAATGTGTGGTGAATTTTGCAGCCATGTGTGCTGTGCTGCGTAACCTCCTCAAGGTGAAGAAGATGTTTGTGTGGGGAGGCAAAGAGGAGAAAGCATTCAAAGGTATGAAAGAGAAGGTGGCACATAAACCTGTGCTGTATAGGCTTGATCCTGCTGCCAAAACATATATAACGGTAGATGCTTATGCACAAGGTCTGGGGGCAGTGTTGAGTCAGATTAGATGAGGCAATGAAGTGCCAATAGTCTTTGCGGCAAGGGCTCTGATGGACATGGAGGAGAAGTGTTCTACCACAGAGAGAGAGAGACATTGGTGTGTTATTGGGCATCCAAGTAGTTCCGGACATTTGTTTGTGGTGTTCCGTACACGATCAAGAGTGATCACATACCTTTCATACATTTATTTACTATGAGAGGGTCCAGACTGGCAACTCCAACAAACATAGTAAATTAGTTGGCGACGATGCAAGGTTATTATTTCATGGTGGAGCATATCCAGGGAAGTGTAATCCAGTGACGGATTGTTTGTCAACGTCACCGGGAAGGTGAATGTGAAAGAGAAGCATGTATGTGAAGAATGGATTGCACAAGTAGAGGCAACAGTATCTGATATGTTTAACAGGTCAGTGTGGGTGGAAGAGATTGAAGCAAATTTGGAGATGAAAGATGAGATGTGGTACATTAGGCAGGTGTGGAGGTCTGAGGAGGTGAGGATTTCCCCATATTATAAAGTGAGAGATGAGTTGAGAAGTTCTGAGTTGGAGTTGGCGAGAGGAGAACGATTAATACCTCCTACTGCCTTTAGGAAAGAACTTAGAAGGCTAGCTCATGATGGCCACATCGGGAATAGTTAGACCAAACCGAGGTTGAAAGCTAACATTGGGTGGGCAGGAAAGGTTTGATGATTGAAGCGGAGGTGGGTGCTTGAGCCTCTTGTAGTATGAGTGACAAGTCATTGAAGACTCAGAATGTGGAAGTAGGTATATTTGAAACGCCTGACACTGTATGGGAAAAAAGTGGCAACCGATTTCAAGCAGCCTATGAGAATTTTGTGACAAGAGAATAGATTTGCCATAGTATTAGTAATGTATGTGTCCAGATGGTTTGAGGTGGATATTGTGGAGAACATAACAACGAGATGTGTGATACATTTTATGTAGAGGTTGTTTGAGAGAGAGTGGTAACCAACGTTTATTGTGTTGGACAATGGGATAAAGTTAGTGTCCCATGAAATGCATTATTTGGCTAGTCAATGCGTTGAGAACCACATGACTGCATTGTACATTCCAAAAGCGAATGGTTGTGTGGAGTGGACTAATGGCACAATTAAAGAGACTATGCAGTTGACATATGCATATGGAAAGGATTTAATGGTAAATAAACGTGATATGATGGTGGCATACTGGGACACACAACACATTATGACAGGGGTGGGTCCTTTTCAGAAAAAGAAAGGGAGAGTTATGCGTTCTAGAGTGCATCCACATCGGATGTCCAAGGTGAGACAGAAGAAGGGAAGTGTAGATAGTGCAGAGGGAGAGAAGTGTGTTGGAGGGCCAGTGAGGGTTGGTATCATTGTTGGAGTTCTGAAGGGGTGTTCACAATGTAATGAACCCATTAACATGGTGAGAGTGTGTAAGAGACATGTTGTGACTAGTGATGGAAAGAAATGGAGAATGGGCCAGGTGATATTTATGAGGAATGTAGAAGCTGCCAAACTAGCCAGGCAAGGGATTGATAACTGTTTTGCCAGGTATGGGAGCAATGAATGGTGGAATGGGGGCAGAGCTTTGTCCAGCCGACATCGACTGGGGGAGCAAAACATAGAAGAGGAGAGCAGTGAGTGCATGGTCACAGAGAGAACTCAAACTGGAGAGTTACAGGGAGTGATTTGCAATTGCAGCTTGACAGTGATAGATGGGGTGAGAAATAGTTGGCCAGTCAGGTGAGAAGAAGGCTAGTCAGATATGATGATTATGAGATTTCTGGGAGAGTCTTTGTCATTAATGACTTGCCCGTAATGGAGCTTATGGCAATGTTATGCAAAATAATAGGTTTGCTATAGTTTTAGTGGAGATCATTTTTACCTCAGGGACTTGTTTCTGGTCTGGAAGCTTTAACCCCTTAAAAGCCTAGCTATTATGCAAGTCTATGCGAAAAGGACAAGCATACTCGCCCTTGGCACTTTTGTTAATTTATATTTACTATGTCCATGCTTTGTATAGGGGGATATGATATTTTGGAGGATGCCCTTATGCATGTGATGACATTCTGGCATCGTTCTAACGTAGAATTTCATTATGTGCAGTTAATTGTCAGTTGGAAATTGCTTGAGCTGCCTCAGCATTTGCATTCCCTTATGCAGTGGGGATCTTTTATAAGAATAAACTTGTGGAATCCTAATGACTGATCTTATTCTTTACCACAATCACAGAACTCCTGCATCACCCAAATGAATAATCTTTGTACTGTGTAATTTGGTATTTGCTCCCTGCTATCTGCACTGTCATATGTCCTTCCCGCCATCCTTACTGTGATATTTACTCACCACAATTTATACTGGTTTATTTGCTACTTGGGTATGAGGAGGAGCTTGCTTGTCTTTGCGCATAGTGGAGGGTTGGGGAATGATGGGAATGCTGGGGGCCAGGGGAGCCATCCACTCCAGGATGCAACTCCTTATGGTGGTTTACAAAGGATTTCTCAGATACTTGCTGAAAACAAGAGTACAGAAAGCACCTGGACTGGTAAAAGGAACCTGAATGGGAAGGCGGTTATGGTATTTGTTTTATGGAGGAAATAATTAAGACTGCATCCGTAATCCCTGTTTCTAGAATTGATGTACCAGGGATAAGATCCCAAAACAGTAAGCCCCAAATAAGTGTTTGATATCGGCATCATAATAGTGTGATTTATGTTCTTCATGAGCTATGCTCATAGGTCCATGCAAGGCTCATGAGCACAGAGTTAGTGCATGCTTGGTCCACAAGCTCTGACTTGTAATCCATACTGAAGCCAGATAGAAATCTTTCAGCAGCCACTGAAAACACAAGTGGCAAACAATTTCACCACGCACAGTGATCAGCATTTGTAATCAGCCTGATTCCAACCTGAAATTATATAATTTTAGCGTGCGGGGGTCATGGCACAGGATGATTATCATTATCCAACAGCACTTACAGGTGAACTCTAAAAGAAGCCATGGATTTGGGGACAAGGTCGGAACATTTATTTGGGGCCATTCTCAAACCGCACAAAAAACAGTCCTCATTCTGTTAATCATGATATCAAACTGGTGTAAAAGGGAACAAAGCTTTGCGTGTGTGTTAGTGATTGAACAGTTTGAGGAGTTACATCTCTACAGGAGAAGAATATAAAACAGTGTAATGTCAAAGGCAAGAGGGGAATGGTTCGAGTTGGAGGCAAAACAGAAAAATTGGGAGAGGTGCCACAATGCTGACTTCTCCAAGAGGACCAAGCAGGAAAAAGAGGAGAGAACTGGAGTTGATAAATCCACTTGAGTCAAACCTTACGAGAAGTCAAGAGAAGAGAACAATAAAGGTAGAAAGGCCTGCAGACCTGAACCCAGAGACTGGTGAGCAACACTTACCCAAGATTCCTAAAGTGCTGAGGGTGCAGATAGCTAAAAGTTATAGTCCATCGACTGGTTGGAGTTTAGGCCACCAGCCGAGCCAAAGAAAGAGTGTTGATACCCAGTTCCTGGTGAAAGTAGCAAGTACACCAGATCAGGGAAAGATATTTTTCTAATGATTGAAACGTAGGTAAGTGTCTATATATACTAATCACAAACACCAAAATTAATCACGTATTTCTTGCACATGTCATGGCACCAGGGCTAAACAAGGACTCTTATACCACAATTTACTTCTCAAACGCTCACACGTAGTCTGGGGCAGGCGAGCAAGCTGGTAGTATGATGACCTCTGAATGCTACAGCCGCTTTTCCTAAGAAAGCGGGAGGTTAAAACACGCTTACATATGCCACAAGTGTAACAGGTCAGAAACATAAGATGTAAAGGTGAGCATAACAACACACTATGCGACGAGCCTTGATCACAGACACATGTGCAGTAAAGCCTAAAGCCTCACCTCATACGAGCAAGAAACACTGTATAAACATGTCATTTTGCAGTGCCGATATCACTGTTATAATACTGCAGCATGCTAGGGGTGTACATCACATTTTCAATTCCAGACTTTTCCCGACAATCGTTTGTCAGAGCTGATTTACATAATTCCTCTTCCTTTACATTCTCTTCAGCCCAACTCAGTATTTCAAGTATAGAGAAAGTATGTACTTTTCACAGTAGAAATGTGTTTAGGAGGAAATAGCTCTCTACTTTGTTACATGGACTATTTTTTCAAATCCACAAATCCGCAATCCCAGAATTCCTCTTTCATCCTTAGAGATTTTCATCGAAGGATGAAAAAATGGTGATGACTGTAGGCTACTACTCTTTGAAGAGGAAGGGTCAAACAAGTGTGATGATCCCCTTGACTTGCAAGATCCACAGTCTACTCTGAAGAATCATGGTGGGGTAATTCAGTCATCCCTGGTGACTGGAAAGTTATGATTGTGTGTGTTCCTGTATGATTCAATTTACATCTTCTTGAGGTTAAATGAAGAATTATACCGCTCTACTCTGGCCTCGAGACATTACCTAATTCTTCTTTCAACCCTGAACATTTGTTTTAGCATTCTATAAATAACACACATTCTTTATTCTCTCGGGATGCATCCCAACTGTTATTTTCTTCCTCGCTGGATTGTTGATGAATCTATATATACTAATCACAAATACCTGTAAGGCAGGGGGAACCTACAGTCTTTTGGTTACTGAGACAACCCTATGGAAAGAGGGGTACAGCTATGTCTAGCCCAGATAACTGTTTGATGGCTGTCGACTCATCGCCCCAAAGCTAAGACATAAACCCAGACTACACCAAGCATCAAGTCTCAGCCAAGACATACCACAGACAGGGCAAAGAACCAATCACGGCAAGAGTTCCATCACCATGAAATAACCACTTGCTGAGATTCTTCCAGTGACATTCTGGAAGTTAACTAAAAACACCAAAATTAATAATTTATTTCTTGCACATATCATGGCACCAGGGATAAACAAGGACTCTTATACCACAATTGCTGTATCAAAAGAGTGTTTATTTTACATCACACTTGGGCGGGAGTAAGGTAGGTAAACCTAGTCTTAAAAAGGGGTTGTATGTAAAAAGAAAACATAGTTGTAGAATAAATATAAAGTCAGTACCATGGTCCTATGTACGCAAATATATTTTGTACAAAGTAGATCGTCAGGACGACCCTCCTGGTTGACATATTCAGTTGCACACAATTCTCAAGGTTGTGCTGTATTTGGAACCCTTCCTAGCTGCTGCTGGCATATGATGTCTCTCCTGGTCAGTGGCTTGTCAATTAGAGTCAATTTCTACCCTGTCTGTCCTGGATCGATTTTCAAGCCATGGTAATTATTGCCTTCCACTAAGCTCAATGCAGCTGCTGGGTTGATGCACTCCCTTAACTCAGTGTACGTACAAAATCCATCTATGCCCACACCAATCATTCTCAAGATCTTTGGTTGTGTGGCTTATTCTACTCAAATCTAAAATATAACTGCTCGTTGGACTACTACCATGCTCTCTACTACTCTTTTCAGTACTCTAGGGTGTAATCCTACAAGTGTCTGGTCATATGCTGACAAATCTCTCCAACTCACTAATGCTTGCATAGTGGCTCCACCCCAGACCCCACTGGTTTAATTATCTGCCTTTCATCACACCTTCAGCTTTTCCCACTTTTGCCTTGGCCAATGTTTGCCCTCTGTTGGGGTCCACTCTGTCCCCTAACTCCTCCTTTTATATGACCCTTCTGTGTTCCCTTTCTCCTCCTTTAATATGACCCTTCTCTGTCCCCTTGCTGCCTCACATGTTCTCCTTTCACCCCCACTTTTCTACTTCAACCTCGTGCAGTGTCACCTGCCCTTCTTCCTACTCCTGCTCTATTTCTCCCAAAAAGCCAATCTGTCCCTCAAACATCCTTCCTGATCTTTCAATCCAGGTGTAGACACTAATCAGTGTTGGTTGGTACATGGCCAGTTTGGTATCAGTCTATCCTGTTGTGATTGCCACCTGATTCCACCATGGCTTCCTCCATTTGCAGCATGTGTCACTGTTTCCCTCAGAGCTTCCATCTGTGAGGGTTCACTATTTCTGTGGTGCAGATTATATCTGTGCTTTCTTGATAAGATTGTGATGACAATCTGGCCATTACTCGCTTCCTAAACTATTTCACATATTGGAGCAGCATCAAGATTTGCTCTTGTGAAGTAAATTTAACCTGATCAAAAAGTCGAATTTGGCATTTGGTGTTACATGTGTGGACTATTGTTAGAGGTCTGGAATGGAGGAGATGCCCTGAGAACTACTCCGTATAGCAGCTACAGGGTCTGCATCAAAGAGCGTGTCACTCTCTCTGCATTTCCTGTCCTCAGACATGGGACTTCTTCACACAGCACCAAACCACAGGCACATGTTAATCATTCACTGGAGGCTTGCTATGCAGAGGCTTTAGAGTTAAAGCAGGTATTCACTGTGTTTCAACTGGGAAAATGAAAGCGCATGCAACATATGTCAGCTAGTGAAAAGGCCCATCCCGCTCCAGCACCACTACATCAGTTTGGACAAGTAAGAAACTCTATGAGGTATTAGAGGAGTGTTCCTCCCGATGGTATGGTTATCTTCATATTGTTCCACATATTTTCATGCAGGATGCATTTGTTTCAAATAAGGCAGGCCAATGTTTGAGGAAGATGAGGTGCATCTTCCAATGGATGACGATCATTACTCAGAAAGCTGACTTGTCCACACTATGACATGATAGATTTATTTTGTGGGCGGCCGATACAAATCAGAGCCGTGTTCAGTCACCTGTATTCTACATTTCACTGCTGTGTAAGTGGGGTCTGCTTCATAGTCTCTATGTTAAGGCTGCCCATTGTGAAGCCTACCTAATGAAGATGCAAATCCCTACTGCACTTTGGAACCACTAAGATTCACCTGGAGTCAATTTATATTGCCTTCACACTCCCCTGTTGTTCAAGTATTATTCTGATGTTGTAGTCTTTAGCTAGATTTCCAGTCATATCCTAGGGCCCACACATAGACCTTTCTTCTTGAAAGGTTTTCTGGCAGTAAGACGGTGGCATTTCAAGCCTTGTGCAGCCTTGTGCTGTGACTTTGGAAAGGGAATTGCCTTTGACCCACGCTTTTGCACTGGTTGCTTATTTTTTTTTTTATTATTTGTTTTGGTTTATTCATAAACCTTTACAAAAAAAATGCATATACTTTAGTATTTTACAAATTCATTTCTTCAGGTTAAAAGGAGATCAATCAATTTCACTACATTAGCTAATTATACTCTAATCAAGGCAACATAAAACAACTTAATCATACACCAAAAGCAGCAAACACACATTATAATTCTTTGCATAACATCAATCAGTTTCACTACATTAACTAAATATACTCAAATCAAAACAACATAAAGCACCTTAATCCTACACCAGAAGCAGTAAACACACATTAAAATTCTTTACATAAGGATCACTTTCTTTTATCCGGTCATAATTACATTTTAGCTGACCGGATTATGTTATGTCTAACCAACTGGCTTCAGTCCATCTTGACACAGTTTGCACACATTCCGCAAAAAGGTAGTTACTCGAATTTGTAGTCTTATATTGTTGTCGTGTAACATTCTTTGCCATATAAAATCTCTTTCTACGTTATGGATGGAATTGACAAATTGTGCAAAGTACCTTATTCGTTCAGCCTTAAGACCCTGGCAGACCAGTAGAATATGTTGAAGTGTTTCTACTTCACCCTCTTTCAAGCTAAATCTACACCATAACCAAGTATTTGTATTACATTGCCTAATGTTTAGGATTTGATTTGTGGGTATGACATTGAATCGAAAACGCATGTAATCATTTCGCATACATTTACTCGGGTATTGATTAGGATAACCTTCTATATATGGGAACCATTTCCAAATAGAGCATGCTGATTTATACAAATTCGAATCCAAGATGTTTTCCTTTGTCTTCTGCCAATCAAAACCCATAAGGCTGATTTTAATTCTTGCAGGATTATTACAAAGGGTTGTGACTGACATGCCTAGGGTTGAAAGGCAATTTATAGTTTCTAAATGAAGATTGTGTATAAACTGGTTTGACTTTTCTTGAAAGGCCCTTGAGTATAGAGTGTCATCTGCAGCAGTCTTACATTTTCTCCATAGACTCATTCGTCTCCCCTTTGCGTGTGCATAGAGTGATTGGAGACCCAATTCATATCTTATCAGGTCCAGAGGTATGCACTTAGGTAAATGGAATAAGACTGATCTCCATATTCTGCTTTCAGTACTGTCTAAATGTTCGTGTAGTTCTTTAGTATACAGTTCCATACCATACATCAGTCTTGGTATAATCTTTTTGATATAGAATTCCCTCAAAGGCACCATGGTAAATCTACCATATCTAGGGTCAATTGCCCTCATCTGTCTAATGGCGATGTCAGCTTTCAATTTAAGTTGGCTCTTTATCAGAACGTTCGAATCAGTACAAGAAAAGTAAAACCCCAAGTATTTGAATGCTTGTTGGGCTTTAATGATCTTGTTCCCGCAAAACCATGCAAAGGACTTCTCTTTCAGGCTTCGTTTGCCAAACCTGACTATAACAGTCTTGGATGGATTGATTTTCAGTTGTAGGTCGGAGGTGAACTTTTCGAAGGCTGCAAGCAGTCTTTGTAGTCCGATCTTAGTGTTGTCCATCAGTAAGATATCGTCGGCATACGCAAGCCATGATGTTTCTGTGTTGTTTATTTTTGGAGAGACAAGTCCTTTACCGTGAAGCGCCTTGTTTGCACCGCTAACGTATAGGTTAAAAACAGTAGGGGCCAACATGCACCCTTGACGCAAACCATTAAGTATAATTAGCTCTTTAGACAGAAGACCCCCTGTATTTAAACGAATTTTAACTTTAGTGTCCGTGTAGAGGGCAGACATAATATCAAGCAGATAAAGTGGAATTTCCAGGTCTTTGAGTCTCTGCCACAAAAGATTCCTATCGACAAGATCGAAAGCTGAGCTTAGGTACATTGATGCCACAAATAAAGGTCTTTTGTCTCGTTTCATGGACTTAGATATAAGAACTTTTAAAATGAGCCCCCCACAATCAGTTCCAGTCTTTTTTTTAAAGCCAATTTGTTTCGCGTCTAGTATTGAATTTTTGTTGATCCAGTCTAAAAGTTCACGTAGTACTAGGGAACCAAATATTTTCGATTCTGGATCAGCGATCGCTATAGGCCTTTAGCTTGTGGGGCACAATCTGGACCCTTTTTTAAAAATCGGAATTACAATGGAGACTCTCCAGGACTGCGGAATCGTTTTGCAGATCACAATGTTAGTATAGAGTATGAACAGGACCTTTGCCCAAAAGGACGGATTCATTTTCAAAAGTTTGTTGGATAGATTGTTGGGACCAGTAGCACCCGAGTTTTTGGATTTATTTATTAATGTCATTATGTCCCCCCTAGAGAATTGCAGCAACCAGGGTGATCTAACCAAGGCTTTGTACTTATCGGGTTTTGTACTTTCGAAGTAAAAGTTGGAAAAGTGTCCTACCCATGTTTCTTCAGAAAGAGGATTAAGCATAGCATCTTTCTGAGGTTTTTCTTGCTCATTAATTAGTGTCCAAAAGTTACTACAGTTGTGACCACGAAGGGAAGTTAACATTGCTGCCCCATCTATTTGTTGACGGCGACCTTTATAAGCTATCACCCAGTTTTTATATTTTTGCTGTATTTTTTTCTTCTCTAGCAAAGCATTAGAATACGCTAGGCCTAGATTTTTTTAGTTGTCTAAGCTCCTTTTTGTAGAGTTTTTTTACGTTCGTGGGTAAGAGTGTCCATAGCATGTCTATAGTTTTTGATACCCTGTGTGTAATCCTTAAAACCACCCACCAAATTGGTTATGTGCTTTTCAATATGGTTAGTAAAGTTATTGGCCGAGTAGCTTTGTGCCTGGCTATAATTTGTCATAGACTCATATTCTCCAATCATGGTGTTGGTGAATTTTGCATTTAATCTTTGACACCATTTGATTCTGTTACCACTAGTATTAACAGTTACATTATGGGCATAGTATGTCACTGGTGGTTTAGGCTTAAAATCCAGTCTCATTTCAAAGGTAAGAAAGCAGTGATCACTGCTTTCCGAATCTTTTACTTCAAACTTATCTAAACCCTTAGAGAGTGCTGAGGACAGAAAAACGTAGTCTATTATTGAGTGCAAGCCTCTTGCTTTCCAGGTATAGTGCTCATTGTGTATTGGTTCCATACCCCGTTTCTGAAAAATGGGACCAGAGGCCCCCCGTAAAACAGGGTTGCCCCCTGCCTTATTCCAGTCATTCACAGAAGCCACTGCCGAATCACTGAAAGACCTATCACAGTTACAATTTGCGTTTAGATCCCCAGCAATTATAATGTGACCCCCAAATTGCACTCTAACCACGATTCTATAATGGATCCCAGATTGTCCAGCTCCTTTTCAAGTGACTGGTCAGACAAATCGTAAGGGTTCCAATACACATTGATAATAAGTACCAAGAAGATGTTGTTAATTTCAACCCTTTTGTAAGAGACTACTAAGAAGTGATGTGAACAAAACCATTCCCCAGTCTTCACCAAGTTGTTAGTTTTCTTAACAGCAATCGTTAAACCTCCCTTAGGGCGACCCCTGTTCTTACCGTGGGCACAATCAGAAGTAACTTCAACACCGTCCCAGCATAGCTGAACTCTAGACCAAGTCTCTTGCAGGAGGATAAGATCAAACTCCCCTAAGTTACTCATCAGTTCATCATTATGAAGTAAGTCAAAACTACCCCGTGAGTTCCAGCTCACGCATTTCAGCTTAACGCCGAAGCTAAAGCGGTCTGCCCAGTTGTTTCAATGTGTCAATTGATTCCCTCAGGGTTAAGGCCAGCCATCGCCAGTCTTGTTTGTTCAGATCTTTTTACCCCCCAACTACAGCATTGCCTAAAGCTCCATCTGGACTAACCCCCACAGAGGGCACCCGCTTCGGTATCGTACTAAGAGGGAACTGTGTTGGTATTCTGCATTCATAAATATCAAAGCCTCGTATCTGTAGTTGTTCCGCCTCCTTGAGTAACAGGGACCTTACCAGGGGTGAAGGAATAACTAGGCGTACATAATCATTCCTGAATCTATGTATGTAGTCCACCAGTTTGATGTCTCCCGAGGTGATTAGGCTAAGTTCTGGTATGGTGGATAACAATGATAGTATGTAAGATCTATTCAGTGCTGTGTGGCCTTTGTCATCAAATAAAGTTTTTATAATTAGCCCCGGCATTTCTGGAAACGCAGGTTGACGCAAATCATTTTCACTGTTACCATCAAATAGGTGTTTGTTTTCACATCCATATCTGTTAGAGTTGAAGCCCAGAGGTTCATTACCACCTTCGTCCCCTTTGGACCCCAAGTCTGTTGGTACATTAGGCTCAAACAGTTGTCGAGGTTGGGCAACAACGTCATAGGTATTCACAGAAGTGGAGGCGAAGTCGTCTTTAAGAACCTTAATAATCATCTGGCGTAATTCATTAGTGTTCAGGATTTCAGTGGTAGCCTCTAGGCCAGCGTCCTCCCCACACTTAGCCTTCTATGAAGATATAAGTTCACTTTCTTTAGTGTTATCACTGGGTTCGTTACCTTGCTGTATAACAGTGCGTTTGGATCTTGTACCACTCATAGAGTCAGCATTCTGTACAGTCATGTTTGTAATAGAGCTCTTTCTAACAGTGTTTTTGGCTACATGTCTATCAGATTTTTCTAGATTGAGCATATTCTTTTCAGTTTGTGTCCCATCCTCGTTAACTTTTTTGGATTTATTTTGCCCCCAAACTGTTTCACAATTAGTCAAGCTGTTAGAATTGGGAATAGATATAGGTTTAAAAATTTCAAACATTATATCACCTTTCTTTTTCATGGCCTCAATCATAGCAACCTCAACCTCAGTGTACCTATCCTGAAAGATTGATTCTTCAGTAGGATTTGTATTTCTCCTGTTTTCCTTCTTGTTAAGATCTTTCATACCCATCCCAGTATGGTCATTCTTTGGCATTAACTCATTTAAGGCCCCTTCTGAATCTTCATTATCAACATCTATAATAGAAGTGACCAGGGTCGGTTCTAAATCGCTCAAGAATTTCCTAGAGGTTTTTTTAAGTACAGCGGCCATGTTATTATTCTTTTTTCTTTGTTTGGCCAGCTTTTTCTCCTGCCTTTTAGATAATTTTGTCTGAAAATTGTCATCCTGAAGATCACACGGCAAGACTGTGCCTTCCAGTGTGGCCTTAGGACTCCCTTCATTCTGGTCTTTGGGATAGTTCTGGGCATACGTATCAGTC
This sequence comes from Ambystoma mexicanum, assembly GCF_040938575.1. Lineage (NCBI taxonomy): Eukaryota > Metazoa > Chordata > Amphibia > Caudata > Ambystomatidae > Ambystoma > Ambystoma mexicanum. The sequence goes on from NC_090930.1 coordinate 558,481,008, forward strand.
CCCTCCCCTGGTTCCTGTGTGGTTGGAATTACTATAACCTCCCCCTCCCGGGTAGTGTTGCTAAGGCAAGTGCATATTTTGGTGACTTTAGGTACTTGTTCATTAAGTTTAGCCTCGTCCCTCATGGCTCGTACAAAACATTCCGTAAATCTGGTTGGTAATTTCTCAACCTCTTTGGTCAGTATCCCAATGGCCCTAGTCTGTTTGCTAAGTTCAGACAACAAAGCTCTGTTAAAGATACCCATCATTGTGGTTAATTCAGTCTCTCTAATGGGTTGAACCAGGTCGTTCAAATTCCCCCCCCCCCCGGGTTTATTACTCCCCAAAGAATGTGGGGGCAAAGAGTCAGTCAAGTTATCATAGCAAAAGATGGTATTAAAGGATGCGTCTGCCACATCCAATGGATCACTACTGACCGGTTTATCTCCTTTGGCCGAATCCGAGATATGTGATTCTAAGTAAGCAAAAAGTGGTTGAGATGGATCAATTTGATCCTCGACGGTTTTACCTTCCGCAGAGCATTGCTGCGCACATTGTAGTAAAGCTTCCTCTTCATCGCTTACTAGAGGCAAAGGGCACGCTACAGCCCTTGCAAGGCTAGCGCGTCGGGTGCTGACTGCATTAAAAAAGTCAGCCCCGCGTCCTTTTTCAGTTGTGGAAGCTTGTTTTTTCGCATGATAAACTTGAAATAATGCAAAAAGTGCCCAGAAGTTGTCCCCCTAACTTCAAAACACTTACTATTTCGCTAAAGATTCCCACTGCCCCTGCCACCGCCAGCCGAACAGTCCAAACAGTCCGTGCACTTCCTATGCACTTCCGGGATGCGCGCGCGGATGCGCGTGCACCCGTAAGATAAGGACTGTGGGGGCTGGACAGTGGGCGTGGGTGCAGTGGAGCAGGACCAATCACGGCTCCTAAAAAGAAAGGAGACCTTTTTCAAATTTCCGGAGTAGTACGGAGTAGCAAAACCCCCTCCCAGCACCAAGCCAACACAACACAAAACGGTGCCTAAAGCACAACCCAGCACAACACAACCCAGCAACAGACGCAAGTTCGTAGCAATTACTTGCAACAAAGTTCAGCACAAGCCGCGTTTCGCGGCGAGCAAGGATTCCTCTTGCCGACGGGCACTCGAGGTGCGGGGCTGAAGTCCCACGAACAGGTCCACAAGATCCCACAGCAGAGAGCAAAGGGATTGGCAGTCCAAACAGTCCGTGCACTTCCTATGCACTTCCGGGATGCGCGCGCGGATGCGCGTGCACCCGTAAGATGAGGACTGTGGGGGCTGGACAGAGGGCGTGGGCGCAGTGGAGCAGGACCAATCACGGCTCTTGCAACAAAGTTCAGCACAAGCCGCGTTTCGCGGCGAGCAAGGATTCCTCTTGCCGACGGACACTCGAGGTACGGGGCTGGAGTCCCACGAACAGGTCCACAAGTCCCCACAGCAGAGAGCAAAGGGATCGGCAGTCCAAACAGTCTGTGCACTTCCTATGCACTTCCGGGATGCTTATTATGGATTAGGGGGTCTTCTTTAAGGTTCCTAGCCTCTGACATAGCAGTTGGGAAAGTGTGGGCCCATTTGTTATCATCTGTACCTGTGGCTGGGGGCTAGGGAGGTGTAAATACCACTCCTGGCCTTCCCCAGAAAGTGAAAGTACCCTTATGCGGTGGGAAATGCCTTCTCTGATTCACAGCCCCTGAGTCACACCCAGAGCCACGGATGACACAAGTGTGGTGTAGAATAGGTTGGTGCACTGCTCTGTGGCTCTCTGCACTGCACCTTAGTATCTAGCTTTCCCAAATGAACCAAACAAGTGGAACATGAGTGAAGCCCCACAACCCCGCGAAGAACCATTATGACTTAAGTGGAAAGGCAGAGATAGGGGACCTGTTAACCCCACCAAACTAAAATGGGACATTTGTGACTGTAAATGGATATCACTTATGTAGTCTTCATCAAAATGGTTGGGCAAATATATTTTGCTAAATGTTATTGTGTCTGCATGCAAAGCTGTTATCACAAGAAACACATGCATCCCCTTGCTCTTGTCTCGTGAGTTAAGAATATTGTTTTCTCTTCTAATTGCTTTCAAAACTTGTTCAGGAGTACTTCTACATCTGCTATGAATGGTTTTGTAATTCTTCTTGATATCAAGAGCCAGAATGTATGAATTGCACCAGTGCTAGGATATTTTGCACCACTACTATTTTACTATTTGCCACTCCTGTCACTTTCATCTTATTCATATTCATGAAGTTCATCCTTTTTTTAACCTTTTTTGGTACTAAACTTCTGATTTCCTCTCTCATTTTTTCTCATCCTTCTTATTGTTCCACTATCCTCTTTGGGCTTCCTGTATCTCGTTTAGCTCCACTAAAGTCTGTTTTCAATGCCTCAATCCACCTTTTATATTCGTCATCTCCTTGTGATTCTATTTCTATATGCTCATCTTCACTTGGCTGGCTTTCTTTCTACTCCAATCTTAAATTGAAACTTTCTCTGTATTGTGCTACGGCCTTGCACCTATTTATCGTTCGTCTGTAATTTCCTTCTATTCTCCTCTTCGATCTCGCTCTCCATTTCTATTATCAGTTCATTATCAGTTCATCACCCTCCATGTGCCCAATCACAATGTATGTCCATTTCTCTTCTTGCCCCACGTCATTGAAAGTCCCTTCCTTATTCTCTTCATTCAATGACTTCCTATGCTCTATTTCGTAGTTTCTTGAAAAATCATTGGGCCTCATTACAAGTTTGGCGGTAGCCATGGAGCCATTAGCTCCATGACTGCCACCAAACCGGGTCCATTTACCGGGTACCTGCAATGAGGAATAACCGGGTCATTCCAACATTGGAGGAGCTGATAATTCCTCCTTGCAGGTACCATTCCCCATTCCCATTTGAGCCCCCATAGGGCTCTATGGGAATGGGGTTGGATGTAACAATGGGCAGATTACAACTGGCACGTTATTACCTCCTTCTTCCCCTTGCGGGACCCGGAAAGCACGCCTGGTTTTAACAGGCGTGCAATCCGGGTCCCGCAATGGGAACCTCGTAATTGTAACAATGTCAGTCTACTTTGAGACCGCAAGCGCATTTTGGTGGCCGTGGACCAACCGTCTCATGCACGATACGACAGAATATAGGTTTTCGAGTTTGCCAATGAACGGCCATTTTGATGTAGCAAGAATCGCCATTTTGTTTTCTAACCATTGCTCATTGCTTTCTGTTCCTATAGCTTCGCAGAATATTTTCCGCTTACACTGCTCGACTGTGGAACATTGTTGTCTGTATGTGAAAAGGACAAGGCCGCCGGGCCGTGAGGATAACAAGAGTTTGCTGAAACACAAACGTAGGCAGCGCCAGGAAGAATGCCCGGCTCCCTCCCGAATGTAGCCTTGAAGCAGAGCTGCAGGGCATTTACTCATTTCACAGCTGCCAGCCAGTCTCGTTATATGGTAGAATACGTTAGAATAATACAGCTAAAGGCTTGAATTATGCTGTTCTAACGGCCCCCCTTTGCTGAGCCCGCTATAGCATGTCGGCTCCCAGGACGCGAATAGCACCTGATAGATAGCAAGGTCCGGAATGCAACTCCCCCCCGTATGTAGTTCGCTTCCAAGAACAGAAGCGCTGTGTTCTATTCAATAACCGAAAGATGCCTTCACACTCACAAATTGCAAATTGTTACTAGAATAGATGTTTGAAGGTGTCATAGTGGTCGGAGATGTCCATCATCACACCAAGTTCAAAGAAACCCAATAAAGGGGGGGTGTTAACTATGTCATAGCTGATTGTTTGATATGCATTTTGTGTATATGTAACTGATGTACATAATTCACTCTCTTGCGTCCCTCGAGGTCTAGAGATACATGTCGCGGGGCGTGAGACCGAGTTGGCCAACTGAGACTTTTGCTTTGCAATAAAACCCTAGCTTTGGGAATACAACCTTGTGTCTGGCGTCTCTATCGTGTGTGGTGACCCGCCTTGTTTCCATAGACGTCAGGGTCCCCTAGGGGCCCCTTTCAAGATGGCGCCCAAATAGGGACCCTCCCCCACTTGTTCCTTCACGTAACGTTGTAATTGAGAAAGGCAGAGAACGGCGAGGACAGGACGATCGAGCCGGGATCAAGAGGTGTTCGGGGCGCCCTGTAAAAGTGATGTGAGACTCCTTTGCAGATCTGCACACATCTGATCCTTGATAGAGGTGCCTGGCTAGAGAACAAGGAGGCGAGGGTCCCGAAACGAGGCGGAAGCCAAGAAACGCAGATACAACGTCCTTTTTTGCGTCAGTATACAGACGACTTGATTTATCAGGTGAGTCATTCCCCGATTCAAAGCATCCTGATATTGGTTGAGAGTTGACTTTGCAAAATCAAACGCCCTAGGTAAGGTTGATTAACCAGGGGGAAGGTTGAAACATGCCTGGGGTATTGTCCACCCTAGCAGGATTTTTCCGCTGTGGTAGACAATCTTTGGAAGATGGCCAAATTGTACCACCTGGGGGAACGCCGGCGTAGAAGATGTATGTGAAGTATGGAGTGGGTGGGATAATATTCTGTGAGACTTGGCATAGGCAAACCAGAAAGCAACAAGACCATCAGTGGCCGATTAATGGTAGTTTTGAGATGGCAAGGATAGATAACTTGGAAAGGGTGTTGATAAGAAAGAAAGCGTGTCCTGCAGCATTTGAGACTATTAAAGACTGGAGAAAGGAAGCAATGCTCCGATTTAAAAGCAAAGCAAAGCATGCGCACAGGCATAGATCAAAAGGTGAGGTAGCGGAAGAAAAAGAAGAGGAGGAGTGGACTGAGAGTCTAAGAAGGGCAGGCAGGCGTGACCAGTTGAATATAGAAAAGATATACCCACAGCGAGAATTACCCATAGCAGATGAATTGATAGAAAATATATATTGACCCATACAAAACAAGGCCCAAGATCAGAAGTAAGACCAGACACGTCAGTAGCTATTGCCCAGACCCCACCCGTAGCCCAAGCTCCCCCTCCGGTAGCTCAAGCCCTCCCACAGCCACAGACCGCGCACGTAACACTTCCTATTAGCCAACCAGGCCCACAACAGACACTCCCTGTTCCCATTATCCCATCCGCACCTCCCGCCTTAGACAAAGACTCGGTACCGTCCGTTCCTCCCGGGGTTGAAGTTGAAACCGCGGGGGCAAGAGGCGGGACTGACCAAAGGGAGTGCACAAGGGTAACCCGCAGCGCAATCAGCAAAGAAAGGAGGGTGGAATTGCAGCAACAGGCAGAGATGTATATAGACGGGAATGATGGGACAGCAACATTGGCTTTGATATATTACTTTTGTAGAAGCAACGAAAGACAGGTAGTGATGGAATGCATGGGTGAATATTTGGTGGAGAAATGGAGACAGCTAATTGGGAAATTACCACCGCAGCGATTGTTAGATTTGAATGCATTAGCACGCTGTAGGGAGAGGGATGAAGAAGTGAGAGAACATGTGTATAGACTTTTTGAGCTTAAAGATGAATTAGATAATGACTATGTCGAAACATTTACTACACCTGTCAAAGTGTTTACTGCACCCGCGTACAGGAGTCGAGAAGTCGGGAGACCTGGGAAGGGGGAAAAGGGGTTGCATAATAAACGCCAGCAGTTACCATCGCCGGGGCAGGAAGAGATGGTGAACAAATTATCGTTGTTAAAACAGGTGGGGGCAGACTTGAAGGAATGTCTAATTAGAACACAGGTACTATTGCAGCAAGTAACAGGACATAATAGAGAGCGAGGGAACACACAAGGAAGGAGTAGTTCGAATATGTATGGGGGAACAGTGGGGCCGAATCAGTGTGCATATTGTAAAGAGGAAGGACATTGGCAAGCGCAATGCCCGCATCTACAGAATAGAAATGGGTCTGGTCAGAGGAGACAGCATAGAGGACACCCAGGAGCGAATGGACCAAATAGGAATAGTATGCAGCAGCATCATAATGACGGAGGTAATCTAAACCAAGGCCAAAACCAAAGTGCCCCAAACCAGAATCAGGGACAACAAAATCAACAATATGGAAATCAGAGTGGGGGAAATAGAGGGAAGAGTGGAAATGTTTTTGATACACAGCCAAACACGTATTACAGTAATAGTAATGACTACAAATCGGACGATGTGTTATTTCCCCCATAGGACAGCCTAGGACAGGGGTCGGAACCAGTGTCTATTCCCGTGAATCTGAGAGGACCCTACGTAGAAATGAGAGTCGGGAATGAGGAGCACCGCTTTCTTGTAGATACAGGAGCACAGAAGTGTTCAATAGACCATCACTTGGTTCCGAATATACCACTGTCAGGGCAAAAGAATATTTCCGTAGGGTTCACAGGTACACCAGTCATAAACCCAGTGTCCAAACCAGTCCCAGTTACCATAGGACCATTTACCGAACATTGTCCTTTCCTTCTAACAGAAAATTGTGGAGAAAATTTGTTGGGATTAAATTTGTTGAAAAAAGTAGGTTCTGTTATACATTGCACGGCAGACGGAGTGTTTCTAACGATATGGCCACACGATGCCCCTATGTCAGAATTCATGTCCGAAGCGTTACCAGGGGAACTAAGTAAAGTACCAACCTGTATATGGGCAATGCATGACAACGATGTGGGATGTTTAAAGATGGAGCCAGTAAAGATTATTTTAAAAGAAGGTGTTATCCTACCGCGAACACCCCAATACAAAATTTCGGTTGAAGGTGAGAAAGGATTGAAGAGTATTGTTACCAATTTGGTGAAATTAGGGGTAATAGAGGAAATCACAGGCAGTGCATGCAACAGCCCGATTCTTTCGGTTTATGAAAAAGGAGGTAATGAGGTACCATACCATTTCATAATTGATCTACGCACATTGAATAAGGTAGTAGATTCGCCATTTCCTCTAGTGCCAGACGTCACTACAATATTGACAATGATACCTGTTTCAGCAGAATATTTTAGTGTAATAGATTTGAAAAACGCATTATTTAGTATTCCAGTGGACAAGGACAGTAGATATTTGTTCGCGTTCACATTAGGAGGACGATCATTTACATTTACGCGGATTCCGCAAGGTTATACGGAAAGTCCAAGTATTTACAGTAGAGCATTAAAAGAACAGGTAGACATTCTGGAATTACCTGTGGGTTGTGTACTTTTGCAATACATAGACAATTTATTGCTAGCTGCAGACACAGAGGAGATTTGTAATGAAAGCACTGTATTACTACTGTCACACCTAGCGGCACATGGCCATAAAGCTAGTTTGAAGAAATTTCAGTATAATCGAAAGGAGGTGGCTTATTTGGGCTACCTACTTTCGAAAGGAGGGAGAAGACTAACGCCAGAACGCATAGAAAGTATTTCTTGTATGCCTATTCCAAAGACACAAAAAGGAGTCCGAGCCATAATAGGCATGGCTTCATATTGCCGACAATGGAGTGGTAATTTTGCCTTAATTGTGAAACCATTAGTGAATTTAACTAGAAAAGATGCGATTATGCCTTTGCAGTGGGATGAGGAATGTCAGAGAGCATTTGATGGATTGAAAACTGCATTATGCTCGGCTCCAGTTTTAGGTACGCCGAACTATGAGAACATTTTTAGACTATTTGTGTGTGAAGGTGAAGGATGTGCATTGGCGGTTTTGACACAGGAACAAGGTGGAAGAAATAGGCCGTGCGGCTATTTTTCTTCTGCGCTGGACCCTGTAGCGCGCGCACTACCACGATGTTTGCGATCTGTCACAGCGGCTGCTCCGTCAGTGAAACAAACGGAAGGGATGGTATTGGGGCACACTTTAATTCTGATGGTGCCGCATGCCAAAGACGTTCTATTAAATAGGACACAGACGCAATACCTTACCTCTGCTAGATTGACAAAATATGAGATTATCTTGTTCGCGCCCCATATCCAAATTATGAGGTGTAGCGCTTTGAATCCTGCAGAATTAATGGCACTAACCATAAAAGAAATTGGGAAGAATGAATCACCCCCCCCACGATTGCTTAATGGTCACAGAGGAAGAAACCAATGGAAGAGTTGATTTAAGTGATATTCCACAGAAAGAGCCGGATGGAGAGTTATTTTGTGACGGCTCATGTTTTAAATTACCAGATGGCACGACAACTGCTGCATACGCTATCACTACCCTAGAGAGTGTTGTAGAAAGTAAAATAATCCCCTATAATTCAGCACAAGCCACTGAAATAATAGCATTAACCAGAGCCTGCGAGATTTCTGAAAATTTCAATGTGAATATATATACTGATAGTCAGTATACTTTTTGAGTGGTTCATAACTTTGGTCGACTCTGGGCTGAGAGAGGGTTTCTGACATCACATGGTGCCAGAATTCAACATGGCCCTTTGATTGTACGATTGCTGTCTGCACTCACGTTTCCAAAGCGCCTAGCAATAGTGAAATGCGAGGCACATAAAAAAGTTACATGCAAAATAGGAGAGGGAAACGCGTTTGCAGACAGAATTGCGAAACACACTGCCACGGATTTGAATACCAAGATGATGACGGTTCAGTCAGAGGAAGTACCCTGTATGATAGAAGATGGAGTTGCGACTGTCAAAGAAATGCAGGCAGAGGCTACGGCCGATAAAATACAGGGATGGGCAGAGGGATCTGCTGAGTTGGATTTGGAGGGTTGTTGGGTGGACAAGGGAACTAGAAACTGGATGTTGCCAAATTCGTATGTGACTGCAATGGTCACAATGGCCCACAGCCCTACGCACATCTGTGCCAAGAAAATTATACAGCACTTTTCTACAGTATGGCAGAATGTAAACATAAAAAAGAATGCAGAGAGGTTGGTGCAGAACTGTATCACGTGTTTACAACACAATGTAGGAAAGGAAACAGTGACTCCAACAGGCAGTTTTGGCCCGCCCTCCATGCCGTTTGAGGTAGTTCATTTTGATTTCATAGAGATGGAGAGGTGCCAAAACTTAAAATACATTTTGGTGGTAATCTGTGCATTCAGTACGTGGGTGGAAGTATATCTTTTGAGAGATTGCACAGCAATGAGTATGGCAAAATTAATGTTGAAGGAGTATTTTTCCAGATTTGGCTTGCCCCGGGTCCTTTGGTCTGATAATGGACCGCATTTTGTGGGTGCAGTGGTATTACAGATATGTGCTGGTCTCCAGATTGATAAGAGATTCCATAGTTCAAGGCATCCGAGTTCTGCCGGTCTTGTGGAGAGGCACAACAGGATTCTTAAATCAAAGATTAGCAAGATTTGTGCGAGAAGCAAGTTGAGTTGGGTGGATGCATTACCAATAGCACGATTATGCATGCATACGTCTGTACAGGCTAAAACTGGGCTCTCCCCATACAAAATCATAATGGGGAGGCCGGCAAATGTTTGGTGCGCACCTCAGCCAAAACGACTTAGTGAGATAGAACATCCTGTGCTTAGTACTTATTGTGGCCTTTTAATGCAGAAATTGCGTTTGATTCATCAGCAGGTGCAGGAGGCATTACCAGTAAGGTACACAAGTCCGGGGCATGCGCTGGAGCCAGGAGACTGGGGGCTGCTAAAAAACTTTGAAAGAAAGTCATCATTAGCACCCAGGTTGCGCAGGCCCCGTCAAGTACTTTTGGCGATGCAGACGGCAATACGGGTGGATGGAAGGATGTCGTGGATGCATGCCACCCATGCCAAAAAGATTCCAACTGCACTGAAAGTCTTGCCTGACACTGATGACCGGAAAGAGACAGCGGTCTCAGAAACGAAAGAAACTGTTGCCAGTGAGCAGCCACCTAATCTGCCAAAACGAGAAGTGAAACTCGAAACAAAGACGATTGCCAAAAAGGGGGAAGGGCAAAGAATGCCCCAACGTTGCCCAGCAGAATCAACATCACTGCTGACCGATGTGAAATCTGCCTTGCAGATACCAGCAAAACCAAATCGTGTACCCCTTTGGCACCCACCAGCACTTGCCAGCATGCTAAAAAATGGATCTTCATCATTGGCGCGGTGCACACCAGCACCTGTAGTAGCGCCACAGGCTGACTTCAAGCCTGAATCTGAAAGTGCACCGGCACTGTTCACAGATCATACGATACCAGGAGCAAGGCGATACAACCTGCGGCCTCGGAAGACAAAGTGATCCGCATTATTTTTTTTGGTGTTTATGTCAACCTCTGGTTCAGCTCATGGACGGAGAAGGAACCAGGGATGTAGAGGATAGAAGCGTGAGAATTGTGCAAATCGGACAATTCAAGACTCGTGGCTCCTCGGTGCGATCATAAAAAGTACATGTGTCCGGAATCAGAGCGGACAAGCTGGGCGCACATGGTACTATGGCAAGTGAGATAATTGATTCACAGTACATGTGTCCGGAACCAGAGCGGACCAGCTGGGCGCACATGATACTGAGGTGATAACTGATCAAAGGTCATCTGAGCAGTATAAGAACAGACAAGTGATCTCGCCTAAAAACGAATAATCAAATCCAGGCTAAAAAGGACAGGCAAAACTGAACTGTGAGAATTCAATTGAATTTATAGACATCAGAGCAAGCGCGACGAAGAGAGATATCCACAACGAACTGTGATAAGGAAGAAGAAGGACGACGAGAAACATGCCGGGACCGGTTCCAGCCTCCTCCGGCACCACCACCGCTGAGAATGAGTCAGTTACAAAGACTATGGGCCTCATTAGGACCCTGGCGGTAAGGGGTTTGCGCCAGCGTTAGCTGCGCCGACCCCTTACCGCCAACTACGAGTTCCCATAGCGCCATGGTCATTTTTCCGCCCGCTTTTTGCGGGCGTAAAAATCCATGGCGCTATGGGACCTTGGTGTTAATTACGCCACCGTATTTTACGGTGGCGTAATTAACTCCTTCCCCACTCCCATTATACCCTATGGGGCCGAAATGGGAATGGGGAAGGGTAAATGGGTCAATGGGGACTTACCGCCCCGCCGACCTCGGAATGGGGCGGTAAGTCCACCATCCGCCATGGCGTAAACGGACTTTACGCCATGGCCGGAAAGTCCGTCGATGGCGGAAAAAATCCGCCAGGGTCGTAATGAGGGCCTATAAGTTTAAGAAAAACGCATGGTAAAACAAATTGTATGCTGCCACTAACAATAATAATGTGCTTTATGAGCATGGTAGCACCAATATCAACAGCCCTAATATTATGGTGGGTAGAAACAATACACCCATTAGAAATGTTTTCACCAATAATTAATATATCCACTACTGAAAGCCTGGTTCAGGTGATCACTTATACCCTATCCCCAATGGAAGAAAAACACAGGGAAAGTTTTGGAAATAACACCTTACTGCTGATAATGAACATGACACATGCAATCCTGAAGAAAACAAACTGCTGGGTATGTGCCCATTTACCACAGCATGCCCGAAAAGGAATAGGGTGGTATGTGCAGCCATTACCATTAAGTTCTGCATGTAGTGCATCTTTAGGTGCAATGTTCTATGGGAAATGGAATAAGAGTAATATGGGTCAATTAGACAGAACCAACATGAATGAGTTTTAGGAGATAATATTGAAGCCTGTGGGTTGTTCCATTTTCCATAAATCACAAGTAATAGCCCCATAGCCCACGAGGAAAAGTACACGGAAGATAACACGACAAAATAGACGAGATAGATTGTCACCGCCAGAAAAAACATCTGTAATGACGTTTCGTGTAAGAACAGAAGGGGACAAAGATGCAATTCCCCCATCTTACAATTATGGCCCAAGAACTGTCCCTTTTTGTCTAAAAAAGAAAGGCTCGTTTTCAGTCGGAACATATACTGGTTGTATGAATACAGTGGTACTAAAATGGGAAATAGAACCAGTATACGTAGGCGATCCAGTTTATTTTATATGTGGAGAAAAAGCATACCCTTGGTTGCCTAGAAACTGGGGAGGTACATGTTACCTAGGGCTTCTGTTCCCAGGAGTATTCCTCTTAGAAACAGCAGCCATGGCCAGATTATCCAGAACTAGAGTCAAAAGGACTGACAAAGGTGTTTTAATAGCAACTGATGTAGCAAAATCATTCATTCCATTCTTAGGACAGATAGTGAACTCCTATAATATAAGGCAACTGTCCAGAATCCTAAAGAATACAATAAACACAACAACAGATATATTATTTAACATGACGTTGGAAGAAAGAGGAATAAGGTTAATGACGCTGCAAAATAGAATGGCTCCCGATGTAATCCTGGTTGATCATGGGGGAATTTGCAAAATAGTGGGATCAGCATGTTGCGTTTATGTCGATGACTATTCCCCCACAATCTTTGAAGCAATAAAGAAAATGCACGTTCTAAGCTCTGAACTCCCCACGTGAGAAGGGAGCTGGGGAATAGGATCTTGGTTTTGGGGAATACTACAATCTTGGGGATGGAAGTTGATCTCAATATTAGTAGTGGTGTTCGGAATATTCCTAACGTGCTGTTGTTGTATGCATTGTTTAACCATAGTTTGCGCAGAGGTAACTGAGGGATGTACGGAAGGATGCATGCATAAGATAACAAAGAAAAAACAACCTCATAATCGAACTAGCCCAGACCCAAATGAGATGAGAGCAGTGAAAGAGTTGATGGCAATAGATATTGATGAAGACAATGATGTCCACGATAGCATGCAAGACTCAGACATAAGTACTTCAGATTCATCATCACTAGAGGAGGTTTCAATAAATAGATGAGACATTTGGCATACGGCCAAAGGAGGGTTTGTCAGTCTAGAAATACGGATACCTCTACTTTGAGACCGCAAACGCATTTTGGTGGCCGTGGGCCAACCGTCTCATGCATGATACGACAGAATATAGGTTTTCGAGTTTGCCAATGAATGGCCATTTTGATGTAGCAAGAATCTCCATTTTGTTTTCTAACCATTGCTCATTGCTTTCTGTTCCTATAGCTTCGCAGTATATTTTCCGCTTACACTGCTCAACTGTGGAACATTGTTGTCTGTATGTGAAAAGGACAAGGCCGCCGGGCCGTGAGGATAACAAGAGTTTGCTGAAACACAAACGTAGGCAGCGCCAGGAAGAATGCCCGGCTCCCTCCCGAATGTAGCCTTGAAGCAGAGCTGCAGGGCATTTAATCATTTCACAGCTGCCAGCCAGTCTCGTTATATGGTAGAATACGTTAGAATAATACCGCTAAAGGCTTGAATTATGCTGTTCTAACGGCCCCCCTTTGCTGAGCCCGTTAGAGCATGTCGGCTCCCAGGACGCAAATAGCACCTGATAGATAGCAAGGTCCGGAATGCAACTCCCCCCCGTATGTAGTTCGCTTCCAAGAAAGAAGCGCCGTGTTCTATTCAATAACCGAAAGATGCCTTCGCACTCACAAATTGCAAATTGTTACTAGAATAGATGTTTGAAGGTGTCATAGTGGTCGGAAATGTCCATTATCACACCAAGTTCAAAGAAACCCAATAAAGGGGGAGTGTCATAGCTGATTGTTTGATATGCATTTTGTATATATGTAACTGATGTCCGTAATTCGCTCTCTTGCGTCCCTCGAGGTCTAGAGATACACGTCGCGGGGCGTGAGACCGAGTTGGCCAACTGAGACTTTTGCTTTGCAATAAAACCCTAGCTTTGGGAATACAACCTCGTGCAGGCGTCTCTATCGTGTGTGGTGACCCGCCTTGTTTCCATAGACGTCAGGGTCCCCTAGGAGCCCCTTTCAATCTCCTTTTGATTATATTTCTATATGCTCATCTTCACTTGGCTGGCTTTCTTTCTACTCCAATCTTAAATTGAAACTTTCTCTGTATTGTGCTACGGCCTTGCACCTATTTATCGTTCGTCTGTAATTTCCTTCTATTCTCCTCTTCGATCTCGCTCTCCATTTCTATTATCAGTTCATTATCAGTTCATCACCCTCCATGTGCCCAATCACAATGTATGTCCTTTTCTCTTCTTGCCCCATGTCATTGAAAGCCCTTCCTTATTCTCTTCATTCAATGACTTCCTATGCTCTATTTCGTAGTTTCTTGAAAAATCATTGGGCCTCATTACAAGTTTGGCGGTAGCCATGCAGCTATTAGCTCCATGACTGCCACCAAACCGGGTCCATTTACCGGGTAACTGCAATGAGGAATAACCGGGTCATTCCAACATTGGAGGAGCTGGTAATTCCTCCTTGCAGGTACCATTCCCCATTCCCATTGAGCCCCATAGGGCTCAATGGGAATGGGGATGGAGGTAACAACGGGCAGATTAAAACTGGCCCGTTGTTACCTCCTTCTTCTCCTTGCGGGACCCGGAAAGCACACCTGGTTTTAACAGGTGTGCGATCCGGGTCCCGCGATTGGAACCTCGTAATAGTGCGGAGTGGGTTTAATGGCGCCAGCACCATTACCCATTATTCAATTAGGAATGGAGACAATGGACTCAATGGGAATGGGGATGGAGGTAACAATGGGCAGATTACAACTGGCCCGTTGTTACCTCCTTCTTCCCCTTGCGGGACCCGGAAAGCACACCTGGTTTTAACAGGCGTGCAATCCGGTCCCGCGATGGGTACCTCGTAATAGTGCGGAGTGGGTTTAACGGCGCCGGGACCATTACCCATGTTTCAATTAGGAATGGAGACAATGGGCCTGATTACAAAAGTTGTAATCCGGCCCATTGTCTCCATTCCTAATTGAAACATGCAAATTCTTTATAGTTTGTCTATTTAATTTATTGTACTGTCGTTTTTTTTCTGTACAGCGCTTTTGAGTAAAGTGCCATATAATTATCAAATAAATACAAGTACGCTAACGAGAATTATGTTTTTAGGTGCAGGAATATTTTGCAACAACATTTCAACTGATTTTACAGTGGAAAAATTAAATATGCATCGACTTACCGGGTGAAAGAGGATTTATTGCACCAGTCAGTCGCTGCAAATATGAGAGACAAACATGTCTGGATATGGTGAAAAACAGGCTGTCAACAGAGCAGTGTATTTCATCTGGCCCCAACTGGTACATCTATAATGTGTTGGAGAGGGAAAACCCTAAATTAACGCAAAAGAGAACATCAGCCTCCCTTCAGGCATCACCCATTGTGCAGTAGAAAAATTAACACTGACTATTCCGGCGGATTGTTCAACAATCTATCAATAAAGCACTGTTCTCTTATACCCAAAGGAACACATGCATTTCAATGGAAGGGGAGGTCCAGACATGGCAAGAAATCGTACTGAAACAATGGGCCTCATTATGAGGTTGGAGGTAGCTATTAGCGCCATGGCTGCCTCCAAACTCGTTCCGACTCCGCCCTGGTGAATGGAGCAATTACCGGTCCATTCCAAGGTTGGCAG